>NC_041721.1:1448988-2048988 GCF_900700375.1 Denticeps clupeoides | reverse complement strand
CGTGACGAAACCGGCTCTCTGTGATTTCCCTGATAATGTCAGTGGTTTTACATCAATGTGGCAACGTACAGCAGGAAATGAAATGTAAATTCTGCGCTTGTGTGTGTGTGTGTCTGGGAGTCTTTTTCCCATTTTAATCATACAGCGAGGCTCTAGCATAATTAGAGCGTTATAAGATTTCTTCGGCTCAGATGGTGTCATTTATTACGAATCCTTTAATAACAGTAAAATGTGTGTACAGAACATTATTATGTATTCAGAGTGGGGCTTCGGGTCTGCATTAGACCGTGAAACCCCACCATGCATGGGGAGTGGCAATGCCAAAAGTGACGTTGGCCCAGTCCTCTCGCCGGTGGAGCCAAATCGGGCGAAAAGCAAATTGTCCACATGTAACCACGAAGGGCAACATCACCAGATGTCCACTCACTGGTTTGGCACACAAATGTCGGAAAAGAGTCACAAAATGACTAAAACCGCAGAAACACCAACCCATACACCAAGCCTTTTTATTACTGTACAATTAGAGTAAGTAACCAGTTTCAAATGTAACAAAGTAACAAAAGTTCATTTCTTGAAAGTATTCAAGTGGCAATCTTCAAATCAATCATTTATTAATTAGAAGTGAGGTTTCTTCCCTTCTGGCTTACAGTTTAGTTTATTATGTATACTCTTACTTTAACTGAAGTGATAGTCATTGTAATACACTGCAACACAGCACACGTGCACACAACGAAACGTGTCCTCTGCTTTTAACCATCACCATTGGTGAGCAGTGGGCGGCCATGACGGGCGCCTGTGGAGCAGTGTGTGGGGACGGTGCTTTGCTCAGTGGCACCTCGAACCAGCAACCTTCTGATTACGGGGCCGCTTCCTCAACCGATAGGCCACCACTGGCCCAAGGAGCCATCTAACTTTTTAGAATAGTTAGTATTCTGTAATCAAGTAATCTCAAGTGAGATCAAGTCATGCTGAGTTTCATTGTCATTTTTTCAGCTACATACGTGTTAGACGGTACATATTGAAACGGAAAACGTTTCACCGGAACCTACTGCTACATGTAACATTTAAACAACGTTACACACGGACATAATTCAACACGTCTTTGTGGGTGTAAAAATACGGCAAACACCAGCATCAGTGCCAGCAGAACCTGTTACTAATGAGTCAAGCTTCAAATTTCACCCACAGCAGAGCAGGTCTGTTCGAGCCGACTTCATCAGGTTCAGTTGAACCTTTCACTGCGTCCACCGACGACTGCGGTCGTTAAAAACCAGAACCAGGAAGGAAACCAAACCATTTACTGCGCCATCCTTACACTAATCACACTTCTCATGTAGTAAAAGAAGTCAAAAGAGGCAAAAAGCTGATTCAATTACTTTAACAAACTGAAATGTACAAATGATTCAAATGCACAAATTAAAACCCAACAGTAATGATCGGTGGTCTTCCTGATATCCCTTCTCCTTGCAGGACAAAAACAGCCAGGAGATCAAAGCCCCCGGCCGTCACCGCCCAAGAATTTCCCAGTGTCCTCCACAGGAAAACCAACAAACCAGGAATTTTAAGTGAACCCCTCCATCATCCTCGGCTCAATGGCTCTTGATGAGGTTTCTTCCTGACAAGGAAGCTGCTCGCCCCGGACCCTTTACTGCTTTATAATAGAAATTCACTCGCAGGAGAAAATATACACGCAACCTTGAGACGAATTTTACTCCAGTATAAGAAAGAGTACAAAAGTATGTGCCACCACATGTACAAAAGTAACACGATGTATTATGGTTCTAATCTTCTATTAATGGTTTTGTAAAAGAGCTCTTGCTTTATCGGCCCAGCAATCTTTTAACAGAGTATCTGTCATTTGTCTGATCATTAAAATTATCTTAGAACAATTTCCATGAGGTGCAACACAGTGACTATGAGAACAGGCGAAGTTTAATTACAAACCAGGCCAAGTCAGATTTCCTATAATAGGAACTGATGTTCGGATAAATTCAACAGAAAGACGCGTCAGTGACGTCAGGGGGCGGGGTTTGCAGTGTTTGTAGGTGTGGCATTTACCTTCTAAACGTGACACTATCTGCTGCAAACTCGAGAAGACGTTGTGTCGCCTTGAAACCCCCTTTTGTTGCTCTGCTCATTTTTCTGTCCATCAGAAAGGCAAAATCATTCCTCAGCTAGATATAATTAAATTAGACGCCATTACAAACAATCACTTTACTTATGCTGCACTGTGGACCAGGCTTATGTTATACGCACATCCAGCAAACAAAACGTCATAGATTCAAACTCCACTTACTACCATTGTGTCCCTAAGCAAGTCTGATAAATGACAAAAAAGTAAAATGCTGAGCTGTGTTCCTCTGGCCCCATCTAGTGTTTGTCGGCAACTCGGAGTTGCCAGGTCCGCTTTAATTTCAGCTTTTCTCTCGAGTCACGTACATATTTCCTTCGTTTGAAAACTAACGCACGCCGTTCAGATGATCGGTAGTCAACCCGCGTAGCGGTTTGCGCGGCCGATTTTTTTTTTTACGCGTTTCTCGGCGCCGGAGCGTCTGCGCGTTTCGGCCGCGACCTGGCAACCTGCCGCGGTCCGACTCCGAAGGTTCCGCGATGGCGGAGCAGGACGACGCGCCGCTCCGCTCGCTCCACTCGGACGCGGCGACCCACGTGGTCTTCGTCAACCGGTCCGGCGCGCTGGCCCGGGCCTGGTGGCTTGACTTCTCCGGCAGCCCGGTGTCCTACGGGGACATCCACTCCCGGGAGGGACTTTCCATGAACACGTACCTGAGTGAGAACAGTCGCGCATCACGCACTCACAACAAAACCAGAGCTATAGTCCATATTTCAGTATATTAGAATACATTTTTTATCAATTTTATTGTGCTTCTTGGCATACATTACATTTCCTTATTAGTCTGTTCAAGGCAAAAAGAATAGAAAAGCAACAAACAAAATAAATAAATAAACTGATAATGGATAAATAATAAAAGGCAGATGATTTTAACACATAGAAAGGTTTTCCAAAGAGTCAGTTTGTAAAAATGTTCCGTATACATACTGAAATAGTAACATACCATGAAGTGCCTCTAGATGGCAGTTGGGTGGGTTTCCTTGTGGTACGGTAGTTTGTAGACGCGCCCTTACTTTGTTCAAGGACGGTGGGTCTTTTCCACTCAAAACAGTCCAACAGGTGTCACTTTCCAGCCATGGGCAGCTGCTTGCTTCTCCTACCTGGTTATGACTGTCCTGTTCGCCCTTGGACTGACTGTTTTAGCACATCCCTGGATCTTCCGGGCCACAGAAAGCGGGGCGAGGCTGCTCGCCAATCACCAGGACGTTTATTTCCCAGCTCCTACTACAGAGTGGGATGAATCTGGCCAACCGGTCTTCCTCCGAGTTCTCATAACGGCACCCAGTGAGTTTCCGGTTCTGATCCTCTGGCTGGTCTTATTCTCGGACTCCATTATTATAGCTCTTCATCAGGACAGCGTGACCTTTGACCTTTATTGCCTGGGAGTAAATTACGCTGCTCTGCTTCCAGTGTACTCGCTGCGGGAACGCTGCTGCGTGGCGATCAGGAGGCTGGTGAGGAGGGATGCCATTGGCAGGCTGGACCTTCCCGAGATGCTGAAGCAGGAGCTCAGGCAGAGCCCGAATTTGCTGGCGGAAATCAGGACCATGGACTCCAGGAGAGGCTCCGCGCCTAATCCGGACCATAAACCATAGACATTTATTCTAATTTGTTTCAACGCTGTTGTCCCGAAGGAGCAGGAACAACCCAGGCTGGTTTCGGCTGTGCCACACCCACTGTTTCCCTAAACAAGATACTTTTTTTCTGAAAGGTTTATAGAGATTAGCCAACTGTGGGTTTTAAAAATGCAGCTCTTAGCTCCTGGTGTTCTGAAATGGTTTCCGGGTTTTAATTTTACCCACTTGGAATGTAAAACTCACTGAAATACCTTCCAATATTCCTCATGAATTTTCTTATCAGTGCAACAATACAAATGATAATAATGCATTATTAAGATTATCTATGTATAAGGCTATATGTCATGACTAGTGGCTGAGGTATCTTTAGTAAACGCTGAAAAACCACCTCATACATGTTGTCTGCAGCTGTGATGTATGTGTGCATTATTAATGGTTTTATTAGTAATGATTATATAGATAAGTAAAAAAAATCTTTATTTTCATGACCATTTACGTTGGTAGATTCTCACTGAAGGCATCAAAACACATGTGGAGTTATGTACTTAACAAAAAGTGGAGACCTGGCCTCCACAGTCACCGGACCTGAACCCAATCCAGATGGTTTGAAGTGAGCTGGACCAACAAGTGCTAAAAACCTCTGGGAACTCCTTCAAGACTGTTGGAGAACCATTTCAGGTGACGACCTCTTGAAGCTCATCGAGAGAATGCCAAGAGTGTGCAAAGCAGTAACCAGAGCAAAGAAACTAGAATATAAAACATGTTTTCACTTATTTTCACCTTTTTTTGTTAAGTCCATAACTCCACATGTGTTCATTCATAGTTTTGATGCCTTCAGTGAGAATCTACCAACGTAAATGGTCATGAAAATAAAGAAAACACAGAAGAAGGTGCGTCCAAACTTTTGGCCTGTTAAAACTACTGTTTATTTTGTTAAAGGCTCTCGCCAGGGGGCAGCAACGCCGCGTCACTTCCGCCTCCGCATCGCCTCGCACGTGCTCTGCGCTCGGTGACGCGCCTCTGGCCCACAATGCACCGGGCGAGGGAAGATGGCGGAGGGAGGAGCGGCGGACCTGGACACTCAGCGAGCGGAGGTCGCGGCGCTGCTGAAGACGCCGCTGCGGAAGGCCGAGACGTGGTGAGGGTCGAGCCGCCGGGCGGGAGCCCCGGGGCCGCCGGCTGGCCGGGGTCGGTGTCCCCGCCGCTCTCCGCCCGCCGAGAGGCACCACAGGCCGGGAGAGCAGCAGCTGTCAGATCGGTGCAGTTGCTTAAACCATTAAAATAAACAGCAACACTGGCGAGCCGCAACTCTTCCAACTCTCCACTGCTGCCGGACCGGCGTGACGCTGGAGACACTGACCAATCAGAACACGGTTCTGACGGGAAGCGACCAATCAGAACATGGCACTGAAGGGAAGCTGACCAATCAGAACACGGTTCTGAAGGGAAGCTGACCAATCATAACACGGTTCTGAAGGGAAGCTGACCAATCAGAACATGGTACTGAATGGAAGCTGACCAGTCAGAACACGGTGCTGAAGGCAAACTGACCAGTCAGAACACGGTTGTGAAAGGAAACTGTCCGGTCCAAACTCAGTGTCTCCAGTGTCACTGTAGGAAAGTTGTTGTTGTTTTTTTGTCACTCTCAGGTGACCTTTTGTCGTCCTGCAGGTACCTGGTGGACAGTTACTGGTTTAAGCAGTGGAAGAAGTATGTGGGCTTTGACAGCTGGGACAAATACCAGATGGGCGACCAGAACGTCTACCCGGGGCCAGTGGACAACGCGGGTCTCCTCAGAGGTACCTTCTCGGCCCGTCCGTACGCGTGAATACGAGTGAAAAGGTCCCGGGTTCTACTGTCCCCACACAGGCCGGCGTCTGTGTGCTCTTTTGGCAGACGGCGACGTCATGGCCATCAAGGAGCACCTCATCGACGAGCTGGACTACGTCCTGGTGCCCACGGAGGGATGGAACAAGCTGGTGAGCTGGTACGGCCTGACGGACGGCCAGGAGCCGATCGCTCGGAAGGTACGAGGGCCGCCCGGCGTCCGGCGCCGGCTCCTTCCTGCCTCATTTTCCCCGAGTCCCTCAGCCACGGCCTCACCGCCTCGGCCACCGGCCCGCCCCCCTCGGCCATATATGCCGCGGGGGGTATCGGGTGGCGGCGGGCGTTTCTATTTTCAGCGGGGGCCGTGGACGAGCGGAGCGGTTACATGGAGCGATCCGCGCGGCACAACATGCAGGAGGTTCTCTGGCTTTTACGCTCATTTTCGCTTCGGGCTCTCGGTTTGGGGCGGGCCGGGCCGGCGCCGCGGGCCGGGGCGGGGCCACGCGGCGCGTCACGCCGCCCGTTCTCGCTTGCCGGACCGTCGGCTGAGGTCACAGCGCGGTCGAGTGTGACTGTAGGCGGGTTGCGAGAGTCGCGTGGACTTGGCGGGGCCGCGGCGGCCGGGACGTCCGTCCACCGAGTAGGAAGCTGGCGGCGGGCGGCCGGGCGGGCAGCTGCCGCGGGGCTCTGGGAAATAAAGATGGCCGCAGCCCAGCTGTCTCGGTTCGCGGTGCTATATTAAGGGTGCAGGCGCGCGCCTCGGCCCGGACGCTGCTGATTGGCCGGGGGGGGGACGTGTCTTTATTTCTCTGTCCCCGGCGTGTCCGCAGGTGGTGGAACAGGGCATGTTCGTCAAGCACTGCAAGGTGGAGGTCTACCTCACGGAGCTGAAGCTGTGCGAGGACAGCAACATGGACAACTTCGTCACCAGGCGCTTCAGCAAGGCCGACACGATAGGTGGGGGTCAGGCGGAGGACGCGGGGGCGGGCGGGGTCGCGCCGGGGTCGGCCGAGGCACCCACGGGCTCTGGCTTCTCCCGCAGACACCATCGAGAAGGAGATGCGGAAGCTCTTCAGCATTCCGGACGAGCGGGAGATCAGGCTGTGGAACAAGTACATGACCAACACGTTCGAGCCCCTCAACAAGCCGGACAGCACCATACAGGACGCCGGACTCTACCAGGGCCAGGTGACCACACCCCACACCCCACACCGCGTGTTTAACTGCGTCCAAACAGGAAGTTCTTTCCTTGAGGGGTGAAGGTTTGTCCTGGTACATTTCTGAATATTAGAGACAACGAAGGAAAACTTATATAATCAGATTTGTGCCAAAAGTTTGAAAGAAAAACGTTCCCGATACCGAACAAAAAAACAAAAAGACGTTGAAATGTAAATTAAGAGGTTTCACTGCTGGCTTTTCCCTCGCTCCGCCCCCTTTTACGTTTACGCCGCCCGAAGATTTGGACGGACTTCCTGGACAATTCTCTCTCGTGGTCGGGGCTTCGTCTCATTGGCCAGCTGTAGCCTCATATTTTAGCCTTACTTGTCAAATATGAATGCGTTGTGTGTTGATAAATCATATTTGCCGAGCAAGGCGCTCTTAAATAAAAAAAAAAAACAAACATTTGTGACCATATTTGGATGTGGATCATATATGGATCGTGTAAACGATCAACTGGGTGATTTATCCAATTTTAAGCATTGAATAAATACGCTGATTGATAGATAGCTGTTGCTGCTCTGTGTGCTCTTGAAGCCCACGTATCTCGCAGCGATAGTGACGAAGATGTAAGCACAATTTTAGGTTGTCAAAATTCCCACGGCTTATTTTTGTACGATGTAACTTTTATTTCATTTTATTGGATGATGGACAATTTTTTGGTTAGATTCTTTGCAAAGAAAGTCTTTCCAAGTGACCACGCCAGAGTGGAGGTCATCTCACCTCTTCACGATGACCGAACTGAATCTGTCTGTTGTCCCCAGGTTCTTGTAATAGAACAGAAGAACGAGGACGGCTCGTGGCCCCGGGGTTCCTCCACACCAAAGTAAGTTTGCGGCGCCCATGGCAGGAACCGTCGTCTTAACTCTCATAAACGGTGGTGGTAGCGTAGCGGCTAACAAACTAGCCTGACAACCGGAAGAGCACAAAATCCCGTGTTCGAACCCCACTTACTACCATCGTGTCCCTGAGCAGGACACTTAACCCTGAGTGTCTCCAGGGGGGGATTGTCCCTGTTAATACTGATGTAAGCGCTCTGGTTAAGGGAGTCTGGTAAATGCCAGAGACGTTTTACCGTGTGGTTAGGGGGCGGAGCCTGAACAATGCTACTTCCTGGGGCATTATGGGCACTTTCTCTTTCTTTTGCTTCGCTTCAGTTGCTGCCATAACCCATTTTCAGCAGATTAATGTTCATATTCACTTTGTTTTGGGGATTTTATTTCCATTTTTTATTAAATTTTTTTTGCTCTCTCTAACTCATGCTCTTGTTTATCTTTTGAAGGTCATCTGGCGCTTCCAATCTCACCGCTTTACCAAAGATCTCGCCCTCCCTCTCAAACAGTCATAGCAGCAGCTTCAGCAGCAGGAAGTAAGCGGCAGTGGGCGTGGTTCTGCGGGTGGGCCTTTGGGTGGGGATAAGTGACACCCGAGGTCGGGATGCTGAATTGTCGTGCTGCGTATTAAGAACTGTTGCATTGGGTGGCTTTTTTCGTAGTACGAGGTTCTTTCCTCCATCTCCTCCAATTCATTTTCAGTTCGGGTCTGAAGTATCCAGAACATGACGTGCTCGGTACGCTTTTTTTCATTGTAACATTTCAAACAAAAAACATTAAATATTCTAAAAATACCCCAAAGAAAAGCACTAGTTCAATATGTAATAAATGGCAAAAATATATAATTTTCACTTGTTAAATTATAATTTTTTTATGAATAAACCTTGAATTAGTCTGCGGTAGGTTTTATGACAACAGTGAGACACATAATCACAAAACAAGGAACCAAGACGCAAACACAATAAAATCCGCCCGTGACTGTTAACTCTGGCTGGTCTGGGATTAAATAGTGATTACTTGTAATCTTTGGGTAATCTATACCGTAATCTTTGGTGGGAGTACGGTGAACTCATGCAAAGCAGGGATTATGGCTCTTAAAACAAACCACGATAAACCAGGTAATTCCGTAATCTTCTTACTGTTTTAAATGAACTGAGAATTGCCGTTAATTCAGGCAAATACAAAATATATAGAAACAGAAAAATATAAAATAGTGAAAATGTAAAAAAAAAAAAATATATATATATATATGTGTGTGTATATAGTGGATGTAAATATTGCACAGATGTAATCAGTTTTATTGATTTATTTATTGAAACCACCAAAAAATATTTTTTGTGCAGTGACCTTCAGCGTGCCCTGCCTTTCATCATCGCCACCCTCATTCACCAATCAGAGCCCCCATTCTGTCGTATTTATTCATCATCATTTTTTTTTAGTTTGAAGTCCTCTCTCCCCCCGTCCCCCGTCCTGTAGAAACGCTGAGTCATGCATTACAGTTTCTACCTCACTGCGGAGCTGCTGTCTTCCCCCGTCCACACCTCCGGCTGATGTAGCTGCTTCAGTTCTATAAATAACCCGCTGCTGCGCCGGAGCCGGCGAGCGGACTCGGCCCGCCGCGTAGCCCGGGGCATGGAGGGATGCTCCAGTGCTGCCGGTGGTGTCTGCGGCTGGAGGGGGTGGAGTTGGAGCGGCGGGTGGAGCGCGTGCTGAGCGTGGAGGCTCCCCAGCCGGGCCAGTGGGATCGGGCGGCCCACTGCACTCCGAGGTCGGAACCGCCGCGGCTCGGGAATGTGGGGCATATCTGTTCCTCTCCTCCTCTAAAGGGGGGAGTATCGTCTTTTAGCTGCCGTATCGGGAATTTTTGGGCGGCGTGCGTTTTTCTTTCTGCGCACTACAGCAACCGCTACTAACCTGCGTTTCCCGTTATTCTGTCCTAGCGTGAAGAACTCTAGCTACAGCCTTCCATCCTACCCCCCATACAGCAGTTACGAGTTCCTGGACCATGCCCAGCACAGTGAAAGGGCGGGGCTGTGTGGCCTGTCCAACCTCGGCAACACCTGCTTCATGAACTCGGGGACGCAGGTAAGAAGATGCCAGGATCCATCAAACACAGACACAGATTTATTGGGAGTATTAAGAAAATGTAACTTCATTCTCAATGGACCATGCAGTGTTCCCTGATGAACACCTTGTTATACAGTATATTACCCAAAATCCTAATTAGAGCTGTAATTCTTGGTTTGGTCTGGTTCGGGCTCAAATTTGATCTTTTTTTGTCGGTTCGGGTTGAAGTCGGTTAAATGATCGGTCAGTAAACACAAACTTCTGTTCTATAGTACCTATACTTTCTATATAATTTGGTGATTGGAAAAGTGTTGTAAATTGCATGTTGTAAATATGTTTTATTAAACATAAATGTTAAATTTGATTTGCAATTCTTTGCCCCTGGTTGTCAGGTAATTCGCTTTAATCTAATCTGTTCTATTTTATTCTATTACGCCATTTTGCACTGGAGGGTGGTGGGCAGGACCTGAAATTTCGTTGTGCAAAGTTTTTAAACTAATTATTGCGAGTTGAAACGGAGGCTGGCCTCTGGTGATTGTTTTCAACCCGTTGGGTCAGACTCTAACTTTTCAAGCCCGATTAAGGCTTTAAGCCTAATAATTTAAATGAAAAGTCCTAATTGTGACAGATGCATTTGTATCATTAAAGTATATTATGTTTCTTACAATGCAGAGGGCAAAGTGTACCTCCATTAGCCAATCAGCACGACTCTTCTGACCACATGGTACTGGCTCACCTTGGTTTAGAGGAAAAGCTGTGGTACCTCCCTGGTACCTCTTTTTATACCCGTGAAGGTCCGTAATTGGTTTAGTCCCATGTCGATTCTTCTGTTCCTCCAGTGCTTGAGCAACATACCTCCGCTCACTGAATATTTCCTGAAAGACAAGTACAAGGAGGAGCTGAACGAGGACAATCCACTGGGGATGAAGGGGGAGATCGCCAAAGCCTACGCCGAGCTGATCAAGCAACTCTGGTCCGGGAAGTTCAGCTACGTCACGCCGAGGCCCTTCAAGGTGAGGCCGTTCATCCTTCCACTTCCAACAATGCAGTAGAAAAAATCTTGCATTTAATTCCACGTTTTACAATGGATTCTGCGATTCCGTCCGCGTTTTCCGCATCAGATGTTGGTGCTGGGTGAACAGCGCCATGTCTTGTTCCTCGGCAGACCCAGGTCGGGCGCTTCGCACCGCAGTTCTCTGGCTACCAGCAGCAGGACTCTCACGAGTTCTTGGCGTTCTTGCTAGACGGCCTGCATGAGGATTTAAACCGCATCAGGAAGAAACCCTACATCCAGCTGAAAGATGCAGATGGAAGGCCGGACAAGGTGGGACATCTTCATCCTCGTTCCCAAATCTAATCAGAAGCTTCTTGGACCGCGTCTCACAGTGCCCTTATCACAGAGATCTTCTCCCATCTTCTCCCAGGTCGTCGCTGAGGAGGCCTGGGAAAACCACATCAAGAGGAACGACTCCATCATCGTCGACATCTTCCACGGCCTCTTCAAATCCACTCTGGTCTGTCCCGTGTGTGCCAAGGTGTCCGTGACCTTTGACCCCTTCTGCTACCTGACACTCCCATTGCCCATGAAGAAGGAGCGCACGCTGGAGGTGTTTTTGGTGCAACTAGATCCTCTTGTGAAACCCACCCAGGTACAAACAGGCTGCCCCGATCCACCAGTCTACGTGTGTTTAGTTGTTTTTGGCGGCCTGTCTTAATTTTTTTTTTTTATTGCGTCAAGTGGTCATTTTAGTCTTTATTAGTCTTAGTCACTTATTTTATTCTAGTCAGGTCTTATGGAATATTTCATTTACGGCATTTATCAGACGCGAAGTACAATCAGTAGTTACAGGGACGATCCCCCCCTGGAGACACTCAGGGTTAAGTGTCTTGCTCAGGGACACGATGGTAGTAAGTGGGATTTGAACCTGGGTCTTCTGGTTCATAGGCGAGTGTGTTTCCCAGTAGGCTACTACCACCCTATAGTCTTATAGTATTTAGTCTTATTTTACTCAGAATTATCCATGAATATTTTAGTCTAGTTTAGTCAATTTTATTTATTTATTAATTTTTTTCTAGTAATGCAATTCTATTTAACCCAGTCGATATACTACAAGTACCGAGTACAACAGACTGAACAGACATTTCATAATTAAAACAAGGTTATCTTATTTGGGCCTGTCAGCATGACAGACCACTTACTATTGTGCTGGGAGCAGCAAAAAAGGACACGTCTTACGTTCAAGGCTGCCACGCAAAAACCGTTAAACGTACAGAAACAACGGAGTGGTCAGGCCGAAGGCCTGACCACTCCGCACAATATGACGTATTGTTTATTTTGGTAGGTCGTACGGCCCGCCCACAAATCGGGTTCAAAGTGTAAAAAGTACCGTTTACTATCGTGCTATGAACAAGTTTTTGGCTCCCTGTGACCAGCCGTAAAAGCTAGAGACAAGGGAGTCGAGGCGAGGCCGAAGGCCTCGCCGAGACACACAATCTGACATATGGGACAAGTCGGTGCCACCAACGGGGGTTTGGAAAACCCGGATAAATCCGGAACACTGGGAAAAAGGCAATAAAAGGACATGTCTCACGTTCAAGGCTGCCACGCAAAAACCGTGAAACGTACAGAAACAACGGAGTGGTCAGGCCGAAGGCCTGACCACTCCGCACAATATGACGTATTGTTTATTTTGGTAAGTCGTACGGCCCGCCCACAAATCGTGTTCAAAGTGTAAAAAGTGTGGTTTACTAATGCACAGAGGAAGAGGTTTTCAGCTCCCTGTGACCAGCCGTAAAAGCTAGAGACACGGGAGTTGAGGCGAGGCCGAAGGCCTCGCCGAGACACACAATCTGACATATTGGATGTGTTGCTACCAGCAACAGTGGTCAGGAAAACATGGGACATAGGGAAGAAGGGCAAAAATGCCATGTCTCGCATTTGTGGCTGCCACGCTAAGGCCGTCAGACGCACAAAAAAAACGGAGAGGTCAGGCCGAAGGCCTGACCTCTCCGCACAAAATGACATATTGATTGCTTGTTTGGGGACTACAGGAGGGCCACAAATTGTGATCAAAACATTAAAAGTGTGAAAAAATTTGGTTTCTTAAGATTTGCGAACAAACGCTTCACAGCACACACACAAGTCTCATATCACGTCGTGCGGCTTTTCCTTCCGCACGGTTTGACGTATGGCTCGGCTCGGCCGGATTTACGGTCGGCGCGCAATTCGCCAAAAAGCGTTTTCGGAACGCGTTTATTATCCTAGTCCAAAATTGGACTTTTTTGGACTTTGTGTCCAGATGGTTTGACATAGAAAAAAGATTTTGATGTTCTATCGTAGATCTCTCCAAGACCGACGCTTTGACGTATGGTTTCTCTCTGTCTGATTTACGGATCATTGACAAATTTGAAAAAACAAAAAAGTGTCAATGGGCGAAAAAAAGTTTATTTATTTATTTATTTGGGCCTGTCAGCATGACAGACCACTTACTATTGTGCTGGACCAGCAAAAAAGGACACGTCTTACGTTCAAGGCTGCCACGCAAAAACCGTGAAACGTACAGAAACAACGGAGTGGTCAGGCCGAAGGCCTGACCACTCCGCACAATATGACGTATTGTTTATTTTGGTAGGTCGTACGGCCCGCCCACAAATCGGGTTCAAAGTGTAAAAAGTACCGTTTACTATCGTGCTGGGAACACGTTTTTGGCTCCCAGTGACCAGCCGTAAAGCTAGAGACACGGGAGTCGAGGCGAGGCCGAAGGCCTCGCCGAGACACACAATCTGACATATTGGATGTGTTGCTACCAGCAACAGTGGTCAGGAAAACATGGGACATAGGGAAGAAGGGCAAAAATGCCATGTCTCGCATTTGTGGCTGCCACGCTAAGGCCGTCAGACGCACAAAAAAAACGGAGAGGTCAGGCCGAAGGCCTGACCTCTCCGCACAAAATGACGTATTGATTGCTTGTTTGGGGACTACAGGAGGGCCACAAATTGTGATCAAAACATTAAAAGTGTGAAAAAATTTGGTTTCTTAAGATTTGCGAACAAACGCTTCACAGCACACACACAAGTCTCATATCAGGTCGTGCGGCTTTTCCTTCCGCACGGTTTGACGTATGGCTCGGCTCGGCCGGATTTACGGTCCGCGCGCAATTCGCCAAAAAGCGTTTTCGGAACGCGTATCTTATCCTAGTCCAAAATTGGACTTTTTTGGACTTTGTGTCCAGATGGTTTGACATAGAAAAAAGTTTTTAATGGTGTCTCGTAGATCTCATCAAGATCTAATTTTTGACGTATGGTTTGTCTCTGTCTGATTTACGGATTATGCACAAATTTGAAAAAACAAAAAAGTGTCAATGGGAAAAAAAAAAATTTATTTATTATTATTTGGGCCTGTCAGCATGACAGACCACTTACTATTGTGCTGGACCAGCAAAAAAGGACACGTCTTACGTTCAAGGCTGCCACGCAAAAACCGTGAAACGTACAGAAACAACGGAGTGGTCAGGCCGAAGGCCTGACCACTCCGCACAATATGACGTATTGTTTATTTTGGTAGGTCGTACGGCCCGCCCACAAATCGGGTTCAAAGTGTAAAAAGTACCGTTTACTATCGTGCTGGGAACACGTTTTTGGCTCCCTGTGACCAGCCGTAAAAGCTAGAGACACGGGAGTCGAGGCGAGGCCGAAGGCCTCGCCGAGACACACAATCTGACATATTGGATGTGTTGCTACCAGCAACAGTGGTCAGGAAAACATGGGAAATAGGGAAGAAGGGCAAAAATGCCATGTCTCGCATTTGTGGCTGCCACGCTAAGGCCGTGAGACGCACAAAAAAAACGGAGAGGTCAGGCCGAAGGCCTGACCTCTCCGCACAAAATGACATATTGATTGCTTGTTTGGGGACTACAGGAGGGCCACAAATTGTGATCAAAACATTAAAAGTGTGAAAAAATTTGGTTTCTTAAGATTTGCGAACAAACGCTTCACAGCACACACACAAGTCTCATATCAAATCGTGCGGCTTGTCGTTACGCACGGTTTGACGTATGGCTCGGCTCGGCCGGATTTACGGTCCGCGCGCAATTCGCCAAAAAGCGTTTTCGGAACGCGTTTATTATCCTAGTCCAAAATTGGACTTTTTTGGACTTTGTGTCCAGATGGTTTGACATAGAAAAAAGTTTTTAATGGTGTCTCGTAGATCTCATCAAGACTGATGTTTTGACGTATGGTTTATCTATGTCTGATTTACGGATCATTGACAAATTTGAAAAAACAAAAAAGTGTCAATGGAAAAAAAAAAAACTTTATTTTTTTTATTTGGGCCTGTCAGCATGACAGACCACTTACTATTGTGCTGGACCAGCAAAAAAGGACACGTCTTACGTTCAAGGCTGCCACGCAAAAACCGTGAAACGTACAGAAACAACGGAGTGGTCAGGCCGAAGGCCTGACCACTCCGCACAATATGACGTATTGTTTATTTTGGTAGGTCGTACGGCCCGCCCACAAATCGGGTTCAAAGTGTAAAAAGTACCGTTTACTATCGTTCTGGGAACAGGTTTTGGCTCCCTGCGACCAGCCGTAAAAGCTAGAGACACGGGAGTCGAGGCGAGGCCGAAGGCCTCGCCGAGACACACAATCTGACATATTGGATGTGTTGCTACCAGCAACAGTGGTCAGGAAAACATGGGACATAGGGAAGAAGGGCAAAAATGCCATGTCTCGCATTTGTGGCTGCCACGCTAAGGCCGTCAGACGCACAAAAAAAACGGAGAGGTCAGGCCGAAGGCCTGACCTCTCCGCACAAAATGACGTATTGATTGCTTGTTTGGGGACTACAGGAGGGCCACAAATTGTGATCAAAACATTAAAAGTGTGAAAAAATTTGGTTTCTTAAGATTTGCGAACAAACGCTTCACAGCACACACACAAGTCTCATATCAGGTCGTGCGGCTTTTCCTTCCGCACGGTTTGACGTATGGCTCGGCTCGGCCGGATTTACGGTCCGCGCGCAATTCGCCAAAAAGCGTTTTCGGAACGCGTATCTTATCCTAGTCCAAAATTGGACTTTTTTGGACTTTGTGTCCAGATGGTTTGACATAGAAAAAAGTTTTTAATGGTGTCTCGTAGATCTCATCAAGATCTAATTTTTGACGTATGGTTTGTCTCTGTCTGATTTACGGATTATGCACAAATTTGAAAAAACAAAAAAGTGTCAATGGGAAAAACAAAAATTTATTTATTTGGGCCTGTCAGCATGACAGACCACTTACTATTGTGCTGGACCAGCAAAAAAGGACACGTCTTACGTTCAAGGCTGCCACGCAAAAACCGTGAAACGTACAGAAACAACGGAGTGGTCAGGCCGAAGGCCTGACCACTCCGCACAATATGACGTATTGTTTATTTTGGTAGGTCGTACGGCCCCGCCCACAAATCGGGTTCAAAGTGTAAAAAGTACCGTTTACTATCGTGCTGGGAACACGTTTTTGGCTCCCTGTGACCAGCCGTAAAAGCTAGAGACACGGGAGTCGAGGCGAGGCCGAAGGCCTCGCCGAGACACACAATCTGACATATTGGATGTGTTGCTACCAGCAACAGTGGTCAGGAAAACATGGGAAATAGGGAAGAAGGGCAAAAATGCCATGTCTCGCATTTGTGGCTGCCACGCTAAGGCCGTGAGACGCACAAAAAAAACGGAGAGGTCAGGCCGAAGGCCTGACCTCTCCGCACAAAATGACATATTGATTGCTTGTTTGGGGACTACAGGAGGGCCACAAATTGTGATCAAAACATTAAAAGTGTGAAAAAATTTGGTTTCTTAAGATTTGCGAACAAACGCTTCACAGCACACACACAAGTCTCATATCAAATCGTGCGGCTTGTCGTTACGCACGGTTTGACGTATGGCTCGGCTCGGCCGGATTTACGGTCCGCGCGCAATTCGCCAAAAAGCGTTTTCGGAACGCGTTTATTATCCTAGTCCAAAATTGGACTTTTTTGGACTTTGTGTCCAGATGGTTTGACATAGAAAAAAGTTTTTAATGGTGTCTCGTAGATCTCATCAAGACTGATGTTTTGACGTATGGTTTATCTATGTCTGATTTACGGATCATTGACAAATTTGAAAAAACAAAAAAGTGTCAATGGAAAAAAAAAAACTTTATTTTTTTTATTATTATTATTATTATTTCAGACTTTTTCGGCACTTAATGCGGGTCGTACCGAAGCACGCACACCGGCGTGCTATATATCAAAAATTAGTACTATATTGTGTGAGGTGTGCTATTACTTTTATAAGCGATCGGACTGGGCGTGGCCGAGCTATTAACGTTCAAACAGGGTCATTTTCGCATTAGAATGCATTGAATGCTAATTTTAGCATTGGTAGCATTGGTAAAATGGGGCCCCTTTTAAGTGGTACTGCTACTGTGTCATTGCCAGCAAAGGGGGTCCTACAAGGGGTACTGATACAGCAGCAGCGCCAGCACTGTGATTCAATGGCAGATTAAACCAGCAGCTTCATTAGGATGACAATCATCCACATTATTAAGACCCCCTGGTCCTTTGGCTGCTTTATTAGGGACATTGTCCAAACATCACCAAATCTAACATGACTCATCTCGGCCACACCCTGTTAGCGGTTTTGATGTTAGCATTAGCATGCTAACATGCTAATTTTTAAACATGCTCCAAACGTCACCAAATTTACAGTGACGCATCTCGGCCACGCCCTGTTACCGTTTTTGATGTTAGCATTAGCATGCTAACATGCTAATTGTTAAACATGCTCCAAACATCACCAAATTTAACGTCACGCATCTTGGACACGCCCTGTTAGCGTTTCTGATGTTAGCATGCTAGCATTAGCATGCTAACATGCTAATTTTTAAACATGCTCCAAACGTCACCAAATTTACAGTGACGCATCTCGGCCACGCCCTGTTACCGTTTTTGATGTTAGCGTTAGCATGCTAACATGCTAATTGTTAAACATGCTCCAAACATCACCAAATTTAACGTCACGCATCTTGGACACGCCCTGTTAGCGTTTCTGATGTTAGCATGCTAGCATTAGCATGCTAACATGCTAATTTTTAAACATGCTCCAAACGTCACCAAATTTCATGTGAAGCACCTTGGCCAAGCCCTGTTAGCATTTTTGATGTTAGCATGCCCGCGCTCCTACGAAAAACGCCCGGACAGGCCCATCAAAATTTCCCCTGGAATTTTGGCTTCTAGTTATTATTATTATTATTTCAGCCTTTTTTCGGCACTTAATGCGGGTCGTACCGAAGCACGCACACCGGCGTGCTACATATCAAAAATTAGTTCTTTATTGTGTGAGGTGTGCTATTACTTTTATAAGCGATCGGAGTGGGCGTGGCCGAGCTATTAACGATCAAACACGGTCATTTCCCATTGAAATGTATTGAATGCTAGTTTTAGCACTGGTAGCATTGGTAAAATGGGGCCCCTTTTAAGTGGTACTGCTACTGTGTCATTGCCAGCAAAGGGGGTCCTACAAGGGGTACTGATACAGCAGCAGCGACAGCACTGTAATTCAATGGCAGATTAAACCAGCAGCTTCATTAGGATGACAATCATCCACATTATTAAGACCCCCTGGTCCTTTGGCTGCTTTATTAGGGACATTGTCCAAACATCACCAAATCTAACATGACTCATCTCGGCCACACCCTGTTAGCGGTTTTGATGTTAGCATTAGCATGCTAACATGCTAATTTTTAAACATGCTCCAAACGTCACCAAATTTACAGTGACGCAACTTGGCCACGCCCTCTGTTACCGTTTTTGATGTTAGCGTTAGCATGCTAACATGCTAATTGTTAAACATGCTCCAAACATCACCAAATTTAACGTCACGCATCTTGGACACGCCCTGTTAGCGTTTCTGATGTTAGCATGCTAGCATTAGCATGCTAACATGCTAATTTTTAAACATGCTCCAAATGTCACCAAATTTACAGTGACGCATCTCGGCCACGCCCTGTTACCGTTTTTGATGTTAGCGTTAGCATGCTAACATGCTAATTGTTAAACATGCTCCAAACATCACCAAATTTAACGTCACGCATCTTGGACACGCCCTGTTAGCGTTTCTGATGTTAGCATGCTAGCATTAGCATGCTAACATGCTAATTTTTAAACATGCTCCAAACGTCACCAAATTTCATGTGAAGCACCTTGGCCAAGCCCTGTTAGCATTTTTGATGTTACCATGCCCGCGCTCCTACGAAAAACGCCCGGACAGGCCCATCAAAATTTCCCCTGGAATTTTGGCTTCTAGTTATTATTATTATTATTTCAGACTTTTTCGGCACTTAATGCGGGTCGTACCGAAGCACGCACACCGGCGTGCTATATATCAAAAATTAGTACTATATTGTGTGAGGTGTGCTATTACTTTTATAAGCGATCGGACTGGGCGTGGCCGAGCTATTAACGTTCAAACAGGGTCATTTTCGCATTAGAATGCATTGAATGCTAATTTTAGCATTGGTAGCATTGGTAAAATGGGGCCCCTTTTAAGTGGTACTGCTACTGTGTCATTGCCAGCAAAGGGGGTCCTACAAGGGGTACTGATACAGCAGCAGCGCCAGCACTGTGATTCAATGGCAGATTAAACCAGCAGCTTCATTAGGATGACAATCATCCACATTATTAAGACCCCCTGGTCCTTTGGCTGCTTTATTAGGGACATTGTCCAAACATCACCAAATCTAACATGACTCATCTCGGCCACACCCTGTTAGCGGTTTTGATGTTAGCATTAGCATGCTAACATGCTAATTTTTAAACATGCTCCAAACGTCACCAAATTTACAGTGACGCATCTCGGCCACGCCCTGTTACCGTTTTTGATGTTAGCATTAGCATGCTAACATGCTAATTGTTAAACATGCTCCAAACATCACCAAATTTAACGTCACGCATCTTGGACACGCCCTGTTAGCGTTTCTGATGTTAGCATGCTAGCATTAGCATGCTAACATGCTAATTTTTAAACATGCTCCAAACGTCACCAAATTTACAGTGACGCATCTCGGCCACGCCCTGTTACCGTTTTTGATGTTAGCGTTAGCATGCTAACATGCTAATTGTTAAACATGCTCCAAACATCACCAAATTTAACGTCACGCATCTTGGACACGCCCTGTTAGCGTTTCTGATGTTAGCATGCTAGCATTAGCATGCTAACATGCTAATTTTTAAACATGCTCCAAACGTCACCAAATTTCATGGGAAGCACCTTGGCCAAGCCCTGTTAGCATTTTTGATGTTAGCATGCCCGCGCTCCTACGAAAAACGCCCGGACAGGCCCATCAAAATTTCCCCTGGAATTTTGGCTTCTAGTTATTATTATTATTATTTCAGCCTTTTTTCGGCACTTAATGCGGGTCGTACCGAAGCACGCACACCGGCGTGCTACATATCAAAAATTAGTTCTTTATTGTGTGAGGTGTGCTATTACTTTTATAAGCGATCGGAGTGGGCGTGGCCGAGCTATTAACGATCAAACACGGTCATTTCCCATTGAAATGTATTGAATGCTAGTTTTAGCACTGGTAGCATTGGTAAAATGGGGCCCCTTTTAAGTGGTACTGCTACTGTGTCATTGCCAGCAAAGGGGGTCCTACAAGGGGTACTGATACAGCAGCAGCGACAGCACTGTAATTCAATGGCAGATTAAACCAGCAGCTTCATTAGGATGACAATCATCCACATTATTAAGACCCCCTGGTCCTTTGGCTGCTTTATTAGGGACATTGTCCAAACATCACCAAATCTAACATGACTCATCTCGGCCACACCCTGTTAGCGGTTTTGATGTTAGCATTAGCATGCTAACATGCTAATTTTTAAACATGCTCCAAACGTCACCAAATTTACAGTGACGCAACTTGGCCACGCCCTCTTACCGTTTTTGATGTTAGCGTTAGCATGCTAACATGCTAATTGTTAAACATGCTCCAAACATCACCAAATTTAACGTCACGCATCTTGGACACGCCCTGTTAGCGTTTCTGATGTTAGCATGCTAGCATTAGCATGCTAACATGCTAATTTTTAAACATGCTCCAAATGTCACCAAATTTACAGTGACGCATCTCGGCCACGCCCTGTTACCGTTTTTGATGTTAGCGTTAGCATGCTAACATGCTAATTGTTAAACATGCTCCAAACATCACCAAATTTAACGTCACGCATCTTGGACACGCCCTGTTAGCGTTTCTGATGTTAGCATGCTAGCATTAGCATGCTAACATGCTAATTTTTAAACATGCTCCAAACGTCACCAAATTTCATGTGAAGCACCTTGGCCAAGCCCTGTTAGCATTTTTGATGTTACCATGCCCGCGCTCCTACGAAAAACGCCCGGACAGGCCCATCAAAATTTCCCCTGGAATTTTGGCTTCTAGTTTGGGCCTGTCAGCATGACAGACCACTTACTATTGTGCTGGACCAGCAAAAAAGGACACGTCTTACGTTCAAGGCTGCCACGCAAAAACCGTGAAACGTACAGAAACAACGGAGTGGTCAGGCCGAAGGCCTGACCACTCCGCACAATATGACGTATTGTTTATTTTGGTAGGTCGTACGGCCCGCCCACAAATCGGGTTCAAAGTGTAAAAAGTACCGTTTACTATCGTTCTGGGAACAGGTTTTTGGCTCCCTGCGACCAGCCGTAAAAGCTAGAGACACGGGAGTCGAGGCGAGGCCGAAGGCCTCGCCGAGACACACAATCTGACATATTGGATGTGTTGCTACCAGCAACAGTGGTCAGGAAAACATGGGACATAGGGAAGAAGGGCAAAAATGCCATGTCTCGCATTTGTGGCTGCCACGCTAAGGCCGTCAGACGCACAAAAAAAACGGAGAGGTCAGGCCGAAGGCCTGACCTCTCCGCACAAAATGACGTATTGATTGCTTGTTTGGGGACTACAGGAGGGCCACAAATTGTGATCAAAACATTAAAAGTGTGAAAAAATTTGGTTTCTTAAGATTTGCGAACAAACGCTTCACAGCACACACACAAGTCTCATATCAGGTCGTGCGGCTTTTCCTTCCGCACGGTTTGACGTATGGCTCGGCTCGGCCGGATTTACGGTCCGCGCGCAATTCGCCAAAAAGCGTTTTCGGAACGCGTATCTTATCCTAGTCCAAAATTGGACTTTTTTCGACTTTGTGTCCAGATGGTTTGACATAGAAAAAAGTTTTTAATGGTGTCTCGTAGATCTCATCAAGATCTAATTTTTGACGTATGGTTTGTCTCTGTCTGATTTACGGATTATGCACAAATTTGAAAAAACAAAAAAGTGTCAATGGGAAAAACAAAAATTTATTTATTATTATTATTTCAGCCTTTTTTCGGCACTTAATGCGGGTCGTACCGAAGCACGCACACCGGCGTGCTACATATCAAAAATTAGTTCTTTATTGTGTGAGGTGTGCTATTACTTTTATAAGCGATCGGACTGGGCGTGGCCGAGCTATTAACGATCAAACAGGGTCATTTCCCATTGAAATGTATTGAATGCTAGTTTTAGCACTGGTAGCATTGGTAAAATGGGGCCCCTTTTAAGTGGTACTGCTACTGTGTCATTGCCAGCAAAGGGGGTCCTACAAGGGGTACTGATACAGCAGCAGCGACAGCACTGTAATTCAATGGCAGATTAAACCAGCAGCTTCATTAGGATGACAATCATCCACATTATTAAGACCCCCTGGTCCTTTGGCTGCTTTATTAGGGACATTGTCCAAACATCACCAAATCTAACATGACTCATCTCGGCCACACCCTGTTAGCGGTTTTGATGTTAGCATTAGCATGTTAGCATGCTAATTTTTAAACATGCTCCAAACGTCACCAAATTTACAGTGACGCATCTTGGCCACGCCCTGTTACCGTTTTTGATGTTAGCATTAGCATGCTAACATGCTAATTTTTAAACATGCTCCAAACGTCACCAAATTTACAGTGACTCATCTCGGCCACGCCCTGTTACCATTTTTTATGTTAGCGTTAGCATGCTAACATGCTAATTGTTAAACATGCTCCAAACATCACCAAATTTAACGTCACGCATCTTGGACACGCCCTGTTAGCGTTTCTGATGTTAGCATGCTAGCATTAGCATGCTAACATGCTAATTTTTTAAACATGCTCCAAACGTCACCAAATTTACAGTGACGCATCTCGGCCACGCCCTGTTAACATTTTTGATGTTAGCATTAGCATGCTAACATGCTAATTGTTAAACATGCTCCAAACATCACCAAATTTAACGTCACGCATCTTGGACACGCCCTGTTAGCGTTTCTGATGTTAGCATGCTAGCATTAGCATGCTAACATGCTAATTTTTTAAACATGCTCCAAACGTGACCAAATTTACAGTGACGCATCTTGGCCACACCCGGTTAGCGTTTTCGATGTTAGCATGCTAGCATTAGCATGTTAACATGCTAATTTTTAAACATGCTCCAAACAACACCAAATTTCATGTCAAGCACCTTGGCCAAGCCCTGTTAGCATTTTTGATGTTAGCATGCCCGCGCTCCTACGAAAAACGCCCGGACAGGCCCATCAAAATTTCCCCTGGAATTTTGGCTTCTAGTTTGGGCCTGTCAGCATGACAGACCACTTACTATTGTGCTGGACCAGCAAAAAAGGACACGTCTTACGTTCAAGGCTGCCACGCAAAAAACCGTGAAACGTACAGAAACAACGGAGTGGTCAGGCCGAAGGCCTGACCACTCCGCACAATATGACGTATTGTTTATTTTGGTAGGTCGTACGGCCCGCCCACAAATCGGGTTCAAAGTGTAAAAAGTACCGTTTACTATCGTGCTGGGAACACGTTTTTGGCTCCCTGTGACCAGCCGTAAAAGCTAGAGACACGGGAGTCGAGGCGAGGCCGAAGGCCTCGCCGAGACACACAATCTGACATATTGGATGTGTTGCTACCAGCAACAGTGGTCAGGAAAACATGGGAAATAGGGAAGAAGGGCAAAAATGCCATGTCTCGCATTTGTGGCTGCCACGCTAAGGCCGTGAGACGCACAAAAAAAACGGAGAGGTCAGGCCGAAGGCCTGACCTCTCCGCACAAAATGACATATTGATTGCTTGTTTGGGGACTACAGGAGGGCCACAAATTGTGATCAAAACATTAAAAGTGTGAAAAAATTTGGTTTCTTAAGATTTGCGAACAAACGCTTCACAGCACACACACAAGTCTCATATCAAATCGTGCGGCTTGTCGTTACGCACGGTTTGACGTATGGCTCGGCTCGGCCGGATTTACGGTCCGCGCGCAATTCGCCAAAAAGCGTTTTCGGAACGCGTTTATTATCCTAGTCCAAAATTGGACTTTTTTGGACTTTGTGTCCAGATGGTTTGACATAGAAAAAAAGTTTTTAATGGTGTCTCGTAGATCTCATCAAGACTGATGTTTTGACGTATGGTTTATCTATGTCTGATTTACGGATCATTGACAAATTTGAAAAAACAAAAAAGTGTCAATGGAAAAAAAAAAAACTTTATTTTTTTTATTATTATTATTATTATTTCAGACTTTTTCGGCACTTAATGCGGGTCGTACCGAAGCACGCACACCGGCGTGCTATATATCAAAAATTAGTACTATATTGTGTGAGGTGTGCTATTACTTTTATAAGCGATCGGACTGGGCGTGGCCGAGCTATTAACGTTCAAACAGGGTCATTTTCGCATTAGAATGCATTGAATGCTAATTTTAGCATTGGTAGCATTGGTAAAATGGGGCCCCTTTTAAGTGGTACTGCTACTGTGTCATTGCCAGCAAAGGGGGGTCCTACAAGGGGTACTGATACAGCAGCAGCGCCAGCACTGTGATTCAATGGCAGATTAAACCAGCAGCTTCATTAGGATGACAATCATCCACATTATTAAGACCCCCTGGTCCTTTGGCTGCTTTATTAGGGACATTGTCCAAACATCACCAAATCTAACATGACTCATCTCGGCCACACCCTGTTAGCGGTTTTGATGTTAGCATTAGCATGCTAACATGCTAATTTTTAAACATGCTCCAAACGTCACCAAATTTACAGTGACGCATCTCGGCCACGCCCTGTTACCGTTTTTGATGTTAGCATTAGCATGCTAACATGCTAATTGTTAAACATGCTCCAAACATCACCAAATTTAACGTCACGCATCTTGGACACGCCCTGTTAGCGTTTCTGATGTTAGCATGCTAGCATTAGCATGCTAACATGCTAATTTTTAAACATGCTCCAAACGTCACCAAATTTACAGTGACGCATCTCGGCCACGCCCTGTTACCGTTTTTGATGTTAGCGTTAGCATGCTAACATGCTAATTGTTAAACATGCTCCAAACATCACCAAATTTAACGTCACGCATCTTGGACACGCCCTGTTAGCGTTTCTGATGTTAGCATGCTAGCATTAGCATGCTAACATGCTAATTTTTAAACATGCTCCAAACGTCACCAAATTTCATGTGAAGCACCTTGGCCAAGCCCTGTTAGCATTTTTGATGTTAGCATGCCCGCGCTCCTACGAAAAACGCCCGGACAGGCCCATCAAAATTTCCCCTGGAATTTTGGCTTCTAGTTATTATTATTATTATTTCAGCCTTTTTTCGGCACTTAATGCGGGTCGTACCGAAGCACGCACACCGGCGTGCTACATATCAAAAATTAGTTCTTTATTGTGTGAGGTGTGCTATTACTTTTATAAGCGATCGGAGTGGGCGTGGCCGAGCTATTAACGATCAAACACGGTCATTTCCCATTGAAATGTATTGAATGCTAGTTTTAGCACTGGTAGCATTGGTAAAATGGGGCCCCTTTTAAGTGGTACTGCTACTGTGTCATTGCCAGCAAAGGGGGTCCTACAAGGGGTACTGATACAGCAGCAGCGACAGCACTGTAATTCAATGGCAGATTAAACCAGCAGCTTCATTAGGATGACAATCATCCACATTATTAAGACCCCCTGGTCCTTTGGCTGCTTTATTAGGGACATTGTCCAAACATCACCAAATCTAACATGACTCATCTCGGCCACACCCTGTTAGCGGTTTTGATGTTAGCATTAGCATGCTAACATGCTAATTTTTAAACATGCTCCAAACGTCACCAAATTTACAGTGACGCAACTTGGCCACGCCCTGTTACCGTTTTTGATGTTAGCGTTAGCATGCTAACATGCTAATTGTTAAACATGCTCCAAACATCACCAAATTTAACGTCACGCATCTTGGACACGCCCTGTTAGCGTTTCTGATGTTAGCATGCTAGCATTAGCATGCTAACATGCTAATTTTTAAACATGCTCCAAATGTCACCAAATTTACAGTGACGCATCTCGGCCACGCCCTGTTACCGTTTTTGATGTTAGCGTTAGCATGCTAACATGCTAATTGTTAAACATGCTCCAAACATCACCAAATTTAACGTCACGCATCTTGGACACGCCCTGTTAGCGTTTCTGATGTTAGCATGCTAGCATTAGCATGCTAACATGCTAATTTTTAAACATGCTCCAAACGTCACCAAATTTCATGTGAAGCACCTTGGCCAAGCCCTGTTAGCATTTTTGATGTTACCATGCCCGCGCTCCTACGAAAAACGCCCGGACAGGCCCATCAAAATTTCCCCTGGAATTTTGGCTTCTAGTTTGGGCCTGTCAGCATGACAGACCACTTACTATTGTGCTGGACCAGCAAAAAAGGACACGTCTTACGTTCAAGGCTGCCACGCAAAAACCGTGAAACGTACAGAAACAACGGAGTGGTCAGGCCGAAGGCCTGACCACTCCGCACAATATGACGTATTGTTTATTTTGGTAGGTCGTACGGCCCGCCCACAAATCGGGTTCAAAGTGTAAAAAGTACCGTTTACTATCGTTCTGGGAACAGGTTTTTGGCTCCCTGTGACCAGCCGTAAAAGCTAGAGACACGGGAGTCGAGGCGAGGCCGAAGGCCTCGCCGAGACACACAATCTGACATATTGGATGTGTTGCTACCAGCAACAGTGGTCAGGAAAACATGGGACATAGGGAAGAAGGGCAAAAATGCCATGTCTCGCATTTGTGGCTGCCACGCTAAGGCCGTCAGACGCACAAAAAAAACGGAGAGGTCAGGCCGAAGGCCTGACCTCTCCGCACAAAATGACGTATTGATTGCTTGTTTGGGGACTACAGGAGGGCCACAAATTGTGATCAAAACATTAAAAGTGTGAAAAAATTTGGTTTCTTAAGATTTGCGAACAAACGCTTCACAGCACACACACAAGTCTCATATCAGGTCGTGCGGCTTTTCCTTCCGCACGGTTTGACGTATGGCTCGGCTCGGCCGGATTTACGGTCCGCGCGCAATTCGCCAAAAAGCGTTTTCGGAACGCGTATCTTATCCTAGTCCAAAATTGGACTTTTTTCGACTTTGTGTCCAGATGGTTTGACATAGAAAAAAGTTTTTAATGGTGTCTCGTAGATCTCATCAAGATCTAATTTTTGACGTATGGTTTGTCTCTGTCTGATTTACGGATTATGCACAAATTTGAAAAAACAAAAAAGTGTCAATGGGAAAAACAAAAATTTATTTATTATTATTATTTCAGCCTTTTTTCGGCACTTAATGCGGGTCGTACCGAAGCACGCACACCGGCGTGCTACATATCAAAAATTAGTTCTTTATTGTGTGAGGTGTGCTATTACTTTTATAAGCGATCGGACTGGGCGTGGCCGAGCTATTAACGATCAAACAGGGTCATTTCCCATTGAAATGTATTGAATGCTAGTTTTAGCACTGGTAGCATTGGTAAAATGGGGCCCCTTTTAAGTGGTACTGCTACTGTGTCATTGCCAGCAAAGGGGGTCCTACAAGGGGTACTGATACAGCAGCAGCGACAGCACTGTAATTCAATGGCAGATTAAACCAGCAGCTTCATTAGGATGACAATCATCCACATTATTAAGACCCCCTGGTCCTTTGGCTGCTTTATTAGGGACATTGTCCAAACATCACCAAATCTAACATGACTCATCTCGGCCACACCCTGTTAGCGGTTTTGATGTTAGCATTAGCATGCTAACATGCTAATTTTTAAACATGCTCCAAACGTCACCAAATTTACAGTGACGCATCTTGGCCACGCCCTGTTACCGTTTTTGATGTTAGCATTAGCATGCTAACATGCTAATTTTTAAACATGCTCCAAACGTCACCAAATTTACAGTGACTCATCTCGGCCACGCCCTGTTACCATTTTTTATGTTAGCGTTAGCATGCTAACATGCTAATTGTTAAACATGCTCCAAACATCACCAAATTTAACGTCACGCATCTTGGACACGCCCTGTTAGCGTTTCTGATGTTAGCATGCTAGCATTAGCATGCTAACATGCTAATTTTTTAAACATGCTCCAAACGTCACCAAATTTACAGTGACGCATCTCGGCCACGCCCTGTTAACATTTTTGATGTTAGCATTAGCATGCTAACATGCTAATTGTTAAACATGCTCCAAACATCACCAAATTTAACGTCACGCATCTTGGACACGCCCTGTTAGCGTTTCTGATGTTAGCATGCTAGCATTAGCATGCTAACATGCTAATTTTTTAAACATGCTCCAAACGTGACCAAATTTACAGTGACGCATCTTGGCCACACCCGGTTAGCGTTTTCGATGTTAGCATGCTAGCATTAGCATGTTAACATGCTAATTTTTAAACATGCTCCAAACAACACCAAATTTCATGTCAAGCACCTTGGCCAAGCCCTGTTAGCATTTTTGATGTTAGCATGCCCGCGCTCCTACGAAAAACGCCCGGACAGGCCCATCAAAATTTCCCCTGGAATTTTGGCTTCTAGTTTATTATTATTATTTCAGCCTCGCTCTTCGGCAATTAATGCGGGTCGTACCGAACCACGCACACCGGCGTGCTATATATCAAAAATTAGTACTATATTGTGTGAGGTGTGCTATTACTTTTATAAGCGATCGGAGTGGGCGTGGCCGAGCTATTAACGCTCAAACAGGGTCATTTTCCCATTAGAACGCATTGAATGCTAATTTTAGCATTGGTAGCATTGGTAAAATGGGGCCCCTTTTAAGTGGTACTGCTACTGTGTCATTGCCAGCAAAGGGGGTCCTACAAGGGGTACTGATACAGCAGCAGCGACAGCACTGTAATTCAATGGCAGATTAAACCAGCAGCTTCATTAGGATGACAATCATCCACATTATTAAGACCCCCTGGTCCTTTGGCTGCTTTATTAGGGACATTGTCCAAACATCACCAAATCTAACATGACTCATCTCGGCCACACCCTGTTAGCGGTTTTGATGTTAGCATTAGCATGCTAACATGCTAATTGTTAAACATGCTCCAAACATCACAAAATTTAACGTGACGCATCTTGGACACGCCCTGTTAGCGTTCTTGATGTTAGCATGCTAGCATTAGCATGCTAACACGCTAATTTTTAAACATGCTCCAAACGTCACCAAATTTACAGTGACGCATCTTGGCCACGCCCTGTTACCATTTTTGATGTTAGCATTAGCATGCTAACATGCTAATTGTTAAACATGCTCCAAACATCACCAAATTTCACGTCACGCATCTTGGACACGCCCTGTTAGCGTTTCTGATGTTAGCATGCTAGCATTAGCATGCTAACATGCTAATTTTTTAACATGCTCCAAACGTGACCAAATTTACAGTGACGCATCTTGGCCACACCCTGTTAGCGTTTTTGATGTTAGCATGCTAGCATTAGCATGTTAACATGCTAATTTTTAAACATGCTCCAAACAACACCAAATTTCATGTGAAGCACCTTGGCCAAGCCCTGTTAGCATTTTTGATGTTAGCATGCCCGCGCTCCTACGAAAAACGCCCGGACAGGCCCATCAAAATTTCCCCTGGAATTTTGGCTTCTAGTTATTATATTATTATTACCATATAGACCCAAGAATACTTGACATCCACTCGAGCGGCCGCATTTCTCCACACATTCTGTTGTGGAAAGGCGCTCCGTCTAGTGCACCGATCGGAATTGTGGAAGTGACGTTTTCTGTGCGACCGGACGGGAAATTCTGTAACCGTGATATTAACGACGTGATTGAACGAGAGAAAATGACGTCTCGTCATGTTTTCATTTACAAAGTTGAAGCGGGATTTTAAGTTTTTATTTTGTAAACCACATTTAGTCTCGTTTTTATTCGCCAACGATATTCCATGATCTATCGTCACGTTACTTCATTACATCAAAAATGTTTGAAGATATTTTGGTGTGTGTGTGTGTGTGTGTGTGTGTGTGAGAGAGTACACGTTTTAATGAGGGTGGTGATGAAAGCTCCTGTCTTCTCTCCGTTTTTGTCCAGTATAAGCTGACTGTGCCTAAAGTGGGCTACATCTCGGACCTCTGCACTTCACTGTCTGCCTTGTCTGATGTGCCTGCTGAGAGGGTGAGGCGCAGCTGTGTCCCCTGTGACGTCCCCTGTGACGTCCGCTGTCTCCTGAGCTCGGTGACTTCGTAACACGCGCCGCTTTCTCCATGCAGATGATCGTAACGGACATCTACAACCACCGCTTCCACCGGATCTTCGCCACCAACGAGAACTTGAGCAGCATCATGGAGCGCGACGACATCTATGTGTGAGTTCCCCTCCCGTCTTCTGTTTGGTCCACCGGAGTCCCCTCAGCAGGTCAGTGGGAACTCGTCCCGCTCTGTCTGCCGCAGCTTCGAGGTGGCGGTGAACCGGCAGGAGAACTCCGACCACGTGGTCATTCCGGTCCACCTGCGGGAGAAGTACAAGCAGTCGGGGTACAACCACAGCAGCACGCCGCTGTTCGGACAGCCGTTCCTCGTCACCGTGCCACGGACGCTGAGCGAGGACAAGTTCTACAACATGCTGCTCCACCGCCTCAGGTACCAATGCAGCGCCTCGCCGCGGCTGCATCTGGACGCGCGTCTCGCTTCACTGACGCGCCGTGTGTGTGTGTGTGTGTGTGTGTGTGTGTGTGTTTGCAGCCGTTATGTTCGCTCCGCCTTGGAGGAGGAGGAGGACTCAGAATCGCACACTTCAAAGCAGCACAGCGTCAACGGCAACACAACCAACGGGGTTCTGGAGGAGGGCTCACCGAGTGAGGGAGCGATTTACACACAGTAACACACTACTACTACTACTACTACTACAACACAACTATAATAACACACTACTACTACTACTATACAGCAACACACATCATAACAAAATAACACACACTACTACACAACTATAATAACACACTACTACTACTATACAGCAACACACATCATAACAAAATCACACACACTACTACTACACAACTATAATAACACACACTATTACTACACAACTATAATAACACACTACTACTACTAGTACTACTACAACACAACTATAATAACACATACTACTACTACTATACAGCAACACACATCATAACAAAATAACACACTACTACTACAACACAACTATAATAACACATACTACTACTACTACTATACAGCAACACAAATCATAACAAAAGAACACACTACTTCTACACAACTATAATAACACTACTACTACTACTACTACTACCATACAGCAACACACATCATAACAAAATCACACACACTACTACTACACAACTATAATAACACATACTACTACTATAAAGCAACACACATCATAACAAAATCACACACTACTACTACACAACTATAATAACACATACTACTATACAGCAACACACATAATAACAAAATAACACACACTACTACTACTCAACTATAATAACACACACTACTACTAAACAGCAATAATAACACATACTACTTCTATTACTTCACAGCCATAATGACACACACACTACTACTACAAAACAATAATAACATACACATATCCACACAGCCATACACACCCTACCAGCCTTTCGGACTAACATACATTATTCATCTCATAAAGTGAAGTGATTGTCACATGTGCCATGTCCAGCAGAGCATATATGGAAACAGATTTGTGTCAACATTTTGAAAGAAAACTTTCCTAATATCGAACAAAAACAAAGACGATGGACATCTTGCTCTTTTTCATTTTCTCTCATGAGTCTTTTCATTTCTGCTGGTTTTTCTGCTGGACTTTCAGTCGCTCCGCCCAATTTTATGCTGCCTGAGGATTCTGATGCAGTTCTGCCACAGAATTAAATAAAATGGAAAAAGAGAGAAATGTAAACAAAAAAGTATAATCTCAAAATGCCAACATCTGTTTTAAATATAATTCCATATACTGTACATGGCCCTGTTACACACACACACGTCACAGTAAAATGTGAAACCATATCAGGCATTTCAGGAAGAAACTGGTTGATGTCGATATTGGTTTTCATATTTATGGTTGTCTTGGTGGAATATATACATCTTACTATTGAACTGTTGGAACGTTGCTGTAGGTGAGATGGAGACCGACGAGCAGGACGATGAATCCAGTCAAGACCAGGAGCTTCCATCAGAGAATGACAACAGCCAATCAGAGGACTCGGTGGGTGGGGACAATGAGCTGGAGAACGGTGTGGAGAACTCGACAAAAAGCCACCAGCTGGCCGGGCACAAGAAGCGACTCTTCACCTTCCAGTTCAACAACATGGGCAAGACGGACCTGAGCTTCATCAAGGAGGAGACCCAGCAGATTCGCTTCGACGAGGGACACCTGCGGCTCAGCGGTCAGCGCCGCCCGTGCCACGCCCCCCTCCTTATTGGCAAATGTTAGTGTGCATGACTCTAACCACGCATTTTTCTACATTTTCCCATCAATAGATCGATCCTACCTGTCTTTGGACTGGGAGCCGGAGATCAAGAAGAGGTACTTTGATGAGAGCGTTACTGAGGTGAGGTTACGGTGGCAGCAGGTTCGGTTGATTTACAACCTTGTAGTTGTTTCAGTTGTTTTTATTTCTGTATTAATTTTAGTTTTAGTTGACTCTTTGCTTGAGCTGTCATTTTAGTCTATTAGTCAGTCCAGTTTCAGTTGACTAAAAGTATTTTAGTCAGAATTATCCATGAATATTTTAGTCTAGTTTTAGTCAATGACAATTTTAGTCTCATTTGCTTTTTGTAGTAAAATTTATTTAACCCAGTCAATATAGTACAAGTACTGAGTAGAACAGACAAAACAACATTTTCATTTATTCAAACCCATATCATAATTAAATGATAATCTTTTAATTATTATATTATTGTTACCTTATAGACTCAAGAATACTCATCCATTCCAGTGGCCGCATTTCTTTTCCATATTTTTTGACACATATTCTGTTTTCTTTTCCACTTCATTGTTAAAAAGTGTCCAAACGTCACTTCGTCTTTTTCTCCCAGATATCTGATATCCCGCCACCATATATCTATATCCCGCCACCATATATCTATATCCCGCCACCATATATCTATATCCCGCCACCATATGTCTATAACCCGCCACCATTTGTCTATAACCCGCCACCATTTGTCTATAACCCGCCACCATTTATCTATATCCCGCCACCATGTCTATATCCCGCCACCATATGTCTATATCCCGCCACCATATGTCTATAACCCGCCACCATATATCTATATCCCGCCACCATATATCTATAAGCCACCACAAGTATTCTGAAATAAACATAATGCACGATCAGGAATTGCAGAAGTGACAACATCGTCATAAATTTACTTGACGAAAACATCACTAGTTGCAACGTGTCTGACTGGCATCTCGCGTACCTGTCTTTCCTGAAGGACTGCGACAAGCATGAGAGCATGGAGTACAAGCCGCAGAAGAAGGCCGTCTTCAAGTTGAGGGACTGCATAGAACTCTTCACCACCAAAGAGAAGCTGGGAGCCGACGACCCTTGGTGAGCCCGGAAAACTGAACCAGTCTTGGTGTCCAGAACTCAAGCATGCTCAGCAATAAAGATGGACAGTGTCCAAACACGCAGAAAATGCCTTCGTGCGTTACAGGTACTGTCCCAGCTGCAAACAGCACCAGCAGGCCACCAAGAAGCTGGACCTGTGGTCCCTGCCACCGGTGTTGGTGGTCCACCTGAAGCGCTTTTCGTACAGCCGCTACATGAGGGACAAGCTGGACTCTCTGGTGGACTTCCCGCTCAGGTCAGCTCAAGCGCCCCGGTGCCTGGCTGGTTTGTCCGGTCCCCTTGGTCACGTGCCGCTGTTCCGTCCGCAGGGACCTGGACATGTCCGAGTTCCTCATCAACCCCAACGCAGGCCCCTGCCTCTATGACCTCATTGCCGTGTCCAACCACTATGGAGGAATGGGAGGAGGTCACTGTAAGTACCATACGCTGGTGATGTGTGTGTGTGTGTGTGTGTTTTGTCACAAGTGGTTCCGTTACCTGTCTCGGTGTGTTCAGATACGGCCTATTCTAAGAACAAGGATGATGGGAAATGGTTCTACTACGACGACAGCAGCGTCTCTCCAGCCAGCGAAGATCAGATTGTGGTAAGAGATGCTTTCCCGGTCGGAATTGGGGTCGGAACAACGACTGGTTGTGATTAATCGGTTAATTGTGCAGTGGGCACCGATACAGAAACAAACTTGAAGTGAACAACGGTTTTTTTTTGTGTCTCGTGTCCCTCAGTCCAAAGCTGCGTACGTCCTGTTCTACCAGCGGCAGGACACCGTTAAGGGAACCGGCTACTTCGTCCTGGACCGCGAGGACCAGGAGACCTCGACGGTCGAGGCAGGGACGGCCCAGAGTGAAGAGGAGGACGAGGATGAGGAAGACCTGAATGACAATGAGGATGAGGACACAGAACCCAACCACGACACGACCATGAGCACCAACTGAGCAGCCCGAGACAAGCCGAGGGGACGTCCAAAGCCATATCAGAGGCGGGCACGCTGGCCACGCCCTGTCGGGGGCGGGGCCAGAGCAAGATACAACACACTGGAATATCTGAACATTAACCAATCGGGGCGCTCGACTAACGTTTCCGTAATCTTTACACACGTGAAATAACACAAGTCGCCTGAAATCCTCCTTCCGGGTCCGAGGAGACCGCCACGCCAAGATTTGGGTCTTCCTGCTCGAGGTTTTTAAATCGCACGAGTGACGAGTGTGTGACACTTCTTCCGCATATGGTTTTATCTCTTCTTTCGGCCTTGTAAATACGCGGAATGGACTCGAACTGAAGCCGCTTCGTGGCACAATCACCGCATTTCGACACGTTACCGGCGCCACGCGTACTGCAGCGTGCCACCTTACGTTCATGCTGCTGGAGTTTTTATTTTGTAATTTATTTAAAGATGTTTCTAGATGCCTTACAGGTCCTGTCTGTACAGAAGACTGAAATCTGTGAACGTGTCGCGGTGTGGGGTGCGCCAAGCGTCCAAATGGGGGCGACACCGAGACACTGCACTCGGCACGGGAAGTCGTTTTTAGCAAAAATCTGCTTTATTCTGAATGTTTACAGACGCTGTTGGAGGTCGGTGTGGCCCCGCCCCTTTCACGAGGACCCTGTGGTCACCTGATCCCGAAGGAGGTGGGATTATGAGACGTGGCGAAGCGTTCGACGTCTGCCGGTTTCAATCACCTCAGCCTTAAATATGACTGTTGCCTTTTTCTTTTCCCATCACACTGTTTGTCTGCATGTCCCGTGTCCCCACACACACACACACACACACTTTCACCTGTTGAAACGCAGACAGAATGTAAAGTTGACGGGTCGGGTTTGCGCGTTGCCTTTTCTTCTTAGTTTGATCGTTGCCTTTACCATGAACTTCACCCGGGTGACTGATCAGGGGTGTGGTCTTTTCCAAAGGGGAGGGGGGGGGGGGGCGTGTCCTAGCAGTGATTATATCAGCTATATAAATACTGTACATACATCAAGAGTTCACTCTGTGAGTGCACATTTGATACATTTATTTATTTATACCTACGCATTTAAAACGACTTATTTAAAACCTTGCGAAGACAGAATAAATGTAAGACGTATGGAATTCAGCTTTTCCTGTAGTTCCGTATTTATTTATTTTTTTGGAGGATTCTCTATCATTTAGACTTTTTGTAAAAGTTTATTGATTGACATCCTTGCATGAGAAACTGGGGTTTCTGAGTTTGGCTGCACTTGGGTTTACATTTGAAATGTGCATGTAGGGCGTGGCAGTGTATTTATATACAGAATTCAATAAAGTTGTGTAAAGCCAGATTATTCTTTTTTTTGGTTCTTTTTGACCAGAGGAGAATATTATTTTATATATAAAATAAAGATAAAAAAAAAATTGGACAAATGAGCAACACACAAAATATTGAAAACACTAAATATATTAACAAATGGGTAAACTTTATTATTATTTTTGGAAAAGCAATACTGTAGATACAGATTTCCTGCACGGTTTCTAAATTAAAAGCACATAAAATAACGATGATAAAAAATATCTTTCAAGACTTCAGAACCTGTTTACAAAATGTACATTAACATTCACACTGGAGAGTCAGGAGAACGCCTCCCACATGCACCTCTGACACAGCGTGAGTGAAGGAGGAGTCTGGAGCGGATGATGTCACAGCGCAGATTATTACTCAGGGACTCGAAGGACTTGGAGCAACTTTGGTCTCTTTAAAACGCATGAGAAACGGAAGAAAATGAAAACTCGGTCCAGTATAAAGTGCTCAAATGTCGCATCCGACCACTTCACTGGTTCACAGATTAGCTGCCAAAATTCAAACCACCACCCACCAACCGTAGATAATCTAGCTGTACTGTAAAATACTTTTTTTTTTTTTTTCTCTTGTCTACAACAATCGCTTTTCAGTGAAGATCTGTTGCACACTTCGACTTAACGCTGGACCAGTGATGACCCCGACGGGGTTTAAAGTGCCTTCTGCTACGCGTGCCTGAAACCAGCTCTGGCTGAGAAGGTGTGAACCATGGAAGACGTGAACTTGAGTCTTGCTGCAAATACCTGAGCTGCTCAGTAAAAGACATTTACATGCTGCAACATCCTCATGCAAACCGGGTTTCGGACCACTTTTATACATCGACGTGACCAAAAAAAGAAACATACTGTCCATTTAAATGAACCTATGGAGACTTGACAAGTCCTCCTCTAACCGGAAAATCGCATGTTCTTTCATGTAGTAACTTCAAATATCTCAATAACACCGAACACATGCTCCCCTCCCCCAGTCCTACTCAACGAGATAATCACGGCAACGCCATCACTACCATTTCAAAGACTATTCATATTTCATGAGGGTGATGAAATATGCAGAGGAGAGGTCAGAGTTCGTATGGAGCAGCATACGCGCGATGGCACAAAGTGGAGTGGCTCTGATTCTGGAGCATAAACGGCGACTGGGGGGTCAAATACATAAAAACCGACATGAACCACTTAACATCGTACTTGCATTACTATAAACACGGCTCAACTGTATTCTCGTACACGATCAGACAGACGGCGAGGAAATTCTATAATGGTGGCGAGAAAGGAGAGAAATAAAAATACAATGAATGAAGTTAATTTAGAGAAGACCTGAGTGAATCAATAAATGGAATCAACAGAATACAACGTGATTTCAAGTCAAATAAATAAATAATAAAAAAGTTTTATCGTTATAAATAAATAAAAAAACAGCTTATGTCTACAGTTGGACAGTTTCTGGCTCCGGTTTTGTACATGGGGGGGTCAGGTCCTAAATTTACACAAACACGAAAAGAACCAGAACTGCTGATGTGGTTGCAACTCCTGCAGCTAAAGGACGATCCTATTAAAGTGCTAAGACTGTAGGGGACGATGGCGAGGACTGTCCAGCGGACGGTAGTGGACCGCACGGTCCTGTGGCCGCTCGTTAGGGCTGCCGGTTACCGTACATCAGTGGGACGATGAAGACGGAGATGTCGTCCCCAGAGCCCAGGCGCTCGTTGGTAATCCTCCAGCCGCGGTCCCTCAGAATCCCTCGTGCCCGCATCACCAGGTCCTGGGCCGCCATTGTGTACCTGCAGCGCAGCGTTGCCATCAGACAGACCAATCACTCAGCCGCGCTACGAGGCTCCGCCCCCACAAACATCTCAAGAGGGTCCCTACTTCATCAACCCCCTGAACCATGATGTTCCTTCTTTCAACGACAAACCTTTATGACGTCACTAAACACGATGAGCCATAAATGCTGGTCGTGTGACGATAACTTTAACAAATATATCATGAAATATTTTTGATGGACAAAAACAAGACTAAATGTGGTTTGTAAAATAAAACTAGACAAAATGTCTCTTCAATTTCATTGATGAAAACAAGACGAGACGTAATTTCCTCTCGTTTATTCGTGTTATTATTATTATGCCGTATTTCTCTTTTTCCCAGTCAGCCACACAGATGATGTCACTTCTGCATTTCCCGTTTGTGCATTATTTATATTTCAGGATGCTAATGGCGGGTTACGGATATATATATATATGGTGGCGGGTTACGCCACCATATATATATATATATCCGTAACTGTAACCCGCCATCGAATATATACACACACACAGTGACGGGTTACCCGTCCACTTCATTTTTTTTATAATGAAGTGGAAAAAAAACGAATGTGTGTCGAACATTGTGATTGTCATTGTGAGACACTGCAGAACAGCACATGGTGTCACGGTGAAACGTGTCCTCTTAATTTAAACTTCACCCTTGGTGAGCTGTGTGTGGGGCCTCAGTGGCGCCTTGGAGGATGGGGATTCGAACTGGCAACCTTCTGATTACGGGTCTGTTTCCTTACCCGCTAGGCCACCACTGAAATTATCGTTGCAACCCCCCGTCCCTCATCCAAAAAGGTCAGGACACTCGCCTGTGTAAGTCATCTGGATCACAGTTGGCCAGGAAAGACGTGACTGCATCAGCCACCTCCTCATTGGATAGGACATCCCAGAGGCCATCAGTCCCCATGACCAACACGTCATCTGCCCCATGCTCATACTGCGTCAGGTTGTACACCTTCACCTGGGGGAGGACAAAAAAAAAAAAAAAGCAGTGATCACAGCTTCACAGGACGGTGACGTGAAGGAGTCCAGCATCATCCAGCTGACCTCAGGACAGCAGGACAGGAAGGGCTTTATGTAGATGTCAGAGTCGTGCACTTTCAGGTCATGGTCCCCGAGGCCTCTTGTTACACCAATCGTGGCCAACACCCGCGCCTGAGGCCAGAAAAACAAGAGCATTTTTATAAATCCAGACTGACTGACACCTGTCAATTTCTGTATCAGACCTAGTAAATAAATACATAAATAATTACTTTATACAGAAATCCCTCTTCTGAAGGGGACTTGGGCATTCCCAGATTTTTGGGAATGGGCTATGCGCCCATGAAAGAGCTCCATGCTCAACTGGCAGGTTTTTAATGACTATTTTAAAAAATGATGGCGACCCATATTCCTTCATAATCAGAGCTTTGTTTGTCCAATCGCCTATTGAGGATTGACCACAAGCTCTCAATTGGTTTAAATGTCCAGGGAGTTTCTTGGCCACGGACCCAAAATTTCAACGTTTTGTTCCCCGAGCCGCTTAGTTCTCACTATGGCATTATGGCACGGTGCTCCATCATGCCGGAAAAGGCACCGTTCTTCACCAAACTGTTCTTGGACGGTTGGGAGAAGTTTCTGTTGGAGAATGTTTTGGTACCGTTCTTTATTCATGGCTGTGTTCTTGGGCAAAATTGTGAGTGGGGCCCCACACATGATTGGCAGCACCACACATCAATCCCTCTCACTTGCGTTCCCAAGAGGATCACTGAAATGATCTCTGCAGTTGCTTTTGTGGCAGGGCTGAAACGCAGTTCATGAAGTTCATTTTCATGGCAAAGAGGGACTTTGCAATTCATCTGATCGCTCTTCTCTGATCGCATTCTGGAGTAAATAAAAAATTACCATAATAAACACGGACGCAGCAAACTTTTGGCCAGGACTGTAGATTTGACAAGGTGGCCAATACAGCACAGGTTGACCCACATTCTTCTAACTGACCACAAGTCACTTGAAGCTCTCCCGGTTCTTACCTTTTTACCCTCTCCGTATATTAAGGGGAACCTCAAGTCCTCATCCTGAATGGTTTTATAGGCCCTGTTCGGGAACAGCGGAAAGCAGCGGGTTTTAACCTGATCCCGTCCTCGTCCCAGCGGTATTTAGGGAAGCTGGTTCTGGACCAGGATGAGTCTCACCAGCCGGTCATGGTGAAGTCGCGGTACAGCATCCTCTTCCCCACCTCCTTCCGCTGCACGCGGCGCGGGAACTCCAGGTGCGTGAACTCGCCGCCCAGCAGGTGGGGCTGCATGTAGCCCTGGAGGATCAGAAATAAAAATAATTTTTAAAAAATCCACAACACACACACACTCGGAATCCAAAGAACAAATTCCTACCAGGAACTGAAGCCGCTGACGCTCTGACTCAGGCGTGAACTCTGTGGACATTGGGATGACCTCTCCACTCCTGATGATGATGGCCCTGGAGAGACGAAACATCGTTCGTCATTGTGGTCCTACGGCGAACCTTCATATTCTGTATCTCTCCATGTTCATCTGCGCCTGCTGATGCCTCTGGGTGAATTTTACCTGCTGTCCCCTGCATTGGCCACGTAGAGCTTTCCGAGGAGGTAGCAGATCGCCAGTGCCGTGCAGCCTCCTGAGATGTTAAAAACGGCCTTCTCCCTCTCGATCTGGGTGTCCTATTACACACACGCACAGAACGACGGCCCTTATTGTCAAATTCTTCTCACGTCAGATGATCATCACCGTGTACAAAAGGTCTAAGCGTTCCTCACCATCTCTTTGAAGGCGTTCTCCAGCGCCCCGATCACCAGGCTCTCGTGCTGGATCTTCTTTTCGCTGAAGAATCGGGGAGGCGGGGCACACGGCGACCCGGGGGCGCCGGCTGCACCCCTGAGGGAGGACGCCCGGGACAGGGAGCGGTGGGGGACGAGCGTTTCGTGGAGACCCTCCTCCCCCAGGCAGGTTGGAGGAAGCACCGCCAGGTTGCACAGAACCTCCAACACGTCCTGCAGCTGCTCCACGACGTGATGTTGCAGCAACCGGGAGGCCATAACTGCCGCCCCTGAACCGGCGTGTCCATCAAACAGCGCCCAGTAGTGGAAGACTAACCCTTCAGAGTCCTGAGGGTCCATCAAACATTAAACATGAGCCAAAGTAGCCCCAGGACACCAGAATTTCAAGACGAGAGATCCTGTCGAATAAATAAATCAGCAAGCCCGACAGAGCAGTGGTCGCCTAGCGGGTGCCACTGAGGTCCCACTGAGGTCATCTGGGCATTGATTCCCATGATGCATAGGGCGAAATGTTGACTGCAAACTAAGGAGGAGACTGTGGGTGGCGTTCCGACTCACCAGGTTCTCCCTGAGGCTCAGGCCCTCTCCGTTGGGGAGGGATGACCTCCTCTTGGCCGTCGGGGTTCTACTGGGCGTGGAGCAGCTCCCAGACCTCCTCTGCACCACCAGGACCTCGCAGCAGGCCTGGTCCTCGTTCACAGCGCTCTTCCCCGCATTGATCACCCTGAGAAGAGAGACACACCCTGCAGCAGAAGCGCAAATGGCTGCACAACAGCGACGCTACCGGCTTTTAGTCCACTTCAATCACACTTCTAAAAAGAGTCAATGTTTTAAATAGTAGCGTGTCTTGGAGTCGTACTGTAAGTAGTGTAGGTGTAGAGCGTGGTTAGTGTAGTCATATTGTAAGTAGTGTAGGTGTAGAGCGTGGTTAGTGGAGTCGTATTGTAAGTAGTGTAGGTGTAGAGCGTGATTAGTGGAGTCGTATTGTAAGTAGTGTAGGTGTAGAGCGTGATTAGTGGAGTAGTATAGTAAGTAGTTGTTGGTGTAGAGCGTGGTTAAAGTAGTGTAGGTGTAGAGCGTGATTAGTATTGTAAGTAGTTGTTGGTGTAGCATGTGGTTAGTGTAGTCGTATTGTAAGTAGTGTAGGTATAGAGCGTGATTAGTGGAGTAGTATAGTAAGTAGTTGTTGGTGTAGAGCGTGGTTAGTGTAGTCGTATTGTAAGTAGTGTAGGTGTAGAGTGTGATTAGTGGAGTCGTATTGTAAGTAGTGTAGGTGTAGAGCGTGGTTAGTGTAGTCGTATTGTAAGTAGTGTAGGTGTAGAGCGTGATTAGTGGAGTCGTACTGTAAGTAGTGTAGGTGTAGGTGTAGAGCGTGATTAGTGGAGTTGTCTTGTATGTAGTGTAGGTGTAGAGCGTGATTAGTGGAGTCGTATTGTAAGTAGTGTAGGTGTAGAGCGTGATTAGTGGAGTAGTATTGTAAGTAGTGTAGGTGTAGAGCGTGATTAGTGGAGTAGTATTGTAAGTAGTGTAGGTGTAGAGCGTGATTAGTGGAGTCGTATTGTAAGTAGTGTAGGTGTAGAGTGTGATTAGTGGAGTAGTATTGTAAGTAGTTGTTGGTGTATAGCGTGGTTAGTGTAGTCGTATTGTAAGTAGTGTAGGTGTAGAGCGTGATTAGTGGAGTCGTATTGTAAGTAGTGTAGGTGTAAAGCGTGATTAGTGGAGTAGTATTGTAAGTAGTGTAGGTGTAGAGCGTGATTAGTGGAGTAGTATTGTAAGTAGTGTAGGTGTAGAGCGTGATTAGTGGAGTAGTATTGTAAGTAGTGTAGGTGTAGAGCGTGATTAGTGGAGTAGTATTGTAAGTAGTGTAGGTGTAGAGCGTGATTAGTGGAGTAGTATTGTAAGTAGTGTAGGTGTAGGTGTAGAGCGTGATTAGTGGAGTCGTATTGTAAGTAGTGTAGGTGTAGAGCGTGATTAGTGGAGTCGTATTGAAAGTAGTGTAGGTGTAGAGCGTGATTAGTGGAGTCGTATTGTAAGTAGTGTAGGTGTAGAGCGTGATTAGTGGAGTCGTATTGTAAGTAGTGTAGGTGTAGAGCGTGATTAGTGGAGTCGTATTGTAAGTAGTGTAGGTGTAGAGCGTGATTAGTGGAGTCGTATTGTAAGTAGTGTAGGTGTAGAGCGTGATTAGTGGAGTCGTATTGTAAGTAGTGTAGGTGTAGAGCGTGATTAGTGGAGTCGTATTGTAAGTAGTGTAGGTGTAGAGCGTGATTAGTGGAGTCGTATTGTAAGTAGTGTAGGTGTAAAGCGTGATTAGTGGAGTAGTATTGTAAGTAGTTGTTGGTGTAGCGTGTGGTTAGTGTAGTCGTATTGTAAGTAGTGTAGGTGTAGAGCGTGATTAGTGGAGTAGTATTGTAAGTAGTGTAGGTGTAGAGCGTGATTAGTGGAGTCGTATTGTAAGTAGTGTAGGTGTAGAGCGTGATTAGTGGAGTCGTATTGTAAGTAGTGTAGGTGTAGGTGTAGAGCGTGATTAGTGGAGTTGTCTTGTATGTAGTGTAGGTGTAGAGCGTGATTAGTGGAGTCGTATTGTAAGTAGTGTAGGTGTAGAGCGTGATTAGTGGAGTCGTATTGTAAGTAGTGTAGGTGTAGCGCGTGATTAGTGGAGTCGTATTGTAAGTAGTTGTTGGTGTAGCGTGTGGTTAGTGTAGTCGTATTGTAAGTAGTGTAGGTGTAGAGCATGGTTAGTTTAGTCGTATTGTAACTAGTTGTTGGTGTAGTGCGTGGTTTGTGGAGGTGGTTGTGGGTACTATATACGTATTGTGCGATATACATTGCTTAGTGTATATGTAAAGAACTGGGTTTGGTGGAGAGTACGTGTGGTGTGTGATTAGTTCTTTTTATTTGCTGTCCTAACTTATTGACTGTTCTTCATAAATAAAGTTGGATTGTATTGATCAGTAGGGGTGTTAGGGATTGTGGGTAATGTATGCAGAATGCACCATATTTGATAATGAAGGACTGAGATTACAGCTCTTGTGTAAAGAGCCGTGATTTGAGTGTGTGTAGAGATTATCGACGCGGTGGAGGGGCGCGCCGCACCGCACTACTCACTCCGCGTAGCCCGTCACCCACGGGAGCCTCCTGGTCTCCTTCAGGATGAGGATGGGTCGCGCCATGTGGTCCGCGGAACACTCCACCTCGTCGGCGGACAGTCCGAGGAACTCGGGCCTCCTGTAGGGGAACCTGAGCGGCTGGTCGGCGGCGTTGGCGTGGTCCGCGGAGTGGGGTCCGGACATGACGCCTCCCACGAAGCTGACCACGGCGGACTTGACCCGCGAGAACATGTTACCGCCGCGCCGTGCCGCGCGGCTCCCTTTGCCGGAGTTTCCCCCCAGAGCGGCGGGCGGGCGGGACGGAGGAGGATCAGGCGGAGACCCGGACACCCGGCTGGCCCTGACCCCGGATCGGCGCTCATCCAGCGTCCGCAGCGCAGCAGCCCCGCACTTCCGAATTAGCGCACACGTGACTCGCGGGGGCAGGATTCCTGTGTGTTGCCAGACGTCGACAGTTACGCCAAATTCGAATAAACCTGGAAATCTGTCACATGACACTCGGAAAGTGGCACGGGACATTTTAAATCCAACACACTTAAATTAACGTCACTTAAAAAAAAAAAAAAAAATATCGCCTTTATGAAGCAAAAAACCCAGAGCCGCTTTGAACGGACGGACTTGGCAACACCGATCACGTGACGCGAGGCCAGACGCGCTGAGCTTCTTACTGACCGCTGCGGGTCAAAGGGCGCCTTCATCCGCCCTCGTCGTCACCTCCACCATCCTCTTCATCCCGGCGTGCCGCGGGGATCCCGCGTCTTATCCCTCCTCTACTCCAGCGTGTGCACGCCGAAAGGCTTACACAGAATTACAGTGAACGTCTTCCGAGCTCATCACGTCACAAGCAGACGCGGAATTAATCATTCAAACAAAACTCGTTAGGCGTGTAAAATTAGGTGAAAAAAACTTAATCGTAGTTCGCAAATCTAAGCTTGTTTCAAAGACACACTAGTGAAAGTGATTGTCATCGTGAAACACCGCAGCACAGCACGGTGCATCCAACAAAATGTGTATTCAACCATCACCCTTGGTGAGCAGTGGGCAGCCATGACAGGTGCCCGGGGAGCAGTGGTGCTTTTGCTCAGTGGCACCTCAGTGGATTCGAACCAGCAAACTTGTGATTACGAGCCACCACTAGGCCACGCTAGGCCACCACTGCCCCAAAGTTATATCATAGAAAATGATAAAAATAGAAGAAACATTAGATAAATGTCATGAGGTTGGACCAAAACATTTTTTTTACTTTTCTTATTGCATGAGACAGGATTCAAAATCAAACGTAAAAAAAGGTTGCCTTGTGTTTAATACTTATATGTTCAACCAATAAGATAAGATGCAAGGATGGGGAAGTGGTGGTAGAAGCCTAGTGGGGTAACACACTCACCTATGAACCAGAAGATCCAGGTTCAAACCCCACTTACTACCATTGTGTCCCTGAGCCTGACACTTAACCCTAAGTTGCTCCAAGGGGGACTGTCCCTGTGACTACTCATTGTAAGTCGCTCTGGATAAGGGCATTTGATAAATGCTTTAAATATAAATGGTGGTCTAGCGGGTAAGGAAGCGGACTCGTAACCAGAAGGTTCAGGTGCCACTGAGGTCCCCTTGATCACAGCACCGTCCCCACACTCTGCTCCCTGGGCGCCTGTCATGGCAGCCCACTGCTGTGTTAAATGCAGAGGACACACCCATTAGTAATGGTGGACTACTGCTGAATTCCAGTTGTTTCCAGCAAGGTTCCTCATCTCTCCGTCAGTGAGGCTTCTCAAAATAAAATATAAAACGGTATAACTCCACATTTCGGTCTATACGTGAGCTTTACAGCTGTCATTTTCTAATACATGTCCCATAATTGACACCACCAAGGCCTTAAGTGAAGGCACCTCTGTCCTTATTTGAAATTGAAATTCCTTTAGTTTTACAAATCCTGTGTCCTCTGACCCCTGGTGGCACTGGACAACAATTATTCAATTGTTTCTTACTTATTAAATTATGCTGATGTCTTACCAACACACCTACTGAATTGTTTTGTTTGTTTGTGGTTGCTTGCAAAAGATGAACGTCACCAGTTTTATAGGAGCCTAGACAACGGACAATATTAGAAAGTCAAGAACAATACAATAATTTTCCCGCTCCTACAAAATCTTGAAGACAGATGGAAAAAATGTGTAATGACAGGACAGTTGCAGTATGTTATGAATTAAGGGTTTCATGAATTACTTGCAGTGATATAAATCAGATGTTTGTGGAATCCGATCCATTACAGTGAACAATGAGAGTGTGCAGGCCTGTAATTCCTCTAACGGAAGGTTGCACGAGTTCTCAGTGCAGGTCTGGTGGTTAATGTCCCCCGTTACCCCCTTTAACGCAGTGTCACCCTAGTAAATACACCAGATGGCCAGGAGGTGGCGGCGTCTGCTCAAGACGGCCTAATAAAGTGAAGTGAAGTGATTGTCACACGTGATACACAGCAGCACAGCACACAGTGCACACAGTGAAATTTGTCCTCTGCATTTAACCCATCACCCTGAGTGAGCAGTGGGCAGCCATGACAGGCGCCCGGGGAGCAGTGTGTGGGGACGGTGCTTTGCTCAGTGGCACCTCAGTGGCACCTTGGCAGATCGGGATTCGAACCAGCAACCTTCTGATTACGGGGTCACTTCCTTAACCACTAGGCCACCACTGCCCCAAATGGGAACCTTGCAGGTGAGCGATCCTGTGTGTGTGTGACGACCAACCGAAAGCATGGCGCTCAGTCTCACCGTTGCTCTTTCCAGGAAGCGGACGTGTCAAAGGTCAGAGGTCAACACCGATGTCATTGACTGTTGACCGAACCACAGCAAGGGTCCAGTAAAACAGTTGGAAAGTGTAGTAGTGGTGAGCAGAACTTCCCCTTTCGGCAGGGTGATGCGGGAGTTTCCTGACGTCGTTCGTCTTGAAATCAGCAGAACCGAGTGACAGTGTGATTCACTGGAACTGGAGCATGACAAAAAAAAAAGCACAATCGAGCCTTCAAGCGGCCCAAACAAACATAAAGTTGCAGTGAAACTTCCTCCGAACAAAAAAAACTTAAATGAGAACAATGACGGCCAAGAAGATCTGATAAGGGCATTTAATCAAGTTCCTCTTTCCATTAAGCACGGAGCAGGAACCAATAAAACGTTCCAGTGAGTGGGTGAGGAGTTCCACAAATCGTGAGCGACAGGAACTTCTTCGTTGTTTGACCATTACGACCTCCGTAAGAAGCTCCACACGCACAGACCAGCCCGAGTTCCAAATGCCGGCAAAGTTTCATTCAATAGCAACATTTAAAATGTCTTTTTTTAAAGGGAATTTTATTGAAAACACAGTAGTCAGCTGCGTTGGGGCAGAGATGCCGACAGGTCGGCGTGTGTGTGTGTGTGTGTGAGGGTGTGGTGTGTGTGCGAGTGAGGGAGTTTCCTAGCAGCTGATGGCTTCACTGCGAGCTCAGTTTACACGCCCGCGTGGCAGAGCAGGACTCCGGGCAGAAGATGCGCTCCCTGTTGATCCTGGCCCTGGTCCAGGCCTGCGCGGCTCAGGACGCCCCGACGCGGCTGGAGCGGATCCGGGCGTGCGAGGCGCGCTGCAGCCAGGTACAGCATCTTTTCCATATGCCCACGTCTGTGGTCTTCGCTTTGCTGGAATGCCACTCATGTGGACATGTGTAAAAATATGAGCCCATTGCTCTTTTCCTAATTATGCACTGTGTTGTTTGAGACGTAATGCGTGATTATGTAACAGCAGGGTGGTAGTAGCCTAGCGGGTAACACACTCGCCTATGAACCAGAAGACCCGGGTTCGAATCCCGCTTACTACCATCGTGTCCCTGAGCAAGACCCTTAACCCTAAATTGCTCCAGGGAGACTGTCCCTGTAACTACTGATTGTAAGTCGCTCTGGATAAGGGCGTCTGATAAATGCTGTAAATGTAAATGTAACACCCAGAACAGAACGCAATGATAAAAACAGCCCAACATACGCAGAGAAGATAAAAGATAAATATGGAGGATGGGTAACGTTTGAAAATGCTGAGAGGGACCTGAGGTGGGGACCTTGACAGGGACCTTCTGGCGCCCTCACGCCATTATTATAATTATACGGACTGGGCCGCTGCACGAACGTTCATAACGTCTCGTATTGTGCGGGCTTGGACTCCACTTGGCAGAGATAATTGCCCCTCTGCCGGGTAGGGGCGATTGCGGGGGTTCGAAGAGGTGAATAACTGCGCAGAAATAGCAGCTCCAACGATCGGCTCAAATTTCACCTTCGAAGCAGCTCCCCTGGCGAGGGTGGTAGTAGCCTGGTGGGTAACACACTCGCCCACAAACCAGAAGACCCAGGTTCAAATCCCACTTACTACCATCGTGTCCCTGAGCAAGACCCTTAACCCTGAGTGTCTCCAGGGGGGGACAGTAAGTGCTGTAAATGCGTCCAGAGGATGCACTGCTCGGCACGCCTGGGAATGCAACCAGGATGTCGCCAGTGAGGGCTGCGTGGGCAAACCCCTTCTGTTTAGAAGTGTTTCCTCTTACGCAGGCGCCGGCCGTCAGGCTGTAAATGCAAATGACCCGGGCGATTTGCGACGCACCGCGTTGCATCACCAGCGGTTACAGATTACACACCTGCTTCTATTGTCTCATGCTCTCTCTCTCTCTCTCTCTCCCCTCAGGGTCTTCAGTGCAGAACCAAGCCGCCAAGTGAGTCTTGTATTTTTATTCTTCGTAAGATTACAGGCCACGGCCACAAGATGTGACCACTCGGCCTGAATATGACTGGGAGTCAGGAATTATGGGCTGGCAGGATGAAACTGCCTGAAAAAAACCCAGAAACAATGTTTTTTATGCATCAAAGGTCCCCTGACATGAAAATGTGACTTTGTGAGATGATTTAACGTTAATACGAGTTCCCCCGGCCTGTCTGTGGTCCTGCAGTAGGGGCCTAGCAGTGGTGGCCTAGCGGTTAAGGAAGCGGCCCCGTAATCAGAAGGTTGCCGGTTCGAATCCCGATCCGCCAAGCTACCACTGAGGTGCCACTGAGCAAAGCACCGTCCCCACACACTGCTCCCCGGGCGCTGGTCATGGCTGCCCACTGCTCACTCAGGGTGATGGGTTAAATGCAGAGGACAAATTTCACTGTGTGCACCGTGTGCTGTGCTGCTGTGTATCACATGTGACAATCACTTCACTTTAATCACTTTAATTAATTAATTTTGCAGTGACTAGAAATGGCAGTCGGTGTAAAGAGTGTTTTGGTCATTCTGCTTCACCGAGCAGCAGCTCAGACGGTCGGATCTGGAATTTGTCCCCTTATGACATCATAAGGGGAAAAGTTACCTCTCGTTTCTCATGCTACATTGATGCCGTTATTTCCACGAATACCCCCTCAACTTCTATAGGCCGCTCTCCTCCTCGTCCCGCCTCTCTCCTCCACATTAGCATTTAAAGCTACAGACGGTGAAACTTGCTGTCCTGGGAAATCTCACTGTGGGACTGGATCAAAGTGGCCGGAATTTTGGAACAAGACTTCAGATACAGAATTAGGGGACCAACAAGACCGAAATAAAAGCAAAAAAATGTTAATGTCAGGGGACCTTTAAAGAGGGCCGAGCGGCTACTTCCTGCTACTGACCCTGTCCACCTGTTTCTTGTCCCCGACAGGATACCTGACACACTGCAAGCAGGCCGCCGCGGGGCTCGACACCAGCGTGTTCACCAACGTGAGCGTTGCCACGGTGATGAGGTGCGAAGGTCCACGACGGTGTTCCCTTCACCTGAAGGTTGGTGCCGCACTAACAATGACAGGTAGGTCACAGGGTCACTCCCCCCAAAATGGCTTCCCATCAGGGATCGGCTGCAGGGGGGACGTCCCTCGCAATGTGATTCCCAGGGTTCCTGCATCCCAGATTGAACCGTCTGTACCGCGCACTCCGTCTCTGTTCCCAGAGCGCGTCCAGGGAGTGTCGGTGTGCGTCGTCTTCGCAGGGGTGATGGAGCGCTGCCGCATTCTGGCCTTCTCCAGAGCTCCTCCACTTGGGCAGCTGACTGGACAGCAGGTAGACGCCCGTCCCACACACCTCACCCACATTACACTGACCACCTACTTACTACCATCGTGTCCCTTAGCAAGACACTTAACCCTGAGTGTCTCCGGGGGGGGGGGGGGGGGGGGGGGGGACTGTCCCTGTACCTAGTCGCTCTGGATAAGGGCGCCTGATAAACAACAGAGATATAATGAATAATTTTGGTCTTTTAAAATACCGTGGGGCCACCGACTGTCGCCCCCATTAAAAAGATGAGAGAGGTCAGTAATTTCCACCGTAGGTTCATTTCAACTGTGAGAGAGCTGCCATGCCCAGATGCCCTCACCCCGGAACTAGGAGGAGACTCCAGCCTTAAGCTGGCACCATGACCGATCATGGCGGCTGTAAACGGGGATTATCGGCAGGAAAAAATAGGAAATTCTGGTAATAAATGTCCCTGCTTCGTCTTCTACACGTCCTCCGTATCACCTGGTATTACCAGACACGACAGGCCACTTCAACGTCATACATGGACACGAGACTGAACTTGCCAGGAATTGTGGTAATTTTGGTGAAATTTACTGAAAACACTGGCTGCATTTGGTGACTAAGTAATTACAGACGAATTTTGCCGTCATCCACATTTACCACCAAACTCCGCCCGACCGTCTGAGAGCAAACGCTGTCGTTCTCAGGTGGCCTTCCACGACGACTGCTTTGAGGTGGCCGCATCCCAGGACATCCACGTGACCCTCAAGACAGTGCCGGAGTTCTGCGGTTCGAGCGTTTCCAGGGCTTACCGCGTCCCAGGTGAGGGCTGCTTCCGGTTTCATTTTCAGGGGTTCGGTGTGGGGATTCCTGCGATGCGGGTTGACCTCTCCTCCCCCTGATGGTCACAGGTCCCCGTTTTGAGCAGACCACAGACTATAACTCTGACTTTCTTTGTTGCTTTCAGGATGCAGACATGAAGACCTTCGTAGCAACGTCCCGCAGTGCATCAGTAAGTTACCCTGAAACTCCCCGGTTTCGACTCCCCTCTGTTCCAGAGGTGTAAACCTTCACTAGTCAACCGATTCGATTCGATTATGATTATCAGTGCATCAATTATCGATGCATCCCATCAATTTTTATACAGCCGCGGCCAAAGGTTTTGTAAATGACACAAATTCTGGTTTTCACAAAGTTTGCTGCATTCGTTCTTTTATTTGGTAATTTGCATATACTGCATAATTTGCATAATGTTATGAAGAGTGATCAGATGAATTGCAAGGTCCCTCTTTCCATGAAAATGAACTTCATTCGAAAAAACATTTCCACTGAATTTGAGCCACAAAAGGACCTGCTGAGAACATTCCAGTGATCTTCTCGTTAACTCGGGTGGGAGTGTTGAGGAGCACAAGGCTGGAGATCGTTCTGTCCTGCTGACTGAGTTAGAATAGCAGACTGGAGGCTTTATAATGAGGGTGATGCTTGAAATCCTTGGTCTTCCTCTGATAACCATGGTTACCTGCAAGGAAACACGTTCAGTCATCATTACGTTTCATAAAAAGTTCTTCACAGGCGAGGATGTTGCTGCTAGTAAGATTACACCAAAACCAACCGTTTATCAGATCAGCAAAAACTTCAAGGAGAGAAGTTCAAGTGCTGTGAAGAAGGCATCAGGGCGACCAAGAAAGTCCAGCAAGCACCAGGACCGTCTCCTGAAGATGATTCAGCTGCGGGATCGGGGTGCCACCGGTGCAGAGCTCGCTCAGGAATGGCAGCAGACAGGTGTGAGGGCATCTGCACCTACAGTGAGGAGAAGACTTCTGGAGGACGGCCTGGTGTCAAGAAGGACCACAAAGAAGCCACTTTCCTCCAAGAAAAACAACAAGGACAGACTGATATTCTGCTGGAAGTACAGGGATTGGACTGCTGAGGACTGGAGTAAAGTCCTTTTCTCTGATGAAGCCCCTTTCCGGACTGACTGAATGATTGTCCGGAGAAGAAAAGGTGACGCCACCATCAGTCCTGTCTCATACCGACAGTAAAGCACCCTGAGACCATTCATGTTTGGGGCTGCTCCTCCACCAAGTGAGTGGACTCACTCACAATTTTACCCAAGAACACGGCCATGAATAAAGAACGGTACCAGAACATCCTCCAACAGCAACTTCTCCCAACCGTCCAAGAACAGTCTGGTGAAGAACGATGCCTTTTTTACCAGGATGGAGCACTGTGCCATGAGACCAAAGTGAGAACTAAGTGGCTCAGGGAACAAGTCATTAAAATTGTGGGTCCATGGACAGGAAACTTGTGGTCAATCCTCAAGAGGCGGGTGGACAAACAAAAACCCCAAAACTCCAAGTTCTGATTATGAAGGAACGGGTCACCATCAGTCAGGATTTGGCCCAGAAGATGATTGACAGCGTGTCAGGGCAAACTGCAGAGGGCTTGAAAAAAAAAAAAACACTGCAGATACTGACTCTTTGCATAAATTTGCTGTAATTGTCAATAAAAGCCTTTAAAACTCATAAAATGCTCGTAATTATACTTCAATCCACCACAGAAACAACGGGCAAAAAGATCTAACATCACTGCAGCAGCAAACTTTGTGAAGAACAGTATTTGCGTCATTCTCAAAACTTTTGTACATGCACAACTGTACATGACTTTTCGAATGCATCAGTGAGATGAGAGTCAAGGCCTCGTTCACACGGACGTCTGAACCAGGTGCTTTTCCAGTGTTCATGGTGTCAGGTGAGGGTGGTCCGAACGGCGACCGTTTTCGAAATGTCACATGAGCATTCAGAGCCAGTGTTCGGATGGCGTCAAATTAAGCGCTACATGCGATGTTTTTTTGCCGTCAAATTCTGTCAAAATCCAGATGAACGTTGAACATCGTCAAGTGAACGGCAGTGATACGACAACTGAACACAGCTTTAACGCTGTACGTCCTTCAGATGGCGTTCGTTTCCAACGTCCGCGAGGACAAGTTGACACACACAGTCACTACCGGCACTACTTTTTAACAAGAATTTTTATGCCAATGCCAGAAAATCACGATATATTCGATTATGGGGCAGTGGTGGCCTAGCGGTTGTGGCGGCCCCGTAATCAGTAGGTTGCCAGTTCGAATCCCGAGCCGCCAAGGTGCCACTGAGCAAAGCACCGTCCCCACACACTGCTCCCCGGGCGCCTGTCATGGCTGCCCACTGCTCGCCAAGGCGACAGCTAAATACAGAAGACACATTTCACCATGACACCGAGTGCTGTGCTGCAGTGTTTCATTTACATTTACATTTACAGCATTTATCAGACGCCCTTATCCAGAGCGACTTACAATCAGTATTACAGGGACAGTCCCCCTGGAGCAACTTAGGGTTAAGTGTCTTGCTCAGGTAGTAAGTGGGATTTGAACCCGGGTCTTCTGGTTCATAGGCGAGTGTGTTACCCACTAGGCTACTACCACCCTTTCACAATGACAATCACTTCACCTTCACTTTCCACTATGTGCATGCATCACTGCACCTACTCTGCTGCCTCTACGTCTCTGCCGCCGTCCCATCGCAGCCGGAAGAATCGCCTACCGGGTCGGCCGCGAGCGGAATGAGCTGTCGGTGTCGGTGTCAGACATGCTGGAGGACAAAGACTACAACCTGAGGCTGTGTCTCCAGGGGTACACCTGCCGCGGCACCGGGGAGCACGCGCTGGTGAGAGCCAATCACAGCCTTGCATCCAGCCTTGGATTTTGGAACCTGGTTCTGAATGTAGGGCAGCGCTCGCCATGTCGTAAAAAAAAACATTATTTATTTCAGCTGAGAAAGGAGAACCCCGTGAAGAACGTCACATTCCGGTTCTCCAGGCCACTGCCCTGCTTGTGTATCGAGGTCTAAAAAAAATGATTATAATAATAGTAAGAATACAACACGCCACTCTGTGTCAAATGATAACAATGGGGACTGATGCCATGTTACAGGGCTGGTCATCGATGACTGATGCCCCTCGGGTTCAAGTCTGTCCCTTTAAGAACCGTGAGTACAGCCAGTCTTCTCTGATGTAGTAATGCCAAAAACTTGCAACTTGGTGTGGAAAAAAAACGCTCCTCTAACGGACATTTCTAGACATGGAAGAACTCTGGTCCAGAATCTCGTTCGACTCGATGGAGCAGACGTTGTCGTGGGAAGCGGAGTGTCACGTCAATGTGGTCGCAACGCTGTGCCAGACTCTCGGAGACAACGGATGCAAGGACCTCGCCAACTCATCACAGACGGCCAACGGAGGAAAGGTGGGAAATACCAAAACCGACAAGAACTACCGCTAGAGCCCAAAGGACAATTCGTTAGTTCTGATTATTATATAAGCATTATACCAATAAGTGAGAAGTTTTCTGTTTCCTGTGTCTCCCATTGGGTCGCACCTTCGTCAATTCCCCTTCGCGCGCCATTTATATTTCAGAATACTTGTGGTGGGTTACAGATGTATGGTGGCGGGTTATTGTTATATGGTGGGGAGTTATAGATATATTTACATTTACATTTATCCAGAGCGACTTACAATCAGTATTTACAGGGACAGTCCCCCCTGGAGCAACTTAAGGTTAAGTGTCTTGCTCAGGGACACAATGGTAGTAAGTGGGATTTGAACCCGGGTCTTCTGGTTCACAGGCGAGTGTCTTACCCACTAGGCTACTACCACCTTAGATATATGATGGCGGGTTATAGATATATGGTGGGGGGTTATAGATATATGGTGGCGGGTTATAGATATATGTGGCGGGTTATAGATATTTGGTGGCGGGATATAGATATATGGTGGCGGGTTATAGATATATGGTGGCGGGTTATAGATATTTGGTGGCGGGATATAGATATATGGTGGCGGGTTATAGATATTTGGTGGCGGGATATAGATATTTGGTGGCGGGATATAGATATATGGTGGCGGGTTATAGATATATGGTGGCGGGTTATAGATATATGGTGGCGGGATATAGATATATGGTGGGGGGTTATAGATATATGGTGGCGGGTTATAGATATTTGGTGGCGGGATATAGATATTTGGTGGCCGGATATAGATATATGGTGGCGGGATATAGATATATGGTGGGGGGGAGTGTCTTTCATGTCTGGAATGAATGTAGAATAGTTGTGAGTCTATAAGGTAACAATAATAGAATAATAAGATAACTAGAATAAAATATGATTAGAACGCTGAGACTTTTGAAATTTAATTAAAATGAAACTAATTATAAACCAATAAAACTAAAATGACCGCTTGATGCAAAGACGAGTAAAATTGAGACAGGCCACCAAAAACAAGCAAAGTGAGAACGTTGTTCTTTGGAACGTCTAGAAAAGAGCCAGTGAATGTCTTGAATGCTCTTGTGCGAACCTTGTGTTTCTTGTGCATCGTTTGCAGGTCTCGTACTCTACGGTGGATCCACACCCTCAGCTTTGCATGAAGGTATCCGTGATCAGTCGTCACCGCCGTCACCCGTGCACGCTGCAGACTAATTGAACCTATTTCCCTGTGGTCTGTTGCATGTCAGTTTACCACCCGGGCAGGAGCGTGGATTAAGTGCCCGTTCACTGAGGGAAATTTCCCAGGTAAACATTGTGAGCACCGACAGAGGCCTGTTCTGTTACAACGTTTCCATCGAGAGACGTTCCTGAGGTTACACCCGGAATCCGTAAATCTTGTGTTCTGAATGCGACATGAATTAAATGGATTTGATTGCAATTTCTGTGCAAGCATCGGACCCACAAATCCGTCTGGCGGCATGTGACTGAATGGGATGCACCTCTGTTGTCGCCTTGCCTCTCATTTGTCCCTTTTAAATGCTGTAAATATTATAACAAGCTTTTGCCTAAAGAATTAATAATGCTTGTTTAAAATGTGTGATTAATACATTATTTGAAAGTCCTGCTGGTTTTATATATTTGTTTAAAAAAAAAGTGTACACTGCAAGTTAATGAAGAGACGCGATGAAATGCTTTCAGTCTGGGACTTTGAGGACGGTCAGGAAGAGCTGGTGGTGACATCCAGGACCAGGCCAGTGCTGTCCCTGGATCTGTGCACCAGGACGGGGCCAAATGTCTGCGAGGAGAAGAACCAGGCCACCATAGTCCACGTGGTAGCGTTCATCTTCATGTTAGACGCTGCTGCCAATAGACCCGGGTCATCGTTCGAGTGGCGCTGCTCCAATTGCACCTTTGCTCTTTCCACAGCACGAGTTGAGAGCTGTCGTGGCAAACCTCACCACTGACCTGTGTGGCCAAAACTGCTGCGTCCAGGTACGACTGCAGGCAGCGGCGATCTGTTCATTAGAGGAACCTGAGGCCACCATCACAGCTACGTTCCTCATCCACATCTCTCCCTGTGTCTTTGCAGGCAAGGAGAGTTGATGTGAAATTCTCCGCCAAGGTTCTCCACTGTCCCTTCAAGTGCTGTAAGTTTCCACCTGATTAAATCTGGGTATTTTTTTTCCCTTTCTTCTTCCCTCCTGAAATGTGTTCTGTTTGGACGGCCAAATGTATAAATGTCACAGCACACACACACACACACACACACACACACACATATATATATACATATATATATATATAGAGAGAAAGAGGTTATATATACCTCCAGGATTTAAAGAGGTAACCAGAAATAAACAGGAAGAGGCCGCTTGCTGGTAAACTGTATGCTAAAGAGCAGGAACTGGATTTTTTACATTTCTGACACAAGGGGGGAGCAGGTTATCAAGCGCTTTAATTCCAGTCAACGTGACCACGCCCACTACCAACACCAACATGCATATTATCAGGCGCTTTAATTCCAGTGAATGTGACCACGCCCACTACCAACACCAACATGCAGGTTATCAGGCGCTTTAATTATAGTGAACGTGACCACGCCCACTACCAACACCAACATGCAGGTTATCAGGTGCTTTAATTCCAGTCAACGTGACCACGCCCACTACCAACACCAACATGCAGGTTATCAGGTGCTTTAATTCCTAGTGAACGTGACCACACCCACTACCAACACCAACATGCAGGTTATCAGGTGCTTTAATTCCAGTGAACGTGACCACGCCCACTACCAACACCAACATGCAGATTATCAGGAGTTTAATTCCAGTGAATGTGACCACGCCAACTACCGACACCAACATGCAGGTTATCAGGCGCTTTAATTATAGTGAACTTGACCACGCCCACTACCAACACCAACATGCAGGTTATCAGGTGCTTTAATTCCAGTGAACGTGACCACGCCCACTACCAACACCAACATGCAGATTATCAGGAGTTTAATTCCAGTGAATGTGACCACGCCCACTACCAACACCAACATGCAGGTTATCAGGCGCTTTAATTATAGTGAACTTGACCACGCCCACTACCAACACCAACATGCAGGTTATCAGGCGCTTTAATTCCAGTGAACTTGACCACACCCACTACCGACACCAACATGCAGGTTATCAGGTGCTTTAATTCCAGTCAACGTGACCACGCCCACTACCGACACCAACATGCAGGTTATCAGGTGCTTTAATTCCAGTGAACGTGACCACGCCCACTACCGACACCAACATGCAGGTTATCAGGCGCTTTAATTCCAGTCAACGTGACCACGCCCACTACCGACACCAACATGCATATTATCAGGAGCTTTAATTCCAGTGAATGTGACCACGCCCACTACCAACACCAACATGCAGGTTATCAGGCGCTTTAATTATAGTGAACGTGACCACGCCCACTACCAACACCAACATGCAGGTTATCAGGCGCTTTAATTCCAGTCAACGTGACCACGCCCACTACCAACACCAACATGCAGGTTATCAGGCGCTTTAATTCCTAGTGAACGTGACCACACCCACTACCAACACCAACATGCAGGTTATCAGGTGCTTTAATTCCAGTGAACGTGACCACGCCCACTACCAACACCAACATGCAGATTATCAGGAGTTTAATTCCAGTGAATGTGACCACGCCAACTACCGACACCAACATGCAGGTTATCACTACTTCAGACTTATTGTCTTTTTACTACCTGCTTCTTGTAAATCAATCTCCTCTGCAGTTAGAGGAAGGAAGCCCTGCAAACCTGCCCGTAGCTTCCAGTTAGGAAGAAACAGTCAGATAGTGAGTAAAAGTGTTGTGTGTCATCGGCGAGGTGGGTTGCGGGCCTGTGATATCTGTTGTTCAGGAGTTCTCCTGCGCAGGGCTGAACACGCTGCGGTGTGTGTGTGTGTGGGTGTGTGCGCCACTTTGGATGAGCTCACCTCTGAGCCCTTTTGTCAGCAGGTCTTTTTACTTGTTTTAGCTCCGGGCGCAGATGTTTACATCTCTCATATCCTCCTTTGAGCCGCATGCCTGTCGAAAGAGCCTCTCTATTGAGTCCTGATCTCTGGTTCTTTGTCACCTTGCAGCGGCGTTGGGAGAAGTTCGTTCTGTGTTGCGCTCCAGTGACCAAAGGGTGACTACATGGGTGGCGGTGCCAGGTGTGGCCCTGCTGACTACAGTACTTGTGGCCGCATCTATTGCAGCAGCATCTGCAGGGACATGCTTGCTGGGTACGTGGCTTTGTTTTCAGGACAACTGCGCCTCATTCTCTTGGTATGCTGGTGCTGACATGTGACTGAATTCAGTTCGCAGGAGGGCCCAGGTAAGAGGGCGTGGTGCCCTTCCCCCAGGACAGGAGTGCAAAGGTGTGTTGATTCCTGAAGTTGCTTGAGTTGTGTTCTTGAGCCCTGGTTAAACGAAAAATACCCAAACTGTTCCACAGCCGCACCCTGGACCCCCCATGGACACCCAAACCCAACAGACATTCACATAAAGCTTTCATCTGGGGACTCCATCAAAATACAAGACATGCAGCAGTCTGAAAACGAGAAGGAGAATCTGCTTAGCGTCTGAATGGACATGAAAGGAAAAAATTACACTGCCTTCAACATAGAAAAAAAAAAAAACAGGAAGAGTTCTCATATTTGCTCTGATTAATGTTGCAATGTGTGCTTATTTGCATGTATATAAAGTTTAAAATTTTTATTGTATATGTTGTGCACTGTGCAAAAAAACAAGTACCTGTTAAAACGTGCAACAGGGGCCGTTGCACCCAGACATCAAGTCCTTATCATTTCATACTAGGAAATGAATCTGAATATTCACAGCCTCCATTGGATGTTATAAAACGTGTATATACGGATATGTGGACACAGTTCCAGTCAAACGTCTACACGCCTACTCCATGGAAACCATGACTGAGGTTGTTATGAAGAATGTCATACAGGAATCATATTTCATTCCTTTTGAATGGGTAGGTGCGTTTGGCTGGTATTGTATGTGTGTTGTGTTTTTTTTTCCCTAAACATGCTATGTTACATTAAAACTGCCCTCAACAAAGCTCAATGCATGTCTTCATTTGTCATAAATACCTAAAGTGTTGAAATGTTCACAACACGATGGCCTAGTGGGTAACACACCCGCCTATGAACCAGAAGACCCAGGTTCAAACCCCACTTACTACCATAGTGTCCCTGAGCAAGACATGGTTAATATTTCCTAACCCTGAGTGTCTCCAGCGGGGGGACTGTCCCTGTAACTACTGAAGTCGCTCTGGATAAGGGTGTAAAAAAAGTTACATCTAATTGAGAGTCTTATTCTTTAGCTATATTGCAACATATGTAATGCATGTAAATGGCTTTTATTGCCACTGCACCCATAACCCTGCTAAATTCCTTCCTCTTGCAATGGAAATTTGTATCACGGCTCCCTCCCCATCGTTCTTTTGCATCCATCTCCCTGTTCGTCACTGAATCCCACTTGTACGTAATGGTGCCAGCATTTACATTGAGATTTACATCGAAGATCACAAGCAACACAAACATTCTTCACAAATGTGCCTGCTTGCTCAGGCAACAAGGAAAAGCAACTTCGTGTGAACGGGAGAGCTGGGCTTTTTGGAGGCCACTGGATTTCCTTATCGCAGGTTATCACACCAGCAATCCAATTTAATGTAAATGACATGGTTAATATTTCCAGTGAAACAGCCTTCTGTGAAAACCCTGAGAGCAGATATCGCAGACGGACGCAGCAGTCTGATAATATGTCCTTTTATGTCCTGGTCTGCAATGGTCAAGACCTTCCAACAGTGTTTCAGAAGGATATCCAGTGATGCAGCCATGTAGCATGTGCGGATTCCAGGCGGATTCCAGGCTGGTCTTAGAGATGCTGAAAAAGTTCCTGCTGGTTCTAATAGAAAGGTTATTTATACAGCTGGTTGTGTCTGGGTCTGCGTAGCTGCAGACAGTCGTGGTGTCTGAGCTGACCTGTGTCCTCCACCAGAAGCTCATGTGGACATCAGAACTTTACCAGATGAACCACATCACATTGTTGCTGATCAAGTCACTGCTTCATGGAAGCGCCTTCAGAATCTAACTGTGTGTGTCCATGGTGACCCCTGCTCTACACAGATTTTCACTTTTCACCTTGTATTCTCCTCCTTCAGCCACCCAATAGCCACCCAGGCGCAGTGGCGGCCTAGCGGTTAAGGAAGCGGCCCCGTAGTCAGAAAGTTGCCGGTTCGAATCCCGATCTGCCAAGGTGCCACTGAGGTGCCACTGAGCAAAGCACCGTCCCCACACACTGCTCCCCGGGCGCCTGTCCTGGCCGCCCACTGCTCACCAAGGGTGATGGTTAAATGCAGAGGACAAATATTTTGTCTAGTGAAGTGATTGTTATTGTGATACACAGCAGCACAGCACACGGTGCACACAGTGAAATGTGTCCTCTGCATTTAGCCGTCACCTTTGGTGAGCAGTGGGCACCATGACAGGCGCCCGGGGAGCAGTGTGTGGGGACGGTCTTTTGCTCAGTGGCGTGGCGGATCGGGATTCGAACCGGCAACCTTCTGATTCTGCCCCAATTTCACTGTGTGCACCGTGTGCTGTGCTGCTGTGTATCACAAGTGACAATCACTTCAATAACAGGTTAATATAGGAAAGAGACTGGAACAAATCTGCATTAACATCACATGTGCACGGCTCTAATTTCCCGTCGAATAACGTGAGTAGTCATTTCTATAAAGTCATTTCTAGATAAACGGCGTCCCCGGTGGCAGGATTTAAACGCATCAGTGTGAGGCTGTGCTGTCCCCCCCCGTGCAGCAGATGGCAGCGTTTCATACCAAATACACGCGTTCACACGTGGCATCACATAGGAGGAGACATTTTTAGCGGGAAAGATTGTCATCGGGAATGTGCGAATTCTGAAACGTTTGCTCTGGTCACGGCAGAGTCGTTCTAGAGAACTATGGGAGCGTATTCGCCGCGGTAAGGTTCCCAAATGCACGTGGGCCCGGCTGCACCACAGGGGAGGGCAGGTCGCGAGGTGAACGCAGACGGAGAGAAGCAGCAAGCCCCCCCTGGACACCACGGAGCGGAGACGGCCTGCCGGTGAGCTAATCCGTGTTTTTCAGCATTCCGCGCGTGCCGGCGGCGTGTTGTTCCAGGCCGGGCGATCGCAGGGGCGTCTGACGGCATGGGGGGCGCCCGGTGCTGCACAAACAGGTCGGCTGATGTCACGGGGAAAGAATCCGGGGCTCGTGGTGGAGAGGTGGACGCGGACCCGGACCCGCAGGCGGGATCAGGTGGGTGAACCGAGGCCTGCAAGCCAAGCCAAGGAACCGCGGAACGCGTGTCAAGCGCGAGGTCGCGCCCCTACACACACACACACACACACACACACACACACAAAGGTCCCGATTATGAATAAAGAATAAATACACAATCCGCATCTGAAGAAGGGCTCTATGGAGCTCATGGATTAACCGCAGGTCACGCGTGGCACATTGTGAAAAGAGGCGCGGCCCCCCAAAGCGCTGACCTCAGCAGTGGCTCTGCTGATCTTTGACCTCATTGACACACGCCCCACACCTTCCATTGTGGTTGTGATTGTAGTGGCATCGGCCACTTGAGGCCACAATGACAACACCGCACCCCCACCAACACACACACACACACACACCATCTGTTGGACGCTGCCATTTGACCTGTGGCTGGACGGGGTCAGTCCTACATCTGCAGGCTCTCAGAGGACAAAGTTCTTCAGTGTTGTCAAAAACAGACCCCTCCCCAGTGCTGAGACATCGCATTACAACGTAATAAAACGGCAACTACATCAACACAGATGCCCACAAAGGGGGTCGAGCAACACACACACACACACACACACACCAGCGGACAGTCAGAACAATATTTTTCATTTCTTTTCTACAGACATCACATAATAACTATGAAGAATCCATCAACCCGTCTAATTATTTCTGACACACAGAAGATGTTTTTTAATAGGGGAGGAGCCAGTGGTCATTCATGGAGGATTTAACCCCCGTCCTGTCAATACATGACACGCCCAGGTGTAGCACAGCGTCCATCTCCTCCCTTTCTCCACCATTCTCTACACTCCTAATATCCCTGATACACAAACGTGACCACGTCCACTATCAACACTTCAATTTATATCATTTCAATTTCAGCCCTATGTGCAAATGTTATGATGCTCTTCCACAGAATCTGAGGTTTATATTCTGCTCTCTTCTTCTGTCTGACCTGATCCTCCACCCCCATGGATGCCAGGAACACTCCACCCGCAGGGAATCATGGCGTAATTATCCCAACATCCCAAGGGGAACCGTATAACAGCACACCCTTGCTGGGCGCCCAGGGCCATATTTCACCAGCAGGATAGATTTTGTCACCACGGTCACTTTCTGGATGTTCTTTAGGGGGCTAGGAACCAACTTCTGGCCAGAAGTGGAGCTGGATGCTTCTATGTGGGTAGAGGAGATAAAGAGGAGTGTGGGCTGCAGTAATAAAGACAGTGCGTGTGTGTGTGTGTGTGTCAGAGATCTGACAGTAGCAGAGATGGATTAGCATGCATCTGTTCTACAGAAGATGCACGACAATATGGCTTTAAGTGGTCTCATTGCCCCCGATCATCAGCTCTACATGACAGGAAAGGCGGAGAACCACCAGAGAACCAAGCAGGAGATAAAGTGGATGGCTGTTCTGTTCCTTCATTTTATGAAAGTGGAAAAGAAGGAACTATGAAACATCCTTCAATAATTAATAGTTAATTTGTTAATTAATAGTTAATTTGACATCTGATTAATGTATTGATTGTGACGGAACGTTGTGTAGAGTGTTGGCGAGCAAGTGAAGTTTCATTCAGGCCTGAACACACTAAAAGAAACTAAAACAGTCGCCGATTTCTCTCTTTTTACGTCTGTCATCTTGTTGTTATATTATGTTGTAGTGGAAAGTACAGATATTCATGTTCCAAATGTGTGAAGAATAAAGGCCTGAATGACAGCATGTGATGCCTGCTGCTACTGTTTGAGTGACAGATGAACTAATGGACATGACCCATGCTGTGTGTGTGTGTGAGTGTGTGTGTACTTATCTGACCCATCCACCACCCCTCCTGCACCCTGCTAATTACTCTATACCCCCACTCTATAACCTCATTCAGCCTGCTGGGGTGAGTAAGAGTGTGTGTGTGTGTGTGTGTGTGTGTGAGTGAGTGAGTACCATCTGTTTTGACTCCTGGCCCCTCCCCCTTTACTCCTCGCCTTTCTTTAGCCCGTTAGTGATCTTGTGGAGAGTTGCTGTCTGAATGAAAGCCTCCCAGACCCGCCCACCACGTGGCCACACCCTCTGCTGCCCTGAAACGAGGCAAATAATGGAACTAATGAGTTAAAATGCAGTTCGGGACAAAATGCAGTTCGTTGGCATTGCAAATCAGGTGAAATGAAACTTCCGACGGCAGCTTCTGCCTTCCAGGATGATGGTGCCACCATCCACATTCCACCATTGTCCCAGTGGGCCATCCAAGGCTGGAGAACTTGAGGAGATGAGCGGTGGAGATGGTCCTTATGTTGGACATTAATTGTTATGTTTATTTATCTCAGCATCTCAATCGTTTACGGAGTGAAGGTGGAACACTCACACACACACACACACACACAGAGACACAAGCTGTTACTGAGGAACGCCGGCCTTCCATTTTAGGTCATGTTTAAAAACCTCGGCTGAAAAGTGGCGGTGGAAAGAAAAACGCTGCTGAGCCGAGGGACGGCGGTATGGAAAGTAAACAGACTGAAGGGGGGCGGTGCTGCGGCGCACAATGGAGTTTTCTTCTGCTGACCTGACGCACACTCCAATGGACTCCATAAACATGGGGTCTGTGCGTGTGTGTGTGTGTGGTCAGTGTGTGTGTGTGTTTCTGTGTGTATGAGGGCATGACTGCCTGGATTCCACAGGGTCCTGCGTAACGTAAAGATACAGCAAAGACTCCCCTCGGCCTGACAGGCGTACAGTACACACGCTCTGCAGCGTACGTACAGTACATGACGCTCATACTTTACCATATACGTTCAGACATTGGAATCCTGTCATGCTCACATACATTTATTTACTAGGCAAGTGGTGGCCTAGCGGCTATCAGAAGGTTTCCGGTTCAAATTCAAAACTGCCAAGGTACTACTCAGGGTGGCACCTTCACTAAGTTTAATGGTTAGAATTGTTTCACAATGACAATCACTTCACTTTCACATACTAATGATGTGGTGGTGCAGGGGTGCATGCAAGCTCCCTATATAAGAACAAGTGCAAAGAGCATGGACTCTAATGAATGTCATGTTCACCAGTTCACCCATTAGGAGGCTTGAATTTTAAGCACCTGATAACCTGCATGTTGGTGTTGGTAGTGGGCGTGGTCACGTTGACTGGAATTAAAGTGCCTGATAACCTGCATGTTGGTGTTGGTAGTGGGCGTGGTCACGTTGACTGGAATTAAAGCACCTGATAACCTGCATGTTCGTGTCGGTAGTGGGCGTGGTCACATTGACTGGAATTAAAGCGCCTGATAACCTGCATGTTGATGTTGGTAGTGGGCGTGGTCACGTCGACTGGAATTAAAGCGCCTGATAACCTGCATGTTGATAATGGGCGTGGTCACGTTGACTGGAATTAAAGCGCCTGATAACCTGCATGTTGGTGTTGGTAGTGGGCGTGGTCACGTCGACTGGAATTAAAGCGCCTGATAACCTGCATGTTGGTGTTGGTAGTGGGCGTGGTCACGTTGACTGGAATTAAAGCGCCTGATAACCTGCATGTTGGTGTCGGTAGTGGGCGTGGTCACATCGACTGGAATTAAAGCGCCTGATAACCTGCATGTTGTTGTTGGTAGTGGGCGTGGTCACGTCGACTGGAATTAAAGCGCCTGATAACCTGCATGTTGATAATGGGCGTGGTCACGTTGACTGGAATTAAAGCGCCTGATAACCTGCATGTTGGTGTTGGTAGTGGGCGTGGTCACGTCGACTGGAATTAAAGCGTCTGATAACATGCATGTTGATAATGGGCGTGGTCACGTTGACTGGAATTAAAGCGCCTGATAACCTGCATGTTGGTGTCGGTAGTGGGCGTGGTCACGTTGACTGGAATTAAAGCGCCTGATAACCTGCATGTTGGTGTCGGTAGTGGGCGTGGTCACGTTGACTGGAATTAAAGCGCCTGATAACCTGCATGTTGGTGTCGGTAATGGGCGTGGTCACGTCGACTGGAATTAAAGCGCCTGATAACCTGCATGTTGGTGTCGGTAGTGGGCGTGGTCACGTCGACTGGAATTAAAGCGCCTGATAACCTGCATGTTGGTGTCGGTAGTGGGCGTGGTCACGTTCACTGGAATTAAAGCGCCTGATGACCTGCATGTTGGTGGTTGTACTGGGCGTGGTCACGTTTGTGTACAATGGTATTAGGAGTGTAGAGAAGCAGCCACTTGCTGTTTGTTCCTCTGTCAATCCTGAACTGAGTCCACTGAAACCCTCTTTAATTTCCATCATTCCAGACCGCAAAAGACAAACACGCAACCTGTTCCCTGCTAGTCCAACCCTACCCCCGGAAATCCATAAAGCGAAGGAGTGACACGGCAGCATTTCTAGAAAAGACGCTGGCATATAGAGCGTCCAGGATCAATAATGGAGTCGATAGTGTTGGTCAGGGTGAGTGATGGATGTGACATGGCGCATGGCAGAGAGCTTTGATGCTGGGGGTCGGGCCCTGATGCCGCACTTCCTCCGGGAGATTGATGGGCGCGTGCAGAGGCCCGCGGTGAGACCAGGCCACATGGGGTCACGGCAGGCCAGGACAGAGACAGCTGCCCCTGACCCCGCCCACCCGGCGTGATGGACGCCGTAACTCATAGGCAGAATCCAACTGTCACATGACACATTTGTTCCACAGCATCTGATGTCATGCGGGGTGAATCATTTTCCTGCTATGGTGACTGAAAAGGGGCGGAGTCAGAGACAGGAAGTAGCAGGAACCCTGACAAGAGGAAAGAGGTTTCTTGTATGAAGCAGCGCTGGTTTTGGTTCTATGTGCTGTACAACGGGTTGCCAGGTCTGGAAGGTTTTGTGCCGTTTAAAAGTGGGAGTGTCCTGAGACTCCGGGTCAGGCCGGGAGAGTTTACTCCAGTCCAGGGTGAAACGTGTCCTGTTGTCCACTGACAGATAGGAGAACTAGCGGCAAGTGATGCGCTTTCTCTTTCTCTCCGTTTCCTTTATTAAAGCACACAGCGAGGTGCCACTGAGGGAGGCTGATGTTGGGGGTCGCGCGCCCTGAGGTGGCCTTCTTTACGCAGGATAAGCCTCTGCAGTGTAGTGAACTCAGCATGGCGGCCCCATAATCCCGTTATCGGCATTAACGCACTGCTCTGGGAGGGGGGGGGGGGGGGGGGGGGGGGGGGGGGGGGGCAGCCGGGAGGATCCATTAGGTGGCACACGAATGCTGGCAGGCACGGCGGGTCGGCCAGGGCTGGGCTAGGCGGAGACGGTTATGAAAACTGCGCTGGACTCCGGCCAGGGCGCTCAGTTGGAGGCAGATGTGTATTGTTATTTTCAAATTCCACAATGGCCCGCCCCTCCCCTCCCCACCAGGCCTTCATCACATGACCCCCCCCCCCCCTCGCTCTCCGTTTCCACGAAATCCTCCACCGCACGCGGCTGCAGCGGCGGGCCACAGATCAAATCTTTATATCTATCCCACGATGAGTGGACTACGCACACCAAACAGGGTTTGAGACCACGCCCATATGGAATATTGGGGGGGGGGGTTCTGAAAAGGACAGGGCGAGCAAACAAACCGCGTAAAGTGTAACAGAGCTAAAGAACTATTTTATAAATCTCTACACAAAGGTAATTAAGTAAACGTAACTGTAGATCATTGGTCCGCAAACGTCACCAAACGTCACCTTGCGCCGACACCTGGGACCACCGGTGACAGGAAAACACGAAAACCTTTTCTCTATGGACGGTGTGTGTTTGCTCGTGTATATTTTGGTGTGGGATGGGTGCACGATGCACGTGGCTGGATGGCAGGCGTGTGTATTTCACGTGTGATTTTGTGTCCCTCTGAAAGTCAACTTGTCTGTGTGAGTGTGTTTGTGTGTGTGTGTGCACGTCCCTCTGAACATGAAAGCGTGCGCAGGTCCGTGTCTTTGAAGTGTGTGTATGGCGAGATGGAAGTGTGCACGTGAGCTGCCAGGGCCTGGTGAGCGCGTGGCTTAGTTGCCGCGGCAACGGCGGAGAGCCTGACCGGGGCGGTTTTCGAATCTGAGCGACAGTTCTCTGCGCGTTGATGAAGATGAGCAGCTGGCCGCACACTGCCGCTGTCATGGCCGCCTGATTACGGAATCCCGATCATCCCAAGCTGAAACCAACTTGCCGGGATCGGCATTAATGTACTAATTGTGGTTCCTGGCCTCATTCCCCCTATGACCCCAAGTTTTTTTTTTATTAGTAGTAACATTAATTACCATATTCAAAATATAAAAGGGGGTGGGGCTTGGGTATTGTGCGTAGAAGAGCCAAACTTTGACCCTTTTTCCTCATCTTGAAAGTGATCGTGATTGTGAAACACTGCAGCACAGCACAGCACGTGGTGACGCGGTGAAATGTGTCCTCTGTATTTAACCGTCACCCTTGGTGAGCAGTGGGCACCATGACAGGCGCCCGGGGAGCAGTGTGTGGGGACGGTGCTTTGCTCAGTGGCACCTCAGTGGCAACCTTCTGATCACGGGGCGGCGGTGGCCTAGCGGTTAAGGAAGCCACCCCGTAATCGGTACGAATCCCGATCCACCAAGGTGCCACTGAGGTGCCACTGAGCAAAGCACAAAAACTCATACGCATGCATCCAGCAGCAGGAATTGATTAAACCATGTAGACCTGGTCTACCAACCATGAAATTGGCCCGTGTTTCCATTTGTTTTTCATGTTATTAAACGAAATTTGTATAATTTTCATGTCTTGGGGGATCAAACGGTCGCTTACTTTGCGTATGCCTTGAACCAGCTCTGATCATAATGTCCATTTTGACGTCATGACTTGCCATGAATTCCCAGCTAATTTCTTTATACATTTACATTTACGGTATTTACCTGCGCCTTACAGTCAGTAGTTACAGGGACAGTCCCCCCCTTGGAGACACTCAGGGTCAAGTGTCCTGCTCAGGGACACAATGGTAGTAAGTGGGATTCGAACCTGGGACTTCTGGTTCACAGGCGAGTGTTGTAACCGCTACACTACATTAAAATACATCTAGATGTTTCTTACTTTTCCACCTCTTCACTCCTCCTTTTTGGAGAGTTTTGAGGGTGTTTGACTAAGATCTTCCTTTTAAAAGTCTGTGCTGTTCACATCGCGTTTTTAACTCCCTGTGTAATTAACACGTTCCAGGGACAGTGTGTCCCTCGCTCCGAACGTGAAAAAGTTCCAGTCCAGGGTGACAAGTCCCATCTGTTGTTTTGTGGAGGACGCCCTATTTGGTCACTTGCAGCACCACTGGCTCCGACACTTCTAGACCCTGAGAGGAGCATCGCAGGGAAGATGCCCTTTCTTGGTCACAAGGGACAGAAACGGCGTCTGGAAAGCCACGCCGCGGCCTGGACACGATGCTCCGGGAGGAATTCCAGACACGGCAGATTCTGGAAGGCGTTCCGTTGCTCCTTTTTTTATTTTCAACAGGACCTGATTCATGCAGGCAACGACGGAGCAGAACGTCGCCGCCATCTTCCCTCAGCTGAAACGGGCGTGCATCGCCATCCCTGCGCCCCACCGAGGACACTGCTGTCTCTGGGGGTCTCACACACACAGCAGTGCTGTCTGCCAGCACGTCACCTTGGTCGCATATTTAAAGATGGCGGAGGTTTTTTCTGTCCTCCAGGGTGTCTCTCCGGGGTGTGTATGGCGCGTGTGTGTGTGTGTGTGTGTGTGTGTGTGAACGAGGTGTCGGGGACATCGAGTTCAGTCTGCAGTGTTCCCGCTCCCCCTCCCCTCCCTCTGTCTGAAGCAGCACATTCAGACGACACATGAATAATTCAGGCCGCGTTGCGGTGCAGGTTTCCCCCGCCACCCCCCTCCCTCAGATGCTATTTTTTGGCGGGGGATCTTCGGAATCCGTCCGTCCGTCCGTCTTCCTGCTCTGCCACTTACATCGGTCCGCTACTTGTGGCCCCGCCCACCTGCACCAACATGGCCCCTCCCACAAGGCAGGGAAGTCAAAAGGATGATTGGCACACGCGCGCCCTAGACCACACCCACAGGCCTGCGGACAAGGATGCTGGATGCGGAGGGCGGCGTGAGCGGCGCTATGGCAACGCCGAAGTCACGTTTCCAGTGAGATCCGAGGCTCGGGAAAGGACTGAGTCACGCAAGAGGGGGAAACCGACGAGCTGCCCGCTCCTGAGGGGACCTTACGACCACAATTTATGGGAACAGATCAATTAACCGCTATGAAAAAATTAAACCCGGTCAAAACCGACTGTGTGGGGGAAGGGACGTGAGATTTCTACATTTCTGAATATAGCACATAAATATTAGCGGGATTTTTTCAGACGTAGTGTTCAAACTAATTAATTGATGCTAATTGATGCAATTAATTGTTAGTGTTTAACACGTTAAAATAAAAGAATTCAACCATGGAGCACAGGAGCCACCACCAATCGCAGTTTCTTATTCATGACAACGTTGCCCCAACTGACTGGACATTCAGGAAAATGGACAGAATTGAACACTGATTGGCTGGTTCTACTTTTTCTTTTACTTTCTCCCACAACAAAATGAAAAGTGATGGAGCCACAATCCAGCGACGGACTCCTTTTACCAACACTATCCCTCCTTCATTTAACTTTAACAGCAGGGTGGAGCCGTGTCTCTACGGTTAGGCACTCTACTGAAAGCTCTGGATTGGTGGGTTCCCAGCATGGTCCACACTATCAGGAATCCACGACAGGTAGTTCCCACCAGAAAAGTCCAACATCCCCGCAGAGTCCCCACTGCAACATTATGGCAGAGCCAAAATGGCACGTTCCAAATGGGAATGTTATCTGGAGACGCAATTTGTCTCATTTAGTAGGTCAAACAAGGACAGACATCATCAAGGTAACGTCCAGTAGGTAGTAATGGGGTGCTAGTAGCCTAGTGGGTAACACACTCGCCTGTGAACCAGAAGACCCAGGTTTGAACCCCACTTACTACCATCGTGTCCCTGAGCAGGACACTTAACAATGAGTGTCTCCAGGGGGGACTGTCCCCTGTAACTACTGACTGTAAGTCGTTCTGGATAAGGGCGTCTGGTAAATGTAAATGTAGTAATCAGGGACGTCCCCTCGTTTTCCATCAAAGACATGTCACCTTCACTTTCACCAGCCTTGAATGAATGAATGTGCAGATTAGCATTTTCTTTCTTTGGACTGAACACGGCGCTTCCGTCGGAATTCCAGAAGAACGCTGTTGCAGCGTGGGAAACCGGTTGCCAAGGCGATCCCGCTTTGAGCGTCTGAGCGTGCCTTGTTTTGAGGGGCGAGACATAAAAGGGGGCCGCGCTGTGCGCGAGCCAATCGCAGCTCGGAGACGCGGCGTGGCATCATTAACGGGGTTACACAACACATTCTCCAGAGGTCCCGCAGGAACAGAACTTCCAAAACACACGGCGTCCTTTTCCCGCTCGTGGGGGGGGTCTCACACACAGAGTCTCCAACTGCCATGTCCTGTTAAACCCACATCACACGTTACGTAACCGCTCGGCATCCGGGCAACATGACAGTTCCGGTTCCTCGAGCGCCGCAAACTAAACACGGATATCCAGGAGGAGGGGGAGGGATGATGGTGGTGCCTCTCAATCAGAAGACCCCAAACTCCCAGGTTCAAACCCCACGTACCCCTATCGTGTCCCTGAGCAGGACACTTAACCCTGAGTGTCTCCAGGGGGTGGCTGTCCCTGCAACTACTGACTGTAAATCGCTCTGGATAAGGACGTCTGACACTGACTACATCCTTGACTCCTCCAACCCTACAGCTGTAGGACTTATTATTATATCATCCCCAACCCTGCACTGACACCATTTGCAGTTTCACTCTACCCTGGAAGGGGGTCCCTCTCTGTATCACTCCTTCCCAACGTTTCTTCCTTTTTTTTTCTCTCTCCTAGAGTTTTTTTTGTGTGGAGTTTTTCCTTGTGTGCAGAAGGGTCAAGTGTGGGGGTGTCAACTGTAGGGCCTGTCAAAGCCCATTGAGACATACTGTATGTGATTTTGGGCTATATAAGAAATAAATGTTGTTGTTGTTGTTGTAAATGCTGGCCACGGCGACCCACATCCCTGCAGTCTGACTTCACACTGAAGTTCTGATGTTCATGGAGAAGCACAGCACTCACTAGGTTAGCTGCTAGTTGTCCTGCGTTGGACAACTACACACATCAAACCCGGCCTCGCACAACAAGAATCACGGCAGGCAAGGCATATGCTAGCCGGTGATGTCAAGACCATGTTCATGTACATTTACAGCATTTAACTACTTACAACCAGTAGTTTCAGGGACAGTCCCCCCCTGGAGACACTTAGGGTTAAGTGTCTTGCTCAGGGACATGATGGTAGTATGTGGGATTTGAACCTGGGTCTTCTGGTTCACAGGCAACTGTGTTACCCGCTAGGCTACCACCCTGACAGATCAGTACCAGACCCGGGCCTTTTACTTGAAGTGCAGCAGAATAAATATCAATAAAATATTAAACCCACTGGCCACGCCCCCCGGGGAGTGTATCTAGGAATCTGGGCGGGTTCAATCGAAGGTCGAGGAGCATCGCTGGGAGTGTGTGCGCGCGGCCACGCCGGCGTTCAGCACTCAGCCTGACCCGGGAACAAACGTCCCCAGGAGAGCAGCTTTTTTCACAATAACACACCAACATCGCTATTTTTTAAAAATAGTATTAATTTGAAATGAATAATTCATCCAGAAGCAGGAGGGCTGGGAGCCGCGGGATGTGGGCGATGAAGGCGGGCAGGGAGAGAAGGGGATCGGGAGCATGGACACTCGATGGTAGAAGGAAGCTCGGACGACCACTTGGCGCCAAGGGTGATGGTTAAATACAGAGGACAAATTTCACTGTGTGCACCGGTACTGCAGTACTGGCACACGCGCGCCTGGTCCCTCCATCTCTGAAGGTAAAAGGAAAACATTCATCTAGACTCTTCTCCGTCTTGGCCCCTCGGTGGTGGAATGAACTTCCCCTCGAGGTCAGAACAGCTCAGTCACTGAGCACCTTCACACGACAGCTCAACACCTTCCTCTTTAAAGAATATTTAGATTAAATTGTAATTTTCTTGTTGTTGAACTTTGTGTACAGAATCTACAACAGAGTGAATAAAATAGATGTATTCATAGTTGGGGTCCTAGTGAACCGGAATTGATCTCTTCATCGATGGTAACTTGAAAGCACGTTGTAAGTCGCTCTGGATAAGGGCGTCTGCCAAATGCCGTAAATGTAAATGTAAATGTAAATGTAATGCACCGTGTGCTGTGCTGCTCTGTATCACATGTGACAATCACTTCACTCTGTCAAATTCGTAAGAAAGAACAGCAAAGGCAGATGTGGTGAAGCAGGATCAGTCAGTAAACGGCGAACAACGATAATGACAGTCATGGAATCCATTCATAATCCAGACTCTCGATTCATCGTCGGCACATGTAACAGATCCTGGCATTCTTAGCGGTTAAGGAAGCGGCCCCGTAATCAGAAGGTTTCCGGTTCGAATCCCGACCCGCCAATGTACCACTGAGCAAACCACCGTCCCCACACACTGCTCCCCGGGCGCCTGTCATGGCCGCCCACTGCTCATTGCTGGTGATGGTTAAATGCAGAGGACAAATTTCACTGTGTGCACTGTGTGCTGAGCTGCTGTGTGTCTCATGTGACAATCACTTCCCTTTACTTTAATGAATCTTGAACCGCCGAGGTGCCACTGAGGTCCCCTTGATGAAGGCACCGTCCCCACACGCTGCTCCCCGGGCGCCTGTCATGGTGGCCACTGCTCACCAAGGGTGACGGTTAAATACAGAGGACACATTTCACCGCGTGTTTTTCAAATGAAAGACAAATATTCTTCAAATGTTGTACTTTGCTTTCTCTCTTCTGTCCGGGTTTAATTCTGGCCTCTCGCCATCGTGTTCTTTTTTCATAAGGTAGGTGAAGGCGTAGCTTGGCCTCACGTCCTGGGTCACTATCGCGCCTGTAGGATGAACCGCGTGGCCCTGCAGAACGCTGAAGACCTGCTGAAGAAGGGGGGATTCTGATGAAGCCGCGAGATGCTTCGTCCTCCAGATCAGCGCCATCGTTTATTCCCGACGGAGGGTGAGGGAAGTTTGGGTTGCTAGAAGAAGGGGGCATTTTCTGCACACAGGGACCCTCAGTTGGTCTCTGGCGAGCGCGGCCGGCCGACGCCCGTTCCTCGTGCCGCCAGCAGGGGGCCCGTGCGGCCCCTCAAGACGTCTTCCAGAGGGTGTGGCTCGGATTCAGGTCAACGAGTTCCTTGTCCTGAGAAATGGAGGCGCGCAGCTGGTCTGCTGCCGCCAGTTACGAGGCGTCTGAGCTGTGATACGAACACCATCACAGCCCAACACACACACACACACACACACACACATGCTAATTTACACAGATGTGCACACAAACACACCCTTGGGGAAGGGTAAATGGCACAGAGCCACATCACTGAAAGAAAGAAAGGAAGAAAGAAAGCTCAGTGTTTGATTAAAAGTGTCTGGTTGGCCAGATGTGTCTGTGAGAGAGTGTGTGTGTGTGTGTGTGTGTGTTTGATGGGCGAACTGCAGGATTGTGTTACACTAATAAAGCGCTACGCCGCCGCCACCGCCGCCACCGCCGCAGTGGTACGGCGCGGGTGAAACCGGGTCGTCCTGGCACGGCTTCAGCCCTGTGCAGCAGTTACTGTACGCTGAACCCCGCCCCCCTCCACCCCTCCTCCCACCTACACGCGCTCAGCTCTTCTGGGACCTTCTGCGGCGCGGCCACGCCGGCCCTCTACAAAGGCGCAAAGAACCTCCGGCGACCAACGGGGGTTGGTGGTAGCCTAGCGGGCAACACACTCGCCTGTGAACCAGAAGACCCAGGGGGGGGACTGTCCCTGTAACTACTGACTGTAAGTCGCTCTGGATAAGGGCGTCTGGTAAATGCCGTAAATACAAATGTCCCGGTGCACTGTAGGGGGAACAGGAGCAAGACGACGGCTGCTAATAAAGCAGAACTATATTGTCCAATCATGCTCATATCTGACATGACGAGACCGTGACAACGGTGCCCACGGTGCATACGGCCAGAGGACCAGTGTTGGATTGATTTGGTGGGTTCTGAGGTGTTGGTGACTCTTTAGAGAAGATTTAGATGAACTTGTAACAGCAGGTAGCACACTCGCCTATGAACCAGAAGACCCAGGTTCAAATCCCACTTACTACCATTGTGTCCCTGAGCAAGACACTTAACCCCGAGTTGCTCCTGGGGGGGACTGTCCCTGTAACTACTGATTGTAAGTCGCTCTGGATAAGGACATCTGGTAAATGCTTTAAATGTAAATGTAAATGTTGTAACCTTCTTCTTGTCAGACTTCTGTATAGAAACTAGAACAGAGTGAATAAAAAGATTGTATTCATAGTTGGGGGTCCTAGTGAACCAGAACTGACCACCTCATCCATGGTGACATGGAAGCACGTTGTAAGTCGCTCTGGATAAGGACGTCTGCCAAATGCCGTAAATGTAAATGATTTAGTTTAAAATTTTCAGTTTATTTCTATGTCTACTGATAGATCTGGTAGGCATCCTTTACATGGCAACCCTACAAGCTCCATGGTGTCCTGCTACGCAGTTGAAGAACACACACACTTGGCTCAAGCCGTTACTGGCCAGATAAGCATCAGTGTGATGATATGGAACACGGAGGACGAGGAAAAAAAAATAAAAATTCCACTCCTCATTCATCCCAACCCGTAATTAGGTGCGGGAAGCGTTGCTGAGAGCCTCTCGGGGGCCAGCTCCTCGGCGCATAAAGCGCCACTACTGTAGCTACTGCGGTGGCGGCTCGAACACTCCCACGCTCCCTGGCCAAATACGGTGCGCCGTGCGCCCGCCGCGGCCGAATGCGACAATCACTGCCACTTTTTGTTTTAGCCGATAATCTCCGTGTGCCGCATCCAAATCCACACGGTTATGCAAGATAAGCCACTCTGCATTAACTAGATGGCCATTCCTCGCCGTCTTCCCGTGCTAATTTTAGGCCGCCTAACCTAAAAAACACGTATTAGAGGCCTGGGCCCAACCTAACACTGTTCTGGGTGTGGATTACGGGGCGACGTGTCAGAAGGAGTTTGGAATGTCCTTTTTTTAACCCTGAAATGGTGAAATATTTCCTTGAAGTGGTTGCTGCTCTTTCCATGAAGTGGTTGCGGCCATAGTCGACTGGAATTAAAGTGCCTGATAACCTGCATGTTGGTGTTGGTAGTGGGCGTGGTCACGTTGACTGGAATTAAAGTGCCTGATAACCTGCATGTTGGTGTAGGTAGTGGGCGTGGTCACGTTGACTGGAATTAAAGCCCCTGATAACCTGCATGTTGGTGTTGGTAGTGGGCGTGGTCACGTTGACTGGAATTAAAGCGCCTGATAACCTGCATGTTGGTGTTGGTAGTGGCCGTGGTCACGTTCACTGGAATTAAAGCGCCTGATAACCTGCATGTTGGTGTTGGTAGTGGGCGTGGTCACGTTGACTGGAATTAAAGTGCCTGATAACCTGCATGTTGGTGTTGGTAGTGGCCGTGGTCACGTTCACTGGAATTAAAGCGGCTGATAACCTGCATGTTGGTGTAGGTAGTGGGCGTGGTCACGTTGACTAGAATTAAAGCCCCTGATAACCTGCATGTTGGTGTTGGTAGTGGCCGTGGTCACGTTCACTGGAATTAAAGCGGCTGATAACCTGCATGTTGGTGTTGGTAGTGGGCGTGGTCACGTTCACTGGAATTAAAGCGGCTGATAACCTGCATGTTGGTGTTGGTAGTGGGCGTGGTCACGTTGACTGGAATTAAAGCGCCTGATAACCTGCATGTTGGTGATGGTAGTGGGCGTGGTCACGTTCACTATAATTAAAGCGCCTGATAACCTGCATGTTGGTGTTGGTAGTGGGCGTGGTCACGTTCACTGGAATTAAAGCGGCTGATAACCTGCATGTTGGTGTTGGTAGTGGGCGTGGTCACGTTGACTGGAATTAAAGCGCCTGATAACCTGCATGTTGGTGTTGGTAGTGGGCGTGGTCACGTTGACTGGAATTAAAGCGCCTGATAACCTGCATGTTGGTGTTGGTAGTGGGCGTGGTCACGTTGACTGGAATTAAAGCGTCTGATAACCTGCATGTTGGTGTTGGTAGTGGGCGTGGTCACGTTCACTGGAATTAAAGCGGCTGATAACCTGCATGTTGGTGTTGGTAGTGGGCGTGGTCATGTTTGTGTACAGGAGGTATTAGGAGTAAAAAGAACAGAGGGAAACAGAGCGGGAAGAGGTGAGATGGACATTTGAATTACATCTGGAAGTATCACATATTGACAGGAGGGGTGTTAAATCATCCAGAATGAGGAAGTGGGGGTGTGAGAGGGTGTTTCAATCATGCACACAGGCTCCTCCCCTTTTTTCATACTTTGAAGTTTATCTTCTTGCAGTCAGAAATAATTACTCACAAAAAAAGGGGCAGGGTGGATAATTAGTTCCTGGGTGGGTAGTTAGTCTGTGTGTGTTTTGCCAATTGGCAGCTCAGTGTGTGTTGAGCAGGACGCCTGTGTGTCCTTCACTGACATCCTAATGGTAGGTTTTCGTCCTGCAGGGCTCGGCAGGAGGAAAGGGGGCGTGTCCAGTTGCCGGGCGATATAGACGTCCGCTGTAGCTCAAAGCCGCCGGCGTTTTCTCCTGATTTGCCGCCGCGTGCCTGTAATTACACAAAAGCTGGATGTCGAGTTGGGGACGGCCGCATCTCCTGAATTCCTCTCCCTCCGACACACACATGAATGCCTCTTCCCGGCTCTTTCACGGGGGAAACTGGTTCCAGATGGTCCCGGGTGGAAGAACTCGGCCCACCACTACTGAGACACGCAGTAATGACAGGACACCGAGACACGACGTCCCACCCCCAATCCATTTCTGTTGTTAAAAAAAACGAATAATTAAATACTTTTCTCCAATAAACACCGCCTCTAATTATAAAAATCTCTCAAACTTTTGCCTGCTTGTATAAAGTGTTGGGCCAGGATTTGTCCCGCGCGGTTACAGGTTGACAAAATGCTGCAGGGCCGAGCCACTCGGGTCAGCCGGAGTGTGCCAGGGGTCAGGGGTCGATCCCCGTGGGGCAAGGGGGGTGAAAGGGGAGCCCTCCGGTATTCAGGCCACGGCAGCGGTCGCGCCGCGGCCCCCGGCGTCTTCTTGAGCATTTTCTGTTACCTCAGATGCGGCCCTATAAATAGAGGCCTTGTGAAAAGTGGCCGAAAACAGTCTGGCCACTGTGGACCGGCGGCGCGAACAACGCCCGTCTTGTGCAGGGGGGCGCAGCGCCGCGGACGTGTGATGGGTGAGGGGTGCCGTTCCCCCAGCAGACAAGACCTGACGTGCCAGAATCGGCCCTTGTTCCCCAGCGGGGTCTCTAGACATCTCGGCACCAGAGCGGTGGCTTCGGGGCCTGGCTCCGGCCGAGAGGCTGGCAGCGGCCCCTTCAAACGGTGTCAGGCAGACCTGTGAACGTTTTCCCGGAGCGCGTGGGGATTTTTTTATTTTTATTTTTTGGCATCGACAGATCTGAAGATTCGCGAGAGCCATGAAGAAAGCGAATCTGACGGTTCATGAACGCGCCGGGTCCTCTCCATTCACGAATCCCCCCCACAGCAACAGAGGCTCCAGTGTGAAGGAGCCGCATTTCCATGAAATTCCTGAATGGAAGTCGAACCTTTAAACAAACAGCGACACAGACGCGCCGAACAATCGTTTCTGGAGGAGATTTTGCGGCTCTGCTAAGTGCGAGCATTTAAAATGCAACTGGTCAGTTCCTATCGTGCCATGTTGATGTGTTTGTATCGGGCGACAAATATTCTGCCAATATTCGTGTTGGAATTCTATAGGGTGGCCCATTTATATGGGTACACCTTAATAAAATGGGAATGGTTGGTGACATTAAAGTCCTGTTTGTGGCACATTAGTATATGTGAGGGGGCAAACTTTTCAAGATGGGTGGTGACCATAGTGGCCATTTTAATGTCGGCCATCTTGGATCCAACTTTTGTTTTTCCAATAGGAAGAGGGTCATGTGACACATCAAAGTTATTGGTAATTTCACAAGAAAAACAATGGTGTGCTTGGTTTTAACGTAACTTTATTTTTCTCATGAGTTATTTACAAGTTGCTGTCCACTTATAAAATGTGTTCAATGTCACCAACCATTCCCATTTTATTAAGGTGTATCCATATAAATGGCCCACCCTGTATTTAAATGAACAACAAAACACAGCACAGGAGAGATAAAAAGAGAAAATTCGACCACATGGATTCATTCTGAATTCATTTTACGACGAATTTACATAAAGGCAGAATTCACAATTTTACTGTAAATTGATTATTTTCAGGTTATGATGCCATTTCCAAAGTCCTGTTGCATCTAGAACCTCTTCCCACAACCTCTCCGCCTGGCCCTCTTTCTCTCTCTCTTGGGGTGGAGGGAAGCTTCCAGCGGACTGGAAAGAGCCCCTCTGTTCACGAGACAAAAGCCCCTCTGTGTGAGGAAGAAAGCATGGTTTCCGGTGTGAGATCATTGTGTTGATTCTAGTAGGAAAGGGCAGACACCGGGCCGTGCGTACGAGATGCGTACGGGCGGGCGGGTTACTGAGTTTGTCACAGCCTGGTGGCGCGGAGCATCCTGGGCCACAGCTGCGGCCTGACACAATGAGGCCAAGGAGGAGCTGGGCACCGACTCAACGCAAAGTATTCCAAGGCCCACAACTGCACCACAAACAGTGGCGACTACGAATACCTTCGTTCTACGCGCTCTGTTTCTCTTACGGAAGACCAGTGTTCCAGCCTAGAGGTTTAAATATCGGCCCAAGGTTCGAGTGCCCAAGAATCATTATTGGGTCACTATGTGGACCAGTGGTGGTTAAGGAAGTGGCCCCGTAATCAGAAGGTCGCAGGTTCGAATCCCGCTCCGCCAAGGTGATGGTTAAATACAGAGGACACATTTCGTTGTGTCACCGTGTGCTGTGTTTCACAATGACAACCGTTTCACTTTTTTTCACATTCGTGCTCAACTACTGTTATTTTAGTCAGGCCAGTATGTTCACCTGTTGTAAATTAGTTTTAACGAATGTTGATTTTTTTAAACGAAACATTAACTTGATTTGCAGTCGTCAATTATCGTGAGAGGGACACTAGACACCGCCGATTATGTTTCACACCCGCTCATCTTCCCACACATTTCCTTTCCCTCTTAGTCTAGCCTTCGTGAATTGTAAAAAACTGTACTTGTGGGCTCTAGTCCAGCCCACTTCACCCCGATGACACCGGTAACTGCTTACAGGGACGGGGACACTGAAGTGCATCGCGCCACGTATGTACAAAATTCCGAACAGTATTAAAAAGGCCTGCTGGCTGGGACCTGCTTCAGCTGTGTTAACAAGATGGCAGTTAACGCAAAATAATATCGATCAACAGCTCAAATAGTCACATGACATCCTGTCCCGCCTCCTGGCAGAAATACGGTCCTAAAAAAAAGTCCTAAGAAGGTGAGCGAGACGCTGCAGGATCTCAGTATCCCGGGATGCAGCTGCGTTGTGTGTTGTTGATTTTTTGAAAGGTGTCCCTCTGGTTTGTGTGGGCGGAGTTTGCACGCCCCTTCCGTGTTGGCCAGGGTGTCCCCCGGGTTCTGTACACCAGGTGGACTGGTGACACTTGATTGTCCATGTGCGTGTGCGCCCCGGCCCCGCCCTGCGCGTCCTGCATGTCCCAGGAAGGGCTCAGGCAGCCACGACCCTGATTAAGACAAAAAAAAAATTCGCTGTTCAGGGTAATAATCTGTACGTGGTAATAATCTGTGTATGGAACGTCATCCGAGGCAAAGGCGCAGGGGACTTAAGCGGCGCCATCCGCAGGGTTCATCCTGTACAGCGGGTGGCCAGCTGCACCCAGAGCGCTCTGAGGACAGGTTGCACTAAGCCACAAAGCCACGGGTCCCCGAGGAGAGATTTCTCAGGTCAGGCCGGGTTCTAATGCCTGGAGTGGCTTTCAGCAGGAAATGCGGCGTGGTCAGGTGGCGGCCATGATGCGTGTGGACAAACAGGAAAGATAAAGCTGGTACCTGCCCATCGCAAAAAATGGCCGTGTTCCAACGGGAGGCCGGGGTGGCACTGGCTTTCCTTGAAATCTGATTGGCCACCCCGCTTGGCCACCCCCACCGGAACTGTTTTGATTTGCATATGTTGTCTAAAAGTTGATAAGTAAATTGTGTTGTAAGTTGTGTTGTGGTAGGTTGGTAGTAGCCTAGCGGGTTACACATTCGCCTACGAACCAGAAGACCCAGGTTCAAACCCCACTTTCTACCATCATGTCCCTGGGCAAGACACTTAACCCTGAGTGTCTCCAGGGGGGGACTGTCCCTGTAACTACTGACTGTAAGTCGCTCTGGATAAGGGCGTCTGGTAAATGACATTTTTTCAAACCGCCTTAAATACAATCTTCAGTGATAATGTAAGGCAGAGTTTATCCGTTTAGAAATTAAAAGTGGAAATTACACAATTCCCTATGAATCAAGAAAAGGGCGTGATTTAAGGCTGTTTTGATTGGACAGAATATTTGTCATCTAAAATCAGCAGCTCTGAATTAATATCTGCAGAAGGAGGAGCCAAACTCATGACCTTTGACATGCCAGCTGCAGATGGTCCTGTGTGGTGAGCAGCCCAACACAAACACACACATACATTAACACTGACAGCCCTGATGTGATGTGACAGTTCCGGAGGCCCATTAAGTGCTTTTAATGTTCCAAGGTGTCGTGACATGCAAAATAATGCACCTTCCCAGGAGCCCTCGGGAGAAAAGACCCCCAAAATGCACATAACAGGCGCAGACCCACAGGAAAGAAGTGGCGTCAATTTACTCATCGTGCTGAAAGCATTAAAGGCCCCCGGTAGACCCCAGTGCCTCTGACACCCCTCCCCGCTGTTAATTTGTCTTCGACATTTTCTGGAGTGAAAGCTTCCACAAAGCCCCGCCCCTCCACGCCAGTCCCCTCCCCCACAGAGTGAGGGGCTTTGAATCCCGTCTTATTATGTGATTGGTGGGGGCAGATTATTCAAAACAGTCCCTTCTGGGTGATGCTTGCACAGATTTCATAAAAGCAATAAAACCTGAAAATATGATGCAATTAATTAATTACAATAATAGTAATGGGTCTCCCGGGAAGGGAGATTAGTGAAGCGACGCTAATTGCTGGTGCCGTCTTGTTAAGGTATTTTACACGGAGCTACGTGAGGCGAGATCTTTTCAGATGCAAATAAATGCCGAGGTAAAAAAAAAAAAGAGGTAAACTCTGCAATTAGCAGTACGGCAAATGCAGCAGCATTTAAAGCTGCAGCTACGCCGAGAGAACACTCTCCAGGAATGACATCTGTCCGCTCAGAAACCAGGATTACGGTTGAACGCCCAGTCGGCCGATAGGAGGATTAATTCAGCCAGCTGACCCAGTCAACCGGCACCTTTTAATGACAACACAATCGATATTTAATATTACATTTTAAAAAGGCTGCTTCTTTCTGCAAAATTGTGTCATAGAGACCTAGTCTGCAATGAATTATTGTCAGTCGTGGCGGAAACGCCATACGTTCTTCACCCAAGTAAAAGCACAGGTTATTGTGTTAGAACAGATCAGCTGCAATGGAATAGAAACTTGTAGATTTAGTACCTGACGAGGTGTTGATGCATGGTGGCAGGAGTAGGTCCAAATACGTCAGAAATACCATAAAAACAGAACATTCCGGACTATATATATAAGCCGCACCTACTAATTTTAAAAAGAAAAAAGAAATTGTACTTCACAAGCCGCAGGTGTCCCTGTTGAAACATGAGATTTTAATAGAGCAAAATGTCACATGAAAGATGTTATTTTAACTTTTAATTAAATAAATGCAATATACGGTAATGTCCACAACTACGTAAATTTTTTTCAGAACTGTGCTTTTAACAGTTTTAGTACCACTGAGTTTTTAAAAACCAACTCCATCATTGGAGTTTGAACAGGTCGCGGTGGTACGGGGAAGTGTGTTTACTAGTGATTTTCGGGCTGTTGGGGGCCGATGGTAAATTGCGACCGTAGCCACAACGTTACCGTAACGTATCCGTAATGCAGCCACAATGTTACTGTAACGTAGCAGCAACGTTACCGTTGTCAGCAACGTTACCGTACGTAGCAGCAACGTTACCGTAACGTAACTACAACGTTTCCGTAACGTAGTGCCAGTTCCCCGTAAAGACACTCCATGACGACTCAGCGCTCGGGAAGGTCTGGCTCGGAAGTGAACGTGCTGGCGAGGTTAAATGTTTTGGCGGCAGGAAGCTAGTTAGCCTGTAAAAATCCAGAAATTAGCCGAATGTTACAGAACATTACACAAATTTCAGAACACGACAGCTAAAAGTGGTGGGTTGGTAGTTAGTTCTTCCTCAGTTTATTTCTATAAATCCAGAAGACATTAATAACGTAACATTAGTACGGACGTCCCATGTGCTGAAGTTCATATAGTGCCCAGGACTGGACACACTTCACAAAAATTGTCGTTGGTTCGATTTTTCCCTGTTGCTGCTGCTTTACCAGTTCCGAAAAAGTCCTGATAAAAGATCATTCCACTCACATTTACACACCACATGTATTTGGGCTGTCAATCTGTAACGAAGACTATCAGACGTCTCGCCAAGAACTCACCACGACGTCTTATCTACAAAAGAAGGGGTTAATGAATTAAAATAACTTGTGTTTTATCACCATGATTTCTCGGTGTAAAACTTGGAGTAAAACTCATTGTAGTTTAAGACTATCGAGACGTAACGGGATGCTTGCATGAACACGGATTGGCTGCCACTCCTGCGCTCCCCGCCTGAACCTCAACTTTTCATAGAACGTTTTCGTGCAAAACGACGTTCATTCATTTGAATGACAAACTGCACCAATTTTAACAGCCAAAATTGAACATGTTTGGTATTGCATGAGGTGAGAAGAGTTTTTTTTCCCCCTACAATGTCTGCTGTGGTAAAACTGGAGCATATCAAGAAATGGTGTCGTCGGCATCAAAAAAACAACAAAAAAAAAAAGAGAGCGATGCAGCTCCTGCTGTGATTTATTTACCTGTCAGAAAAACCTCTTCCTTTCATTTTCCCCCGCGTCCCCCCCTTCTCCTCCTCGTCTCGGTTCATTATCAGTGTTTCTCTGATAGCCCTAATGCACTATTGATTCCCCGATGGTCGTCCTCCCCCCTCAGCGCCTCACACTCCCGTTGGCCAGTTCGCCCACCAGCACGTTGCTGTCGGCAGTGGGCCTGGCCGCGTTGTACCAGGAGTACAGGACGAGTGTAGAGAAAGGCGGGAAACGTTTTCTGGAACGCCGCGGTGGTAGCACACAGAGCCGAGCTTGTGAACGCTGGTGTTGATTCTCACCATCCAAGCTGAAGTCTGCGGGGTTTTTACTATCACAACTCTCCCAGCTTGACAAAAAGTTAAAAATTTATCTCATAATGCTTATATCTACAGTACAGGCCAAAAGTTTGGACACCTTCTCATTCAACGTGTTTTCTTTATCTTCATCTTTTAAGTGAAGTGATTGTCACATGTGGTACACAGCAGCACAGCACACGGTGCACACAGTGAAATTTGTCCTCTGCATTTAACCCATCACCCTGAGTGAACAGTGGGCAGCCATGACAGGCGCCCGGGGAGCAGTGTGTGGGGACGGTGCTTTGCTCAGTGGCACCTCAGTGGCACCTTGGCAGATCGGGATTCGAACCAGCAACCTTCTGATTACGGGGCCGCTTCCTTAACCGCTAGGCCACCACTGCCCCTATTATTTATTTATTTATTTATTATTTTTTTTTTTTAAGTGAAGTGATTTAAAAGTGATTCATGACCATTTACGTTGGTAGATTCTCACTGAAGGCATCCAAACTATGAATGAACACATGTTCATTCATAGTTGGTACTGTATATACATATTGCTGTAAACAGATGGATTGGGGTCAGAGGAAGGACGTGAGAGTAACTCGTGTCAGATCTGGTACATGGTGACAGGTCGGTCACCTGTGACAACAGGAAAGTGGCTGCTTTGTAACTCTCGCGGCGAGAGAAACAGGAACCAGTCAAAACAACAGAGCGAACGGCACGCTGGGAAACCCACCTGCAGCGGCGAGGCCGCGGGCCGAGACTTCCTGCTGGTGGTCCGCACGTCCATCTGGACGCTTGTTTTCAGGTCCCGCCTGCATCCTGACTGAGCGGTGCTGGTGTGAGGTCTTCACTCCAGTCCTCAGTCAATGGGGAGCCACCAAAATATTGAGCATGCCACAAACAACAAGTACAAAATAACATTATCCAAGATGTTATATAGTCCATACGCTCACAAATCAACATTTGAGGGTGGACGTGACCCACAATTCAGTTGGGCAGTGCTTGATGTCATGAAACAAACCCGTAATGGTAAGGTTGCCGGTTCGAATCCCGAACTGCCAAGGTGGCACCCGTCATGGCTGCCCACTGCTCACCAGGGGTGTTTCACCTTCACTCTCAGGGGATGCTGTGTGACGTGCGGTGACACTTTTATACGTTCATTTTCATTTAATTTAAAAGGATGAAAGTGAAGCTGTCATATGTACACCAGTCAGCCATAACAGTAAGACCACCTGGCAAACACAAAAGGTCACCAAATAAATCTGGTGGAGCCGTGCGCAGCGTTCTGTGTCAGTCTCTATTTAAAAGGTTCCAGATCCTTCTGGACTGGACAGGTTGCGTTAAGCGGCTTTACGAGGTACGGGGTCAACGGGAGGCCACTGATGGATTGCGCTGCTGAAGCGGAGGTGCCGGCGGCACACTACTTTACCGCCGCTGAAAGGAAACAGGGCCGGAGGCTCCGCCCACTGCTCTGTCGATGCAGTTCAAACCCACCCACCTCATTTCGCACACCGGCCCAGCCGCCGAAAAACAATGGCGAGAGGGGGCGGCACCACTGTCCAGCGTTGAACCCGGCGAACCCCGTGCTTCCTGTGCCGGGGGTTCCCCCCCTGCAGATTCCAGGGCCTGAACTTCGCTTCATGTTTTCCACCCTGATTTGTCACCAGACTGGCACTGGCCTCGGTGCCGGAGGTGACAATATTCACATGACCATGTTCGGAGGTCGGTAGCTGTTGCGGTGATCCTGCTTCCACCAGACATACCCACGGCTAACCACGGGGCAGTGGTGGCCTAGCGGTTAAGGAAGCGACCCCGTAATCAGAAGGTTGCCGGTTCAAATCCCGAGCCACTGAGCAAAAGCACCGTCCCCACACACTGCTCCCCGGGCGCTGGTCATGGCTGCCCACTGCTCACTCAGGGTGATGGGTTAAATGCAGAGGACAAATTGCACTGTGTGCACCGTGTGCTGTGCTGCTGTGTATCACATGTGACAATCACTTCACTTAGAGAGAACCAGGACTTTCATTTTACGTGGCCATCAAAGACAAACAAGGGTGGCAGCAACGGGCCAATTACGCCGGGCGGCCAGGCCAGCGAAACGGCGGGGATATTTTTACCCCGAGTGTGTGTTTTATTTATCGCCTCTGCCTGCAGAAACTGCCACTGCTGGCCCTACAGCACGCCCCAGCTCATCGATGTCCCACGTTTCACCATAACGTACAGATGTAGGTCACAACGTGACCCTTGACAACCGATTCAAATAAATGTGCTGCGCACGCGGACGTCGTTGATGGCTCTTAGGCGTGATTGCGTGTTAATAATGCCGAAAATGGGCGAAACGGCCGCATGGAAGCGCCGACCCCGGAGTTCCGTCGCTATAGTGGGGTGACATCACCGCTTTCCACAGAACGTTCCAGCGTCCATTGTTCCCCTGCTGAGGGTGACACGGGTCATGTTGTGAAACGGGAGTGTTTTCCAGAGCGTCACCCCCTTCCTGTTTTTATCCCGATGAAGCCCCCGGCGGGGCGTCCCCCCCTTTTTCCCGCCTCCCAGGACACGGAGTTAAGGAAGCGCACGTCCTCGAGTCGTCACACAGTCACAGGTCCAGCAAGAGCAAAAAATCTTCCTGTTTAATTTTCATTTTAGGTCAACAGCCTCCCTGAGAGGCATTTATAGCTGCTGGCTGATATAATGAGAACAGGCTGATGTGACAGCAGAGTTCATCCTGTTACACTGTTCTACCCGACAGAGAACCACGGAACCGGCTTCTATAAATAACACACATGGCTAATAATAATTCATTCACATTCAATAGGACTATTTCATTTAACAGACAAACATACACGCAATATACGGTGGCACGTTATAAATAACTGTGATTCATGTAAAACAGTGGAGAAAATTATAAAAAAAATTTTTATGTAAATCACACTCTTACAATAATACTTCTCTAGAAATAAGGAATGAGAAATAAATAACCCCCCCAAAAACACATGACATGAGGAATATTTAATTTCACAGACAAACATACACGCAATATACGGTGGCACGTTATAAATAACTGTGATTCATGTAAAACAGTGGAGAAAATTATAATTATTTTTTTTATGTAAATCACACTCTTACAATAATACTTCTCTAGAAATAAGGAATGAGAAATAAATAACCCCCCCAAAAACACATGACATGAGGAATATTTAATTTCACAGACAAACATACACGCAATATACGGTGGCACGTTATAAATAACTGTGATTCATGTAAAACAGTGGAGAAAATTATAATTATTTTTTTTATGTAAATCACACTCTTACAATAATACTTCTCTAGAAATAAGGAATGAGAAATAAATAACCCCCCCCAAAAAAACATGACATGAGGAATATTTAATTTCACAGAGAAACATACACGATATATACGGTGGCACATTATAAATAACTATGATTCATGTAAAACTATGGAGAAAAATAAATAAATACAATTTTGACTTTTTTTTTTTTTTTACATAATTGTAAAGTGCAGTGTTTATAGTGAGCACAGCTGAATTGTCCTTGTCATTTTGCCATTGTCACAGCCATCGCAAGCTTCAGCAAAATAATCATAAATCTATTTAAAGTCACTGGAGATTATTCGAGTTTATTCACTCCACCATCAGGGAAACAGTGGCAGGTGATAACCCAGGGACGTTTTATACAGGCAGGCAGTGTCATTTTCTCCTCCTATGAGTGGTCAAGATGAGCCTGTTCCACCGGACCCCGGTGGCCACCTGTGTTTTTCACTAATCTGGCCCTTTAAGAGTCGGACAGCAGGTCGAAACCGGATTGAATTCAGAAAGTTAAAACTGTGCGACAGGCCGGCCTGGTGTTGTGCTGACCCCGGGTGAACTCTTGCTGCTGGGACCGAGCGCACATTACGGGAACCCCCGACAGCCCTTTCCCCCGCCGCGCTTGCGGCATGCGGGTCACCTGCAACAGCAGATAAGATCCACCCGGGGTACTGATTGACTGGATCCGTTTCAACACAGTCACAAGCATGGTTGCGAAACACTGCAAAAACAGCAGAACACGAGGGTCACCATTAAAACACTCCTCGTCGATGACAGCAAAGCTCCAATTGTGTGCTTGTGTTTTCTTTTTCAGATCATCAAACAAATATAATACATTTTTATTATTAAAGTGACAAAGGCGACAAAGTGATCGCCCCAAAAACCTAATAACTGGTCAGGCCACCCTTATTAGCAACAAACTGCGATCAAGCGTTTATAATGAGTCTTTTACTTTACTTTACTATCCAAAGCGACTTACAAGAGGACGACAACAATCAGAACATTGGGCTGACTAGTGATGAGATTAGATAAGTGAAAGTGAAGTGATTGTCATTGTGTAACACAAACCATCACCCTTGGTGAGCAGTGGGCGGCCTTGACAGGAGCAGCGTGTGGGGACCTCAGTGGCACCTTGGCAGTTTGGGATTCTGCTTACGGGGCCGCTAGGCCACCACTACCCTTTTGCTGTGGAGGAATTTTTGCAGAATTGTTGTAGTTCAGCCACACTGGAGGGTTTTTTCAAGCATGAACTGCCTTTTTAAGGTCACGCCACGGCATCTGATTACGGGTTTGCTTCCCCCATTGTATGACGTCTAGATGGAGGACACAGAACATTTTACATTTATCCAGAGCGACTTACAATCAGTATTTACAGGGACAGTCCCCCCCTGGAGACACTCAGGGTTAAGTGTCCTGCTCAGGGACACAATGGTAGTAAGTGGGATTTGAACCTGGGACTTCTGGTTCATAGGCGAGTGTGTTACCCGCTAGGCTACTACCACCCTTCCTTCGCATGAGGACATGTTTTTGTCAGCTCTGGCAGTCATGTTAAAATAACATCGTAGAAAGTATTGATCCAGCAGTATCAATGGGACTATTTTGGGACTATTCCCCAAATAGTTCAGCTATGGGGCAGTGGGGCAGGAAATGGACCTGTAATCCGAAGGTTGCCGGTTCGAATCCCGGTCCGCCAAGGTGCCACTGAGGTCCCCGTGATGAAGGCCCCGTCCCCACACACTGCTCCCCGGGCGCCTGTCATGGTGCCCACTGCTCACCAAGGGTGACGGTTAAATACAGAGGACACATTTCACCGTGTCACTGTGTGCTGTGCTGCAGTGTGGACGTGGAACTGGGTCTGCACCAGCACGTCCAGTATCTGCTCAGTGGTGGCCAGTGAATTTTTATATTTTCCCGAGCAGGCGATGGAAGCCGTTCCTTCTGCTGACTCAGTGGAGGAGAGCTGCTGTCAGGTAGGAGGAGTGACGGTGGGTCTCTGCCAGGCCTGCTAGTGAGCCAGCAAAGACACACACACACACACACACACACTCACTCTCCCCTGGCCGCAGCCTTGGCCAGAAGCAGCTGGAACGGACAGAAATAAGCACATGGACGCTGTCCTGGTCTGACCTCCTCACTATTCCTGTCCCTACAGAACGGACATATTTAGCTGCCAGCGCTGGTGCCCACTGTGCCGCGCCCGGCCTGGCGTTCGACTGGCTGCACATCCCGCCCAGCTCCGTCTCATCTCGTGCATTATCTGGCAGCGGTGGGCGGGGCATGTCGGCCATTTTCCAACATCCTCCTGATTATACGTTTATGGCTGCATTTCTGCCTGTATGATCTTATTTAAAAATGACATTTAGTCTATTTTGAAGTTGCTTGTTTCATCCTGAACTCTACGGATGTGGAATGAGCTCCTTACGGATTTCCAGTAATTTTCCAGTAATATCGGAGAATCAACATTATCCTCAATTCACTCATAAGACACAAATTGTATAGATAATGGACTGTATATCTTCAAAGGATTCAAATGATCTGGGAAGAACCGGATGAGGTTCAGCATGAGGTTACGTTGGGTTTCAATTCTTTAATTATTAATTACGGCCGGGCGGGATTTAAAATGCACCCCGACCCCAGAAGCCCGTTCTAGGAAAATAAGACAGCTGCCTTGTTAATCTCTCACCCTGGGACTGCGAGGACAGGCCGACGCACGGCTCTGACATTTTGAAGTCCTGACCTTTCCTACAAGATCCGCCACTGCTGCCACCCGAACGTCACCCTGTCACGTGAGGATGCCATCAGGGCATCCAAGTCGAATCGAGCACACGCGAGCGTACTGGACCTAGAACCCGGCAGGAGAAACCATCCTGAGAGCCACGGCTCAGATCTGCAAAGTGGCGCAGATTCAGCGAACCATCCCCCCCAAACCGTGGACGACCCTCAACCACCTTGACCTCTGACCCCCAAAATCTAATCAGATCAGAGGCCAAGTGAGCACGGGCGGCACATCTGATGCCTCTCCCTCGGGCTTTAGTGCCACATATCAAGGTGACATTGAGCTTTGAACTTTGACCCCCAAATTGTCATCTGAATTTGTTCCAAATTTGAGGAGGTGGACCAGCTAAGGTGCCACTGTGTCCAATATAGAGACGCGCTGTCTAATAATGGAAGTCAGGTGGCGGATGGTGGTCCAATCAGCACGCTTCCAATGGGCCAAAGGGAACATTGGGAACATGGAGCGGCTCAGTCACACGGCAGCCCCCGGAATCGGCGGAGCCGGAAACACAAACAAGCCAAGTGGTGTCGTCGTACATGGGGGCAGGGTGCTGGTCTGAAACGATCACAGGCAGAAGGGCGGGGCCACGAGGGACCGGGCGTTTTGCTGTAAACACCGCGGTTCCGTTACGCTAAGGAGTTGCTAAATGCAACGGTCCGTACCGCCGAACACACACACACACACATAAACAGACACGCACACACACATAAACAGACACGCACATGACTGTTTTCAGGACTCAGACCTTAAAACACACACAGTGGAGGCTTTTTTTTTCTGGTGCACGTGCAGGACAAATCAAGGTGGGAGTGGCCTAGCGGGTAACACACCTAGTCCCAGGTTCGAACCCCACTCACTACCGCCGTGTCCCTGAGCGGGTCACTTGACCCTGAGTGTGTCCAGGTGGGGACTGTCCCTGTCACTACTGACTGGATGAGTGGAGTTAAGCGCCTGACGCTCCGCCGCCACGGTTCCCGGAGCAGAAGTTCCCGGAGGTCAAGTGTCGGCAACGTTATTCCCAGCTGGGCTCTTCGGGGCTGGAGGTTCTGCAGCTCGGCCGTAATATTCAGTAAATTATCATTTTATGATTGAAATAGTTGCTGAAAACTGGACTGCAGGTACATGGGAAAAAAAAGAAACATTTACTTCTACAATTTTGTGGAAATTCTTGGGATTTCAAACCAGAAAAGAGTAGAAAAAACCACCGGCCTGGTCCTCTGAATCCAAGCATAACAACAGTTGCAAAGCAAGACTGTGGTGTTTTGGAGTAGCGACTCTTGAGGGACCAGTGGCTGGATCAGTCATGGCTCAGCAGGAATTGGAATTATTATTATTATGAGATGTTATAAGTTGCTGGTTTTGAACTGAGACTCTACTGTCACCGTGTCACAGTCAGTGTTTCGCAGGACGAAATGTCCGAACGCCAACCGTGGCTCTGAGGACGGCCGGAAGGTCAGGAAGTCCGGGGGGGGCGTGGCCATCAGGAGGCGGTGGAGCAGCTGAGTCATGAATGGACGGGGCGCAGGTGAGGACACGTGGCTCTTGTGTTGTGATCACATGCTTTTGTGTATGTGTGTGTGTGTGTGTGTGTGTCTCATGACACCAAGGACAGTTTACAGCGACTTTCACATCTATAAAGTCCACACACTGAAGTGGGATTTCTGGAATGTGTGTGTGTGTGTGTGTGTGTGTGGAACACACGTGACTGTAATAATGCCGCACTGCTAACGCACAGAACCCCGGGAGAGATGAAAGGGAGAGATTGTGATGGTTAGAGGTGGGGGCTGAGTGTATGTTTGTTTGTGTGTGTGTGTGTGTGTGTGTGACTTCATAAGAGTGGAACTCAGTCATCTGACTTGGGGTCAGTAATGTGAGCCCTGCAGCTGTGCCACTTAAATTTAATACTCTATAGGTCAGCTAGTGCACACACACACACACGCACACACACACACACACACAATGGCTTCATCTGTAAGCACCCCTCCATCCATACTGTTACTGGTGTATCTGTGTGGATTTCATGTGTGAATGTGACCTGGATGTGACCTTGTGGAATAAAGGACACACAGAGCAGTCAGGAGGACAACCACAACAGGGACGGGAGGGGGCGGGGAATGGGAGCACAGGTGGATTATGGGGGATGGTGGCATGTTCAGACTGCAATGCAAGAGACAGAGGATTTATAGCCAAGAGGGACCCGGACCGTTTGTGTGTGTGTGTGTGTGTGTGTGTGTGTGTGTGTGTGTGCAGGACGGCTACTGAAGGCATACTGAACCCAGGCGGCGTAGATCACAGCGAGCGCGTGAACGAGGAAACGAGGAAAAGAACCAGAATGTGTGAGTGAGCGAGTGAGCTGCCAGGGATCGTGATAGGTTACAAACGCTGAGTCACGCCGGAGTCTCCGAGGGCCAAATCTCCGCGGAGTCCACGTCTGTTTCCGCCGCCGCGGCCCAGATTAGTGCCACGCAATAGAACAACCGCTCTGTAATAAGAAGTGTCATGCAAACATAAAAAAACCCATCTCTTGCATTGAGAAAATTCTAAAAAAAAAACAGGAAATGATTAGTTCATTTTAATTGTGATGCATAAAAAAAAAATACTGTGATTTTAGGCTCGATTGCACTGCAGGTAATTGCTGCACTTTGCACTCCACGTAATATGAATGATATAAACAGCGTCTGGTAGGTTACTAGGTAACTTGCCTATGAAGCAGAAGACCCAGGTTCGAACACTTACTACCATCGTGTCCCTGAGCAGGACACTTAACCCTGAGTGTCTCCAGGGGGGGACTGTCCCTCTGGATAAGTCTCTCTGGATAAGGGCGTCTGGTAAATGTAAATGTAATGTGTCTGAGCAGATTCTTTTTTTTATTTTGAAGACATGGCTGCTTCGTGTTGTGGCTTTCAGGGGTGTGTTCAGCACCTCACGCACAGGCCCGCGCCCTCAGCGCCAAATACAGAAACGAGGGAGATCTGATCAAATAGACATTCCGATTCTCCTTTGTTTGGCTCTGTTTTACGTCGGTTGACGTTCTAGATATTAGTGCAGTAAAGGAGTGAAATGGAAGGGACGTGCTGGGCTGTCAGAGCGGAGCGACACGTTCCCGCCAGGACGCCGTGTTCTGGAAATCAGAGGCAAAGTCAGCCGAGGCGGCGTAGAGTGCGGCGTAGAGTCTTTATCACAGTAGAATACGGAGCGCCGTTGCCGTGGAGACACTGTGTCTCTCTCTCTCACTAATCTCTCTCTCTCTCACACACACACACACAAACACACAGATTTGAGGCATTTATATCATTCTCGGAAATGCTTTTAAGACTTCAGCAACCCATGATCACAGGTGACACTGTAACACACACACACACACACACACACACACACACACTCATTTCGTTGCCATATATCATAGACCGTTTTTTTTTTTAACAAAACTCTTGACCTGACATCACGACCCACGGATACCTGAGGAAGGAACATGAAAGTCGCACCGGGATCATCCTTCCCAGCAACGAAACAGAGCTGATTATTTCATGTGAATTTAGACCAAAGGGCAGAGAAGCCGGAAGAACCCGGAAGGTCTGGGGCCCGCGGCAACAAAATGGATTCTTCGTTCATCTGATCCAAAACAGCGATACGGGCGCCAGCTCAGCAGATAATAAATATGACGATATTAATCCTAAATAAGCAAGAAAAAGAGGTGTTTAATCTACTTGGCTAACCGCTACAGAATATTGTGTTTATTTTGGATTGGCCACGTTAATGCGAAATCGAACTGAACTGATCCACGAATACGAGGGTTACACAAAACGGCAGGACCGTTCCTGCGAGGTGGGCGACAGCGACAGATTTATGTTATTAATAGCGTTTCCTGTCACGGCATACATCATGCAGGCCGCTCCGATTCCTCACATTACTGACCACACGGGCAAAATTAAATCATTAATCTTCAAACCTCAACCTCAAAAACCGCAACCTCAAAAAACAGCGGGGCAAGGACGCCGATCAGATGGCTTCCGGAGATGATCCCGCCCCCTTCCAATTATATCACCACAAAACACCCCGAAGGGCCGGCGCCAAGGCCCCGCCCCCCGGGCTCCCCTGATTAGTCCCAGCCATTCGCCATCAGCGCCTCGGACTAATGAGGAGATAATCTCTCGCCGCTGAGCTGATTGAATTCGGACGCGCTGCTTTTCGCCGCCTCTGCCGCTGATTGCTTATGGACGAGGGTGATTAATTGCTTATCTGACGGCGAGTTGCGTGATTGACGGCGGTGCAAAGGTGACCCGACAAGCTGCCAAATCCGGGCCCTGGGGTCGTCCGGGGCGACTCGGCTCCCATGGCGCTCGCCGGCGTGTCATAACAACCTTGGCGGGGGAACGTCGGCCGGTCGCAATTAATGAATGTCAGCGAACCGACGAGCTCCCAGCGTCATTGACAAAATGTGACCGTCCCTGGGGAGGGACCTGAGCGTGACACCCCCACCCCACGCCAGCCAATCCATGCACACAATTGGGTCAGTGGTGGCCCAGCGGTTAAGGAAGCGGCCCCGTAATCAGAAGGTTGCCGGTTCGAATCCCGATCTGCCGAGGTGCCACTGAGCAAAGCGCCGTCCCCACACACTGCTCCCCGGGCGCCTGTCATGGCCGCCCACTGCTCACTCAGGGTGATGGGTTAAACGCAGAGGACAAATTTCACTGTGTGCACCACGTGCTGTGCTGCTGTGTACCACATGTAACAATCACTTCACTTACAATTTTTTTCTTTCAATTACATAAACTGGGCTGCAGCTACGCACCATTTTTACAGGCTGGCATCCACTGCAATTAACGAGGGCCGACGCCCGTTCCGCAGACCACAGGCGCAATAAGAAAAGTGGCTTTTAATGGAAAACCCTCATCAAGCAAGTTAAGCAGCTTTCACTCCAACCTGCTCCGTAACTCCTCGACCACGCCTACGCGCATCTTAGCTGAGGCCGTAGTTGATGAAATGCAACAATTTCGATTATCGACTGATCGGTTATTTGGGATATTAATTGGATTAATCTGGATGACGTGGCTCACCGATATTCTCTTTTTAAGATCAATTTTTATTCAATTCATTACTGCATGATTTCACATTTTAAAGCCCTCGAGTGACCAGGTGAGGAATGGGACATTAACGGGACGTTAACACGAAGCTGACAGAAGGGGATCCGAAATCAATTCCTGAACTGAAGAAAGATAACCCCTCCGATAACAGCTACTTAGCACCTTATCTACATTACGCAGAGATAAAGAAGAAGAATCCCTGCTCGGCACAGTCGGGGGGACGCGGCGTGTCATTCTCACCCAGGATCATAAACTGTCCCAGAAGCAGCCAAACGATTTCAGCGATGAAAAAGTCATATTTTAGCGGGACGTCTGCTAGAAAACATCGTCTTCAACAGACATTCATTCGTTTTTCTTATTACTGCTGTCTACTTTTGTGCATTTAAGCCTGAAGTTAACCCACATTTACTTTTACAGCATTTACCAGATGCCCTTATCCAGAGCGACTTACAGTCAGTAGTTACAGGGACAGTCCCCCCTGGAGACACTCAGGGTTAAGTGTCTTGCTCAGGCACACGATGGTGGTAAGTGGGATTTGAACCTGGGTCTTGAGGTTCATAGACGAGTGTGTTACCCGCTAGGTTACTACCACCACTACTAACGGTTAAGGGTTGAATCCCGATCTGCCAAGGTGCCACTGAGGTCACCACACGCTGCTCCCCGGGCGCCTGTCATGGCCGCCCACTGCTCACCAAGGGTGACGGGTTGAATGCAGAGGACACATTTCACCGTGTCACCGTGTGCTGTGCTGCAGTGTTCCACAATGGCCATATTTTCATCCGTGCGTGATGCTTGCAGGCAAAGCCAAGAAGAATGAGTCAGTCTGAGCGACTGAAAATGACTCATTTCTGCTGATTTGGGGACTCTGTCCACCGAACCCCTGACAGCGCGGCTGTTAAAACCTGATAAACGGCCAGCATTTGCAGCGCGCCGCCACATCGATCGAGTCCGGGGCGGAATGAAAGTGCGCCACAAGACACAGGGATTGGAGAGGAGCACCGGGGGGGGGGGGGGGGTGACCCAGATTCCAAGACATCCAGACATAATACAGCGCGTCACATGGCCACGGCTCCCAGTCAAAACACCGCGGTGAAGAAGCGAGGGGAGGCCCGGGTCTGGGGCCCGGCACCGACGTTCCACACCGCAACAGTCGATGTAACGCCTCATCCTGACAGCAGCCGAAGCAGAGGATTTAAAGCAGTTTCCCATGAGCCCTTGCATGCAATGAACACAGATGTCCAGATGAGATATTGCTGCCGTGCTCCTCAGAATGATATTAAGTGGTCTGGTGTTATAAGCTGTTAAATGCAACCTGCATCTGCTGCAATCCACAGGTCCAAAGGTGGCGGCCTAAGTTACGGAATTTGATTGATAATTATAATCCAGAGCAGAACGATTCTACTTCCTGTACTTGGATAAAAATGTGATGTTTTCGTCAATAAACGTTTTTATGCAGTGATAAGAAGTGATAAAAGCCGCTGGAATGAAAGTCGAGTATTCTTGGGTCTATAAGGTAATAATAATATAATAATAAGATAACCTTGTTTTGATTATGAAATGGGTTTGACTAAAAGAGAATGTTCCCTAACATTCTAAAATACAATTTTCATTGACAAAAACTAGACTAAAATATTAATTGATAATTCTGACAAAATAGAACTAAAATGCTTAAGCCCAAAACCCAAGTTCCCTCACGTGGGAGTCCAACGTCAGCACACACCAGGTCACCCAGCGCTGGGAACCCACGCAGCTTCTCATTAAAGGGATCTAATCACAAATCGCCCCAGCAGATTCACACCGGGCGAGACGCCTTGAAGGGCCACGCCCAGCGCGCTGCCCAGACGGCGGGCCTGGGTGGATTGGTTTGAGGTTTGGGCTTGTCTCGATGAAGACAGTGCTTTTATCGGAGCCAGAAGAGGGACAATTGGACGTGCGCAGGATTTGGCAATCTGCAATCACTCCGGAACGAATGCCGGGACCCATAATAACTTTCTTTCCCCCCGCAGTCATCACAAAGGGACAATTTGCACATAAATGCACCATTTTTAAGATAGCAGTTGGCTATTTTCAGCCTCTGGTTTTGCCTTGAATGTTGCTGTGTGTGGGACGCGGCAGGGCGGGGACAGTTTACGGGCTGCACAAAGCACACACATTAAGCTATTCTGCAGCACGTTGTGGATTTATGCACGACTGCAGGCTAATAGCGAATGCAAATGAGCTCAAATTAGGCAAAAGTTGGAAGAAAGCCACGCCACAAAGCGTAATGTCAGATGGCTGGGGGTGCGCCCACTCTGGCATTTCATGAGCGCGGAAGGCGGGTGGCTGAGCGAATGCGGAACTGGGGCGGAGGTTCAGAATCGGGCCGATGCGAGATCTGCCACTGACTTGACACGCCAGCCCCCCGCTCCGCTGACACCCAGGGAAGGAATGTGACGGGATTCCAAGGCCCCCCCCCCGCCCCGCCCGGAATCACACAATGAGATAAGTTGCCAGGGGCGACGCGGCCAAAGCCCCCATTTTAATTACCCCGCCGGGAGACAATGGGGGGGGGAGATGAACCCGTTGCCCCCCATTGTTACCCCTCTGCCCGGCCGACGCACCGGCTTTCCCTCCAAAAATAGGCCGATCCCCGCAGGAATTGGATTACAGGAGTAGGGGTAAAAATGGAAGATGCGCGGGTAAAATAAGCGGTGGCCAGATTTGAGTCCGAGCTAAAAACAGACGTGAAAGAAAGCGCGAGGGCGCAGCCGCACACTGGCCTTGGCATGAAAATGGAGTCTGACGGAGATGGTGGGCGACTGGCTGAATGGGCAAATAAAAATACCTTTTCATCAGCCTTGTCGCATTCAATCTGGCCCTGCTTGCATGCAGCGGTGAATTTGGGCGCTCGCGGGACACCTGAGGCCCTGACGGGACTTCGTTTAAACCTCATTTACTGTGGAGAGGGGCGGTGGGCAGTAAATATGGGGGGGTGACGGATGACTGCGCCGTGAATGTCATTTTCCCTGAATCTGCAGCTAAATGCGCGAGTCGTGAACAGCGGGGTGACACGCTCCCCGCCGTACTGCCCGCAGGCGGTGTGTGTGTGTGTGTGTGTGAAGGTCCCAAAAAGCAGCGTTAGCCTCAAAACCATTTAACCAAATTACCTGCCGTAGTCAGTAATATAAAGAAGAAGAAGGTCATTTTACTGAATATATCTTGTATAGTGCATAAAAATGTATTCAGATTATGTTTAGAATACACCTGGAACAGATGTATTCTAAAAGTATTCTCTTATTGAAAAAGAAGAATTTGCTTTGTAAAATTGTAACAGGGAATGTTCACAGATGATTTTTTGAATATGCATCACCGTTACATGTGTTCTGTTACATCCCAACCCCGAATCGAGCTTTTTGATTAGTAACCTGGTCCGCCCACATGATCATGGTGACAAAACAAGACGCATTAGTCTAGCTGTGCTTTTGGGACGGTGTTCGGGAGTGTTGGTGTGACATTTGTAGCTCACCTCACGTAAAACAAGAAGATGGATCCATAATCAGCAGCCGAGGGGCATGCGACGAACAGCGTATTACACTCGTAAACGCTCACCTACTCACTTTACCTGCTTAGTCCTGTCACTCGGGAGTTCATGCCCGGGACACCGGGTGCAGGGAGACATTATGTAGCTTGCAAACGTGCCGCTTTCCAAATGAATGTCGGCAATGCACGAGTAATAAAGTGGTAAAACCTGTGATAAACCACACATTATTACTGTACATCACCCAGCCACTACTCATGCACACATGGGACAAACCTGGGACCTGTGGACCCCAACAACACGTGCAAGTACTCACACACACACACTAATAGAGAGAACACACTCAGCCAGGCCGACAGCAACAGGTGCAGCGAAAGCGGAGTAAGACGTCTGAAATGTCACCTCACAGCCCAGGCCTGGTGGGGGTCGGGGCGGAGGTGTGGTTGGTGGGGGTCTCCACGTGTGGACTGTGTGATGTCACATGATGGAAGCCCACAAAGAAAGAGTGGAAACTGGAGTGCCGATCGGAGCGGCCGCCGGAACGCAGGAGCCCCTCTGTGGACCCACAACTGTTTGCCTTTCCTGTTATTTTCTGGCGTCTCTGTTTAAAGAAGCCAGGGGGGGACACAGAGAAAGGGGACACACACAAACTGAGCCCCGATAAACACACACACACATGGCTTAAAGAAAAACCCATATCATATCATGCAAATCATATTATGCCGACTGTTTTTCGTAAAACGTCCACAGTGTGGACCAGGCGGCTGCACGCAATGTGTGTGTGTGTGTGTGTGTTTTTAATTTATCTAGTGAACAGTTCTCTTTTTATCTTTTCTCACCACCTAGTCCACTGATTTTGCATTAAATAACAGAAGCTGTTGTCACACAGATGGAGACGGAACAGAGTCTGGGGTCAGAGGTCAGTCTGAATAAGGGGAATTGGGCTGTCATCTGTAAATTTAGACAGATTTTTATATGATTAACCGTGCAGCAGCAGGAAGAGGGAATATCATCAAATAAACGTCAACAGCCGGACGTCCCCTGTGAATATAAATATCCTGACCCTTCACACACACTGCCCCCCCCCCACACACACACACACACACCAGCCTTCCTGAAATCTCATTCAGAGCGAAAATAAAACACCTGCGGTGCCAATGTTTGTTGTGGTGAACACACACTCCTCAGTCCATGTGCAGCAGGAGGTTAAGGGGAGGAGTGTGTGTGTGTGTGTGTGTGTGTCTTGCTGGCTGAGAGACGGCAAAAAAAATAATGTCCCCAAATTTATCCTCTGTTCACATGGCCGTGTCCAGACCGTGCGTTTACCAACCGTTCGCATGTCTCGTGCTCCTCCCGGCCATAAATAGACATTCTGGGACACCTGATCGAACACACACTCACACACGCACTCCACACTATGGTTTTTGTTGTCGAGGGGATCAAGGAAAATAATTTAATGAATGCAAGAAAAATAAAAATCTAAATATGAATATATATAATATGTAACAGGGAACGTTACATGTTATACATTAATATCTTTTGTTCTGCTGACAACTTCAGAAACTGGCGCCGGGGTTTTTGTCGTAGTTCACGGTCGAACGCAGGTGACAGCTCAAGGTCAACGCACACACAGGAGGCGGGTCACACAGAGGTCACGCGACACGAGGACAAACGATACAGAACACGTCAATGGCGCTCTATTAATGTTCATCTTTCCTAATGAGGAGCAAACGCACACACGTGGACAAGGTGTGTTGTACAGGCGCCCAGCGTCAAGCGCACAACCAGTCCCGACTAATCAATTGCCAGCTATTCTGATGACACACACATTCTCTCTAGCACACACACACACACACACACTGTACACCACAAACACAGACACTGCAGCGCTGTCAGCGTACCTGTCCATTTGTGTCTGACTCCTTCAAAGTGTGTGGTCTCTGACAATCGTAAGTCCCGCCTCTTTCTTCCCCATATTTGGCCAGACTTAAGAGGGAAGAACACACACACACACACACACACACACACACACCCTGGCTTGTCTGCTGACTGTCCTGTATTTATCTTGGTTGTAGTAATATTTGGTTTAAACACCATTAGCCACATGTGTAAATGTCAAGCGTGTTTGGAGCACAGCTCACTGTCAGCGAGTCAAAGCAGGCACTATCGCTTCAACAACGTTAGATTTAAACCAACGCAAGACTTGCACCAATGCAGACTCGCACCGACGCAAGACTTGCACCGACACAAGACCCGCACCGAAGCAGATGTGCACGTACGCAAGACTTGCACCGATGCAAACTGCACCGAGGCAAATCTTGCACAGACACAAGACCCGCACCGATGCAGACGCGCACTGACGCAAGACTTGCACAGTTTCAAGACTCGCATGGATGGAGACTTGCACCAACTCAAAACTGCAGACTTAGACCAACGCAAGACTCACACCGACATAGATTTGCACCAATGCAAGACTCGCACCAATGCAGACTTACACCAACACAAGACTCATACTGACAAAGACTCCCACCAATGCAAGACTCACACCCATGCAGACTCACACTGACGCAAGACTTGCACGGACACAATATCGCATCGATGCAGAGTCACACCGATGCAAATTTGTACTGATGCAACACTTGCACCAATGCAAGACTAGCACCAAATTCACACTGATGCAACTCCCACAGACATTGAGTACAGGTGCGATTATCATCAGCGGGTGTATCTTCACCTGCAGAGGCTCTGAGTTGGACACAGTGATATAGCTACAGATAGAGACTTTTGTTTTGTTTGGCTTGTGATCTCTGCACTGGTCACTTTGTCACAAATGACCAGAGATGCATGGTGCATAGTTGTAATCAGACATTTTACTAGTGCATCCCAGAAGGTAAATTCATTTTAAAAAAATCCCTTACACTGCCTAGTAATTATATGTAAAGTAAAATATATTTTTTTAGATTTTTAGATTTATTATAACATGACCTATGATTCCACATGCTGAAAAAACAAGTTTCAGGATTTTTTTTTTTTGAGATGCGCCAGTCTTACAAATGCTTGACAATTGATTTACATTCCAAGCTGCTGTGAGCGTGTACTGGCAATGCCGGCAGCGCTCCTCCCCTGAGGCACATCAACACACTGTCATTACCCCTGGCGTCCGCCCTACCCTGATATCTGTGCTCACCGCAGCCTACAGCCGCTGCTGACTTCACTATAAATACAGCAGAGACCATTATTTTCATCGCCTGTTATTTTGGGGCGCTCTTGGTACTACTTAAGACGTAAGTGGGTATTGTTATAAAAAAATATAAGGGTCTGTAGCCTTTCTGCATTGTGTTTATTTACGTATTTCTTCTTCTTTTTGGACGAAACAAGTCATGATCCCCCCCCCCCCCCCCCCGTGCTGACCTGGAAAGGCGCTTTGTTAAGTTAATGATATCAGCGGCGGTTCACCTGAGCAACGCCGCGGCCTAAGTGGGTCACGGCAAGCGGTAAACAGCGCGGTTACCGTGGCAGCCGAGAAGGCCGATCCAGTAATGCAGATAAATCGTCCGGCAGGGCTCGCTCGCATCGGTCCCAGCGATGCCACGTTCCGTTAGCGCCAAGCTTTGTTACGCGTTCCGGCCACAGGGCGGCCATCGACAAGGCAAGGGCGGGTCTGGAGATGAACCACCACGCTCACACTTTAATACCTGCCATTCGATCTCCAGAACACATGTGGCATTTTTTAGCCCTCGCAGCCCCAACGGCAACAATATAAACCTAATGAACTTGGATGGGGATTAGAGAACAAACTAATTACGAGCCAGCGTGGAACGCGCCTCCGGTGCGCCAGATGAGCCACCTGATACGAGAGCAGGGAGGGGCCGCGCCTGAGTGACAGGTGCTGGGGGGCCCGGCCAAGATGGCCGCCGCCTCTGAACTTCAAACGTTCCATTTAGCACCAGGCACCATGGACACCGTCGCTGCGCAAACCTCACCTTCTGTTTGAGGTTCTATGCAACATCTAATCAAGAGTTCTCTGGACAAAAACAGAACGTTCTTTTGCGGGAAACAGTAAAGCTTTGTTGACAGCCGGTTCTTGCAGCACATTTCAAATCAAGTCGAGTCAAGTTTACTGTCATTCCTTTCATAGGCACGGTACACAGGGGGTACAGAAAAGAGGGAAAAGGGGCTGAGAAAAGACATGGAACGGTGACAAGCGAGACCATTTTTTTAAAAAAGGGTCTGTTTCTTCATTTTCAGATCCCTGGGTGTGTACTTGGTAAATGCCGATGGGGTGAGAACCAGATTTATGCAGAACATTAGTCGTTTGAACTGACTGAATATAAACTGATTAAGAATTTCTCATCTTCTGTAAGTGGAAAGAAACTGATCAAGAGCTTTCATTTTCCAACAGTGGCTAATATCACAGCATTTATGTCTTTAGGACGTACAGAAATGAACAGAAAACTGCCTGCTGGTTTCTCATATGTTGTAGAGGAGGAACTAACTGCCCAACCAGATTTTTGTACCCATGCGTAACTATTTCTGACACCCAGAAGTAATAAAATCATGTTTTAGACATAAAAAAGGGGTGGAGCCAGTGTGCATGACTGACAGCTGTCACACACCCTACTTCTTCATACTGGACGATATAAACCCCCTCCTGTCAATACGCGACACACCCAGGTGTGATGTCAGGGTGGTAGTAGCCTAGCGGGTAACACCCTCGCCTATGAACCAGAAGACCCAGGTTCGAACCCCACTTACTACCATCGTGTCCCTGAGCAAGACACTTAACCCTGAGTGTCTCCAGGGGGGGACTGTCCCTCTAAGTCGTAAATGTCACTTTGGAACTCAAAACAACAGTAATGGCGATATATTAACATGCAACGCCTCTGTATGAGTTGTATTAGTGAAGGACGTTCTGCCGGCTCCCGTCGCAGAACGTCGTGCGTCGGTGTTTACCCTGGGCAGTCCGGCAGAGGGATATCCTGACGGATCAGGACACTCCTTCTACCAACTGTCCTCCACCTTCAGGACTTCCGCGCCTGTTTGCTCGCCGTTAGGCCGCGGCTTTTAGGCAAACGCCAACGCCTACCCGGCTGGAGGAGTGCTGGCCGCCGAGCTGCGTAGAGCCACGCAGAACGTACGTAAGCAAGCGTGTGTGCGTGTGTGTGTGCGTGTGTGTGTGTGTTTCCACTCCGGGCACCTGACCGTATTTACATTCAACAGCGCTGCAAACGGCCGACCGCACGCGGACGCACGTGCCGAGACGGCCGGCTCCACGCAGCACAGGTGAGCGGAGGCCTCTGGTATTTTAATACCTCTTTACACCTGGTGGGAGAATCGCGGAGCTGAGATTCACACCCACCCGCTCGGCGGGAACCCCCCCCCCTGACGAAGCCGGACCCCCCCGCCTGAAACCGAACCCTCAACAGTAACCATTGTGCTTGAAGATCAAAAGGCTGCCAATAGGTGCTTTGATCAGGCGGCGAGAAGAGACGGCGAGGGGCTTTCGAGGCCTCCTTTGATGCCAGGCCCCGTGTTTTGTGTGCGGACAATGCGGCAGTCATTCACGCTGCGCTTCAAACGGCACCACCGCGCTGGCACGCCACCCGTCCGGCGCTCACCTGGCCGGGCCGCGGCGAGCCGCGGGCTGGAGGCGGCAGGCCGCATGTGCCGCAGCTCCCACGGGAACCGACCCGGGGTGGAAAACGAGCGACGGCGCTGGCCTGTGTGTAATGAAGGTGTGTGCGGAGTCCTCTTACGCCGACCCGTAATCTGACGGTACACATCCGCCTGCGCCGCCGCACTTCCATACCAAGTACATTTACCAGACGGCCTTATCCAGAGCGACTAACAGTCAGTAGTTACAGGGACAGTCCCCCCCTGGAGACACTCAGGGTTAAGTGTCTTGCTCAGGCACACGATGGTAGTAAGTGGGATTTGAACCTGGGTCTTCTGGTTCACAGGCGAGGGTGTTACCCACTATCATACTACCACCCAGTACGATGGCGCAAGCTGAACCTTCGTCTACTGGGTAGAAAATGCTCTGATGCAAACAGCACGTTTTTACGTAAACATGAAGGAATAACGCACACCGTACATCTGCACACGCACAAACGCACACACACGCACACACACGCACATGCCATTTAACACGCGAGCCGTCAACGTCTTCAGCAGGGGCGGTGGTGGCCTAGCGGATAAGGAAGCGGCCCCGTAATCAGAAGGTTGCCGGTTCGAATCACGATCTGCCGAGGTGCCACTGAGGTGCCACTGAGCAAAGCACCGTCCCCACACACTGCTCCCCGGGCGCCTGTCATGGCCGCCCACTGTTCACTCAGGGTGATGGTTAAATGCAGAGGACAAATTTCACTGTGTGCACCGTGTGCTGTGCTGCTGTGTATCACAATGACAATCACTTCACTTTCTTTTTAGTTTTTTTTCTTCAGCGGCGGAAACTCCGCGATAGCCCTAATCGCTGGGGACGCACGACCCCGCTCGGGTCAAGGACCCTGCCAAGACCGTGGGGGCAGGAGCCCCGTGGCCCAATGGCAGCGTCTGGCGCGGGTGGGTGGGAAAGCCGATATTATCGCAAGCTGTGATCTTCAGCAAGCGCTCCAGCCGCGAGCCGGCCCCGGAATTTTTACTGTTGATTTCCCGCCGCGCCGCCTTTTAAACTAAATATAGAACAAATTCAAAAAGACAGTGCCAGCTATTCCCTGCACGCTGGTAATAACACCGTTATGAACTGTTAGCACACCTTCGGTAGAGCTAACAGTGGAGATGGAAGAAAAAAATGGCCACATTCCGTTAGCCGGGTGGTTAAAAGGCTAACAAAGGCCACGCACGGAATCTGTTCGGAACAAGGAGCGGATTGCGGTTATATAACCGAACACAATACGGCGTCCGGTCCAGCAGGTTTACCGCTGTCTAATGGGCTCCCCTCATTTAGCCCTTCAAAGGATCGGGCAAAGCCACAGCGTGGGATTGTTAGCAGGTACACAGAACAGCACTTTGGAGTCACCGTGCAACATTTTTCATTGGTGCAATAATCCCTGGGGTTGTGAAAGGTGCTACATGAGTAATAGATCATACCATCGTCAGGTTCAGGTAAGGTGCTCCTCAGCTTTGAACAGTAATGTAGACTAAAACCACAACTAGTCTGAAGATGGTCCCTTTATTCTGCACGGCTGGCAAGGACACATGAGCAACGGTGGGTGTGCTCCGAACGAACCTTTTTCCACGTACCATTTGGGATTTTGACCACCATTGTTGAAGAGGCGCTCACACAGCTGACGCTGCTGTGGACGAAGTCCTTGGCATTTGGCCCTGGTTAGCCTATATACACCCCTCTTCTGGGATAGGATTGGACCCCAAAACCCAGATAAGTGGGTCTAGAAATGTTGGCACACCCCATCTGGTTGGCATGTTGTCTACGGGCGCCTTGATGCTGTAGATGAAAGCTCCCCACATGAACAAAGTCACGGACGACAAGTTGCACTGCTGAGTATGGGTGGTAGTAGCCTAGTGGGTAACACACTCGCCTGTGAACCAGAAGACCCGGGTTCGAATCCCACTTACTGCCATTGTGTCCCTGAGCAAGACACTTAACCCTGAGTGTCTCCAGGGGGGGACTGTCCCTGTAACTACTGATTGTAAGTCGCTCTGGATAAGGGCGTCTGATAAATGCTGTAAATGAGTATGGAGGATTGGCCCAAATCCTGGTCCTGGAGGGCACTTGATCTTTACGTTCATTTATCACTCGTTATCACCCCGTTCTTGAGTTGAATGAGCTGTGGTGGAACGTGGAAAGATCTAAGCTGTGCAGGACCGGTGCCCTCCAGGACCCAGATGAACCGGACTGCAGACGGCCGAGCCCTGGAAGCCCAGCGGGAGGAAGTCAGGCCGCAGCCTCCCGTAACAGGTGCCCTCTTCTCTGAAGAGGGGATTCCCTCCTCGGGAAGGAGCGGAACAATTAGCACCCACGCGGTCGCCATGCCGACGTGCCAGAACGGCATGCGCACAAGACATCCGTGTTCCGGGAATGTGAGATGTATGGCAGTGGGCGGGGCAAATGACAGGCTTGGAGCATGCTCTGGTTTGTTCCGTGGCTGCATGTGTCATGTATGCCATTCGAATAGCACAAAACGTGCTATTCGAGATTCAAGATTGGTTCATTGTCAGTACAACAATGTTTCACACAGACCCCCCCAATAGTGCAACCATAAAAGGCAAAAAAAAAACCCACAGTAAACTATACTAATAAAAAAAAAAAAACGTAATGTCAACTTTATGTAAAAAAAAAAAGAAGAAGCTGATCATGAGACTGAATTAGTAAAGCTTCAGGCGAGCAGGGTGCTGCGATGAATTATTATTATCCGATAAAATTACGAGCTTATCGCAGACTAACAGGGCCGCGGCTTGTTTTGGTTACTTACTCCCGAGTAGAGGGAAGGGCAGCGCTCCGTCCCGTCTTTTTTTCCGCCAAACTGCTGAGCACGCGCTGCCTAATGACATGTAATTAACTCAGCACCACTGAGGGCTTCGCTCCGCTGACACCGTCGTTCCGCTCGTAACTCTCATTAGTTGTTGTTCTTCTTCTTCTTCGTCTCACCAGGTCCTGCTCGTGAACCCCGGTCCCTGCGGACCATCATCTCAGGCCCTGGCCTGCCGCCAGACAAGTGCCGAGGGATCCGGGAAGGTGTGTCGCATGGCCAGCAGGCCGACTCTGCGTAATTGCCTGTGTGATGCATGCAGGGCCTAATCACCAGACTTCAAAAGTCACGTTCACCATTTAGGCACGTAAAGCCAACGTAAAGGCAGGCCTTCATCATGGCCGTTGCCACGTTCCGTTTCCGATACCCCCCGCCGAATCCTGCATGCCTGATCTTGAAGGACTATGCAGAAAGCCTACAGAAGAAATGGCAGGTCTTGCTATTCATTACTGTGAGTGTATTGACACGATTGACAGAATCACATGCTTGCATTCTTTGATTCTGACACCACCACATACCATGGTTGAACAGAGTAATAGATATATATCTGAATTCTTCAGTATTTTTTTGGTGTATCAGGATGTATTTCTGTCGTTCCTTGATGTTAATTCATAATTCACTCGCCATCTCCCTCCTAAACAGCTGAGACTGTCACACTGCGAATCACCTTTAACATTGCACTGCACTTTATGTACACTCTTATGTACACTCTTTTTATAAGATTTAGATCGTCTATTATATTGTGCTGTTCATTGTTCATTTATACACACTTATAGACATATGTACATTCACACACACACACACACACACACACACACACATATATATATATATATATATATATATATATATATATATATATATATATATACACATATATATGTGTGTGTGTGTGTATATAGTTCATGTGTTTGTTCTTGTTGTTTTCTTCTACTCTGTACTTGCGAGACACCATCAACCGGAATCAAATTCCTCGTATGTGCTCCTTGTATGTGGAACTTAAAGAGGTGCTCCATGGATTAAGGGGCGGTAGCTGGTAAAGAAGTGGACCCGTAATTAGAAGGTTGCCGGTTCGAATCCACCGAGGTCCCCTTGATCAAGCTACCGTCTCCACCCCGTCTCCACCCCGACCAACGTCTCCACTCGTCATTAGTAATGCGGCAGTACTTAGTGCTTCAGCTCATCCTGCCGAGTTTATCCCACCTGATAGTCTTCTGCTGGACCTCAATACTACATTTACATTCATGGCATTTACCAAACGCCCTTATCCAGAGCGACTTACAATCAGTAGTTACAGGGACAGTCCCCCCCTGGAGACACTCAGGATTAAGTGTCCTGCTCAGGGACACGATGGTAGTAAGTGGGATTTCAACCTGGGTCTTCTGGTTCATAGGCGAGTGTGTTACCCCACTAGGCTACTACCACCAAAACTACATCATAATGCATAACTGGACTAGAATAACCTCTACATGCCTCCATGGCCTAGCGGTTAAGGAAGCGGCCCCGTAATCAGAAGGTTGCCGGTTCGAATCCCGATCCGCCAAGGTGCCACTGAGCAAAGCACCGTCCCCACACACTGCTCCCCGGGCGCCTGTCATGGCTGGTTAAATGCAGAGGACACATTTCGTTGTGTCACCGTGTGCTGTGCTGCTGTGTTTCACAATCACTTCACTCTTTTTTTTGGATCTCACTGAACCCCCCCGGGTGATCCAGTGCTGGCCAGACCAGGATTTTGTTCCCCTTTCTGAAAAACGTCCCCGCAGCCTTGCTGGTTTTTACTGGTGGCCGGTACTGAAGCACCGGAGTCGGTGTTCGGAACGATCAGATTGCCTTTTATTATGTCTGCAGCTCAGGCCCCGCGGGCTGTTCCGTCCCGCGCCCGCGTTTATGTGAAACACGCAGCGCGAGGAACAGCCTGTTACAAATAAACCCGCCCGTCCGGGACTGTTTTCACTTACGCCGACGGAGGAGAGTGGAGGTCTTGGCCGGGCTCCAGGCTGGAGCCCTCAAGGCTCCGCCGGGCCGTGCTGCCCTGGTCCTATTCGACCTTGTCCTCCATCATGAATACCCGCGTGTGGCGAGAAGAGCGGCCGGAGGCGAAACCTCGGTGCTAATGATCGGTTACGCAAGGTGGCCAAGGCGTCAGGAGTGCTGACCTGATGCTGTTATGTAATATCGGACGCCGAGAGCTAATCCGGCCGGGAGCTGGGAAGCGGTCAGCCGCCGGCCTCGCGCATGATGTGTGTGATGGGTGGCCGCGAAACGCGGGCCGCGATGACGACACGGACGATTGGCAGCTCTCTGACCGCTGCCTGACCGGGGACACGGCGGGACGGGTCTCGGGCCCGCTCACATCTCATGCACACGCGTCCTCATGTCAAACGCGAAAAGGCAGCGGAGAATATCAGGCGTCCGAAACGCGCCGGAGATAGCGGGGCCTCCTCGGCTGATCCCAGGTAGATGATCCCAGCCAGCGAGGATCAGCAGGTGACTTTCACAAGTCAAAGCCACCACAAAAACATGAGGCCTCGCAAGGGTTCATTGTACGTGACTGTACGTGACTGATCATCTTTCACCCCAAACGGTCCATTGGGCCTTCAAAACAAGAGACACATTTACATTTTACAGCATTTACCAGACGCCCTTATCCAGAGCGACTTACAGTCAGTAGTTACAGGGACAGTCCCCCCCTGAAGACACTCATGGTTAAGTGTCCTGCTCAGAGACACGATTTGTAGTAAGTGGGATGTGAACCTGGGTCTTCTGGTCACCCACTAGGCTACTATCACCCCTACCACGCGTGACATGACCCACTCAAACCACCATGAGTTAAGAATAGGTGACCACGAGTTCAGAAAGTTATTGGTCAAGGACAAAACAGGGACGTCTGACCAAAGCTAACTGGACCTCATTTCACATAAATTTTATTTCGATTTATTAGCTCGCTTACCCAGCCTGGAGACACCACACTGATATAATTATACCGTTGGAGGTGGATGGAGGATGGCAATATGGCACACCTTAAAGAACATCCAGTACCTTCTTTTTTTGGCAGCAAGTGGTTGTGTGTGTGTGTGTGTGTGTGTGTGTGTGTGTGTGTGTGTGTGTGTGTGTGTGTGTGTAAGAATGCTTCTCGTGATCTTGGGCTTTCGTTATGTTGAAATTTGGAGAAAATGAAGTCATAGCCTTGAGAAAACAACAGTTAGGAAAAAAGAAAGTCCTCTACCGACGGCCATTATCATCTTATTCACGCTCAAATATTCTGATTGGGGACATCGTGAATGTGACATTGGCGAACAAACCCATGGAACCTCATATATAAAAAATATCCCTCTTGGTGTCTGGATGGTGTACAACAACAGATAGGATACCCAAATAGGCCGAAGCTCTACTTTATTACATCCCATCTCTCCAACCTGGACAGATGTTTAGCCCCAGTTTTTTTTTTCCCTGGCCGGGCAAAGTTGGCTTAAAACTTTATTGCCTTTATTGAAAAATGAATCACTTCCCAAAACAACGGAGCGTGGGTAAAGGTTATAGACGCGGTGGCAGAAAGAACCGCTGACCTTGGACGTACCAGGGCCAACACCGCACTTACGTTGTCGTTTTAATGCAAGCGTACACGCCTGCATTTCCACAACTCTGCCATATAGCGAGATAAGCTTCCACAGAAGTCTCTCTGATCTTCGAAAGCGCTGTGTGCTTTCGCCCTGCGCCATACGCGCGTTATCAGATAAAACGTGGCTCAAAGTCCGCCTCACCCCCCCACGCCAAGGTCACGGCGTGTTGAGGCCTTACGGCGAGCGGAAAAAAAGGATTCTTCTGCGTGTTCCCGGTTTTATCAGCACGTGGAACATGGAACTTGATTGCCGACATTGCACCACCAACCAGCCCCGCCAGCGTCAAATATAAAAACAGTAAAAACAGAACACAGTTGGCACAAGATTTTATTTTCAGTGATAGAGTATCAAATTTTAATTAATATTCTAACATCAGGAGCGGAACACACAAATTTGCATGTGGTGGCGTCTTGTTTTACGCCGTTTGTCTACGGTAATATATTTAAATATGGTGCTTTGCGACAGACTGTGATGTGGCACACGTTGGCACACGCCGCATCATCGGATGCTTACAGGAGGTCATGCCCTCTGAGGCCTGTGTGGAGGGAACCATGGTGCACGTTGACCCAGAGGTGGCATATTGTCCATGGGAAAGGATGGCCCGCAAAGTAACGCCAGGCTGCAGTTATTGTGCTGAACAACACCGCCTCCATTACTTAGGCTGCGTGTGCAATCACAGTTGTGTTTGTTCGTGAAGTATGTTAGCACACACGAGGAGAGCAACACAACACACTACACAACATAGTACGTGTGTTAAAACAACGCGCCAGCGTTATATCAGCTAATCTGAAACAAAACCCAAGACAGTGCAAGTCCAATATATAAAGGTCGCACGCTTGTGGATAAAAGTCCTTATCCTCCCAACTGAACGCGACAGATTCCCCGCTCAGCTCGTCCCCGAAACTGCGGGATATTTCGCCATTTTTTCTCCCATAACCCACACTGGCCGCAAAAAAAAAAAAACAACAACAACTCTCGACGCTGCAGCGCAAAAGGGAGGAGAAACTTGGAATTCCCGCCACGCGTGCCCAAAGTCCCGCCCCCCGTGCAAAGTTCCCGTCGTTCCATTGGGCAAAAAAATCCAAACACGGCGTCTGATTGGCCGTGTCCCTTCAGCCCCGCTGACGGCCGCAGCACACCGCTTCCAGACACGGATCCTTCGGCGTCTTGGTACTATGAGAAAGTAGTGCGCACCCGTTCGGCCGCGCCGCGTTTTGATCTCGGACGCGCGGACGCTCGATTCGACGCGCGACGACGCGGACGGCGGCCGCAGGTATTCCGACGCGGTTTTGTCGCGACTCTCCTGGCCGAGGACGGGAAATAGATTCGGCCGGCGGAGGGATATTCTCCGGTCCCCCCTCCCCTCCTGGCCGCGTCAAAATATTGCCAGTCTGCGGTAGCCGGAGCGCAGAGTCGAAGCGGAGCGCGGCGCGGAGCGACGCGGGCACACGGAGCATCTGCGCGGGCGGAGACGCGTTTCTTTTCTCGCTCCTCGGCGGCCGGGACGGTCGGGACGTGGTCTCGCCCCGTTTTTTTTTTTTTTTTTCTCGGCCTCTCGTTCCTTCGCTTCGTTCCGCGGAGCGGCGGGACGCGGGCGCGCTGGACCCCGGGCTGCGCGGCATTGCGCGTTGACGCCGGCGCGGTGCGGAGGGGGAATATTTATCTCGCCGCCGAATCATGCTGCTGTCCAAGTTCGGCTCCTTCTCGCACATCTGCAGCCCGGCCGCGGTGGACCACCTGCCGATGAAGATCCAGCTCCAGCCCGGTAACTCGGAATACCCAGCGGGCGCTTCCTCCCCGGGGACCGTAGCGGGAATTCGGCGGGGATTAATTTCCTTTTTTCCCCCCTTGTTCCCAGTGAAAGTGGAGAAGGAGCCCTTCGAGAAGCTCTACCAGGTGGGCTCCGTGCTGGGCAGCGGGGGCTTCGGCACCGTGTACGCCGGCAGCCGCATCTCCGACGGGCTCCCGGTGAGTGCCGCGGGTCGGTGGGTCTCCAGGGGCGGGTCGGTGGGTCTCCGGCGCCCCGCTAACCGGGCCGGGGGGGTCTCTGTTTGTGTCGGCAGGTGGCGGTGAAGCATGTGGCCAAGGAGCGTGTGACCGAGTGGGGCACGATCGTAAGTGGCGCCGCGCCGACGCGCTTTACGCACCGAGTACGCGCACACGCACACACACACACGCAGCTGACGGCGGCGACGTGCGCCTTTTGCAGAACGGGACCGTGGTTCCCCTGGAGGTCCTGCTGCTGAAGAAGGTGGGCTCGTCCTTCCGCGGCGTCATCAAGCTGCTGGACTGGTTCGAGCGGCCGGACGGCTGGCTGATGGTGATGGAGCGGCCGGAGCCCGTCAAGGACCTGTTCGACTTCATCACCGAGCAGGGCGCGCTGGACGAGGCCACGGCGCGGGGCTTCCTGCGCCAGGTGCTGGAGGCGGTGCGCCACTGCTACAGCTGCGGCGTGGTGCACCGCGACATCAAGGACGAGAACCTGCTGGTGGAGCCGCGCAGCGGCGAGCTGAAGCTCATCGACTTCGGCTCCGGCGCGCTGCTGAAGGACACGGTGTACACGGAGTTCGACGGTGAGGCGTCCTTCCAACAACGTCCTTTTATTATTATTCTGGCGATTTATATAAAAATAAAAATAAAAAAATAATTCGGCAGATCAGCTGTTTGTTGTGAAATCCGAGCCTGCTGGTCACGTGGTGGGCGGGGCTCTGCGGGGTTTTTTCCTCTGGGCGCCTGACGCAGTGGCGTCTTAAAGGCGCAGGACCCCCTTTTTTCTTAATTTATGTCCCGCCCTCTGCCCGCAGGTACCCGGGTGTACAGCCCCCCCGAGTGGATACGCTTCCATAGGTACCACGGGCGCTCGGCGACGGTGTGGTCGCTCGGCGTGCTGCTGTACGACATGGTCTGCGGGGACATCCCGTTCGAGCAGGACGAGGAGATCCTGCGGGGACGCCTGTACTTCAGGAGGAGGCTCTCAGCCGGTGCGTACCTCCGCCGCCGCCGCCACAGGGGCCCGGCGCGCGTTTCGGGGGCCGCCGACCCGCCGCTCACGTTTCTCCGCCCCTTCCTTCCCCCGCAGAGTGCCAGCAGCTGATCAAGTGGTGCCTGTCCCTGCGGCCGTCCGACCGGCCCACCCTGGAGCAGATCTTCGAGCACCCGTGGATGCGGCCGGCGGACGTCTCCAAGTCCGAGGAGGACGACGACATCCGGCTGCGGACCATCGACTCGGACACGTCCAGCACCAGCTCCAGCAAGGAGAGTCTCTGAGACGAAGACCGCGGACTTTGGGCCTCCGGCCGGACCTGCAAAATCCTGTTTCCTTTTGTAGGGAATCATAATTTATTACCAGTTTACTCTTCGTTTTCTTTTTTCCTTTTTATAAGTCATGTTTCCTAATCGGGAACAGTTGCTGTTTGGGCGGTGTTGCCAGCACTATTTATTTTTTTATTATAAATATATATAATATATATATCGTTTTTTTTTTTTTGTTGTTTTTTTTCCTGAATTTTGTTACAAGGCTGGTTTATGCATCTGTCAAGCCTCCTTTGGCTGCTCTCATAGAGCTTAGAGGACGGTTTTATTTAAATGTTTTAATTTTGATTTGGAGTGCCTTTTTGAAAGCTGCTGTTCTGGGGCTTTCATTTACTTGCTTTTTTTTTTTTTTTTTTTTTGTCCCCGTCCCCGCCCCCCTGGGGTGTGTTGGGTTTTGTGATGTGGGTGGGTGGGTGTGGGGCGACTGTAGACTACTTGAAACACACTTCACTCACACTGCCTCCCGTTTTTTTTTGTTTTTTTTTTTTATATATAAACGCTGCTCGCTCAACACTTCAGCCTCTCGGAACGGCGTACTCCTCCACATGCCCCGCCCACCCCCCTCTTCTTGACTCCCGTCTCGCTCCCAGCGCCTCAGCCTGGCCCTGCGCTCGTGGGGTCTGGGTGTGAAATGCACAATCAATGCAATATTCATTTTTATTTTCTTTCTCTCTCTCTCCCTCTCTCTCAGAACAGCTCTTGTACAGTGTGTGTGTGTATATATATATGCACATGCATATATATATATATTAAAAAAATTTCTCTAGCATTAATTTATTTTGTAAGACGTTTAGACATTCCACACTCTGTGGCTATTTATTTTATTTATTGTCCCGGCTTCAATACCAGATCTTGCATCCTTAAATGGCCTTTGTTTGCATTCCTGTAGTAACATTTTATAATATCATAATTTTATTATTATTATTTTTTTTTACATTCTGACATGAATATGGAGGATGCACTGAAGATGTCAATGTAAAAAAAAAACAAAATAAATAAATAAATCAATAAGAGGAATAAAGCAGAGTTTACCTTAAATAAAGAGTGCGCCGATTTAACTCCGTATGTTCCATGTCTTTAAATTAAAAGAGCGTCGTTATTTAACTTCTTGTGTTCCTTGTCTGCTACGTCTGAATTCATGTCAACGTCACTGCGGAAACTTGTGTGTTTTGTCGTTTTGGGCTTTTTTTTTTCCTTCTTCTTCTCCCCATTCATATGACTTATAGGGGGACGCTTTGAAAATATGACTTCAGCCGTATGGAACGCGTTGGAGATCTTATTTTTATATGAAACATCTCAATTAAAGCCTTTTTTTTTGTACAGTGCGACGTGTGTTGTGCGTTACTGGGCGTGGACGGGCGTGGGGACGCCGTGTCGTGGCTGATGGCTCGCCAGGCTTCTAAAATTAGAGAGGGGCGAGGAGGTTTTGAGGCCACGCCCCTTTTCACGCCGGCGCGGGACGGTCCGGGAATGTCGCGGGAATGCGGAGGCCTTGCGTGGGCCGCTGCTGCCCCCTCTGGTCCGCATGCCGGGCCTCGGGGATCCATCGCCTTCCTGTCGCAGGCTGAACCCGATCCGGTTAACGGACCAGATCCTGTCCTGTGGAAAACCCCCGGGGTCAAACGTAGGTGTTCCGGGACGTCACGTCGTGCCGATGAGTGAAACGTGTTTGATGAACTTGGTGAGCTTTTCTGGTGATGAAACTGTCACGCAGGATCACATGAGATACGGATCCACCGGCAGAACCACGGCCCGGCGTCTGAACTACCAGAACATCGCCAAGAAACGGGATTTTCATCGTCACATTCGATAGGCGAGCCTGTCCCGTATCCTGTGGGACAATCCCAGAAATGCACCACTGCATTACGTCTTCGTCAGCCCATCTGGAGACGCAGGATTCCGACTTCTCGCGACATCTGTTCGCGAAGTGTGACGGGGCCGAATGTCTATTGTCAATCGTCTCTCCGGCTTTTCATGTGCAAATGATGGACTTCGGTCTTTACGGTGCCCATGTGTCGCTGCCTTTGTCTTAGGCTGCCTGGACTCGTCTTTACGAGTTGTCCCAGGTATCACATACTTTGGTGATGCGTATAAAATCATTGCTCCTGTCCCACGGAGACAGACGGGCGCGAGTCTCGGGGGTGGCGAGGCGAGAAGAAGGACCAAGAAGTCCTCGCGGAGTGGCGGAACCCGTGAAGAAAGAGACACTGCGTTCCCGGGCCGAGCTGACAGGCCGACAGACGCGGAGGAGCGCAGCAGATGGGCCCGCGGGGCGATGGTGGGCACAGATGGGGCGGTGGGTGGCACGGGAGCGGGCCAGGCTGCAGGCCCAGAGCCGAGTGGCGTTCCATGGCGATGAATGGCGATAGAACACGACTTCAGGAAAGGGTCTTAAACTAAAGTCGCTAGTTTTTGTATTTGAATTCCACCCTTTGGCCCCGACCAGTAGTTCTGCATATAAAAGAAATAATATAATTGTTTATTAGCAATATTCTAAATTGTCCAGATAATGGATTTATATAGCTATATTCAGATACTGTGGAATATTGTTTATAAGCAATAATCATCAAGATAAAATGATCAAAATGAAATGACCGAAATGACATTGCACTAGTTTACATTATGAATAACTGTATACTGTAATGTACATTAGTCCTTGCCGATAGTCCTGTAGGATTTTCTATGCTGTTTTTGTCATGCTAGTATTCGTAGGCGGTGGACGGTAGTCCCAGGTTCAAGCCCAACTTCCTACCATCGTGTCCCTGAGTGTCTCCAGGGGGGGACTGTCCCTGTCACCACTGATGGTAAGGCGCTCTGGATGAGGGCGTCTGGTGAATGCCGTAAAAAAGCTCATATTTGTAGATATTTTATAAGACCCACAAACAGATTGTTGTTGGTTTGCACCACAGGGACACGGACACGATCAATTTGGTCCTCCGGGGACGAAAAGCTGTACACGTACCAAGAAGGCAAGTGCCTATTTACACACCAACATAAAAACTACAAATTAAAAGTGTTTTATTTCCACTCTGGACCCTCACACAGGACTCATTGACGTCTCATTCCAAGACGACGCAGAATCGGCCTTTTAAAATGTTGATGAATAATTAACAGATATGATGTAACGCTGCCAACACAGAAGAAATGCTGCGTTTGAAAGCGTGCGGCTCCTCCGGAGGAGGATGAGGAGCCATGAACAGAAGAGAGAAGCGCTGGCAAACGCGGCCTGGTCTGAGCGCCGCTTACGTCTCTTCACCAGTCCCTCCACCCAGCATCACACCCGTCCACGGTTCATCCTAAGACGATGTGGCCCCCTCACCCAGTGTGCCACGAGACGGTGGTTCCTTATCTCAGGAACCCGGAGCACCGTCTACGCAAACAAAAAGGAGTTGCCGGCTAAAGCGGCTACCGGGTTGGCGGCAAAAGCGCTTCCAGATGCAACGGCGAGGTCAAGCACAAACCAAGACTCGTACAGGGACGGGAAGATGTTTATTGTGCTGTGCGTGTGAGTGGAAGGAATGTCCCCTGTGCCCTTGGGCTAGTGCAGTGGTGATATGAAGGACACGGCCCAAAAACAGGCTATACGCTCGTGAAATAGGCACGTGAGAAGACCACGCCCCAATTTAAAAGGGGCGGAGCATCGAGTCGGGCCTCGTGTGACCAGATGGGCATTCTGGGTACCGGGCACCACTGGTGTTGATTAGAGAGCGGCCGTGGCCACAGGTATGAGCCACATGGCCACTTAAAAAAAAACGAATTGTCACGCTGGGCGTGCGCTCGGAGCATCAAAGAATTCAATTTACGACCTTCAAAGGGTTCGCCTTCGGAACATCTGGAACAGAACGTCTGAACATCTGCAGAAGATGTTCCAGTGGCATTCAACAGGTTTCGTGGCATCAGTTTATTCTCTTATCGCGATCAGCTTGCGTGCTGCACAGCACGCGGTAATATTACAGAGACAAGGGTGGGAAATAGACTTTGGTTGTAATGCTCACCTGCACATAAATGATGAAGGGGTCAGTGGATGTGAAGTGAAGTGATTGTCACTTGTGATACACAGCAGCACAGCACACGGTGCACACGGTGAAATTTGTCCTCTGCATTTAACCCATCACCCTGAGTGAGCAGTGGGCAGCCATGACAGGAGCCCGGGGAGCAGTGTGTGGGGACGGTGCTTTGCTCAGTGGCACCTCAGTGGCACCTTGGCGGCTGGCAACCTTCTGATTACGGGGCCGCTTCCTTAACCGCTCGGCCACCACTGCACACTTCCTGTGTACTTAAATTCGAATTCATCTACTATCAGTACATTACATTTTCAGAACGCAACTCCTAGGTTAAGTGGATGTGAAACTACGATTGGTTGCCGCTCTTGTGCTCCCTGCATGACACACACGCCCACCTTAATCTGACATGTACGTGCGAGTGTACAATAAACAGAGCGCATCAATTGATCTTAACGCATTAAAACCGGCAAATTGATCACGTTGATTAACACATTCCTTATTTTCTCAGGGAAATTGCTGGGTGTTCACATCACCACAGACCTGACATGGGAACCATGGAAGCGCCACTTCCTGTTTTGGGAGCAGCTGTTTAAAGGACAGAGAGTGACCCAGATGCCAGAACTTCACACTGCTCATATCTTGTTCATAATTATAACCTTTTGTTTTTGTCTATTTAGATTACCTTTTAGTTTTAGCCTTTTCCTTGTTCTCTTTAATTAAATGGAATTTGATGTGGCTGATTCAAGGCTTACATAACTGCATGTGACAATGCTGAATAAATGAGCTGATAAGTGTGAAGGATGAGGACTGATGCTCTCGTGCTGGAGATCTGAAGAGCTAAATGCTCCTCAGTTTTGCAGAGTAAAGCTGCTGCCGCTGCTGCTGTATGTGACCCACTTTAGAGTTTCCAGATGGTTGAGTCGGCGCTTTGCCGCTGGTCGCTGCTTCGGGGAGATTTTCCCAGCATGAGAAAGTGACTGTGGCGCTTCCTCCCTCTCTAACGTCTCTGCTTCCCGACGCTCCTCTCGACATCGGATTTAACGCTGCATTTCTTGCTCTGTTTTTTTTCTAGTAACAATTCTCATGCCTTCTGGGATTCAGACTCAAAATTCCTTGTTCTTTTGGTGGCTGAGAAGTATAGTTGTTTTTGGTGGTGGCCTAGCGGTTAAGGAAGTAGCCCCTTAATCAGAAGGTTGCCGGTTCGAATCCCAAGCCGCCAAGGTACCACTGAGGTCTGAAGACCCTTGATGAAGGTACCATCCCCACACACTGCTCACCAAGGGTGATGGTTAAATACAGAGGACAGGTTTTGTTGTGTGCACAACATTTTCACAATGACAATTACTTCACTTTCACTTCACTTTCATATCTAGAACCCACCACCAAATATCTATAACCCGCCACCATATATCTATAACCCACCACCAAATATCTATAACCCGCCACCGTATATCTATAGCCCACCACCATATGTCTATAACCCGCCACCATATATCTATAACTTACCACTATATATCTATATAACCCGCCACCATATATCTATAACCCACTTCCATATATCTATAACCTGTCACCATATATCTATACAACCCACCACCATATATATATATAACTTGCCACCATATATCTATATAACCCACCATATATATATATAACTTGCCACCATATATCTATAACCCACTTCCATTTATCTATAATCTGATTGACACAGAAAACAGAAATACTGCATAAAAACAACACTGCGATTAAGCAAGAGGAAATAACGTCTTGACTCATTTAGTTATTATTTTGTGAAGCACATTTAGTCACATGTTTTTCAAGTTTGTCAACAAAAGATATTACTTGATATAATTCATTATAGTTATTGTTACATGACCAGCATTTACGTTGCATCTCGTCTCATTTCTGTCACGTCAACGAAGATATTTTATCATACAATGAAATGAAAACAACTGAGAAAAGTGAAAGCAAAAGTGAATTTAGTTTTCTTCTGGTTGGTCCACCAATAATGACTGTGTGCAGTACGCCGTGCTTTCCGTATCTGACATGAATTTCTATCAAATTGGATCAACCGCAGGTCGAAAGTGGATGTGTGTGACAATGACCTTGAGCAGGGTGGCCCGCAGTGCAGGTGACGAATGAACAAATGAGCGAGGGAGGGAGCGGGTGTTTTGGAGACTTTCTGAATTCTCCCCGCGGGCCTGGAAGACGCGAGCTGCCTGCGTCCGTCTCGGTTTACGGGACAGGATCGGCCGTCATCAGGTTTCATCCAGGACAGGCCGTTCCCAGAAGTGATCCCCTCATCCCAGGTAACCGCGCGCCCATTGTTTACAGTCTATTTATAGCGGCAGGTGACTTACACAACCCTCGCATAAACAGCGTTTTCATCGTAAAGCGCTCAAGTAGGTCACGTCCAACGTGGCCCATTACAGAAGCACAATAACCAGGAGCTCTGGCCTACTTTCACCCTCTTCCTTCCTCTTCTTCCGCGCTTGTTGACTAAAGACCCCGACGGGCCGACCCTCCCGCCTCTTCGAGGGACGCAGAAGAGCGCGCCGATAAATTATTAACGGGGACGGCTTTGTGCTCGGTGTTTTACGGAAATTGTGGCTCGACTGTTCCAGTTACCCGGCAGAATTCTGGACAGAACCTGGGGGTTCCCTGGTCGACGGCAGGAGAAAAGGCCCCCGGCAGTAACGCAAACCGCCGCATCGATTCGCTTTGACCACAACAGCAACGTCCCGAAAAATCGACCGGCCACCCGTCCATCTCATCTCACTCACTGTCCTCCAGCCCAGATGTCTCTTCTTCCTTCACACTTTGCACCAGGAGGATGATGGGAAACATTGCAAACTTCACTCCGTACGTGAGATGAAGTCAGATTTTAATATTATATGGGATTTTTTATTTTTTCGTACGGGAAGTCAGTAAGCAGAAGGTCGGCCACACACACACACACACACACACACACACACACACACACAGCCAGCGTAAACACTGCGCTGGGACCCGCAGATGATCCGAGAAGCTCGTCAATATCGTTACGGGGTTAAAGGTCAGGGGTGAGGGTTGTAATTCACTCGCTAATCAATAGCCCGGACGCAGTTTACCGGGAGGGATCTTCCCGCCGGGAACGCCATGCCGCCGTTACTCAGCGCTTTCGCCGGCTCTGAGTCACCGTGACGAGGCACCAGAGCCAGGTTTCAGACAAGTGTGTGTGTGTGTGTGTGTGAACTTGTTCTGTTCCCGTGAAATGGAATTCCGATGACGACTTTCGGATAAAAGAGCAAAAGGGGCTTTATTGTTGGAAAAAAGCCGAGCGGCTTGACGGGAATCCAGGTGCCACAGGGATCAACATCCCGTAAACGGGCGCCACGGCAACCAGGTTTATGGCCCAGGTGTTCTGCACGTTCCTTACATCCCACCACACGCTGAGGCAAAGGTCATCGTGCAGCCCCCAGGAGTTTCCAAACCCGTGCGTCACTACAGCAACAAAGAAAACCCCGGAAACACCGTGACCTCTGACCTTACTATTGAGCTTTCAGATGAAATGATTTTTCACACCGGTTGGAGAGCGTTGGCAGCGTTTCCACATCATTACCAACAGTCACGTGAGCAATCATCTCCAGGATCCTGAAGGTCCTCGGCCTGAGGTTCCAGGCTCAGAGAAGAGCCTGAGATTTCGGTGACATCCACGTGTGGGATGGCGTTTCAGGGGACCCAGGACGGTTCTCTTTTCCCTCGTATTGTCCCGACCTCCATCCTGACCTTTAACCCCAAACGCGTTCGCAATACGTTCGCGGTCGTGCTGCAGCAGCTACGAGAAATCCTTTACTTTACTTTACTTTACTTTACTTTACTTTATTTAGCAGACGCTTTTATCCAAAGCGACTTACAAGCGGAAGACACCAGCAATTCTCGTTCGATTTCTATAGAATATTGAGTTTACAAACTAAGAGCCCTGATAAGGCTCAAACTTGTCAGTGAAGAGTATGCTCAGAGATTGTTAGGTGCTAGACGAAGAAAAATTATAATGTATTTATACATTTTGTATTGTTTTGTGCAATGTGTACGCATGTGCGTGTGTAAGTGTTAGATTTGTCTGTAATATTTTTTGAACAAGAGGGTTTTCACCTGCTTCTTAAAAGTGGTGATAGTCTCGGCTAGTCGTGTGGAGGAGGGCAGGTTGTTCCACCAGCCAGGGACAACAACGGAGAACAGACATGATTGGAATCGGAGACCCCGTGAAGAAGGAATTTTTAGTCTCCTTTCGTTTGCTGATCTGAGGGAGCGTGCAGGGGTGTAGCTAGGTAGTATTGTAGCTTCTGTGCAGGAGTGTAGCTAGGTAGTATTGTGTTGATGTAGGAGGTAGTATTGTAGCTTCTGTGCAGGAGTGTAGCTAGGTAGTATTGTGTTGATGTAGGAGGTTGTATTGTAGCTTCTGTGCGGGAGTGTAGCTAGGTAGTAGTGTGTTGATGTAGGAGGTAGTATTGTAGCTTCTGTGCAGGAGTGTAGCTAGGTAGTATTGTGTTGATGTAGGAGGTAGTATTGTAGCTTCTGTGCGGGGGTGTAGCTAGGTAGTATTGTAGCTTCTGTGCAGGAGTGTAGCTAGGTAGTATTGTGTTGATGTAGGAGGTAGTATTGTAGCTTCTGTGCGGGAGTGTAGCTAGGTAGTATTGTGTTGATGTAGGAGGTAGTATTGTAGCTTCTGTGCGGGGGTGTAGCTAGGTAGTATTGTGTTGATGTAGGAGGTAGTATTGTAGCTTCTGTGCGGGGGTGTAGCTAGGTAGTATTGTGTTGATGTAGGAGGTAGTATTGTAGCTTCTGTGCAGGAGTGTAGCTAGGTAGTATTGTGTTGATGTAGGAGGTAGTATTGTAGCTTCTGTGCAGGGGTGTAGCTAGGTAGTAGTGTGTTGATGTAGGAGGTAGTATTGTAGCTTCTGTGCAGGAGTGTAGCTAGGTAGTATTGTGTTGATGTAGGAGGTAGTATTGTAGCTTCTGTGCAGGAGTGTAGCTAGGTAGTATTGTGTTGATGTAGGAGGTAGTATTGTAGCTTCTGTGCGGGAGTGTAGCTAGGTAGTATTGTGTTGATGTAGGAGGTAGTATTGTAGCTTCTGTGCAGGAGTGTAGCTAGGTAGTATTGTGTTGATGTAGGAGGTAGTATTTTAGCTTCTGTGCGGGGGTGTAGCTAGGTAGTAGTGTGTTGATGTAGGAGGTAGTATTGTAGCTTCTGTGCGGGGGTGTAGCTAGGTAGTATTGTGTTGATGTAGGAGGTAGTATTTTAGCTTCTGTGCAGGAGTGTAGCTAGGTAGTAGTGTGTTGATGTAGGAGGTAGTATTGTAGCTTCTGTGCGGGGGTGTAGCTAGGTAGTATTGTGTTGATGTAGGAGGTAGTATTGTAGCTTCTGTGCAGGAGTGTAGCTAGGTAGTATTGTGTTGATGTAGGAGGTAGTATTGTAGCTTCTGTGCAGGGGTGTAGCTAGGTAGTATTGTATTGATATAGGAGGTAGTATTGTAGCTTCTGTGCAGGGGTGTAGCTAGGTAGTATTGTGTTGATGTAGGAGGTAGTATTGTAGCTTCTGTGCAGGAGTGTAGCTAGGTAGTAGTGTGTTGATGTAGGAGGGCGTAGTTCCATTTACAGCCGTGTAGGCAGCATCAAGGATTTGAACTCAATGCGAGCAGCTACCGGGAGCCAGTGGAGGGAGGTGAGAAGAGGCGTAACACGGGTGTATTTTGGCTGATTGAAAATGAAAATCCTCTCTACGCTGTACGAAAAGGCGCGGCTGGAGAACGACGACGCGGTTAAACTCACCGCGGACGAGAACTAGACGCCAAACAGGGAGAACAGGGGGCGGGGTCTACAGCGCCACCTACAGGAAAACAGCATTCGGGACGTTCTCTGCGCCTCCGTGTGGACGACAACGTTCCAGATAGAGCTCCTGGTGAGGGCGCGTTCTTGTGTGGGCGGGGCCGGAGCAAGTGGTGTGTGTGTGTGGGTGACCGAGCCTGTCATGCCGAGGCCGTGTCACTGTGTCACACACTCATATGCTGCAGCATCTGATCCTTCTTCTGCTTTAGTCACTTGAGTGGCGGGCGTAAATAAGCGTGTCACAGAGCCGGGGATCCTTCATTCAGTCACACACACACACACACACACACACACACACACACACAATATCCCTCCCATCTGAAAACGTCCCCCACCCTGGACCACGTCCCCCACCCTGGACTGGAGAACACACACAGACACAGTGTGGTGCCGACTGAATCAGCACATTCACGTAGAAACCGGCGTGTGGAGAGTAGAACAGGCCCGTGTTGTTCACTCGGACCCGCGTCCTCTCGAGAACTCGGGGTCCCCTGCGGGGTCACGGTCTCATGCCGGTCGGCCCGATTGTTCAGGTTCTCGGCGGGCTCTCTTTTTTACCCGGCGGGATTCTGACAGACGTCCCTCAGAGTTTCCTTGTTTTCCGTTTGGTCGGTGCGGTAAACCCGGGTCCCCCGGGGGCCCCGAGTTGTACATGTGCGATCCGCGTGTCGGCCGGCGGGCTCTAAACTCGCTCTTTGTTGCCGGGCCTGCCAGGCCGGCCTGCCGAGTGGAAAGTTCGACCGCCAGCGGACGAGGTGACGCCAGCGGGCACAGAGACGGCGTTGTTAGGGTGGCTGGGGGCGGGGCTCGGCTACGTGTGGCGGGAACCTCCGCATCTGTTTCCACTCAGGCGCGTTCCCGGCGCCTGGATTGCATTTCAAAACAAGCATATCTGCATGGCCCCTCCCCAACGTTCGCCATGGAAACACCGTGACCTCTGACCTTACTATTGAGCTTTCAGATGAAATGGTTCTTCACACCAGTTGGAGGACAGTTGGGTTTCCTCGCGCATCTCGCCACCAGAGGCCTGTCGGTTACGTAACGGCCGTTCCTACGGCAGCCATCTGGCCCGGCGCATCTTGGCCTCCGCTTGGCGGTGCGAACGCGCGTGGACGAGATCGGGAAGACGCTCGACTCCGAGCTGCTGCCGCGCAGGCTGGGATGATGGCCTACGCCGCCTACTCGCACCGCCATTCATCTTCCGCCCGTTTCATAAGCCATTCACATCGCGCCGATGGGGGCGGAGCTCTCTCGGGTTACGACAGTTTCGTAAACGCACTTGCGCCCGGCCCGCGCTGTAGCCTTGTTCCGGAACATCTGAGATTAGATGTTTGTGTATGCGCCGTGCAGGTGAAGGCCTGGAGGTCGACCACGCCCGATACAGTCCCACGATTCACCCTGACTCCCAGCAGAACCATTTTTAATACGTTAGTATGAAACGGCTGTTGAATTGACTCGTTCTGAGCTGCTGGTGATTGGGTAAGAGCCGTAGGATCTCAGCCAATCAGAAGCAGAGTCTCTGAGAGGAGGGAGGGGTTTATTGGCGAACACTTTGGGTGGCGTACTGCCAGTTATGAGATGGAATTCAGTAAATTAAAATGTTCAATTTGAATGGATTTTTATGTCTATTGATAATAAAGTGTATAAAAAAGTATGAATCGTAATTATGACTAACAGTTATGATTTACTAACACTGGTGCGTCACATTGGAATAAAGTTCTGACGTTTATCTACGTGGCTTCGTAGGTCAGCTTGAGCCTCGTCCTCTGACTCCATCCGTCAGATCAACGTAAATATTCGGGGAATCTCTTGGCCGTCGTGGGTCAAAAACCCAGGAGCCCCACGCGGCCTGAACAGTTCCAGATCGGCCGATTGGAAAAGCTGCCACCTGCTGGAGAACTGTGGGCCCTTCGCTCTTCGCCACGTTGCTGATGGACTAGATCCTGAGCCCACCGCCCCGGAGAACCTGATACAGGAACCCTGAGCAATGTGACGCACGCTGAGCAAAGCTCATTTTGCTCGTTAGCATTAGCAGCAGGACTTAGACGGTAAGTGTGTGTGTGTGTGTGTGTGTGTTCGAACACACATCAGTGCCATGCACGGGGCAGCTGTGTGTTAGTCGGCCGCGCCGGAGAGCTGATATACGCCCCATACTGCTGAGCTGGGAGAACGTGGCACGCTGAGCTGACCCAGCACTGCCTCACCACGCAGGCATCCAAACGCACAGTCATCACTATCCCCCAACACACACGGGTCATGTGACCCAGTGCGCGACGTGTCATTACCGGGAATTACACAGGTACGGCACCGCAGACCCAGGTTCAAACCCCACTTACTCCCATCGTGTCCCTGAGCAAGACACTTAACCCTGAGTGTCTCCAGGGGGGGACTGTCCCTGTAACTACTGACTGTAAGTCGCTCTGGATAAGGGCGTCTGGTAAATGCTGTAAATGTAAATGTCGAAATATTATTCCTCCTTCTCTCTTTCTCTCTCTCTCTCTCACACACACACACACACACACACACACGCTCACTCCTATTTTTCTCTTTCATTGTTCAATACACTCTCCCTTCTCTCTATTTCACTGTCTGATGCACACAAATTCCCTTTACTCTTTCAAAATCACACACACACACACACACACACACACACACACACACACACACACACACACACACAGGCGCTGTAAGAAGGGTGCACTCGTCTGGCTTCAGTCTTTTGTTTTCGCGGCGGCAGAAACGCGCACCTGACCGGCCTAAACTTACGTCAACAGAGAGCAGCGTGACCGGGGGCCCCGCTGGCCGCCGTCCGGCCCACCTGCGCCCCCGAAAACACGGCCCTCGCCGGGCGGCCATGTGAACCGCCGCGCGCCTCGGTTCTCAGGTTCGAGTTCGGGTTCGCGCTGGACAGGAAATGAAGGCCTGCTTCACGTTACAGTCGGCGGGGCTTCGCCGTACAGACGTGTGGCTTAAAAGGGCCACTATAATGCCATAATTAATGTTCAAAAAGGCAATAAGTGTCCATGGTCCACACCTTTGGAACGTCCTACCAGGAGACCTGAAGGAGTCTTATAAAAGCCTTCAAAAGAAACCATGAGGCGCACAATAACAACCTTTATTTCCTGTCCCAAACTATATATAGTACAGCTGATACCCTCCAAACCCCAATTCCTACCATCGTGTCCCCGAGCAGGACACCTAACCCTGAGTGTCTCCAGGGGGACTATCCCTGTCACTACTGGTTGTAAGGCGCTCCGGCTTCTGGTAACTATTAATAGGAGCCCCTGCACGCGTCCCTTCCAGAGCACAGATGTCCGCTTGTTTGAAGGTACTGAACAGCGCAGAGCAGGTTTCAACTTTAAAAGTAAAGTGAAGTGATTGTCACATGTGATACACAGCAGCACAGCACACGGTGCACACAGTGAAATTTGTCCTCTGCATTTAACCTATCACCCTGAGTGAGCAGTGGGCACCATGACAGGCGCCCGGGGAGCAGTGTGTGGGGACGGTGCTTTGCTCAGTGGCACCTTGGCGGATCGGGATTCGGACCGGCAACCTTCTGATTAAGGGGCCACTTCCTTAACCGCTAGGCCACCACTGCCCCAACTGGGTCCCCTATGAGGATACTGGTCCACTTTGATGGTTGGTGCGTCTCAGAGTGAGGTCCATCTCAGCCCTGCAGGGACGAGTTCCACCCCTCATCCAATTCATGAACTGGGCGGTAATTAGCCATGAGATGGCATCAGGTGACGAGCAGAACCTCCATGGTGGCCCTCTTTGAAGGTCGTCTGCAGGCGGCTCATTGTGCCGTGTTTACCTCCTCCAGCCTAAACACCAGGGCCCTCGTGGACTTTTCTGGTGGTGATGACGTAGCTCCAGGGAACAGACCAGACAAAAGCTCTCAGGGACATCAAACAATGTGATGTGTTTAAGAGATCAGAACACACACACACACACACACACACACACACTGGCCCAGAGATCAAAGCCGGGAACATCAGTCCAAGATCTGCGGCAGACGCCACGCCCTCCGACTTCCTGAAATCAGCGCTGGGGACGAGTGTTTACCTCCCCGAGACACGCAGCGGCCCAGCCAGAGACCATCTCAAGCAGCCAGCGCCCCCTGCAGGTCAGGTGAGGTTCAGAGGTCACCGGGAGGTCAGCTGTCGATCGGGATGCGACCTCGGAGGGCCCGGTGGGTTCGCGGCTGATCTGACTGCAGCCAGGTATGTTTGACATTGGAGATTGGGGTTTTTTTTTTGTTTTTTTGAGGGGAGGGGGGGGGGGTGAAGGCCACATCAGAAGAACCACATCTGAGGGACAGGAACGTGGACCAGCTGCCGCCCGCGCCGAGCCCAAACCGCAGCAGGAGGAGGCGGCGGCGCCGGCAAAGCCCCCCCTGTGACCCGGGACAGTTTAACTCGAGGCAGCCCGGCGGCGGCGAACTCCAACCTCCACACGCCAGCGCTGAGGAGTGGCAGGAATTTCCCAGAATGCTCCTCTCAGGCTGGGACCGCACAGACCACGGCACTCAGGACTGTTTACCATCGACAGGCCCGGTTAAGAACGGTGCAAAAAACATGGAGCGCCGCTTAACCGAGGATTTACGAAGTGTCTGAAGGCTTAATGGGTGGTTCCGAACCTAATCTTAGAACAAATCCCCTCTTTAAAAAGAGGGGTGCACTGCAGCTGGCCGCAGACACCCAGGTACCAGTTCATCTTAGGACTTTACTTTACGTTATTTGACAGACGCTTTTATCTAAAGTGACTTACAATAAAAAAAAAGTGAAGTGAATGTCACTTGTGATACACCGCAGCACAGCACATGGTGCACACAGTGAAATGTGTCCTCTGTATTTAACCGTCACCCTTGGTGAGCAGTGGGCGGCCATGACCAGCGCCCGGGGAGCAGTGTGTGGGGACGGCGCTTTGCTCAGTAGCACCTTGGCGGATCGGGATTCGAACCGGCAACCGCTAGGCCACCACCGGCCCCAAAGACAACAGCACCAGCAATTCTCATTCGGTTTCTATAGACTTTGAGTTACAAAACTAACTAATAATTAAGTGCTAGACAATTTTTTTTTTTTTTTTTGTGCGTGTGTGTGTGTGTGTATGTTAGATTCGTCTGAAATACTTTTTGAACAAGTGGGTTTTCAGCTGCTTCTTAAAGGTGGTAGTAGTCTCGGTTAGTCGAATGGAGCAAGTTGTCCCACCAGCCAGGGACAACGAAGGAGAACAGAGTCGATTGGGACCGGAGACCCCGTGAAGGGGGATTTTCCGTCTCGTTTCGTGTGCGGATCTGAGAGGGCGTGCAGGAGTGTAGCTAGTAGTGTGTTGGTGTAAGAGGGAGAACTTCCATTTACAGCCCTGTAGGCAGCATCAAGGATTTGAACTCAATGGAGAGAGGTGAGAAGAGGCGGGACGTGGGTGCGTTTCGGCTGCCACATTTTGGACCAGATCTTCTGAGGAGAAAAGCTTGCTCTGATGCGTCGTTCCTGTTCTCCCAGACAGCGGGACGTCACAGGCGCAGGACGCATTTTTATTTGTGGGTTTATTATGCCCCCTACTGTCCGGAAGACGCCATGCTTATTAGAAACACCAACCGTGTCTCTATGTGACATAACACTGCGCATTATTACTGTGACCTACAGGCCCACATCATGCAGCTCTCACGCCTGCCTGCTTTTTTGTTCCTGCTTCCATCACGTTTAAGATGAAAAGTTAAAGAAACGTCAACCATTGACGTGATCCATCTATAAGCTGGAATCAGGTGAAGAGGTTGTATGTACAGAGTAAATGATTCTGGACCATTGGCGATTTCCGCTGCCTTTCAGATTTATTGAACTTCAATAAAAAAAAAAAAAAAAAAAAAAAAGATAATTGCACCAACTTTTAAAAATCTGGTTTCCTGCTGGTGACGTGGCGGTAAAACCGGCCCAGACACTGTTGTTCACCGTGCAGGTATAAAAAGCGCCAGTTCTGGGTGGCGGACGCAGCTCTGTGCGTTAGGGTACGATGCCGGTACGACGGCGCCTCCCGGTGTACGAGTCGGGCTCAAAGGTCCTCGCGCTCCGCTGGACTTCTGGCGTCCTGGGACTCCAGAAGGTCCTCCTCTGGCGTGAGGAGACGGGCCCAGATCAGCTCAAGCCTTCACCGAACGTTAAAAAGGATAAAAGCATGCATTACCTGCGACCGGTACTGGCACACAGACTCCGCCCTCCTCCCGGTGCCCGCTTGCACACCGGCATTGGTAACTTCCTTCCTGGTTCACACACTCGTGGTTGTCGTCGGGGCAGGGCGGCTCAGGCCGCTCACACTCGTTAACATCTGCCAATCAAAACGCAGGACGCAAATGAGTTGCGGTGGATGGACGTCGGATTTGAGAAGTTTTAATTTCCTCACCTGCGCACGTCCCCGCCGCGTCCGTAAAGCCGTCAGCGCAGGACAGACACTGGTCAGGTCCGGCCCCCTTACAGCCCCGGCACGCCGCGCCGCAGGCTGCCGGGACGGGAAGCGGGGGGTCAGTGTACGGCACGCCAGACAAACGCCACGCCCTCCGACAAACTCACCGTGGCAGGAGAAGGAGCCGTCTCCGTTTAGACAATACTGGTCTTCTTTACAAGGGGACGAGTCACCGGCACACTCGTCCACGTCTTCGGGACAAACGGAACGTGCCACAGAACATAAATTAGCTGGCGCAACATGCAACAAAATTTTCGATAACGGCAATAATATATATATATATATATATATGAGAGAGAGAGAGACAGACAGACAGACAGACAGACAAAAATAGAGAGAAAGAAAGATAGAGATAGATAGAGATAGAGAGATAGAGAAAGATAGAGAGATAGAGATAGAGATAGAGAAAGAAAGATAGATAGAGAAAGATAGAGAGATAGAGATAGAGATAGAGAAAGAAAGATAGATAGATAGATAGAGAGAGAAAGATAGATAGAGAGAGAAAGATAGATAGAGAGAGAAAGAGAGAGATAGAAAGAAAGAAAGAAAGATAGATAGAGAGAGAAAGAAAGATAGATAGAGAGAGAAAGAAAGATAGATAGAGAAAGAAAGATAGAGAGAGAGAGATAGAGAAAGAAAGATAGATAGATAGAGAGAGATAGAGAGAAAGAAAGATAGATAGATAGAGAGAGATAGAGAGAAAGAAAGATAGATAGAGAGAGATAGAGAAAGAAAGATAGATAGAGAGAGATAGAGAAAGAAAGATAGATAGATAGAGAGAGATAGAGAGAGAAAGATAGATAGATAGAGAGAGATAGAGAGAGAAAGATAGATAGATAGAGAGAGATAGAGAGAGAAAGATAGATAGAGAGAGATAGAAGGAAAGAAAGAAAGATAGAGAGAGATAGAGAGAGAAAGAAAGATAGATAGAGAGAGATAGAGAGAGAAAGAAAGATAGATAGATAGATAGAGAGAGAAAGATAGATAGATAGATAGATAGATAGAGAGAGAAAGATAGATAGAGCCTTGCATTAAATATCAATAAGTTCAGGGTTCCCACTCCCAGTCAGGCTTAAGAATCCCCGGCCTTTCCAGAATTTCCATGACCGCCCGTATAAGGAACTGTCCAATATAACGTTTGGGCGGTGAGCAGAAAAGGGATTTAAAGACGTTATAGAACTTAAAACTGCATTTATGTCGTTGTGTGTTAGAACATCGGCAGCTTGGCGTGATTAATGGAACAAACCGAGACGGCATCCTCAACAGTCCAAATATCCTGAAATCTGCACTTGGCCTGTCTGGTGAGTTCGCAAGTGTAGAAACCTTTACAACGGGAGAAGCAAAACGGCCTCGGCGGGAACAAACCCGCGGCAGGTTCTGGAACCCCGCATCCACGCCCCGGTCCTCACCAACACACGCTCCGCCGCCCTCCTCCTCCTGCCAGCCCTCCTTGCACCCGTCGCAGTCCCCGCTGCTCGGGCCGGCGCAGCTCCGGCACGACTTGTCGCACTCTGCCGGAAACCAAGGAGGCCTTAATCCCTAACTCTGGTGCCGGGGCGCGCCACGCCGCCGCCGGGGAGAACGTTACCCGCGCAGAGGGAGGAGGTCTCGTTCCTCCCGCGGTTGAAGAAGCCGTCGGCGCAGTCCAGGCAGAACTCGCCCTTGTATCCACGGCTGCAGCTGCACTCGCCGGTGCCACCCCTGGTGCCATCGCCGTCACAGACGCCGTTGCCGTGGCACGGCCTCTCCGAGCCGCCGACGCAGCCTGATAGGGACGAGCAACGCGGCGCGGCATTAATGGCAGTCATCGTATTGTCCAGCTTGGCATAACGAAGAAATATTTTACCGTTGCAGTCGGGCCCAAAGGTTCCTTTCGGACAGCAAACCTCAATCGTTTCAATACAAAACCATTTATAAAGGTCCGGATGCCTCGATTTCCTGTAAGAAACATGCGGTGAAACGGCAGCAGGTCACCAGATACACACACACACACACACACACACACACACACACACACACACACACACACACACACACACCTTCTAAACCACCAGGTCTCAAAGTGCTCCTCATGCTCCTCCACCATGTGGTTGCATTCAAAGCTGCTGCTGTCACACAGACCTTCAAGGATCTCGACCAGACGGATCTCACTGTGAGGAGAAAAAGACACGGGGAGGGAAGGGAAAAGGGAAGGAAACGGCAGGAGAATTGGTGGAGTGGTGGAGGAAAGGGAAGGAAACGGCGGGAAGGAAAAAAGGAAACGGCGGGAAGGAACAAGGGAAGGAAGGAAACGGCGGGAAGGAACAAGGGAAGGAAGGAAACGGCGGGACGGAAAAAGGGAAGGAAGGAAACGGCGGGAAGGAACAAGGGAAGGAAGGATAAGGGAAGGAAGGAAAAAGGGAAGGAAGGAAAAGGGAAGGAAGGAAAAAGGGAAGGAAGGAAACGGCGGGACGGAAAAAGGGAAGGAAGGAAACGGCGGGACGGAAAAGGGAAGGAAGGAAGGAAACGGCGGGACGGAAAAAGGGAAGGAAGGAAGGAAACGGCGGGACGGAAAAAGGGAAGGAAGGAAGGAAACGGCGGGACGGAAAAAAGAAACGAGCAAGGAAACGGCGGGACGGAAAAAGGGAAGGAAGGAAACGGCGGGACGGAAAAAGGGAAGGAAGGAAACGGCGGGACGGAAAAAGGGAAGGAAGGAAAACGGCGGGACGGAAAAAAGGAAGGAAGGAAACGGCGGGACGGAAAAAGGGAAGGAAGGAAACGGCGGGACGGAAAAAGGGAAGGAAGGAAACGGCGGGAAGGAAAAAGGGAAGGAAGGAAACGGCGGGAAGGAAAAAGGGAAGGAAGGAAACGGCGGGAAGGAAAAAGGGAAGGAAGGAAACGGCGGGGACGGAAAAAGGGAAGGAAGGAAACGGCGGGACGGAAAAAGGGAAGGAGGAAACGGAACGGAACGGAAAAAGGAAACGGAGAAACGGAAACGGCGGGAAGGAAAAGGGAAGGAAGGGAGAAGGAAGGAAGGAACGGCGGGACGGAAAAAGGGAAGGAAGGAAACGGCGGGACGGAAAAAGGGAAGGAAGGAAACGGCGGGACGGAAAAAGGGAAGGAAGGAAACGGCGGGACGGAAAAAGGGAAGGAAGGAAACGGCGGGAAGGAAAAGGGAAGGAAGGAAACGGCGGGAAGGAAAAAGGGAAGGAAGGAAACGGCGGGAAGGAAAAAGGGAAGGAAGGAAACGGCGGGAAGGAAAAAGGGAAGGAAGGAAACGGCGGGAGGGAAAAAGTGAAAGAAGGAAACGGCGGGAAGGAAAAAGGGAACGAGCAAGGAAACGGCGGGAAGGAAAAAGGGAACGAGCAAGGAAACGGCGGGAAGGAACAAGGGAAGGAAGGAAACGGCGGGAAGGAAGGAAAAGGGGAAGGAAGGAAACGGCAAGAAAGGATAAGGGAAGAAAGGAAAAGGGAAGGAAGGAAACGGCGGGAAAGAAAAGGGAAGGAAGGAAATGGCGGGGGGATCGGTGGGGAGGAAAGGGAAGAAAAGACTCTCAACAACTTTTTTCCATTTAATTTGCCATTAAAACTAAAAGACATACTCCACCTGGCCTCATATTTGGACAGTTTTCTTTCCTCCCATGCTGTATTTCCTCCACCAAAATTCTTTTTGGCCGTTTTCTCAAGCTGCTGTAATAATTAAAAAAGGGGGGAATTTGACGTGTGAAGAACCACAGTAAGAGGAGAATGGCGCTTGGTGAGAAGCTACTCGTCGGCCGCACACCTTGTTGAAGTTCTCGCTGATCTCTTTGCATGTCGAGCAGGAGCTTTTTAAATCTTTTGCGTGGACCAGGGACGCGAGCAGGAATCCGGCGAGGCAGCAGGCGCCCAGGGAAAGGGTCGCCGCTGCGGGCTGCATCTTCTTCCCGCTACGCGGCTGAGCCGAGCAGACGCCGGCCGGTGTCACAGCATCGCCCGGGCGGCGGCCCCGTAACGCGTGTAGTTCGACCCCGCGGCTCCGGCGCGAACAGACGCAGGAACGATCATCTGCGCGTCGTCTCTCCGCACGTAACGCAGCGCGCCATTCACACGCCGGGAAAACACGCCGCCGCACTTCCGCGTTGTGGCCTCGCGGTGATTGGCCAGGTTTTACGTCAGTCATCCGTAAGCCAATGAGACGCCGCCACTTGCTGACAAGTACGGGACCCACGTGTAGCTCTTAAGGTCGCGGTGTTTTAAGGTCGTCACACGAATTTCTGTGGCTGCGTGTTTTTTTTTTCAGGCGTGACCGCTGCTCCGCACCGAAGGACTTTCACAGACACGATATAAAACACACAAATACAATAAGCAGACAAGTTGAAACCGTATGCACGGGTTTGGTCGGCAGAACGATAAGCAACAAAATGCTCAGAAACGTCATGTCACCCCAATAGTTATGAGATGTTTTTTTTTAAATATAATATAAATATTTTGGAGCCTTTTCAAGTCTAGCCACGGTACGAGCGGATGATGAGCAGTTTATAAACTCGACTCTCCCATATTCCAGTTAGAATTGACAAAACTCATCGGATGAGAAGCGAAACGTCTTCAGTGAACTAAAGAAGTGCAGCTGCCTTCATTCGAACCGTCATTTTTGGATTTAGAAGATAAGTTAAGATAAGAAGAACTTTATTTATCACGAGGGAAATTCTTTTGTCGGCAACATGCTCAATGCAGTAGGAGGAACAAGAGGAATAAATGATATGTACAAAAAAATAGTACAATAGAGCAAATATAAAGAAATAGCTTAAGACGCTATAACGATAATGATATTACTATATCCAGTGAAATGCCCGAGATGGTGCTAAGTGACATAATGATTATGCAATGAGTAAAGAGTAAGAGGGAGTAGCAGCAGCAGCAGCGTGTGCAGGGGGGTAAAACGTACATTCGAAGACATACAGGTGAGTGGTATTGCACATCTGACACCATTTGACACCTCATTATATATACTGTGGTGGAAATGACAGTGAACAGAAACATTTCCACGCGTAAGGTATATATTATCAAGCCGTGCAAGTTCCTCTCGGAACAACCTCGTAGTTATCAGTGTACATCGCGTGTGAGCGACGTGCATAAAGCAGACCGGCAGGGGTTTAAATGTGTCCGAGATTTCCGGTTGCGGACCAGAGTCGTTCTGCGCATGCGTGCGCCTCCGCGTTTCCGACGCCATGGCCGACAAGAGGAGCGCGTCCGACCGGCCGCTGCTGCTTTTAACGCTGTCCGTCGTCCTGCTGCACCTGGCCGCCTGTCCCTTCACGAAGGTCGAGGAGAGCTTCAACCTGCAGGCGATCCACGACGTCCTGTTCCACGGCCGGGACCTGGACCAGGTGAGCAGCCCTGGCCGGGCCGCCTCGGTGCGCGACGTTTAAGGGTTCGCTGACGATGGTCTCCCGCAGTACGACCACCACGAGTTCCCCGGCGTGGTGCCCCGCACGTTCCTGGGGCCGCTGGTCGTCGCGGCGCTGTCCTCTCCGGCGACGTGCGCCCTGCGTCTGCTGGAGACGCCCAAGTTTTACGCGCAGGTGGCGGGTGAGTGTCCTTCATTCCTCTACTTTACTTTACTTTACTTTACTTGGCAGACGCTTTCATCCAAGGAGGAGACACCAGCAATTCTCATTCGGTTTTTATAGATTGTGAGTCAAAAAAACTGAGAACCCTGAAAAGGCCGAACTTGTCAGGAATAGAACATGATGGGGATTGTTAAGTGCTGGACGAGTTTGTTTTTTTTTGTGTGTGTTAATGTTAGACTCGTTTGAAATACTTTTTAGTTTTCTAATGTTTCTTAAAGGTGGTAGTAGTCTCGGTTAGTCGAATGGAGCAAGTTGTCCCACCAGCCAGGGACAACGAAGGAGAACAGAGTCGATTGGGACCGGAGACCCCGTGAAGGGGGATTTTCCGTCTCGTTTCGTGTGCAGATCTGAGAGGGCGTGCAGGAGTGTAGCTAGTAGTGTGTTGGTGTAAGAGGGAGAACTTCCATTTACAGCCCTGTAGGCAGCATCAAGGATTTGAACTCAATGGAGAGAGGTGAGAAGAGGCGGGACGTGGGTGCGTTTCGGCTGGTTGAAGATGAGGTGGGCTCCCACATTTTGGACCATCTGGAGTGGTTTTATGGTGACTGCAGAGGCTCCAGCCAGGAGAGAGTTACAGTAGTCGAGTTTGGAGATGACCGTCGCCTGGACGAGGAGCTGCGTAGCCTGTTGTGAGAGAAAAGGCCGAATCCTGCGAATGTTGTAGAGAATGAACCTGCAGGATCTGGAGGTCGCAGCAACGTGATGGTTCAGACCCAGTTTGTGGTCAGTCCAAACTTCGAGGCTTTTTGCTGACGCCGTGGGTGTTAACCATAGCGAGCCGATTGGAATCGAAAGGTTCTGCTGAGGAGACATGTCCGACAGACGGGCCGAGATTTTGGTCGCAGTACTAGTATCTTCTGGTGGGAAAGACAGACAGAGCGTAGGAGTGATAGGAAAAGTAGGGTGGTGGTAGCCTAGCGGGTAACACACTCGCCTATGAACCAGAAGACCCAGGTTCAAACCCCACTTACTACCATCGTGTCCCTGAGCGTCTCCAGGGCGGGGACTGTCCATGTAACTACTGATTGTAAGTCGCTCTGGATAAGGACGTGTGGTAAACGCCGTAAATGTAAAAGGCGCGTGATTGGATGATGTGAGCGAGTGTGTATCCCTTCCTTCCTCCCTCCCAGTGCGCGCCGTGCTGGGACTGGGCGTCGCCGCGTCGCTATGGCGCCTGCGGGCCGAGGTGCGCCGCCAGTTCGGGTCCTCGGTCGCCGGCCACTTCTCCCTCATCTGCGCGTCCCAGTTCCACCTGATGTTCTACTGCAGCAGGCCGCTGCCCAACACCTTCGCCCTGCCGATAGGTATAGACACTTATAGACCTACTTACATTCATACATATATTTCTATTCAGTATATTTATTTATAAACGGTTTAAACATTCTACAACTTGTACAAATAACACTTACGCACGTCCTTACACGCTGTTGTTTTCTTCTACTCTGAGGCCATCATGTCCCTGAGCAAGACACTAGGGGCAGTGGTGGCCTAGCGGTTAAGGAAGCGGCCCCGTAATCAGAAGGTCGCCGGTTCGAATCCCGATCCGCTGAGGTGCCACTGAGCAAAGCACCGTCCCCACACACTGCTCACTCAGGGTGATGGGTTAAATGCAGAGGACACATTTCACCGTGTCACCATGTGCTGTGCATCACGTGACAATCACTTCACTTCTACTCTGTACTTGACCATTAACCAGAATCAAATGCACGTACTTGGCCAATAAACACGATTGTGATTGTGATCAGCGTGACCCTCTTGTCTTTTTAAACGGTCCCACTGAAACAGGATAAGACAGCGACGTCCTACTTTTTGTCACTTGTACGTCTTTGTGTCCGTAGTGCTCCTGGCCTTCACGTCCTGGATGGCGCGGCGGCACGGCCGCTTCGTCTGCCTGTCGGCGCTGGTCATCATCGTGTTCCGGGCGGAGCTCTGCCTGCTGCTGGGCCTCATGCTGCTGACGTCGCTGGCGAGCCGCCGGCTCGGCGTCCTCCGGCTCCTGGCATACGCCGTCCCCGCCGGACTCCTGTCTCTGGGTGAGTCCCGGCGCTGCGCGGCGTAGACGGGGCCGCCCCGCCCGCGCCCCGCCCCGGGGGATCGGCACGACCGCTGTCTCCTCTCTTTTTCCAGGCCTAACGGTCGGCGTGGACTCGTTCTTCTGGAGACGGACGCTCTGGCCTGAGGGACAGGTGCTCTGGTACAACACCGTGCTGAACAAAAGTTCCGACTGGGGAATATCCTTCACGTACACGCTGCATTACGCGCGTTCCCGCCATTTACCACAGCGCCTCACAAGCAGTAGTGAAAGTGAAGTGATTGTCATTGTGCAGCACAGCACACGGTGACACGGTGAAACGTGTCCTCTGCATTTTAACCATCACCCTTGGTGAGCAGTGGGCGCCGTGACACCTTGGTAGACCTTCTGATTGCGGGGCCGCCTCCTAAACCGCTAGGCCACCTCTGCCCCCAGGGACAGTCCCCCTCTGGAGACACTCAGGGTGAAGTAAGTAAGTGGGGTTCGAGCCTGGGCTTAACCTACCCACTAGGCCACTACCAGCCCAGTTCCACTCGTTTTACTTACTGGCCAGTCTGTGGGCCAGTGGTGGCCTAGCGGTTAAGGAAGCGGCCCCGTAATCCGAAGGTTGCCGGTTCGAATCCCGAAATGGGTCCCGTGCCACCGAGGTCCCCTTGATGAAGGTCCCGTCCCCACACGCTGCTCCCCGGGCGCCTGTCATGGTGCCCACTGCTCACCAAGGGTGACGGTTAAATACAGAGGACACGTTTCACCGTGTGCTGTGCTGCAGTGTTTCACAATGACAATCACTGGTGGACGAGCAGACATGCGACTGTCCAAGCGGCAGCCGCTCAACTTCCTCTTCCTGATATTTAAGGATCGTTTATTGACGGCGTTAATTAGGCAGCAGTGAAGAAGCAGAGAAATGACTGATTATGAAGTAACGAAGGACTGGGTGTCGGTCTCCTACAAGTGCCACTCGTTTTAGCTGCGGATTTATTTTGCTATTTGGGGTTTGAGGTAAATCAGCTTTACATTTTACATTTACAGCATTTACCAGACGCCCTTATCCAGAGTGACTTCGTCAGTAGTTACAGGGACAGTCCCCCCCCGGAGACACTCAGGGTTAAGTGTCCTGCTCAGGGACACGACGGTAGTAAGTGGGATTTGAACCTGGGTCTTCTGGTTCGTAGGCGAGTGTGTTACCCGCTAGGCTACTACCACCCCTTGTGATCAGTGTTTGTAGGCGGGACTTTATTCTCGTGCCAGAGAACCCGGCACCTTTGACCAGGGGTCCGTGGGCCTTGACTTGCACGTCCTCCGCAGACCTCGCCGTTCCTGTGGTATTTCTACTCGGCTCTGCCGCGGGCGCTGGGCAGCACGCTGCTGCTGGTCCCGCTGGGCCTGCCGGACCGGCGGACGTGGGCGCTGCTGCTTCCTGCCGTGGGCTTCGTCGCGCTCTACTCCTTCCTGCCGCACAAGGAGCTGCGCTTCATCATCTACACCTTCCCCGTCTTCAACGTCGTGGCCGCCCGCGGCTGCGCCTTCGTGTGAGTCCCTTAACCACCGCCCCACCCTTCACCGTGATTGGTCCGGCTCGGTCGCGTGACCGGCCCGGTTTTGCCGCCGCAGGTTTCACAACTACCACAAGTCGTGGCGGTACAAAGTCGGCTCCCTGCTCGTGATTGGCCATCTGATGGTGAACGCCGCCCACACCGGCATCTCGCTGTACGCTTCACACCACAACTACCCCGGAGGGAGAGCCCTGCTGGAACTGCACGCAAGGGTGCCGGCAAGTTCAGGTAAAAGCACCGGAGACACCGGACAAGTGTCCTGCTCAGGGACACGATGGTAGTAAGTGGGGTTCGAACGTGGGACTTTGTGGTCTTCTGGTTCAGAGGGAAGCGTTACCCACCAGTTCCCACTTCTTCATGCTGTGTGTGGGTAAAAAATACACAATACACAAAAAAATAAAAATACCACATCTACTTCTGTTTCCCGTCAGACGTCTCGCTGCACATCGATGTGTCCGCCGCACAGACAGGAGTTTCTCGCTTTTTAGAAATGAATGAAAATTGGAGGTGTGTATGGCATGAACATAATTTTTTATAGCACATTAATCTAATATATATATTTTCTTTATCTTCATGACCATTTACGTTGGTAGATTCTTACTGAAGGCATCAAAACTATGAATGAACACACGTGGAGTTCTGTACTTAAGAAAAAAAGGTGAAATAAGTGAAAACATGTTTCATTTTCTAGTTTCTTTGCTCTGATTACTGCTTTGAACACTCTTGGCATTCTCTCGATGAGCTTCAAGAGGTCGTCACCTGAAATGCTTCTCCAACAGTCTTGAAGGAGTTCCCAGAGGTGTTTAGCACTTGTTGGTCCAGCTCACCCCAAACCATCTGGATTGGGTTCAGGTCCGGTGACTGTGGAGGTCAGGTCTCCACTTTTTGTTAAGTACAGAACTCCACACGTGTTCATTCATAGTTTTGATGCCTTCAGTGAGAATCTACCAACATAAATGGTCATGAAGATAAAGAAAACACATCGAATGAGAAGGCGTCCAAACTTTTGGCCTTTACTGTGTGTGGCAGGGCTGTAATTTTGTTATATATATAACAAAATTCTACATTAGAATTCAGCCTGTGTTACTGTTGCATCTGAAAGTGTCCCAATTTTTTGCTCAATGCAACAGTTAAACTATATTTTGGATTTTTCATATTAATCAAGGGATAAATAAACTGCCAAAAAATGGCTCAATTCTGACTATCAGATGGATGATTTGTAACAATGTTGCAGCACAATTCAGAAAAGGACCGTTTTCTGTGGCTGCGAAGGAGTAAAAAGATTGTCATTATTATTTTTTAATTTTAGGTACGACAAGAGAGAGGATGTAGCGCCTGGACACCCAAGCATGAAAAACTACTCTCACATCCTGATGGAAGCCAACGCCACTCAGATTGCGCTGCTGAAGGACTCTCATAGAACGCTGACCTTCGTTCAGGGTTACAGCAAAGTGGTGTTCAGTCTCTCCAGATTCCCCCCGATCGACGTGGAGCTGGAGAACAAACTGGTCATCCTGGAAAAGGTCGGACGAGAACGGGAGCCTGCTGGGCGGTAGTTGTTTTACTTCTCCTTCTCGTCCTGTACAAAGCCAGCCTGGCCTTCAGAACGTCACCAACGCTGATCCTGGTCTTCTACCACCGGGGAGGAGGCCAGCTGCCGCGCATTTCTGCTCGAGTCACCGGCGGAACTGGTTCTGGGTCGGCCGTTACGACACGCCACGGTCACCAGCACGCCACTTCCTGTTTTCAGCTGGGACCAACCTTCCCTCCAGCTCCATTCTGGAGTTCATTTGCAACAGAGAAGAAATAATAATAAAACCAAACTGACTCCAGCATGAATGTGTTTTTTTTTTGTTGTTTGTACAAAAAATCCGAATTCTTGTTATTCAAATATGGCTGTGGGCTCTGAGTGGAAGCAACTTCCTGTACGGCGTGGAAGAGCTGAAAGTATACAAAAAGGAAGTGGTTCCACCACAAGCGTCCCCGTGTCAAATTACACCCCCCCCCCCCCCCCACACACACACGTGACCGCCGTTCAAACTGACACGCAGCCCGAAATCCGCTTCCGACCCGCAGAAACGCCCGCGCCTAAAACCAGACGCTCCATCCAGACCAGTTTAGAGGAAAAAGCTTTTTTTTTTTTTTTTTTATTATTATTTACAAATAAATCACCAAAAAAATTGCATTACTCTAGTCTGAATGCTCAGGTATCAAATTATGTTCAGAAATGATTACTTATAAAATGTACAGTACATTGTTGACTTTAACAATGACCCATAATTTAAATCCCTCGAGAAAATACAAAAAAAAAAACAGATATTTGTGCTTGAGAGACAAATATTTAAAATGAACGCTTTTCCTGAAAATACAGCATCGTTTTGTACAGGAGGCATAAAAAGACATTTCAGTGAGTTCAGGAAGAGACTAGTTCTATTGACAGTACCATGAGCCACAAATTCACAAAAATTAAATAACACAATAATTCAACATTTTCCTTTTCGGTCACAGTATCTGTTTTTGGGCCATGTGATTTATATAAAAGAACGAACGCGTCGTTTCAGCATCCAGCGTTTCTATATAATAATTTTTGCCGTTTTTCTATGGTCGTTCGTCTGAAGGACTCAGCAGTATTTACAGCAGTTTGACCTGAAGTAGTTTGTATATAAGGCACGAGGAGAGAAGAGACAAGACATCATACAAAATAATAATAATATTAATAATAATAATAATAACAACAACAGTAATTATTAAACAGCAACGTCCACGGCTCCCTGATACGCTCCAGTGGACAAGTGTTGGACAGTAGTACACGCGCACAGAACGAGACCGTCCGGACTTAAAGCGGGACAGCGGGCTCGGCGTAAAAAGGTCCCTCAGTACTGGAAATAGATGAGGGGAAGGTTGACTTTTAAAAAGAGGAGCTCCTCCGGGTTGTCCAGCGGGGGCCTGGGCGGGCCCAGCTGCGGCGTCCCCGTGCCGAACGCGGTCTCCGCCGGGACGATGCTGGGGGGACAGCCCACGTAGCGCACCGCCACCCGGGCCAGCTCGGGCCACAGGAACTTCTTCAGGTTCCAGTACTCCAGCGGGTCGCAGCTCTGATCGAGGATGTCCTCCTCCAGGTACTCCAGGACGGCCAGCTCCGACGTCTTGGGCCGCTCGTCCTGCTTGATCTTGTTCCGGATGTCGTCCATGAGGGCCCAGAGGCTGTCCTTGTTGGACGGGGCGGGGACCTCGGCGCACCCGTTGGACAGCGAAGGCTTGGCTTGGTCTGAGGTAGATAGGGACGCCTCCAGCTCCTGGATGAGGTCCTGCTTGCATTGTTCGGCCTCCTCCTCCGTGAACAGCGAGGTCTTGTACCGCGGGTCCAGCATCGTGGCCCACGCGTACCTGCTGTCCCGCAGCGCCGAGGACATCCGCGCCACCATGGCCTCCTTCAGGGACTTCAGCATGGTGTCCACGCCCATGGTCTCGTCGAACAGCATGTCGATCTTGCGGTTGAGGATGTGGACGAGGGGGATGACCTGGCCGAGCGTGGCGGCGCGGCTGCTCATCTCCCGGCAGGCCACCTCGAACGGCTTCAGCGCGCTGCACACCGACTGGATCACCTCCCACTGGTCGCAGCTGATCAGCTCCCTGAAGCTGCACTCGACGGACAGCTCGTCCACGGCCTGCTTCTGCTGCACCAAGCGCTCCAGCATGAAGAAGGACGTCTTCCACTTGGACGGGACGTCCTGGACCAGCGGGTTCTCGGGCAAGCTGTAGGTCTTCTGCAGCTCGGCCAGCTTCTCCTTGGCGGCGGCCGAGCGGTGCACCCGCTCGCAGATCTTGCGCGCTATGCTCAGAAGGTTCTGGACCATCCTCTGGCTCTTTATGGCTTCGCTGACGATGAGGTCCACCGTGTGACAGAAACACTGCATGGTGGCATGGCCGCCGTCCTCCAGGACGCTGCCGATGGTCTGGTTGTCGGTCACGACGAAGCCGACCTTCAGGCCCGCCGAGCCGACCCACGCGTCCCAGAGGAAGTCCAGCTGCTTCTGCACGTCCACGGTGTTGTAGTCGCAGTCCACCTGCGCCACGCTGAGGAGGGCGGAGCAGTGGAAGTCCTGGCCGCGCGGCCGGACGCGGGACTCGTAGGTCACCCAGTGGGCGGTGAGGGTCAGGTACTCCCTGGTCTGGCTGCCCGCCCAGACGCTGGAGGTGAAGTGGACGGTGCCGCCCTCCGCCTCCTTCAGGTGCGCCAGGACCACGTCCTTCACCCGCCGGTACATGTCCGGGACGGCGGTGGCGGCGAAGTAGGACGCGGGCGGCAGCGCGTACCGCGGCTGGAGGTGGGCCAGCAGGCGGCCCAGGCCGGCGTTCTCCACCGCGGCCGCCGGCTGCAGGTCCAGCGCCAGCATCTCCGCCACCAGCCGCGTGATCTTCTCGGCCACCGGGTGGCACTCGTCCAGCGGCTCCTCGTCCTCCCGCTTGGCCTGGACGTCGGAGGACGGCGCGTGGCCCGGGACGCCGCCGTCGAGGACGTGGCCGTGGAAGCGCTGCATGTGCCGGAACAGGCAGCTGGTGCCGAGGTTGGTGGTCTTCTTGCCGCGGCTAATCGTGCGGCTGCAGTGCAGGCAGACCACCTTGGTGGGGTCCGCGTTGGAGATGGAGAAGTGGTTCCACAGCTTGGAGGTCTTCTTGCTGAACGCGGGCAAGGAGCCGGTCTTCTTCTCGGCGCCGGCGTTGGCTGATTGGCCCTCGAGGGCGGCGAACGGGGACGGGGGCGAGGGGACCCGGTCGTACTCGCTTTTTTGGTTCTTCAGGACGTCGGGGTGGCGCCGCATCAGGTGCCTCATCAGGCAGCTGGTGCCGAAGTCCCCGCGCTTGCCGCGGCTGATGACGCAGGGACAGTACCGGCACAGGGCCTTCAGCTGGTCCACCGGCGAGACGATGAAGTGGTGCCACACCTCGGACTTCACGCGCTTCATGATCTTCTTGTTCTGCTGGAACACCGAGCTCAGGTGCGCGCCCAGGCCCGGGGCTTCGGGAAGGTCCTCGGGGGACGAGTCCGTGGCCATGAGGTCCCCTTTCAGTCCGAACGAGAGGTCGAGCAAGGCGTCCGGGCCCGCGGGGTAGGCCGCGTCGTTCGAGTCCTCCTCCTTCATGTCCGCGTCTTCGCCGAGGCAGCTCGGCACCTCGTCCGAGGTCTCGGGGGACGACGGGACGAAGGCCAGCTCCTTCTTGACCTCCGGCGCGGGCGCGCGGGACAGCAGCGTGGGCGGGGTCGTGTACGGCGGCGGGATGGCGGAGCCCTGGCCGTTCTCCTCCACGACGATGTCCCGGTGGGCGCGCCACATGTGCCGGATCAGGCAGCTCGTCCCCAGGTCCTTCCCGTTCTTGCCCCGGCTGAACTCGTTCATGCAGTGCACGCAGACCGCCTTGGAGCTGTCCGCCGGGGACAAGTAGAAGTGTTTCCACACCGCCGAGCGCCGCCGAGAGTTGGCGGACTTGGGCGTGGCCGCCGAGCGCTCGAAGCCCCCGTCCGCAAGGTCGTCCGCGTGCTGCTTGGAATGCGGGGACGCCGGCTCGCTCTTGGCACACCGCTCCGGTTTTGGTTTGACTTTGGGAGACACTTCTTTGGACGAGGGGTTGGTGGCCTCGGCCGACGAGGTGGACGGCGAGGTGCTGCTGACGGACGAGGCGGTGAAGGTGGCCGCCAGGTCCCCGTTATTTGGTGATCTGGTTGGAGGTATTAAGGAGGCGAGGGAGCCGGCGCCGTCGGGGTCCTGGACGAGGACGGTGGGGTGCGCCCGGCGCACGTGCCGCATCAGGCAGCTGGTGCTGAGGTCCTTCTCGTTCTTGCCCCTGCTGAACTCCTTCATGCAGTACATGCAGATGGCTTTGGTGCTGTCTCGCGGCGAGATGAAGAAGTGGTTCCAGGCGGGGGACTTTTTCCGCGGGTTGACGGGGTTCCTGATGGAGGACAGAAGGCTTTGTGTGACGGCGTCCATGGCGACGTCATAAAGGGTGCTTGTGTAGCCGCTGAGCAAGTTGCTATAGTCATCGCCGTCCCGGACAATGGGGCCTTCGGAGACGTCGAAGGACAGCTTGTCCTCGTCCTCCATGCTCTCGTCCAGAGAAATCGGCTCCGCTTTGATGTGCAACGCGACGTCGGGGGGACTCGCCTCGTCCACGTTGGCAATCGGGCTGCAGCCGGAAATGTCCCCCGGTGCCGGACCGTCCGATGGTTGCCCATCACCCTGAGTGCAGAAGTGTCCGTCGGCCCTCTCCAACGCGAGGGACGCGGGGGACTCCGAGGAAGGGGATCTCGCGTTGGCCGCTTCGCATGGCGTGATGCTGTACGACTTGAACACGTAGCCGACTTGGCCCTCGATTTTCAGACACGTCCCCTTCGCCTCTCGCCTCTTGTCCTCCGCCACGCAGCCGCTGTCGCTGCCGGGAGACAGGCCCTCTTCCCCGTCCATGTTGCCGGGGCTCCGCGGCGATCCGGAAAAGGTCCCTACAGAAAACGGCCGCTGGGACGGTCAACAGTCATGTGTGTAGCTCGCTCGTTTCCTCAAACCACGTCTCCGTCCGGCTCTCCAGTCCAGGCGGGCGTGTTCGATTTCGCCATCTCCGACACGGCGCTCCACGCCGACAATCTGCACAAAAAAAAAAAAAACGAAAAAAAGAGAGAGAGAGAGAGAGACGTTCAGTTGAGAAAGTTGATTAAAAGTACGCTATACCATACAGCTACAGCGGTCTTACGCAGGTTTACGTACTCTGTATATAGGATTTCGATTTTTGCCTATTTATCTCTATACACTTACAGACCTATGTACATTCCTACATATATTTATACTCCGTAGATATAGTTATTCCTAAAACAGTGTAAACTAATTCCACAACTTCTTCTTGTTTTTTCATACTCTGCACTTGAGAGACACCACCTACCGGAATCAACTTCCTTGTATGTGCTCGCACGTGCGTGGCCAATAAATACGATTCTGATTCCGACGTTTCTCGTCCAGTCTTACCGGAGGCGCGTACCCCGTTATACGTCCTCGTGTCCGTCCCATTTCAATGGCTTTCCCATAACTTCCGCGCGTCTATCTCGACGTTCCACATCTCCCCCCCGGTTTTTAATGGCCGTAGGGCACATACAGCCAACAACCTCAAAACAATGTCGATTATGCAAATCGCTGATCCTTTACAACGCGAAGGACCAACAGGATATAACATTATAAATGTTACCCAGCCTGAAACAAACACGCCCATACCACAATAATAATCATAAAAAAACATGATTAATATAAAGCAAAAGGAGTCTTGATTGAAGGAAACAGACCACACTATAGCGTATTTTTTAAATGTTGAGTGTGTCGTGTGTGTGTGTACATGAAGAAAACAGACCACAGTATAATGTATTTTGGAAATGTTTTGAGTGTGTAGTGTGTGTACATGAAGAAAACTGACCTACTATAATGTATTTTTGAAATGTTTTGAGTGTATAGTGTGTGTGTGTGTACATAAAGAAACAGACCACAGTATAATGTATTTTTGAAATGTTTTGAGTGTGTAGTGTGTGTACATGAAGAAAACTGACCTACTATAATGTATTTTTGAAATGTTTTGAGTGTGTGTAGTGTAGTGAAGAAAACAGACCACAGTATAATGTATTTTGGAAATGTTTTGAGTGTATAGTGTGTGTGTGTGTACATAAAGAAACAGACCACAGTATAATGTATTTTTGAAATGTTTTGAGTGTGTAGTGTGTGTACATGAAGAAAACTGACCTACTATAATGTATTTTTGAAAGGTTTTGAGTGTGTAGTGTGTGTGTGTGTGTGTAGTGTGTACATAAAGAAAACAGACCACAGTATAATGTATTTTGGAAATGTTTTGAGTGTATAGTGTGTAGTGAGTGTGTAGCGTGTGTGTAGTGAAGAAAACTGACCAACTATAATGTATTTTGGAAATGTTTTGAGTGTATAGTGTGTAGTGTAGTGAGTGTAGTGAAGAAAACTGACCTACTATAATGTATTTTGGAAATGTTTTGAGTGTATAGTGTGTGTGTGTGTGTACATGAAGAAAACTGACCTACTATAATGTATTTTTGAAATGTTTTGAGTGTGTGTGTGTGTGTAGTGTGTACATAAAGAAAACAGACCACAGTATAATGTATTTTGGAAATGTTTTGAGTGTATAGTGTGTAGTGTAGTGAGTGTAGTGAAGAAAACTGACCTACTATAATGTATTTTTGAAATGTTTTGAGTGTGTAGTGTAGTGTGTACATAAAGAAACAGACCACAGTATAATGTATTTTTGAAATGTTTTGAGTGTGTAGTGTGTGTGTGTGTGTACATAAAGAAAACAGACCACAGTATAATGTATTTTGGAAATGTTTTGAGTGTATAGTGTGTAGTGTAGTGAGTGTGTAGCGTGTGTGTAGTGAAGAAAACTGACCTACTATAATGTATTTTGGAAATGTGTGTAGTGAGTGTGTAATGTGTATGTGTGTATACGTGCGTGTACATGAGCTCGTAACCCGGAACTGCAGCCTCGGGAGTCAGATGCCGTTTTCGGTGCGGCGCGTCTCCCCTGCACGGTGACCCCCCCGCCCCGCGGCGAGGTCTGGTCGAGGGACCATCTGCTGCCCGTCCCCCTCCCCGAACCGGGCGGGTCGGTCTGACGCGCCTTTTTCCGGGATTACGCGGACGCGCCGAGCGCACACGCGCTTTTTAAATTTGGCTATATTCATTTATCACGGAAATGTTCGGGAAGTTCCGGGCCGACGGGCCCGTTACAGTTACGAGAAGCGGACCCAGCCCTTCCGACTAGTCGGTCCGGTCCGGCGCGGCGTTCGGGAAGACCCGGAACCCACATGCCGGACCGGACCCAGAACACAGCAGCGCCTCACCATAACACTATTAACCAGGGTCGGGGTCGGTTGGTGACCGGGCCGCCGCGGAAGTCCGGTCAGGCGGAACCAGAACCGGGGCGACCCAGGTCCGCGACGCGTTTAAACGGGCCGAAGTCGAAAAGAACAATAATAAAGAACCGCTCAGATATCACACGCACGCACGTACCTGCGGACTGAGAGGAGCAGTTGGGCCCAGCAGTTTCGGTTCCTAACCCGGTTTGGAGAGAGACTCGGTCGGGCGCTTTGTCTCCGGTCCACTGAGGGCAGCAGCAGCGCCGCCCAGCGGTCAGAGTTCACCGCTCAGGGTCCAACATGGCGGCCAAACAAAACATCCACAACGGCAAGATAAGCGCACACCTCCGCCTCGCGGCCAGGCACTGGTATCCCGTCGGCTCTGCGGGCCCGGCCGCGGTGGGAAGAACGAGAAAACGCGGAGGGGAGGCGTGGGTCGGCGGCGAAATTTGTTCCTCCGTCCGTCGGGTTGGCTACCTTTGAAGGAGGACGGTCAGATCTCGCGAGAACAGAAGGAGCGGCCAGGCCGGTCTCCAGATCTCGCGAGAGAAACGGGCGCCTGGTCGCCAGGTCTCGCGAGAGCGGAGGGCTTAGAGGGGGGAACATACGGGGTTTCATGACCCCGGGCGCTCTCAGGGGCGCCGAGACGCCATCACGGGTGGGGCACCCACGCCCTTCTGCCTTTTAAATGCAGATTTGTCTACAGAAAGGGGCAGCAGATGCGACTCTAAAGGGGAGGAGGACGACTACCAACACCACCATTGTCTCTTCCTGCTGACCCGGACCATGTGGTGTCATAAATACTTCAGAATATCTTCAAATGAAACACAAAACGTAAAGCGTCGCACGTCGGCCCGAAGAACTTACAAGATTTAAATTAATTTACGGTGTAAAACTAGAACAGAATTCACTTTCTTGCCTAATCTGAAACTATATTTTAATACTAGCTGTAAGATAAACCTCGTAGTAATATTAACGCAGTAATGCATATAAATATACGTTTGTAAACGTGTACAGCGTGTTTGTTTACGTTGAATAATTGCAGCTCGTGGACTGGCTCTCGGCGGCGCGCAGCCACGTGACCGCGCGGCGCGCGCCCGCGTCAGAGCGCGTCCCCGTTGTTGTTGGGCGAGCGGAGGCTCCAGCGACGGCAGAACCGGCGCCCAGGCGCGTTGTTGCAGGCCGGAGCGGGGAAGCCCGATGCTGGATCGGACCCGGGGGCTCGCCGGGCCGCAGTGCGTCTGTCGCCGGAGATCCGCCGAGCGCCGCGTCCGGGTTTAGAGCCGCCGCAGGCCGCGGCTCCGTCGCCTCCTCCTCCTCCTCCGCCGCCGCCGCTGGAACCTGCCGCGATCGGAAGCCGGCCCGGTCCCGCGGTAAGGCTCCCCGCTCCGAGTGGCGGCCATTTGCTGGTTTATTGTGCAGCGGCCCCGCACCGCGGACCAGGATGGGGGTGTCAGGAGGGTCTGTTTACCCGCACCGCCTCCGCTGCGGTCCGGCCGCGACTGGCCGGGCGTCCTCGCTGTCCCAGCCTGGCCTTTGTGGGGAAATATGCGCCGTGTGGTGGGGGGGTTATTCTCTTACACTTAACAGCGTTTACCAGACGCCCTGATCCGGACCTTATGACGGGGACAGTCCCCCCTGGAGACACCCAGGGTTGGGGGTCCTGCTCAGGGACGCGATAGCAGTTCGCGGGGTTCAGCAGATGTGCTCTGTAGGCTCCCAGATGAAGACCACGATCCCCCGTTGTGGGTCTCTGAGTGTTTGCTTGTCTGACTTTGTGCAGCGTTGCGGGAGAGTGAATTAAAACAAGTCTGTTTTTGGGCCAGTGGTGGCCTGGCGGTTCAGGAAGCGGCCCCGTAATCAGAAGGTTGCCGGTTCGATTCCCGTTCCGCCGAGGTGCCACTTAGGTCCCTTGATGAAGGTCCCGTCCCCACACACTGCTCCCCGGGCGCCTGTCATGGCCGCCCACTGCTCACTCAGGGTGACGGTTAAATGCAGAGGACAAATTTCACTGTGCTGCTGTCTGTCACAAGTGACAATCACTTCACTCTGTCCTTGCAGTCAGTCGTGGAAAATGAAGAGGAAGGGGCGAAACCAGCGGCCGCCGGAGCCCGAGCGGCCGTCCTCCCCCATCAAGCCCTCGCCAAACCGGGAGACGTTGACGTACGCGCAGGCGCAGCGGATGGTGGAGCTGGAGATCGACGGGCGGCTGCATCGCATCAGCATCTTCGACAAGCTGCACGTCGTCGCCGACGACGACCCCACCGCCCAGGAGATCACGGAGTGCACCAGCAACAAGGAGAACAGCGAGACGCCGCCGCGGGCGCCGCTCCGCTCCGCCCGGCTGAAGAACAGCCAGCGGAAGAAGAACGCCGCCCTGGTCAAGGCCCCGCCCCCTCCGGAGGCCCCGCCCCTTCCGGAGGCCAAGATCCGCACGGTGGAGTACAGCCTCCCGGCGGTGCCGCGCAGGCCCGCGGCGTACTACGAGTACGAGGAGAAGACGGCGGAGGAGCTGAACGAGGAGGTGGAGTACGACATGGACGAGGAGGACCTGGCCTGGCTGGAGCTGGTCAACGACAAGCGGCGGGCGGAGGGCCTCAGCCGGGTCTCGCAGAACGCCTTCGAGTTCCTCATGGACCGCTTCGAGAAGGAGTCGTTCCTGGCGAGCCTCGGCCGGGCCGCCGCCCAGCCGCCGATCGACGAGGACGCCGTCTGCTGCATCTGCATGGACGGCGAGTGCCAGAACAGCAACGCCATCCTCTTCTGCGACGCGTGCAACCTGGCGGTGCACCAGGAGTGCTACGGCGTGCCCTACATCCCCGAGGGGCAGTGGCTGTGCCGCCACTGCCTGCGGGCGCCCGCGCAGCCCGCCGACTGCATCCTCTGCCCCAACAAGGGCGGGGCCGTGAAGATGACCGAGGACGACCGCTGGGGCCACGTGGTCTGCGCCCTGTGGGTGCCGGAGGTGGGCTTCTCCAACGCCGTCTTCATCGAGCCCATCGACGGCGTCGCCAACATCCCGCCGGCGCGCTGGAAGCTCACCTGCTACCTCTGCAAGGAGAAGGGCGTCGGCGCCTGCATCCAGTGCCACAGGGCCAACTGCTACACCGCCTTCCACGTCAGCTGCGCCCAGAAGGCCGGCCTCTTCATGAAGATGGAGCCCGTCAAGGACGGCGGCGCCGCCACCTTCACCGTGAAGAAGACCGCCTACTGCGGCGCCCACACGCCCAGCGGCTGCGTCCGCCGGCCCCTCGCCATCTACGCCGACGCCACGCCCAAAAACGGACTGCGCCAGGCCGCCGACAAGAAGACCGCCGCCAGGTTAAAGGGCAAGAAGAAGAGGAAGAAGAAGAAGAAGGGAGGAAGGCGGACGCTGAGACGCCCGCCGCCGCTGCGCCCGGCGTTCCTGTGCCCAGCTTCCCTCCCCAAAGGTGGGTTTCCTCTCGCCGGGGCCGACGTAAAACGCCGGTGGCCCTAGCGGTTAAGGAAGCGGCCCCCGTAATCAGAAGGTTGCCGGTTCGAATCCCGATCCGCCAAGGTGCCACTGAGCAAAGCACCGTCCCCACACACTGCTCCCCGGGCGCCTGTCATGGCCGCCCACTGCTCACTCAGGGTGACGGTTAAATGCAGAGGACACGTTTCACTGTGTGCACCCCGTGCTGCGCCGCAGCGTATCACAATGGCGATCGCTTCGTTTGCAGGTTGAACGCCGTCCTGAACCGGGTGTCGCTCCAGAAGAAGAGGGCGTTCGCCGAGCGCGTCCTGAGCTTCTGGGCGCTGAAGAGGCAGTCGAGGAACGGCGTGCCGCTCATCAAGCGCCTGCAGTCCTGCCCGCAGTCGCAGAAAGCGGCGCAGCCGGTGAGTTCTGCGCCAGTCGGTATTACTGGCCGTGGCTCCCGCGATTCGATCACGATTATCGATGGTCGCGACTGATTTACGCATGCCAGCAAACCGTCGCGGTGTATCGATAATCGCGAGAAACGCGACCGGCAATGGTCCGTGGGCGGAGCCACTCTTTAACTCGAGTCGTTGTGAAATAACGGGTTGTCGTTGCCGCGGCGTAGAAGCAGAGCGAGGAGGAGACCCTGGCCCTGAAGGAGCAGCTGAAGGAGTGGCACCGGCTGCGGCACGACCTGGAGCGGGCGCGGCTGCTGCTGGAGCTCATCCGCAAGCGGGAGAAGCTGAAGAGGGAGGAGGTACCGGCGGGGCCGCCGGCAGGGGCATTGTGGGACGGAAGCGGCCGGTGGATGCCGATGGTGACCCGGCGTCTCTCTCTCTCTCTCTCCCCCCTCTCGGTCAGATGAAGCTCCAGCAGACGATGATGGAGGTGCGGCTGACGCCGTTCAGCATCCTGCTGCGGGCGCTGCTGGACCAGCTGCAGGAGAAGGACCAGGCCAAGGTCTTCTCCCAGCCGGTCAGCGTGACCGAGGTGAGTCCCGGGGACCTTCCGGCGTCCACGCAGCTCATGGACGTCGCCACTGACTGATCATTAATCAATGCCTGTGTCTCCAGTGCACCATACCTGAAATAAGACAAGATCAGATCAACCTTTATTAGTCCCACAAGTGGGAAATTGCAATGTCACGGCATAGATGAGATTTACATTTTACATTTACAGCATTTACCATACGGCCTTATCCAGAGCGACTTACAATCAGTAGTTACAGGGACAGTCCCCCCCCTGGAGACACTCAGGGTTAAGTGTCCTGCTCAGGGACACGATGGTAGTAAGTGGGGTTTGAACCTGGGTCTTCTGGTTCATAGGCGAGTGTGTTACCCGCTAGGCTACTACCACCGGCCTGAAACAGGGTTAGGCTGCTCCAAGAGGGCCTTTCACCGCTCTGATGTTTATTTAGCGATGCGGTTACACAGCGTTTCAGTTTATAATGACCTCGTCTGCACTGTCCGGCATTCACAACTCGATGAAATAGTTACGCGACGTGTTATTAAATGCATTTCTGCAACGGCTCACGTGCCGTCCGCGAGGTGGGGTGCAGGAAGCTCGAAACGGGAAGTAAGACCACAGCGCAGCGTCCTCTTCCCGGTGGTGATAGTCTCGGCTAGTCGTGTGGAGGAGGGCAGGTTGTTCCACCAGCCAGGGACAACAACGGAGAACAGAGATGATTGGAATCGGAGACCCCGTGAAGAAGGAATTTTTAGTCTCCTTTTGTTTGCAGATCTGAGGGAGCGTGCAGAGGTGTAGCTAGGTAGTATTGTGTTGATGTAGGAGGTAGTATTGTAGCTTCTGTGCAGGGGTGTAGCTAGGTAGTATTGTGTTGATGTAGGAGGTAGTATTGTAGCTTCTGTGCAGGAGTGTAGCTAGGTAGTAGTGTGTTGATGTAGGAGGTAGTATTGTAGCTTCTGTGCAGGAGTGTAGCTAGGTAGTAGTGTGTTGATGTAGGAGGTAGTATTGTAGCTTCTGTGCAGGAGTGTAGCTAGGTAGTAGTGTGTTGATGTAGGAGGGCGCAGTTCCATTTACAGCCCTGTAGGCAGCATCAAGGATTTGAACTCAATGCGAGCAGCTACCGGGAGCCAGTGGAGGGAGGTGAGAAGAGGTGTAACATGGGTGTATTTTGGCTGATTGAAAATGAGACGAGCTGCCATATTTTGGATCATCTGGAGTGGTTTTATGGTGACTGCAGAGGCTCCAGCCAGGAGAGAGTTACAGTAGTCGAGTTTGGAGATGACCATTGCCTGGACGAGGAGCTGCGTAGCCTGTTGCGAGAGAAAAGGCCGAATCTTGCGAATGTTGTAGAGAATGAACCTGCAGGATCTGGAGATCGCAGCAACGTGATGGTTCAAACTCAGTTTGTCATCTATCCAAACTCCAAGGCTTTTTGCAGATGCCGTGGGTGTTAACAGTAGCGAGCCAATTTGAATTGAAAGGTTTTGCTGAGGGGAGTTGTTGCCCGGAAAGATCAGAATCTCGGTTTTGGATAGGTTGAGTTGGAGGTGTTGCTCAGACATCCATGCCGATATGTCTGAGAGGCAGGCCGGAATTTTTGTTGCTATAGTAGCATCTTCTGGTGGGAATGACAGATAGAGCTGGGTGTCATCAGCATAAGAGTGATAGGAGAAGCCATGTGATTGGATGATGTGAGCGAGTGTATATTGAGAATAGAAGGGGGCCAAGGACAGAGCCTTGTGGAACCCCTGTGGTTACCCTAGAGAGGACAGATGTCTCACCTTCCCATGATACCTTGAAGGACCTGTCGTGAAGATAAGAGGTGAACCAATCTAGTACGGTTTCTGTAACTCCTAAATCATAGAGTGTGGTGAGAAGAATTTCATGGTTAACTGTATCGAAGGCAGCAGATAGATCAAGTAGGACAAGGACAGATGATCTGCGGGCAGCTCTTGCAGCACAAAGGTCATCCATCATTGCCAGGAGGGAGGTTTCAGTTGAATGCCCTTTCCTGAAACCAGACTGAAAAGGGTCGAGAAGATCATGCTCGTGGAGAAATGAGGAAAGTTGAGCCAGGACTGCTCTTTCAAGAATTTTTGAAAGAAAAGGAAGGTTGGAGACTGGGCGGTAGCTATCCAATAGAGACGGGTTTAATGTGGGTTTTTTGAGTGGGTTTTTGAGTATTAATGTTCCATCGCCTCACGTTTCTGCAGGTGCCGGATTACCTGGACCACATCAAACATCCGATGGACTTCTCCACCATGAGGGGCCGCGTCGACGGCCACACCTACCGGAACCTGGACGAGTTCGAGGCCGACTTCAACCTGATCGTGGCCAACTGCATGAAGTACAACGGCAAGGACACGTTCTTCTACCGCGCGGCGGTGCGGCTGCGGGACCACGGCGGCGTCCTTCTGAGGAAGGCGCGGCGGGATGTGGAGCGCATTGGCTTCCACATGGACAGCGGCCTGCATCTACCCGACGCACCCAAGCTGGAGCAGTCGCCTCAGTTTTCATGGGAAGATGGTAAAAGTCGTAAATACAAAGTGATGTCATCATCTTCATCATCATCATCATGAACTTTTGTCATTTTCATTTCTGACTAATTGGAATGTCGCTCTGCAGTCGACCGCCTGCTGGTCCCGGCCAACCGGCAGCACCTGTCCCTGGAGGAGCAGCTGAAGGTGCTGCTGGAGAAGCTGGACCTGACCGCGGCCATGAAGACCAGCCCGTCCCGCAGCAAGCGGCTGAAGCTGCTGAAGAAGACCATCAGCGACATCCGGAGTGAGATGAACCTGAGACACACGCTACCCTCCACCCCGCAGAGACCTGCCGCTGAGCCGGCGGCCGACTCGCCCAGCCCGGCCGAGGACGGTGAGACATGGAGAGCCTGGAGCAGCATCACGAACGTTCATCATCTATTCAGGGTTAAACAAAGTTCTTAACGGGGAGGAGCCTATAGGAATGATTGACAGCTGTCAATACATGACATGCCCAGGGTAGCGCAGCATTCATCTCCTTCCTTTCCCCTCGTTCTCTACACTCTCTACACAAACAAGACCACGCCCACTACCAACACCAACATGCAGGTTATCAGGCGCTTTAATTCCAGTCAACGTGACCACGCCCACTACCAACACCAACATGCAGGTTATCAGGCGCTTTAATTCCAGTCAACGTGACCACGCCCACTACCAACACCAACATGCAGGTTATCAGGCGCTTTAATTCCAGTCGACGTGACCACGCCCACTACCGACACCAACATGCAGGTTATCAGGCGCTTTAATTCGACTGAACGTGACCACGCCCACTACCGACACCAACATGCAGGTTATCAGGCGCTTTAATTCCAGTCAACGTGACCACGCCCACTACCAACACCTACATGCAGGTTATCAGGTGTTTTAATTCCAGTGAACGTGACCACACCCACTACCAACACCTACATGCAGGTTATCAGGCGCTTTAATTCGACTGAACGTGACCACGCCCACTACCAACACCAACATGCAGGTTATCAGGCGCTTTATTTAGCACTGGGGCAGCGGTGGCCTAGCAGTTAAGGAAGTGGCCCCACAATCAGAAGGTTGCCGGTTCGAATCACGATCCGCCACCAAGCAAAGCACCATCGCAACACACCGTGTCACCGTGTGGTGTGCAGTGTATCCCAATGACACTTCTCTTTCAATAATTACAGTGAATGTTACCACGTTATTTACAGCATATTCACTATTTCAGAATGGTTGGAGTTTTTCCATTTAAGCCCTTGACTTTCTGCTTCCCCAGGAGACAAGTCCCTCCCTCCAGAACTGGAGCCTTCAGGTTCCCTGCCGCTGATCTGCAACACTGAAAATGACGCAGAGCCTCCGACACTCAAACCCATCGACTCCGGACTGGAGAGGTGCCCCAGACGAGTGAAATTTGACGGGCAAAAGGGCGGCTCCTCCTGGCCAAGGGAACTGCTGAATGGCCACTCCCAGGACCACCACCTCCTGTCAGATGGCGACGTCAGTGTGGTCGCCACGTCGACGGTGGCCGAGCCCTCTGCTTCGGTCAACCGCCGGACGTCCGTCCTCTTCCGCAAGTCAAAAAGCGCAAGTCCGCAGAAGCCGCCGCAGGACACCGACGCCTCGGCCAACTGCCCGCAGCTGGGCACCAAGACCTTCCTGTCCGTGGTGCTCCCTCGCCTGGAGACGCTGCTGCGGCCGAGGAAGAGGGCGCACAGCGCCAGCGGCGAGGGCGAAGGGGAGGAGGCGGCGCCCGTCAAGCGCGTAGACACAGGTAGACAGAACTGTCACGTCGCTGCGTCGTCAGACACGAGAAGGGTTAAAATCGCAATACCGTGGTCCGTAGCGGTCGCCAAAAGCATTTCGCTGCATGTCGTACCGTGCATGACTGTGTACGTGACAAATAAAATTTGAATTTGATTTGAAATCCGACCTGCCCCCCTGGTCACCAGAGGTGAGAACCTTCAGTCGTCTCACCATTCGGTTACGATTCCCTGGATTATCGATGCGTCCCGACGCGTCCCTGCAAGTCTTCAACTTTACTGTACATGAAATACAACAGATGGGTGGTAGTGGCCTAGCGGGTAACTCACTCGCCTGTGAACCAGAAGACCCAGGTTCAAACCCCACTTACTACCATCGTGTCCCTGAGCAGGACACTTAACCCTGAGTGTCTCCAGGGGGGGACTGTCCCTGTAACTACTGACTGCAAGTCGCTCTGGATAAGGGCGTCTGATAAATGGCGTAAATGTAAACAGATGATGAGAGTTAAGTCCTCGTTCACGTGGACGTCTGAGCGCGGACCGAACGGCGACCTTTCTTCAAAGCGGCCATACGGGCCTTCAGCTCCAGCGTTCGGTTGCCATTCCTGACGAGCGTTAAACTGCATCGATCGAACGCAGCTACAGAACGCGGTTAAAAATGCGTATGGCGTTCAGAGGCCGCTCGTTTTCAACGGACGAACTGCTACCTCCGCTGCTGTACTCAGATCCACCACGTCCGCCCTGGTCACTACCGGCCTTCTTTTTAACCATTTACATTTACAGCATTTACCAGACGCCCTCATACAGAGCGACTTACAATCAGTAGTTACAGGGACAGTCCCCCCCTGGAGACACTCAGGGTTGAGTGTCCTGCTCAGGGACACGATGGTAGTAAGTGGGGTTTGAACCTGGATCTTCTGGTTCATAGCCGAGTGTGTTACCCGCTAGGCCACTAACACCTATAACCAGAACACATTAACCAGAGAGTTGCCGAGCTCCGCCATTACGGTGTATTAATCATGTTTCTGCACCGATTTTAGATCTTTTAGGAACTCCTAGTAAACGTCTGTTTTTGTGTTTTTGGCGGTCCTGCAGGCCTCTCGAATGGCTTTTCGGTGGAGCAGGAGAAGGAACGGAGTGCCGGCCGGCCGCCGGAGCCTCGCCGCCGCTGTGCGTCGGAGTCCAGCGCTTCCTCCGGCAGCAGCCTGCAGGGCAACGCCAGGTACCAGCCATACTTCCCTCCTTCCACAGGTGCGCCACGAAGGACGTGGATGGAAATGAAACGCACAGAATACGTGTTTCGCAATTGGGGGCAGTGGTGGCCTAGCGGTTAAGGAAGCGGCCCCGTAATCAGAAGGTTGCCGGTTCGAATCCCGATCCGCCAAGGTGCCACTGAGCAAAGCACCGTCCCCACACACTGCTCCCCGGGCGCCTGCCATGGCTGCCCACTGCTCACTCAGGGTGATGGTTAAATGCAGAGGACAAATTTCACTGTGTGCACCGTGTGCTGTGCTGCGGTGTATCACATGTGACAATCACTTCACTTTGATAAAAGCGCTTGTTGCGTCCTGGTCTCAGTCCGTTTCAAAATAAAAGTCCGGCGCATAACGAACGGGATTTTAATTTCACACTCTTCGACACAGCGCCACCCTCAGCCTTCCAACGTGCGGGAAGGGGAAGCCGGCGCTGGTGCGGCGAAGCGCTGCGGACGACAAGAGCGAGCTGATCGCCTGCATCGAGACGGGGAACTTTGCCAAGGCGGCGCGGATCGCTGCAGGTAGGCGGCCGCGGTCTCAACTGTTCCAGCCGCCGAGAGAATGTTCGTGGCTTACGGAATAAAGTTGCCGTTTTGAATGGTACTGATGCCTGTGTGTGTGTGTGTGTGTGTGTGTGTGTGTGTGTGTGTGTGTCCCTCACACTATAAGCACGGCTTTGGAAGTGTTTTTTGCTCTGTTTGCAGAGGCGCCCGCGTAACTTGACTTGTCGTTATTCCTGCTTCCATAGAGGTTGGCAACAGCAATATTTGGATGCCCGCTAGTGCAGCCACAGTTGTGCTGGAGCCTCTAAAGCTAGTTTGGGCTAAGTGTAGTGGATACCCCTCCTACCCCGCCTTGGTGAGTGTGACCACGCGCCCCGCCGGCGTCTCCGGTGTCGCCTCCTCGCCCGGCGCGGAGGCCTGCATGCTCCATGTCTTGTGCCAAAACGTGATCTCGTTCAGACCTGGAAGCGGAGGCTCCGGAACATTTTCCAGCTCGGGGGCTTTAAGAGAGCCGGGAAGGTTTTTCTGAACTTCCGCTCTGTGGCCTCTAGATGGAGGCATTTCGTGTCTGTGGCGCGCCTGGGGCCGGGCCGGGCAAACCGATGCGTCTTCGCCAGCGAGAAAGCTGCCAAAACGGACTTGAGCAAACCAGGACAACACGGCCAATTTTTACACGGCTGCTCCTGCTCGGCCGCTTACCGCACAGCGGAGATGGTGCCGGACCGCCCACCTTCACCAAACATCCAACCCACTCATTTCCTTAGTTTAGCAAGCGATGTTCCCACTAAAAGGGAACGTAAATATTAACACTGTTCATGGCTGATAATGTTTGCATCTGGTGCCGGCCCGGCCCGGCCGACAATTCTTAAACGTCAATGTGGACCCTGAGCGTAAAAGTTTGTCAGCGCCTGATGTACAGGGTGGGCCATTTATATGGATCCACCTTAATAAAATGGGAACGGTCGGTGACATTAACGTCCTGTTTGCGGCACATTAGTATATGTGAGGGGGCAAACTTTTCAAGATGGGTGGTGACCATAGTGGCCATTTTGAAGTCGGCCATCTTGGATCCACATTTTGTTTTTTCAATAGTTAGAGGGTCATGTGACATCAAATTCATTGGTATTTTCACAAGAAAAACAACGGTGTGCTTGGTTTGAACATAACTTTATTCTTTCATGAGTTATTTACAAGTTTCTGACCACTTATAAAATGTGTTCAATGTCACCGACCATTCCCATTTTATTAAGGTGTATCCATATAAATGGCCCACCCTGTAGAGCATTTCGTGTGGTGTTAATCACGTTTTGGTGCAGGGGTGTGTCTGTGTGTGTCTGTGTGTCCCACATCGGTTCCTTGCTTGATGCTCAAGGCGCTTGGTTTCTGCCCAGATCATCGACCCTCACATGCCGCGGGTGGGATGCCAGCACAACGGAGTGTCCATCCCGATGCCCCCGCTGGACGTCCTGCGGATTGGAGAGCAGATGCAGTACAAGTCCGAAGAGAAGCTCTTCCTCGTGCTCTTCTTCGACAACAAGCGCAGCTGGTGAGAAGCTGGCCTAGGGGACCTCGGTGGCGCCTTGGCGGTTCGGGGTTCGAACCCGCAGCTTTCCGATTACGGGTCCACTCCCCTACCCGCTAGGCCACCACTCTTATTAGAAGAAAACAATAGAACTTTTTAAACTGAATTTATAGGGGCCGCTAAACTGATTTATAGGGGCCGCTTCCCTAAAAGCCAGTTACAATTGTTTTAAACTATTTCTAATGCTTTATTGTTATGGCTTTGTTTATGGCCTGTACTGTATATTCCAAAGTCAAACTCTGACATTCTGACACTGTGGAAGGTTTGGGGTTCATTTTATCTAAATTCCAGATGTGGTGTTTTGGCGCCCTCTAGAGGTGCACCTGTGCTAAACCTCTTGGTAACCATGGAAATCCCTGTCCCCAGGCAATGGCTTCCTAAATCCAAAATGGTTCCGCTCGGGATCGACAAGACCATCGACAAGATCAAGATGATGGAGGGCCGCACGTCCTCCATCCGCAAAGCCGTGCAGACCGCGTTCAACAGGGCCATGAACCACCTCAGCCTCATCCAGGACGAGCCGGTCTGCGACATGAGCGACGTCGATTGAAAACGAGACTGAGGGATGGTGGGAACCCGTGGTTCTCATTCCTCTTCCGTACGACTCGTCACGGGTCACATGCTGCATAACGAATGTGTGTGTGTGTGTGCGTGTGTGTGCGCGTGTTGTTTTTGTTACTCCTCCGTCACTGTGCTGCGAGACTGCCAACGCCCCGCCCACCTCCGCCTCCGTTCCCGCCCCACTGTCATTAGTGTTATTTAATGAACTCTGTAAATACCCTGTACACGTACGCACACTTAACTTATTCTGTAGACCAGCTCGGTACTCTTCCAGACCCCCTTTTTTTCGTCCTATTTATGCTTTTATGAATTCAGTTGAGCGCTGCAGCGTTCTCGGCCGCAGCTGAGAGCGCCACGTTTTTTATTTAATTTTTTTTATTATTACTATTAAGTTATTGAAATTTATACGCGCGCTCCCTTTGGCATTAATGTCCTTTTGTAATCAAGAATGTTTTTACGGACAGTTTTAGTATATTTTTGTTCACACATATTTATATATAGCAAATCTATATCTGTACTCTGCGTGGGAGACGTCTGCCGCCGACAAAAAAAACAAAAAAACAAACCGAAAGTGCGTTGTTTTCACCGAAACCAAAAAGGAAAAACTGTGCTGCCCAGGACTCTTACTTTCCTCCGACGTGTCTGTGGCGTGGGAGAGCGTGTCTTTCACCTTCTTGTGTTCCCGGGACCTTCGTTTTAGACGATGTAGGAGGACGTGCCTGTGTTATTTATTGGCCAAGATGTGTAGAAGAAAACTTAAAAAAAAAAAAAAAAACTATTTGCATTAATTTTAGATAAATATAAAGAAAAGCGAGGGAGAGCGATGTTTGAACTGTAATGGAATCTAGGGCACATATTGTTTGTGGTGGAGGTTTTTTTTTATTTTTTTCGGTTGCCTTTTCTAAACGTCATTTTTTTTGCCAAGACTGTATATTTCATTACCTTTGTTTAGTTGCATTCTGGGTAGCATTGGGCAGGGTTTTATTATTATTATTATTGTTTTTTTAATACCTTTCGTCTTGTTATTATCTGTTGGCGGGGAGGGGTGTGAATTATTGCTGGGATTTCCTTTCGCTTTTTATAGACACTGATAATAAAAAGACGAGGCTGTAAACCACCGCGCCGTCGGCTGTGTCGCTTCCTGCTTCTCGCCACCAGGCGGCGCTGTAGCTCCACCGCCGGAGTTCCGCACCCAAGCTCACCCCGGGAAAAGCAGGAATAAAAATTCCTTCCATCCATCCATCAAGGCGACCCGAGCCTCCTGCCTGCACTGAAATAATAAAAGAAGTGAAGCTGTTTGTCCGCGGAGCTTTTTTTATTATTTTTTTTATTTGCCTCAATTAAAATATTTTGAGTTCTGCATTTCACCAAATGTTATAGCTCCTTATTTTATTGTTAATAATTAATGTGAACAAATTTTAAATTCTGCCTCACTGTTGGGGTGAAGGTGGTTTCAGATTGGGGTTTTACTTGGGAATTGGGGTTCTGCTATGTGTTTGTTTAGTTAAGTTTTTTTTTTTCATTTTAATGTAGGAACATGCAGAGTATATTTAACGCCATATTCGCAGGTTCAGCCGTGCGGTCCGCGTTTTGCCATTAAAATTCCGATCCGCCGTGCTGTCTAAACGGCCCGGTAATGCGGCTGGAGAGACTCTGGTCCCCGGCGACTGGCCGCCGAAGGTGACACTGTGACAGTTTTGAAGGAATGCGGCGCGGTGGCTCCCCCCCCCCCCCTAATTGCAGGAGGAAGTAAATACCAGACTCGGGCGGAGAGGGTGCCAAGTGGAGCATGAATATCAATCTGGCGCATCAGTGTCATCAAGACGCGTTTGACAGCACCGAAGTGGCCTAATTATCCCGGCGTGGGAGACGTGGGAGACGTGGCTCCGCTTGGAGGCCTCGGGGGTCGTCTGGCGGAAGCCGGCAGGTGGGCCCCGGTCTGACCCGGGTTCAGGGTGCAGCGACACGTAGCTTCTCTTGTTTAAAACGGACACTCGGATGTCCAAGACGTCACAGCAGGCCAAGGGGGGGGAGAAGACGTCTCCGTCCTGCCATCATGAGGACGCCTTCTCGTCAGGGTCGCCCAGAGACACTCAAATTAAGAGAATTATCAGTCCAACCGAGGAGTGGAACCCTGGTGGGGCAGTGGTGACCTAGCGGTTAAGGAATCGGCCCCGTAATCGGAAGGTTGCCGGTTTGAATCCATGGTGCCCACTGCTAACTCAGGGTGATGGTTAAATGCAGAGGACACATTTCACTGTGTGCACCGTGTGCTTTGCTGCTGTGTATCACAAGTGACAATCATGTCACTTTTTTTTTGGTGCGCCTGATGCTCACGTTGCCAGATTCTACCCTGTACTCATTTACGGCATTTACCAGATGCCCTTATCCAGAGGGACTTACAGTCAGTAGTTACAGGGACAGTCCCCCCCTGCTCAGGGACACGATGGTAGTAAGTGGGGTTTGAACCTGGGTCTTCTGGTTTACAGGCCGCCAGGCCTCCACCACCCACTCAGCTGCGAGGATGCAGGAGCTCTCGCAATTCGCAGTTTGGCGCCCGTGGTCTTCATGGTCTTGCTCCCCCCACACTTGGACTTTTATGGTTTGAGCAACAATCTTTAAGCTCCAAAAACTTGGAAACTCACCTCCACAAAGCCTTGGAGACGTGTCCTCTAACTCTCTTTTTACTCGGCGTTCTCTCCGCCGTTCTTGACCTTCCGCTGCACCAGGTTGTCTTGTGTACGTGCTGTGCTGGTAGCTGGAATTGTGTAGTTTATATTGAATAAACATTTATCATCATTAATAATAAAAGCATCAACGCTCATTATAACGGTGCAGCCGCGGTGCCCGCGCCGGCGTCTCTGTCGCCGCCTGACACCCACTGACGTGCCGCCGAGGAAGCAAGAAGGATCTCCAGCCTTCAGCCTTCAGCTGAGCGAGTGACTCACAGCGGAGCCGCCGCATTAAAACCCGCACAGAAGACGCCACCGTCACCGTCTCCACACCCACACCGGCCCTGCTCGGCCAAGGCCGCCCCTCCTCTCCCTGCCTGCCAGGCATTTACAGGCCGCGTCCTGGCGAACCAGACCATGGATTTCCAGGGGGGGCTATTTCAAAGTGCCGGTTAAAACGTGCCGGTTAAAACGTGCCAGGTCAGAAGATCTCATCCGTAAACTGTGTCCAGATCGCATCACACGACACCCACAAGCGGCAGAAAGAAAGACTGAGAATGGTTTCAGAACGATGCCGAATTGCCAAGAAAGCCTGAAAGCGGTTTATCAATATAAAAACGCTCTTTTGTTGTCTGGACCTGACTTGGCGGTTAGATGCGGAGTCCGTGGACGTTCAAAAGAAACCACAGGCGTCGTGAAGACTTTTTCCGATTCTATTTGCCTGTTTTACTATTTAAAAACAAGCAGTCTTTCTCTGTGTCACCACATTGAAAAAGCTTTTAAACACATCTAACATGTCATACGTTTTTATTAAAAATAAATGAATAAAATTGGCCATGTAGATGTGCAATGTTGTGTTAAGGTTTTTTTTTTTTTTTTTTTTTTTTTTACAGAAAATGAAATTTGAAGTGGAATTTTCTTCTTTTTATTTACCTCTATGGAACACATGGGTTGCTGATACGGTAGCTGTTGCTATGGCAAATATCCAAAATTCCCGAAAAATGTTATGATGCAAAATATACAGAATTACACCATGTAATAAGACCCAGGCGTTGGGGACGCAGGCTGATCCGCGGTGGCGAACCCACATTATTTCTACATCATTTCAATTAGACATTCAAGGTTTGAAGAAGCAAGTCATTAACCAGAACCCATGTCCAAATCGTGCTCGTCCAAGTCCATCCGAGGTTGGACAGTTTACATTTTACAGCATTTACCAGACGTCCTTATCCAGAGCGACTTACAATCAGTAGTTACAGGGACAGTCCCCCCTGGAGACACTCAGGGTGAAGTGTCTTGCTCAGGGACACAATGGTAGTAAGTGGGGTTTGAACCTGGGTCTTCTGGTTCACAGGCGAGTGTGTTACCCACTAGGCTACTACCTACCACAGTTTATCAGTACGTTCGACTGTCGGCGGAGAGGTGACGTGAAAGGCCGGTTTTCTCCGCTTTAAACCCCCCACCCGCCTCCTGAGGAACGTCGGCTGGGGCGCCAGGTGTATAAATATTAATGCCGCGAGGCCGACCCACCCCGCAGAGGCAAACGAACCGCGTGTTCATATGGTGCCCAGAGACAACGAGCAGCTTCAAAGGAATTTCATTTACAAATATTATAACTTCTCTCGCTCTGCTTCTTACTTGCAGGTTCCACGTAGCTCCTCCTTCTACGTTCCCTTTCTTGTTTGCCGTTTATTTGTCTGTCTGGGTTCTCTCTGTGAACGAGATCTTATTAGAAAGTTTGGTGCGTCTAATGAGGCAGTGGTGGGGCAGTGGTGACCTAGCGGTTAAGTAAGCAGCCCTGTAATCAGACGGTTGCCGGTTCGAATCCCGATCCGCCAAGGTGCCACTGAGGTGCCACTGAGCAAAGCACCGTCCCCACACTCTGCTCGCCGGGCGCCTGTCATGGTGCCCACTGCTCACTCAGGGTGATGGTTAAATGCAGAGGACAAATTTCACTGTGTGCACCGTGTGCTGTGCTGCTGTGTATCACATGTGACAATCACTTCACTTTCTTCTAATGATCGGCCAGAGTTGCCATGAGCTGCCGGTAATGCGCGGCGTCGCCATTTCTGCGTTCGTTCGTCGCGTTCGGATGAAACGGACGGGCGTGTGGGGCAAACCCGAACCACGGAGGACAATTTGCACGTCTGATATTCACCCGGCGCGGGCTCATCTTCTCCCAGACGATGCGGCGCTCGCTAATGATCCTTAGATTTCACAGTTTCCTTCTGCCTTCGCGGCGGAGAAGGGGAACGGTGTCACCGGCGGAGCCTTTGATGCGATCGTAATTAGACGTGATAATTAGCGGCGGCCGGCGCCGCCGTGGCACTGGGCAACTCTTCCTCCACCACTTCATCATTCCACCGTCCACCGTTCGCCCACTACGAACACCAACAGACGTTGCGGGACATTAGTGGACGCGCCCCACGTGCTCGGTCTTAAACGGCCCCGGGCAACGAGCCCCCTTGTCTGGAGACACCAGGGATGATCCGCCGAACTATAATCCGACATCAGGGTGTCAGGGTGCTAGTAGCCTAGCGGGTAACACACTCGCCTATGAACCAGAAGTCCCTGGTTCAAACCCCACTTACATCGTGTCCCTGAGCAAGACACTTAACCCTGAGTGTCTCCAGGGGGGGACTGTCCCTGTAACTACTGATTGGATAAGGGCGTCTGATAAATGCTATAAATGTAAATGTAGAACTCTACACTGGCTGCGCGTGGAAGATGGACGGTTGTGTGGATGACGTTGCACTCTGATGGTCGTCTCATCGACACGCCTCTTTTTCCAGGGCGGCGCCGTGAGGGACAGGGCCCAATGGACATCTCGCCAGGACTGGATTCGATCCCGCAGCCCTGCCAGGGGCCGCCCTGTAAGAATTGTCGGATTTAGTCTCCTTCGCTCTTCTCCTCACCGCCCCCCCCCCCCCCCCCCCCCCCCCCCTCCTTTCGTCTTTCGAACAAACACAATCGTCTCTCAGAGGAGAGCTTCGGTTCTCTGGAGTTGTGCAGGTGGGTCTGTTCTGGCGATTAAATAATAATAACGCGCCCACAGCCGTTGGCTCGCGCTCATCCTTGGACCCTCGCTCGCTGGTGGGAATGACGAAATGAGACGAAATGTTTCGCCTGGTGTCTTGTCATCGTCCCACCTCTAATCTCCCCTGGATAACAACAACACAAACGTAACGGGGCGGCGTTCACGCCATCAGGCGCAGCGTGTGAAGAACCGGGAGGAGATCTTGGGCGGGCCCACGTTACCTCGATGATCTCTTATCTCCAACCGAAGTCCCATATTCCCGCTTGTCCATAGAATAAAGCTCTTGAGGCCACCACTTCTTGTGCTGCGTGTCCTCTGGCCACCCAGCAAGTGTCACCAGCGTTAATGTGACACTGGTGATGAGTTGTTCTGATGAACCAAAATCAAGCAGTCAGCGGTGCACAGAATCACTGGCATCTCCATTAAACTCCATCAATAATGCAGTGAAACTGGATCACTTCAGTTTCAAAATGGTGCTGTCCTTGGCCAGTTTGGTGCAGCCATTTTAAGAGCCCTCCAGAGATGTTCAATTGGATGCAGGCTGGGCTACTCAAGGACGTTCGGAGTTGTCCTGAAGCCACTCCTTTGAAGCCACTCTCTTCCACCATGTCTCGGTATGTTGCTGCAGTCGTCTTTCCCTCCGTCCTGACTAGCCTCCCAGTTCCTGCAGCTGAAAAACATCCCCACAGCATGATGCTGCCACCACCATGCTTCGCTGTAGGGATGGTGTTGGCCTGGTGATGAGCGGTCCTCCAAACGCGATGGATGGGAATTTTGTTTCTCCAGACCTTCAGATGCCTTTTGGTAAAAAGCTTGTTTATGACTCATGATCTGGTCATTTGAAGGCTTTCCCATCACCAAATGTTTAAAGCCATCAGTAGGGCTAAGTCTTGGTCCTGATCCTCTGGGTCGTGTCTCATTTACATTTACATTTACAGAATTTATCAGACGCCCTTATCCAGAGCACCTTACAGTCAGTAGTTACAGGGACAGTCCCCCCCTGGAGACACTTAGGGTTAAGTGTCTTGCTCAGGGACACAATGGTAGTAAGTGGGATTTGAACCTGGTTCTTCTGGTTCATAGGCGAGTGTGTTACCCACTAGGCTACTACCACCCATTGACCGCTCCAGATACATCTTGAAGACTGGAGACCAGTCAGTCGGCAACTCTAGTTTTGGTGTAGTGTGGACGTCTGTGTCAGGAACTCTGCTGTCTTTATCAGGGTGCTTGACAGAGACCAGATGTCATGTCGGTGGTTGTCCAAAACTGCAGTCCTTCATTCAGCAGGATGTTGCCTGCTTTTGTGTCCCGGCACATGATCCCGACACTATGGATACAATCTGCACAGGCAACTGACAATGTTGGGATGCTGGACTTTCCGGATCGTAGATGACGCCATCTTTTTTCAAACTTTTGGACTGAACATTGCGATTGGCAGAAAAAATCTTGCGAACCATAGACTGTACCAAGAAATTTGGATGAGGTCTATCAGACCAGCATTGCCAGCTAGAATAATAATCATAGGCCAACACTGAAAATTGGATGGGAATATCCGGTAAAGTTATATTTTAACACAAAACATGTAGAACTGTACATATCGATATCGGTTTATCTGTGTTCTTCTGGGACAGTAAATGACCATTGTGCTGATGTAACCCAGATGTGGTCCTCTTTAGAGGAACTGATGGATTCACACATCAAAATGTCTGTTTCCTGTTATGTTTCTATGTTTCGTGTCTGACAACCTCCTCAAATCAATGTAAAATTGTGATAAAATTCTAGTTTTGAGTCTAATTTAATAAAAGATATGTGATATGAAATGGGTCATAGGTGAGTTGTTTCACTCCTCCGAAAGATTGGTTGAGGCAACAACCTGGTTAATTCATTAAACTAGTGGAACTCGAGTAGATCTTGAACAATGGCTTCACATTGGTTGCTTTTCTTTTCCCTTTCCCCCAAAGATGACCTTTTCCCCCGTATTCTCACCATTCCTGAGATGCACTGCCATGCTTAATGTCCTCTAATCATCAGGCCTGCAGAGCTCTTCTGTTCCTCCTCCTGTGCATAAAGCTGGCGATTATTCACCCGGGTCTCTGAAATGGGGTCTCTGGGGTGCTCAGCCCATTGTGCCGCCTCCTTGGTGGCTCTGTTCAGCCAGCGCGTTATGGCCCGCTTCCCTATCGGCTGCAGGCAGACTGCGGCCTGCGTGACACGTGCTGCCTGTGCTGGCGTGCCGCCGGCCCTTTAACAGATCCATTACTGCCACCGTTTTCATCGTAGACCCCCATAACTCCATCTCCATGACCCCCTCTTCACATCCATCTTCACAATCGCACTCGTGTTTATCATCCCTTGTTCAACTTATTCCCAGTCGCTCGGTGATTTTTTTATAAAGTAAAGTGAAGTGATCGTCACATGTGATACACAGCAGCACAGCACACGGTGCACACAGGGAAATTTGTCCTCTGCATTTAACCCATCACCCTTGGTGAGCAGTGGGAAATCTCATTGTGGGACTGGATCAAAGTGGCTGGAATTCTGCACCAAGACTTCAGATACAGAATTAGGGGACACTAAGACCAATATGAATGCAAAATAGGGGACGTTTAATTCATTTTCTCTTTCACTCATTCACTGCCACTACCCTATCACTCTGTTCTCACCTGTCCATCCTCCCATTTGCCCCTATTACATTTTGCAGCGCTGTAAATGTTTCCTACTGTAATCATCAGTACACACGACATCATTTGACCATTCAAACTTGTAATTACAAAACGTCTGCATCCATATTTTAATAATGCGTGCAGGTTAGAGGTTTGCTTGTGCATCTCTCCTGTGTCTGCTGCGCTGTGCGCATTAATGCACCTCAAACTCTGCTGCCTTCGCCCCGGTTCCGGCTTCGCGGCTGGGCCGTCGGGGTTTCTGTCGAATTCCCAGACTCCTTGTTCCTGGGGTGGCGTGATCCTAAACATAGAGCCGCGAATAGCAGCCTTGCACCGCGCCGCACGGGGAAAGAAAAAAAAGCCCTCACCTGAGCCGCCAGAAATAGAGCCACTCATTATGCAGAAAGATGAGACAGATTCCCTGCCTGTTGATAATAATCCCCCCTCCGGCGGCCGCAGACTCGGCAAAATACGAAGAGAAGATGCCCGCAAGGTTCGCGCCTCTTTTTAATTGATACCGGATCGTTTGGAGAGTTTAATTCGATCACAGGTTCGGATAGAATTTGGAATTCGCCTTGTCTGTGCATGATCACCGCCGGTCGCATTAAGGACCTAATTGCCCTTTGACCTCTTCCGCGAAGGAACGGGCCTCGCCACCGTTATTGGACGAAGCTCGCACGCGGGGCCCTCGCGTACAATCGAGGCGGACAAACCAGGAGGTGTAATTAGGCGGCGAGTCGGAGTGTCCGCTCCCGGCCCTCCGGTAAAACAACACACCTCTCGCAGCGGTCATTACAGGCCCTGCGGAGCGGGCCCGCCGTACCAACACGCGGCGCCCGTGAAGGACGGGATGATCAGAGAATGAATTAGTGCCCCGGCCGACAGCTTTATTAACGCGGCCGCCTGCCGCCAACCGATAACGAACAATGCGGCGGAGGAATCTCCACTAACGACCTTGTTAGGGCAGATGACGGCATCGACACGCCGATAAGGGCGTGTTAAAAAATGACAGCTGTGTTTCGAGTGTTATTGTATAATTACCGGCCTCGAATTTGGGGGTTACGAGGCTGAAGATGTGGTTGTAAAGCGCGGCAGAGCGTTTTACGCAGCGGACACGTAACCTTTACTCCGGGTTGTTCTAGTTGTTATTATTATTATTTCGTTATAATCAGGTCTCAGCGATTCTAATTGCGATTTATTTGAGTCGGTTCATACTATGTGTGTTAAAAATATGAAATATGAAGTGCGCTATAAGTAGCATACCACGTTGAGTTGAGTTACATTTACAGCATTTACCAGACGCCCTTATCCAGAGCGACTTACAATCAGTAGTGACAGGGACAGTCCCCCCCTGGAGACACTCAGGGTTAAGTGTCCTGCTAAGGGACACGATGGTAGTAAGTGGGGTTTGAACCTGGGTCTTCTGGTTCATAGGCAAGTGTGTTACCTGCTAGGCTAAAGTGGGAATTAACGTGGGACACGTGGGACTGATTGCACATTTCACTTTATGCACAAAGCCACGCCCTACGCCAATCCTCTGGGTCCATGTGGAAACATGACTCCTTTATTTCAGGACTCTAAAGAACCCCAAAATGTTTTTCAATTTTTTTTTCCTGGGCATGAAATATGGGGCAAACGCAGAAACACATAAGTCAATCGGGGTTTCTTCAAGTCGACCATCTCCATTTCCCCGTCCTCTAAGTGTCCCTCTTCCGCCCCAGCCACCCACATGTCCTCTCTCACCACACATGTAAACCTACTGCAAGGTCTTCCTCCTCTCCTCCATCCTCAGGGTCCTTCTCCCAACATGCTCAGTGTTTTAGAAAACCTTTTTATGTGAAAGTGCTTTATTGGGTCGGTTTAGGCTACAATGGGGTTATTAATGATAAAGACCCGGTCAAAAAATCCCTTTGAAATACATTTGTATATGTTCTGCACATTCTGAAAAGATGAATGACTTGCTGGTTCCAGAAGCTGTGCGAGATTTTGACATTAACGCGGACTCATGCGCCCGCCGTCTCTGCGTGCCGGAGCGCCTTCCAGCCCGTGGGCCGAACCGCACACAAAGAACACTGCCTGGTTCTAAAGGAGAGCACCCCCACAGGGATCATGTATTATGAACTACTCTCTCTCACACACACACACACACACACACACACACTGGTGATTTCACACAGCAACAGCGGCGCTGTAATTCGCCGATCTAATGTCGGGTGGGCGACACGTGCCGGTTCTGGTCGATATGATTATGATTATGACTATGACAATGATTATCGGGCATTATCGGCTCGGGCTGCAGCGTCATCAGGGTCGTTGTCCGTCGGTCTTTGCCGTGGACCCGGTTCCAGAGTTACGTTACAGGCCCCAAGATCGCAGTGGTGGCCCTAGCGGTTAAGGAAGCGGCCCTGTAATCAGAAGGTTGCCGGTTTGAATCCCGATCCGCCAAGGTGCCACTGAGGTGCCACTGAGCAAAGCACCGTCCCCACACACTGCTCCCCGGGCGCCTGTCATGGCTGCCCACTGCTCACTCAGGGTGATGGGTTAAATGCAGAGGACAAATTTCACTGTGTGCACCATGCTGTGCTGCTGTGTATCACATGTGACAATCACTTCACTTTAAAAAAAGGCAGTTCTTTATCTCAAAAAGATTCAGTCATTCACACTTTAGTGTTCTCTTCTTTATGAATACATTTATTAATACCAAATTATGTTAAACTGGAATTCCCTGTTAGTACAGGGTGGTGGTAGTCTAGTGGGTAACACACTCGCCTATGAACCAGAAGACCCAGGTTCAAATCCCACTTACTACCATTGTGTCCCTGAGCAAGACACTTAACCCTGAGTGTCTCCTGGGGGGACTGTCCCTGTAACTATAGGATAAGGGTGTCTAGAAAATGCTGTAAATGAATGAAATTAGTAGTATTATTCTAACAGGGAAAACATCAGTGAGATCAGAGTTGTCTTAAAAGAAATTGACATTAAATTTAGGTCTGGATAACAACATGGTTTCTTCACATATTGACATTTCTCATGATATTAAAAACTCCTACTGTACAGAACACACAGCATTGAAATGTGATGTTAATTTGTTCCTGTCACCATCACTGAACAGCTTTACTGAAATGTAACTGGTAATAATGAGAAATGACACCAGCAACCAAACTTGAGTGAAAACGATGCGTTTGAATTGTCAATTATGGAAGAAAAGCAGCGTTTTGTCAAGCTGCTCATGTCAGATGCTCAAATTTCTTAACCCACAAATTTGCTAATCTGTACGTGACGCGCGTTCTAAAGTGCAAAAGAGGGTTCGTGGTGAGAAGGGGAAGCTTCACCGACAGAGGTTCCCCCGTTGTGTGCGGTGATGCTTCTCTTCCACTGATATCTCCTGCTTGGCCGCCATTCGCTGTTGGCATCACCAGAGGCGAGCAAACAACACGAGAACTACACGATGTTTTCCGGATCCCATTATTCTATCATTTCTCCTGGAGAAAGTTAATTTAATGAGCATTATCAGCGGCTAATGGGAATTATAATTAGCGAGATGAAGAAGATTATCTCTGCATAATTAGCTGTATCTGTCAGCTTCAATTAAGATGACGGGAATTAGGGGCGGCTCTGTCCTGTGGCAGAGGAACTGTCCGTTGGCTTTTTTTTCTCCCCCCTTTCTTTTCCGGAACTGTGTTATGGAAATCGTCCGTGTTTAAGGCCTGAAAGTAGGACGAATACAAATCTGCAGGAGCGCCAGCCATCTTCAGAGACCCGTTTCCGACAGCCAGAAGAGGAGGGCGGCGCTCCTCTGTGGCCGCTACAAGGCTGGAGAGGCGATCCGGACAGAATACTAATGACGTGAAAACGCCAAGCGCCCCGATCCCCAGCAGCGTCGGACTTGTGTCCACATTTGCCCTGAACGACCCCCGAATAAAGCAGCACATGCTTCCATGTAGGTTATCTTTGTTCTGTAAAAACAATATCATTTGCCATCGTCCTCATCCTTTTTCCATCGAACTCTGAATTTTACATAGTGCACTATATGGGAAATAATTGTGAACCAATTATGGTTTGTTCTCTATACACTGGACTACATAGTGAACATAATACAATAGAATATAATAAGTTTGCCAATCAATAAATTTTTTTTACTAATCAAACGTTGTAGTTTATCGTGATTAAGAGCATGCTTAATAATGCATAGGACAATATCCCACTTTAACATAACTAAAGCAGATATAAAAGTAGGTACAAAATACTCAATCTTTAAATCTTTTTCAATTTTTTACAAAAATTTTAAATCGCATGATAGTTGGAGAGCTTTCATTTACATTTACATTTACATTTACATTTACGGCATTTACCAGACGCCCTTATCCAGAGCGACTTACAATCAGTAGTTACAGGGACAGTCCCCCTGGAGCAACTTAGGGTTAAGTGTCTTGCTCAGGGACACAATGGTAGTAAGCGGGACTTGAACCTGGGTCTCCTGGTTCATAGGCGAGTGTGTTACCCCTAGGCTACTACCATCCCCTTTCTACTGGGAAGATGATTGAATTAAAATATGATGTAGACATGTAGACCAAAAGCTGAAGACACAAATAGCTGGAGACTAAAGGCTGAGTGATATCACTATTGCCATTGAATTAGCAAATCTTTGCTGAATCTGTGCAGTATTTTAATATACTGCGTGTATTAAAAGCTGCAGCATGATCGTACATTGAATGTAACGCGCTGTAGCTGCCATACTACGAGTCGAGAGAGATTGTTTAAGTGGGCGTGGCTTTAACATGGGACACATCTGATTGGTGAGCATGACCAACTATCGGGTGGTAGTAGCCTAGTGGGTAACACACTCGCCTGTAAACCAGAAGACCCAGGTTCAAACCCCACTTACTACCATCCTGAGCAAGACACTTAACCCTGAGTGTGTCCAGGGGGGGACTGTCCCTGTAACTACTGATTGTAAGTCGCTCTGGATAAATGCTGTAAAATGTAAATCAGCGCATCGCGTTTCTGCCACCACACCTCACAGTGTTAAACTGCGTCCAGATGCTCTAGCGATCGTGCTTTATAAAATCGCACTTATTAAAGGTTTGATAAGCCCTTCAGCCCTACCGGAGACGCATCCGGTTGTTTGCCCATCGTACCCGAAGACTGTTGGGTCGCGGCTTTCTGGAAGCGCCACAAGGGCCGACAGGTGTCTACTTGAAAGTCATTTCCTGGGCCCGCAGGCTGAATGAACCCCATTTAATGGCCGTAATTAACCAGCACGCAGGAGCGTTTAACACACGGCCGCACACATGATTCATACCGCCGAAGGCTTCTGCCCTGTGTCGGAGTTGCCGCGGTTAAGCCCTAAGCCGCTCTTTGCTTTGGGATATTGATCAGGCTCAGCCGATATTTACAGATGGATACTGGGACTCGTCGCGATGCCCAATGCGGTGTCCGGCGAATAACTGCGAGGTTCGGGATTCCCGCCGTGAAAGTTCTTCTATCCAGTGAGATGTTAACACCGTCGGTAGCTCAGCCTTTATCGATGGGCCGCGCATAACGCAGGGTGGTGAGGTGTCTGTGCAGAACCGACAGCAATTACTATTGCAATTAATGTAATCCAATAAAAAATCTTCACGCTTAATTTGTGTCCCTTCGGAGTTGCTGTGGTCTGGAGGATTTCGATGCTGCTTTCTCTTCTGTGCATTGATTTTGCCTGCAGGGTTGCCACACTGCTGAGCCATGTTGAGTGTGTGTGTGTGTTTTTGTGTGTGGGATCTGTGGATTAACCAAGGCCTGAACTTGAAATGTGAAAGGACAGAACAGTCAATATGCACTGATTAATGATAATGGCATGCAGGCCGGGGGATAATCTTTATAAGCTCTTTTTATCTTAAGGCCAATTGAGTGAAACCAGGAGGAAAAAAAAAAAAATCCCGAATCCTAAAGCAAACGAAACGCGTAGCTGGTGTGGGTTCTTCGCGTCGACCCGGGGCAGTGGCTGCAGGAATTAAACGCTTAACCATCCCATTTGGCATTATAGACATGTTACGTAGTCACGAAGCCACGGAGGCGTTTAAAGTGCTTGCGCGTGTTTTTTTTTTTTTTATTTTATTACAGTTGTCTTGGCATTAAAGGTTCGTTTTTGTAAAAAGCATTATTAAAGCAGCTATTTATTTCCTCCTCTCCAGTGTACCGATGAATGCAGACACATCCTGAAGACACCATCTTAAATGGGAAAATACTTCCCACAGCTTTTATCCAAAGTGACTTCTAATCCGTAGCAACAATTCATTTGAACTCTTCAACGTGTTAAAACAGATGATTACGACTGGTTGACTGGTGTTTGCATAAATGTCCTCAATTGAAAAGTGATTCAGTTCAGCTCAACGTCGCCTCATTTACATTTACATTTCATTTACATTTAAGGCATTTGGCAGACGCCCCTTATCCAGAGCGACTTACAATGTGCTTCCAAGTTACCATGGATGAAGTAATCAGTTCTAGTTCATTAGGACCCCCAACTATGACCCCCAACTTGTTGTACATTTACAGCATTTACCAGATGCCCTTATCCAGAGCGCCTTACAGTCAGCAGTTACTGGAACAGTCCTCCCCTGGAGACACTCAGGGTTAAGTGTCCTGCTCAGGGACACGATGGTAGTAAGTGGGGTTTGAACCTGGGTCTTCTGGCTCAAAGGAGAGTGTGTAACCCCACTAGGCTACTACCACCCTGTTTTCTGTACATAAGTTAGACATTTAAAGTGAATGGGAAGCAGGTCTGTTGAGCACACCATTACGTTCAACGTCTCTTCCCCACACTTGTCTTTTTTATTCATTGTTAATTCATTGCAAATGTTACATCTTTAGTAAAAAAATCGATTGACAGTCGTAATTTTTTACTTGCCACCGTCATTATTCATTTGACTAGTTTAGCGCCGTCTGTCTTCTCTGTTGTCTATACGTTTATTTGCCTTAAATGTTCTTGGACCGCCCGTGTCGACGTTGCACAAATATACTTTACGTCAGTGTGTAACGTTGCTGAAATGTTACATGAAGCACCAGGTTCCAGAGAAACGTTCTAACCCGTATGTGGCTCAAATGACGCTGGACCTCGAACTTCAGTCCATCTGGAGCAACTCAGGGAAGACTGTGTTACCCATGGACACTGGGGACCAAAGTTCCTCTACTTGACTGAAGGCCTCAGAAAACGTCTTTACGATGTTCTGCTCGTTTTGATAGTAGATCGATGTTCTCCTGCCTCAGTATCACGTTGACGAGCTCAGCCATTCTGCGGACAAGTCATTTCACGGCGCGCCGATGAGGCCGACAAATGAAATCTTTGTTATTGCTGTAATGAATTCCTTCCCACAGCTTCATCCCATAATCAGATGCTCATTGACAGTGATGAAACGGACATGATGGTTTATCTCGCTTTCGCACATCCGAGGCTGAAAAGCCTGAAATTGAAGAGGCCTGATCCCACCAGCGAAGCCGCGGCGACCGTCGCCGCCGCATTCGCCCTGATCGTGGCTAATTTATGCGCCCTCATGGTTGCAATTACCGCCCTGGCCCACGGATATGCACGTGGCCGCAGCGGGGTCGAATGGGAACTGTAGCGTTTACCTGTTGAGTTGCCATCAGCGCTTTGGTGGATTGAGCCCGCCTCCCACCGGCGCTGTCTGCACCGGGACGTGTCCGTCTGAGGATCGCTTCTGAACCGTCCCACAGCCCTCTGCTCCGCCTCCATTGGATTCTCTCGGTCCGCCAATTAATTTTGCCACATAAAAGACATCAGGCCGACAGATCAGTGAGCCGGCGGCGGGCATGATGGATCGGGTCTTTGAGGTGCTGGGTTTCTGCTGGGGAGAACAGTGAGGGCTGATGGAAACTTTGCTGAGGTCTGGTAAATGGGTGGGGCTCCCTGTGCCTGCCTCTACTTTGATTGGGCCTTGTGAGATTATAGGTCAGGACTGGGTGAAGCTCACACAACTTGGTTGTGTTGGACAAGAACTTAGTAGGCCAGTCTTGTTGTGTGTGAGTGAATAGAAAGAACTGGGGCTGTCAAAATTAATACACTGATCGCAAGCAAGGTCTTGAGAATTAATATGCAAATTTTGTGGCATATTAGCTAGAGGAAATAAAACCTGACCATTCACCCGGATGCTTGACCTCTGCACGTTCATTTAGGCTCCTCCTGGTACAAACGACCTGCCATTAGTTCCGCCAACCGCCTCCACTTTGGAAATTCTATCTCAAGATCCAATAAAAAGAGAAGAAAGACTAAACGGATAAGCAGTATTGATTTAAAATACAGCGCTATGGCAAAGCTGAGGAAAAAGGCTGTATTATTTATTTCCTCCACGCAGCCTGTTAAAAAGCAATATCTGAGGACAAGCGGAGTAAATCTGCTCTTGATACACTGCAACATGACTAATTTTTTTACTCGGTTTAAAACGCTGCTGCTTGGTTTTATTTGCCAGTGTGGGCTACGCGAGTGTGAAGCATTACGTTCGCATGTGTACATTAATCCGGTTTTATGTAGCGATGGTAATCGGACGGGGCTGAAATGGACGACCGGTAGCGTCGTTTGGGTGTTTTTTTTGTCGCTGGGATGAATGGGACGGGGATCAATAGCGCGCTAATAGAAGAATTGCTCCAGTAAATGGTCTAATCTATTGTTGGCTCCACCTCGTGCGGCGGCCTTGTTTCTGGCCCCCTTACTTATTCCTTTTAGCGTAATGAACTTTTAATAAGTGGGGAGTGAGGAGTCGCTCTTCATGAATATCAGGTGAGGCGCCCCGGCGAGCAAGAGGGCCGGCCGCTGGCCACCGTTTGACGGCCCAGCCGCCCGACTCCGGGCTTGAGTGACAGTGATGAGCGGGGTTGGACGGGCGGCGACATGCGACACCTCCAATCCCCCCGGTGTCCCGCCGCCGCCCTCAGCTCTGTGACAGGGAGTTAAGACGTGTCTGAGGACGAGCCATCGCGCGCCGCGCTCAACATGATATCAGCTCATTTCCTGCGATGCTGTGACTGATTTTGCCGCGCCGCAATTGGAATGACTCTTGACAAGCAATATGTATCTACAGTGACACTTCTCATCTCATTCCGGATGCCGCGTTACGGGGAACGGGCTCGGTGGTTAGCCCGTCTTTATTTCAATATTTCTTCATGAATAATGCGGCGCATTACTGTGGTCACACGTGGGTTAATGACAACATTACTTGAGATGTGCTTAATTACATTTTCCCACGATGCATTTTAATGAAGGCAGACATTAAAAGTGCATTTGTTTCAAGTGAAGGTCCTCGAATGGACCAATCACACGCCTCACTTTTCTCAGACCTGCAGCCAATGGGATTGCTTCAGATTGTTACAACAATCTCAATCACGTGAAAGTTAATAATTTCGCTGAAAATGCCTTTACTTGCAGCAATAGCACACTATACATGCAACCGATGCAGATTTTTACAGCTAAAACAACAAGGTAAATGCTCATAATTCCTCGTTTATTAAATAATCCACTCCATAAGGATTCAAAAGCCCATACGTCAGAGTGGTGATGTGGTCAAATGGAGTGTAACGAAGTACATATGCAAATTTTAACATCAACACCCGTACATTTTAAACTTTTTCCACTTTAACCATGTTTACAAATGGCAATTTGTAAATAATACCTGCATGTATTTAGTTATCTTTCTGTTAAATAAGACGCGGGTCTGTTGTTTAACAGGGTCATGCCGCTAAACGTGCCGTCAAACACACATTCGGAACGTGACCTTTGACCCTGGTCCGGGAAGGCGTCTTGAAACCCGCCTACGCTGGAAGTGAACGGGAAGTGGGCGCGCAAGCAGAACGCATGGATTTATTCATGGATTTATTAAGCGCGCAGCACTTATCCCGCGTCTGCATTTTGCGCGCTGCCCTGGTGCATTGTGGGAATGTATCCCCTGGCCAGTTTATCATCATTTGTGTACCGCTCTTTGTGTAAACTGTCTTGTGCATTGCGCCCCAAAACAAACCCCAAGCTCCATTTAGGCTAATTTGAAACTGTCTGTGGGAATAGCGCCGCTGTGAGGGTCAGGGGTCACAAGGTGTTCATAATTGACTTTTTCCCTCTGAAGACGGTGGCCGCACACCGTGTCACTGTGAAAGCGGCTGTCATGGCGTTGCCACGGCGGCTCTGGAGAGCCATCGTGGGAGCGGCCGGATTAATTGTGGCACGTCGCGGAGAGGCGCGGCCGCCTGCCACGCGCGTTTATGGCTCCGCCGCCGCGACCCCCGCGCCGGTACCTGATTTATTTAGTCGCCGCCGCGCTTTTCCGGAGCAGGGTCTTTGTGTGCACAAGGTCATTTAAATCGAATCAATGGGAGCCATCGGCTCCACGCCTCCCCGCCCGCGAAACGGCCATCAGATCAATGGGAGCAAATTGAATTAATCTCCAGCGTTGTATGATGAGAAAGGGGGACGTATGTGTGTGGTTTGTTTATGCTCTTGGAACAATGTCCCTTTGTTTGGTGTCTGTGGAGTCCTTCAGCGCGCGGAGAAAACCGATAACTTGTCCCAGCCGCGTCTCTGCTGTTCCTCCACACATTCAGAAGCGATAGAATCGTCGAGTCCTGCAGAAGAAAAGAAGATTAGGGTGTTTACACCCTGCGATGGGTGGCACAGCAATTTTATCCCTTCACCGCAACCTCTCCACATAATCTGCCCATCAAGCAGTCTGTCATTGTCATCGTCTCGATCCCCGTCCACACGGCGACATTTTTCTAAAACAGGTGTCCACACGGACACGGTTATTTTCTAAAACGGCTCCCAGCCCCGCCTGCAACCCGACCTTTAACCCCGAACGCGTCCTGGATGCAACGATGGCGGAAACTACGCTGCACGTTTCTGAAGAAGAGACGAGGCCGGCGAACGATGGCGCGTTTAGTAGGGTGGTAGTAGCCTAGTGGGTAACACACTCGCCTATGAACCAGAGGACCCGGGTTTAAATCCCACTTACTACCATTGTGTCCCTGAGCAAGACACTTAACCCTAAGTTGCTCCAGGGGGACTGTCCCTGTAAATACTGATTGTAAGTCGCTCTGGATAAGGGCGTCTGATAAATGCCATAAATGTAAATGTAAATGTTTAACTCACCACAGAGCAGAGCTAGACACCAAACAAGGAGAGTGGGGGGTTACAGCGCCACCTACAGGTGCGGAGGGGCGTGACAACGCCGCTCGGGGCGTTCTCTGCATTTCCGCTGGGATGAAGACATTACAGATAACGCTCTTTATTTTTTTGTTCCCACTGGATCAAGCTGCTTCTGTATTTGTTTGCATATTATTTAAAAAATGCTGCGGTTTCATGGCGAGAAACGCCTATCAGCCCTGGAAGGACCGTATAGCGGGTTTTATTCACACACTGGTGTAAAACGTCGCCTTTTACTATTCACACCATTCACACGTAAATACCAGCATAGACTAAACTATTCATTCTCAACGTGTCTTTTACATTCAATCCGCACCACAGTTTTTCTGCTGTTTTGCTAAAGTTAAATTCACACTCTTGGCAGATTTGTAGACATATTTTATTCTAAACCCCACAATGCTCACTATTTCCCCGGGTGCCGGGTAGATCCTCTGCTAATTTTGTTCCCACGTGCCACAATGTTTAGACGCTGCCTAAAATATGTCTTTTTGCTCCCCGTAGGATGCACCGTCAGGAGAGATTTTTATTTAATTCATTGTTATATATAGTTTTTTTCTTTTTTTTTTCTTGCATTGTATTATCGCGACCTTATTAAATCAGGGAACTCTTTTTCATGTTCTCTCCGAAGCCATTGTGCCTGGTGCTGGGTGCCAGTTGAAATGGCCCGCCTGTGGGCTCCCCCGGGGGACAGGACCGGCTCCAGCTCGCTTCTTTGGGATCTTATTAAGCCCGCACAGATGGGTCGCACTCTTTTATTCATAAGGGAGCGCAAACTTTGATCTCCTCAGTCACGTTTCGCAGCCGCCGAACGAGTGGGGACCAAAGAGTCCAGCGCGTTAAGGACTCCGCTCTCCGTCACTCGCTTCTTTATTTATGAATACTTGACTCTGCAGGCCTGAACGTTGTCATGATCCATTGTTCGTGCTTGATGGAGTCGTTTGTAATGAGTTCAACTGGTTGCATTTGTTTTACTGTCAGTCACCATGAGCGCAGTGATTTATTTGATGCTCCGGGGATGAGCTCTCAGGTTTCATATTTCTGTATCTGCACCGGCGGTGCCGAAGCTCGTCTGACGTGGCGGTGGATAGAAAATCAGTTCTTAATCAGTTGATCGTATTGAGAGTCCATAGATTAATGTCTGAAATGCTGGTGCCGGCATGTTAACTGGTGTCCTGCTCTGCATATTGGGACAGTATCTGATTTCAGAAGTGAAGTGATATTGAACTGTTGGGGCGATACAGTATGGACAGAAACCCAAGGACTGGGCGTATTCGACTAGACCACAGACTGAATTTTGTTGATGAGATTGTAAAGTCCCAATGATACACAGCAGCACAGCACACAGTGAAATGTGTCCTCTGCATTTAACCCATCACCCTTGGTGAGCAGTGGGCGGCCATGAGAGGCGCCCGGGGAGCAGTGTGTGGGGACGGTGCTTTGCTCAGTGGCACCTCAGTGGCACCTTGGCGGATCGGGATTTGAACCGGAAACCTTCTGATTACAGGGTCGCTTCCTTAACTGCTAGTCACTTTAATCAGTAAATTGGGTTAACTTGCAGTGTGTGGGGCACCTCAGCGGTTCAGGATTCAAACCAGCAACCTTCCGATTACGAGTCCTTTTCCTAACCCGCTGGGCCACCACATGTCCCCGCATCTGCGTCAGCTACTTCCACGGGATCTAACGGGATGGCGGCCACACCCCCCTCAGTAACTGGACCCGTCTCGAATATATATCGTTGGTGGTGGACGAGTGAAGGACACCTCGCTGCTGCAGTCCACGGAATTCACAGCGGGAAGGGGAACTGACATCACGCTAACGCGAGCAGCACCGGCACTAATGACATGTGAATGTCGAACGAGTGGTTCTCGAGTCAAAAACGAGCCCATCTGAGGAGACAAATTGGCCAGACCTTTAGGCTGACTCCATTCATTAAACTGTCTTTATCCAGCAGGGAAGGATAAACTTCGCATATGAGCGCAGAAGGACAGGCTGTAGCCTGGCGGGTAACACACTCGCCTGTGACCCAGAAGACCCAGGTTCAAATCCCACTTACTACCATTGTGTCCCCGAGCAAGACACGTAACCCTGAGTGTCTCCCGGGGGGGACTGTCCCTGTAACTACTGATTGTAAGTCGCTCTGGATAAGGGCGTCTGGTAAATGTGAATGGAGGGAGTAATGGAGGGGTGAGGGGGTTTACAGTAATGGTTGCTGCTTTTTTAAAAAAAAGTTATTGTTGCACTTGCCGGGGACTTCTGGCTTCGTTGGCCCCGGCATCTGAAGCGTATTCATGCTTCCAGATGGTAACGGGTTTGGCACATCTGGAGGTGCCCTTTGATGTGTTTATTACGACTTTTTGTGTTCAAAAATCGCTTCTCGGGATAAGCAATCATGCAAACATGCAGCAGGAAATTACCAGCGAAAATGAGTTTTCAGACGTGCCTCTTTTCCTCACTAATTACTTTCTGAATTGGGGTTAATTGGTTAATGGTGGAAAATGAGAGTGCACCGCCGCAGATCACCACTTACACAAACACACGTCTGGGACGTGCGTCTCCAGAAGGGATTTTCTTTTCTTGTGTTAAACATGCAGGATTAGTTATTGGGCAAATGATGAATTTGTCAGGTTTCATTTTGCCCCGTGGACATCCTGAGGCCTTAAGTTTTGCTGGTGGGGGAACAGTTTTACAAGATTAGCAAGTGGGAAAAAGACAAATGTACACTGAATGAGAACACGGGAACACGACTGCGACTTCTTATTTATATATACATTATTCCCGGGTGTGGAGTTCGGACGCCTGTGTCCATCCCCGGTGCAATTCGTTATTCATTTTTCACCGGAATTTTCCCTCTTGGTAATTATTCTTTCGCTGTCGTTCCTCATCGCTCCCGCGTTTGATGAGAGGTGCCGTAATCGCTTTTTAATGGAAGCCATTTTCTCCCGTAATCCGTCTGATTTCATGCCAGGTCTCACTCCCATTCGGGACTGTGGTTGAAATGGTCTGACAGGCCCGACCTTGTGCTGTGAGCAGTCAATAGTCATGCCGCCCAGTCCCCTTCTTCTGCAACACTTCCCAGTTTCATGAATATGTCTGAAGGGCACTGGCAAGTCCGGAAGCTACGCCCCCGGCTGGAGACAATTCCGGTTTCATCCGGGTAACGTTTGGTAATATAAGCAGGTACTGTGATGATGAAGTTAAGCAGTCATTTGCGATCAGTTGCATCATAATTGTGTGGTGGGTAAATGTGGAACAAATTATTAGAGTATCACAGAATCAACAGTCTGTAGTGATGTCATTGTCATCTTGACGAGCCCTTTGCGAATTTGATTTACCGGTTTAACTTTTCATTGATTTATTTGCTTCTGGAAAATGTCGATGTTTTTCATTACAGTCAATAAAATGCATTCATATTAAGCCTACTTGAAGTTGACTGTTTTTTTTTTACAAATTTATAAAAATTCAGTTTGGGTTTGTTGTATTTCACACAGAACCGCCACACAGTATAATTCTGTACGTTTTTATATAAATATGTTGTATGGATGTGATATCCAGCATGTTTTAAACCAAATCCCTGCTTTACGGTCGGCTCCTGCTGCTGCTGCTGCTGGTGGTCGTGCCTCCTCTCCATCTCGCGGCGGTAATAGAATTTCAGCCTGGAGGCGGACAGCGATGAGGATCCATCCCGGCGCTGGATTTCCCCCTCCTGCAGCCCCCCGCTGGATCCGAGGAACTGTATCCCCTCAGATTACCTCCGAAATCCGCGGGGATCCGGGGGGGTTTCGGACGGGCTGACCCAGAAAGATCGGAACTTGCGCTTTGCCTACAGTTTGCTGCTAAAGTGAAGTGATTGTCATTTGTGATACACAGCAGCACAGCACACGGTGCACACAGTGAAATTTGTCCTCTGCATTTAACCATCACCATTGGTGAGCAGGGGGCGGCCATGACAGGCACCCGGGGAGCAGTGTGTGGGGACGTTACTTTGCTCAGTGGCACCTCGGCGGATCGGGATTCGAACCGGCAACCTTCTGATTACGAAGTCGCTTCCTTAACCGCTAGGCCACCAGCTGCCCCCAAATACTGCAGCCCAGATACCGCAACCCGGCGCAGCCGGCGGCCGCCACTGCACAGAAGGGCCGGGCTCTCGCGCAAAGTCCCGCCGAGTTACACGACCCAGGCCTCATTTCACACTTGCACACTTCGGAGGGCTGGTTTACGGCAGCACGCTTGTCATCCCTACGTCCCGACAGTGCGCCCTGTTACGCCTCTCAGATTGGTTTGTGTCGCCGGCACTCCTCGCCGGAATGGCGTTTTTCTTCACACTCCGCGGGTGGCTGTTGGGTAATCCAATTTTGAACTGTGCAAACACTTCTGTCATGTTGTGTTGGGATGTCATCTTTGAATCTATTAGCGCCGAATGAAAGTAATATCGTGAGAAGTGAGGGTGAGGAGCCTCACGTACGCCCAGGGGAGACCTGGGATTTAATGCAGCACGGTGGGCTTCTCTCTCTTTTTTTTGTGTAGCACTTTACATATGAACAGCCCGAAATAAGTTGTACAAAACGACACACGTTTTTTCATACACACGTTAATTTTCTTAAATGTAAATTTTTTAATTACATTTCAAGATCAGTCGATTAAGAAATTATAACTGCAGTTAACGTTTGGAAAATTGTGGGTTCGTATCTTTGTGTTTTAACTTCCAAAAGAAGGCAATTAAAATCATGCAAATTTCCAGAACGTGCTGGCCAGCCAGTGGGTGACTGTTGGTAAAGTGGCTGTAGTGCCACAAGCTGGAAACAGCGATTGGTTGTCGCTCCTGTGCTCCCTGCATGGCAGACACGCCCACCCTCAATCCCCTAATAAAATTTCACAGCATAAAATCTACACATTTGCATTTTCTTGATATATGCATTCTTATATGCATATACATATATGCACTCTATGCATCCGGGCAGCGGTGGCCTAGCGGTTAAGAAAGTGGCCCCATAATCAGAAGGTTGCCGGTTCGAATCCCGATCCGCCACTGAGCAAAGCACCGTCCCCACACACTGCTCCCCGGGCACCTGTCATGGCTGCCCACGGGTTAAATGCAGAGGACAAATTTTACTGTGTGCACCGTGTGCTGTGCTGCTGTGTATCACAAGTGACAATCACTTTACTTACATTTACATTTTACATTTACAGCATTTATGAGACGCCCTTATCCAGAGCCACTTACAATCAGTAGTGACAGGGACAGTCCCCCTGGAGCAACTTAGGGTTAAGTGTCTTGCTCAGGGACACAATGGTAGTAAGTGGGATTCGAACCCGGGTCTTCTGGTTCATAGGCGTGTGTTACCCACTAGGCTACTACCACCCTACTTCCCTTCATTTCTTTCCTTTCTTTCATGCAATTGTTATGTACACACACACACACACACACAACTGTTTTCGTGACTAAACAATTACTTTTACTAAAAGTAAAGACTCATTCAACAGAGTAAAACATGGCCGAATGGCAGATTTAGTCCAGATTTCGTATTTGTAACTGCCATCGAAATGTATTGTGCAGTAGAGAAGACTCCAGCCGTGCTTTTCATCAGGAGCAGGTAACCTTCAGCAGGCCCTTCCCGTATTAAATAAATAAGTCCGGATACCGAAACACAGGTGCTCCACGACGGAAACCAATTAACCGGCCGTCCTATTATTCCTCCATAAACTTGTATCTCTTAATAATTGATGATCATTAGCATTGAGATGGCGGTGGGATATATAAAGGCCCCCATCTTTATTCATTTAAATAGGGGGTCAGTCTCCCTAGGTGTCTTTCTCTCTGTAGATTATAAATTGCGCCGCGGCTCTTTTCAGCGGCATTTCCTCCGACTCCACAATGGCCCAGTTTCATCTCCCGAAGTCGAATGAATTTAAATGTGATAAATCATAGATCTGATTAAAGGATTATTCCCTGTGATATAAAACCGACGTGGAGGAGATGAATTTGAAATGAAGGAGGGAGGAAATTTGACGTGCCGGGAACTTTACTGTTAAGTTGAATAATTCACCTCCTGGGAAGTGGAGGGTCATTATGTGAGACTCCTCTCGTGTTAATGAATATGTCTCCTAATTCGTGTGTTTTAACTGCGAGCCTCGGCCACATTTATCGCCGTTATTAATGCGCCCCCGGCTGCTGTTTGGTAAAGCGCCATTCCGGATCTGAATCAGTCGGCCTTGGCCTGAGGGACGCGTTGTGCTTGACCCATCGCTCTGTTGCGTGGGCTCGTGAATCTCCGGGGACAAAAATAAGTGCTTTCGCTCGATGCTGCAGCGAATGGAAAGCTCCTGAAAAAAGGGCTCAGTTTCCATTTCGAAATGACCCCCCCGAGCCCGCGAATTAGCAGCCGTTTCTGACGTCTACTTGTTCCAGTGCCTCCGACCGCCGCGTGGTACTTAACTCGGGGACAAAAACGACCGCTTATACAAATTCGGCAGCCCTGAGCTCACATTCTGGGTCTGGGCAGCTCGGGCTGGATGCGGGGAAGATGCTATCATGCCTGAAGCAATCTGCGATGTGGCCATATGTCACAAATAGGTGTCAACACTTATTACAGTCTGGGGTGGGGGCGGCGGGGAAAGAGAACTCACTTATCAGACGGGGTGTCGCGGTGACATCCCTCCTGTCCGTGACAGCTCCATTTGGAGGGATCGGCCTGAAATTCCGCTGCCGTTTTTAATCACGAGCCGCAGTCCAGCAACTCGGCGTTTCACAGGAGGCAGACCGCAGTCTCGCCGCAGTGTCGTTTCCTCCGTTACACAGTACCGCACACTTTCCATTTCACCATATTTTGCAGAAGATTCTTTATGAAAGAGGGACTTTTTTCTAAATTCCAATCAATATATATAGAGGAGGTGAAGAGAGCATCTACAACAGCATCTACAGCTACGTGTGGCGGAGACTCATGGCGGCCACTCAACGTTTCAACGGTGCAAGAAACGGGTTTTGGAGTGGGATATAAGAAGACACCGTGGCGTGTTCCGTATCGCGAGTAGGCAGGATGACAAGGATGTGACGAATTGCTGTCTCTTATTTCACTCTTACTTTCATTTTGAGTTTAAGAGCAATAAACGTGTATTGGAATGTTAAGAAATGTATATTTATTCATTCAGATCTGTAAGTTAGAATGTAATAAATGCTATATTGGTCAATTCATCTAGAAATAATTGAGTATCAAACCAATTTGAAAAAACACCGAACGAATTGTTAGATTAATCGATCCATCGCTGGATTATTAAAGCTTGTTAAAATTCTCTTGGTGTAAAAAACTGAAACTGTATGTATGTTTGCACATGTAATAAATCTGTAGATCTATTGGCTCACGTTCCTAGCAAAATAAAAAGATTTTTTATTTGCTGATGCAAAAGGGTAATAAATGAGAAATTCTGAGAAAAAAATGGCGCGAGACTGCAGGACCCAAGCATTAGTTGAATAAACATGCCAAAGCCTGACAGTGATTTGCATCACTATAGAATATTTCAATTACGAAACACGAAGAAAAGCAATTCATTTGGTGTTCCAGTGCAGCCCTGATTCAGATCTAATTGCCGTTCGCACCGTTCTCAGAAAATGGCCCGAGAATATTGGACAAGAACAATGCAAGAGCCAAAGTGGGTTTTGAATAACACCACATGTTCCAGACGTTTTATGGTTCTGTGGAGAAGCGCAGATCAAGAATGAGCAATTTCTAATTCACTTTAAACTTTTCAGCCCTTATGCAAATCTTATCTGGTCAATAATTAGAACAAAATATAGTAAATTCCATGAATATGGATCCGGTTTGTTTATTTATGCTAAATGCATGTTTTTGGAAGCTGCATCTGGATAATTTTGCTGACCGTCTTTAGCTGCATTGTTATTGACGGCTTATTGCTTAATGAACTCGGGATGGGAATTGATGATGATTGCAGTCGGCCGGACCCGTAAAATCTGTCAGCGAGTTTTACGAGCGCAGCTCCCAGAAACCGCGCTTGAGCTTTTCTGATCTTCACAGACCCACAACCTAACCTTTGCCATCTGAAGCACTGCATATTTAATTACAATTGATCAGTTTTGTGTTAATACATAATGATCAAATGTTCCTTTTGTTATTAACTGAACAACCCAGTTCCATACATGCGACTTAACAGGCGTGTTATTTAATAAAACAAGAAGTTTAGAACTTTCCAATATCCAAATATATCAAGGGTGGTGGCGTTGTTCTTCTGCCTCATGGCCTGGGGAGCTTCAGCGTTGGTAAAACCACAGCCAGTCCCCCCTGGAGACACTCAGGGTTAAGTGTCCTGCTCAGGGACACGATGGTGGTTTGAACCTGGGTCTTCTGGTTCATATGGGTGGTAGTGGCCTAGCGGGTAACACACTCGCCTGTGAACCAGAAGACCCAGGTTCAAACCCCACTTACTACCATTGTGTCCCTGAGCAAGACACTTAACCCTGAGTGTCTCCAGGGGGGGACTGTCCCTGTAACTACTGACTGTAAGTCGCTCTGGATAAGGGCGTCTGGTAAATGATAAATGTAAAAATGTACAAATATGCGAGTGTGTTACTCTCTAGGCCAATATCATGAATAACACCAGCAGCGTCTGGTTGGTTATTGCACCTGTACGCTTGTGGGGCTCCCCGCGTGGAACGCATCAGTAAACTGGGGCGCTGGTCATTACCGCGAGCTGGTTTCACTGGTTCAAAGTCCTCGTTAACACGTCCTAATAAAGCGCACGAAGGCGCATTCAATTGTGACCGCGTGGCGGGCCGAGTGCCGCAGTCGCTGCTATTGCGGGGCGGGGCCTGATCAATATTCACACACGGACCGCACTTGAATTTGTTGTGGCGGGGCGCGCATATTGACTGCGGCGGCTGAACAATGCATTTCCACTCGACTTTTCTACCCGTCCGCCGTCCGTCCGCTTTCGAAAACACGAGCCTGTTTCCCATGTAAATGCGGTATCCCATCAGCCCATGGGGCCTGCAGCGGTGTACAGCCAGACCTAATCCTGCTGATGCCGACAACTTTCTTCTGTTTTTCCCGGCCCGCCCCCTCCTTCTCTCTCTCTCTCTCTTCATCCTCCCTCCCTCCCTGCTCCTCCCCCTCTCCTATATCTTTCCCCTTTTTCTTTCAACAACTTTGTTTTTTAAGGCTTGCTCCTCCACCATCTGTCGATTTATCTCCGCTACAGCGGCTCCTGGGCGAGGGCTCTGGAGAGATGGGAAATGGAGGAGGGAAGACGTGCCAGCGATCAATCTTCCCCGGTGCTCCGTCACGATGGGCCTCCAGCATCAACACCCTTATCCTGGCTGAAAAGTCATTTCACCCCCCCTGCGTCCGGCGCCGCGGATCCCCGCACCTCCCCGAGACGCCTAATCCCATTACGGGCGGGGTCAAATTATCCCAAGCCACACAGCCGAGCTCTTAATCCGCCCATCATTCCTTATATACTATCTCCAAATCATATCTGAACTCTCGGGGCGCCTGCCCGCTGTCAGCCACAACATTAAAAATACTCGCAGGTCACCTGGCGCTGGGCTGTCCGAGAAATTTGACCTTTTGTAAATAACAATTAAATTGCACCAGGCATGAGATTTATCATTTTTATCATTTATCACTTTTTCTTACATGGTTAATACAGTTACTGAAATGTTCAGGCCACTTGCTATTTCCATGTATGAAATGCAAGTTTATTTTTTGCCCATTTTTGGCTGGTTTGAGATCTTTGTTACCTAATTAAACTTCATCTAAAAGAAATAAATTACAGGGATTAAAAAAAAAGCCGTTTTGTGAAAACTTAGTCTTGAAGAGGGCGGCTGTCTTATATTCGGGGTCGTCATATACTTGGACGAGCGGCTACTGAAAAAACGCGAGATGTGTGGAAGCAGGAGAAATCGAAGCGTAAAGATCTGAGCGACTTTGATGTTGGACGAGTGGATGAGACGCAGCAGGTCCCGTGGGCCGTTCCTGGACTCCACCAAAATGGTTCCAGGAAAGGACACCGTCCGAGGCCTTCAGGAGTTCCTCCGCGGTTTTCATGCATGACGTTTCACCGTCTCTCTCTCTCTCTGGTACTTAAAGATCAGCATGAGAGGTTTAACTTGCCCCGTCAAATAATATTAATTAGTTCATTAAAAGCTCAGGTGGAGCTTCTGTAGCTCCAGGGCTGATGTGCTTTTAAGGTGACACCGCAGAGCAAATGAACTTCTGTGGTCCGAGCAGATATGCAAGATAAAAGCTGCAGGGACAGACGTTCCAATTTACCCACAATTCTGTATAAACGCGCTTGGCCCGATGGAATACAGTCAAACTAATCGATTTTTCAGCACGCCCAGAGCTTATTATAATTCACACTTTACATCAAATGAAGCTTTTCTGCTCTGATTTGCCCAGAGACAGTCGATGGCGCTCCGACTTTATCCACCCTTCAAATCGTCTTTAGGATCCACTCCAAGTGCTGCTCTGCATATTTAATTGCTTCCAGCTTTCCGGTGCCACTTTAGGAGCCATTGTGCGCGAGCCGTTAATGAGCAGCCAATTATTTTTGCTAATTTGGTTATCCGAGAGTGGATGTGGGGGCCGCAAAAATATTTCCACGTCTGTGTTGTTGGACCGACACGCGTTCGAAGTCGCACCGTTACATAATTCCCACACTCCAAAAACCGAGTCAAAATGGCTGCCCCCTGCAAACGCCCAGAATCCCCTGCTTTCCATCTAACCTGAACCCTGACTGTGCAGAAGGAAGGAAGCACCGGTCCACTCAACTTGTCAGCTCCTCAAATTTTCCAAACATTCCGAATAATTCATTCACGGAATAGTAGTCATCATGTACAACCTTCTACTGTCTTCTTTTGAAATCTATATAAGACATGAGACTTACTGTTGAAAATAATATCGCGATTCTGAGTTGCATTCGCACGAACAGTTCTGGTTACTTACGGTGATGCTGGACGTCTAAACGTGGCACAGTCGTAGCGTTCATTGCGTCAATTTTGCATTATTTATTATTTTTATTCAAATTTGATCTGAATGAGATGCTACACCCGATAAACACACGCCAAAAACCACATTGTAGGGTCTTCATGTACAACCTTCTTCTGTCTTTTGGAATATTTGGATTATACTGAGCTGCCTAGCTAGTGCTGTTTTACATTCACGCTCGCCATCACGATTGCCATCTCCATGTGCTCTGTGTGTACATGTTAATACTTCATGTACCTTAAAAACATGAACCCAGGCCACCTTGGCCTTTGAGTGGCTTCGATGTCTGTCTGTGACTTCTATTGTGTTTGGGATTTGGACAAATAATGACCCACAATTACCAAGAGCGGAACGTTTATTATCAGAGCTGTTGACAGGTCATGGAGGCAAAAGTGATCAAGGGGACCCCAATGGCACCTTGGCGGTTTGGGATTCGAACCCGCAACCTTCTGCCTCCTTACCCGCTAGGCCACCACTGCTCCGGTACCCAACGAGAATATCTGATGTTGGTTTATTATTTGTAATTACCACAAAATAGCGAAGGTGGAGCAGGAAAAAGCCAGTCACTGATCATTACAAAAAAACGTACACATCACAAGAGATATTATGACTCCCGACAAATCACAGATAATATTTTATATTCATGTGTACATGCATCACAAGGTGTGCTTAAAATAACGACTTTAGAATCGGTTTCCGTTGCCTCCAAACTGGCCTGACTCCGCCTTGCATTAAAGGTGCAATGTGGTGCTGGTGGAGAGTGTACAGCAGGGGGCAGTATTTCACCAGTGTTTCACAATCTCATTCCCGGTCAACACAATCTATATAAGACTTGGTGTTTAAATAATATCGCATGCGCAAGTACAGTTCTGGTGATTTATGGTGATGCTGGAGAATTTCGACATCTAAACGTGGCCCAGTCCTAGGGTTCATTACGTTAATTTAGCGAGATTTATAATTATTATTCAAATTTGATTTTAATGATATGCTACATATGATGTGTGTTTACTTCAGTAAACTTTACTAGAAAGCTTCGTCCTCTGGCCGTCAGTCGTGTAGTGACCCCTGGTGACAGCTGACGGAGGTGCGGATGGGTGGCTGTGATCGGACCCTGCTGGTGTCCCACCATCGGCACCGCAGACGTGGAGAGCGAGGTAGCGTCGGCCTTCTCCCTCTCCTCGCGACCTCTGAACATGCGGTGAATGCCACGCGCCGACGCGGCGCCAGCAGGCGTCTTTAAAATATGCATAATGACCATAAGACAAAAATCGAGTTCTTAATTAATAATGTGCACAAGTTCGCCGAATACCTTAACCCATTTTGTCAGCAGTCCTTTTTCCGGCCCGAGATCGCCCGGAGGGCACCAGGTGAAATCGGCGCGTTTGACATTTTCTGCCGCGCTTTTTCAGGCCCAGTGAACTGAGGGAAAATGACATTTAATTACTGGTGAGCAGTCACGCAGTTCGGCTAATTACAATCCCCGGAGTTTAGTCATCATATCTAATTAACTTTTACTTTCATGAAAGCTTAATGGTGTTCAGCCGCACAGTCGACCACGCCGCGCCACGTCTCAGGAATATTGACACCGGTTGGAGAATTAATTCCCGCTTCTTCTCCTCTCCCCACGCTGTGCCTTCAGCCCGTCAGTGTCTTTAGCTGCAGGGTTTTGTGACACTCGTCCCCGGGCTGATGAGCGGGATTCCGCCCTCCCGAGTTCTCTCGGCACGGCTGTCACTCAGCGCCGCCTGACGGACCTGGCCGGGTCGCCCAATCACAAGCAGCCAGAACGCGGTAAATGTTCGGTGGCATGAATGCTGTGTGACCTCGGGCCCGGCTCGAACGCATTTGGAGCCCTGGGCGGGGTCTTCGGTGGCGCCCCCTTGTCTAGATATGTTTTGTTGGGGTCGGTGGGGCGCTGGCAGAACAAGCACTAGATGTGAGGGGGGGTGAAACATAGCCAGTACGCTGCTTTTTACGCCGTTTTATTACTTGCATTAATATGCAAATTGGAGAGGTTGCGGTTGCCTCATAGGAAAATAACGTATCATTATCATTACTACTACTACTTAATAAGCTTTTCTAAATTCATGTTGGTTTGTTCCTTTCATAGTAAGAAACATTAATACCAACTAGTTTTAAAAATAGTGGAACGTTACCCCTGGATGCATAGCGCCCTTATATTGCCAACGTCATGGGCAGGGCCTGTGTGTATCAATGGACCAAATGCAGTAGATTTCAACTGTATTGACGCCTTTAAAACACGTTTTGTGTGTGTATATGTATGTACGTTTAACGGATTTTTATGGCCAGTTATCTAATCTAAAATTAGAAGCAAGTCTAATGGCTTGAAGAATGCGTAAGATTTGGTGTATCGATGAATTGTTGACTACATGACAATGTGTCCAGCGTCCGGAGTGTTAGGGGGGGGGGGGGGCGGGAGGACAATGTCCACCTGTTCTAAAGATAACAACAGGATCGGATCGATGTGTCTCGCTGTGGGACCCCGGGTTTTTCCTCAATAGACTCAACTAATTGGTGATTGAAAATCCCTGCATTCTTCCCGGGGCTATTTAAAGGTCACCGCCTGTCATAAAATGGACTTTTCTGGTTTTGTTTAAGCACTAACAAGGTTCATAGATTCGGGCCAGGAAAACACAATTCCGCTTTGAGGCAGACAGGAAAATATGCCCTTTTATTTTAATGGTGCATGTGGAGTACTGCAATTAAATTATGAATGTTTGAGAAATTAAGTCCTTTCCTTTCGTTTTTGTGATGAACTAAATTTGGTACATGGCCAGCATAGTTTTTTTTGAAAATTGGAAATTGCCATGACTTTGAAATCATGAGTGCTCAAATAATAGGAAGTTTAAGTCGGATGTGGCCACGTTCTGTGCGATCAGTGGACTGTTCCGCTGAATTTAAAGCTCGGATCAGTGTCCGGGGTTGCGTAACAATGAAATCTACTCCATTTAGTCCATAGTGAGACACAGGGACGGCCCGCGGCATGGGCAATTTAGGGTGCCTTCCATCCAGGGGGCACCACAAACGGAGGAAGAAAAAAAGGAGCGGCATTCCACTATTTTTTAAAAACTAGTTAACCCCCCCACTGCCTTCCTATTTAAAACACATGCCTGGTTGCAAGGGGGCGCCACCGAAAATTTGTTCGGGCTGGGCCTGGGTGATAATGAATAAAGGGAAATTTGAAGTGAACCCAGCACGGGGCCTTGTGACACCCCGAAGAAGACGTTCAGTGTGATTCAGACGTTCGCGAGGACAGGAGGCAAATAAATCACAAAACGTTATTCACCGTAACACCCTGCGTTCTGTCGCGGGCGATGATAATAATATCATAAGTAGTCCGGAAATAATAATAATGGAATAGAATTTCACTGACACATGGTCCACTAACACTGCTCTCGTTCTCGCTGTCAAAGTCCTCCTGGGCGCCCTATTAAAATCTCATTAAAACTGTAAACTAATTATTTTTGCCGAACGACTCGAGGCTGAAATTTTGAAGATGTGATCATTTGCTAGCGGTTTGGTGCTTTTGTTGTTCGCACAACTTTGATTCGTCCCTAATTGCAAGCAATTAAAAATAGCCTTTCTGGCCCGAAACAGAGAAACACAAATAGTTTCTCATTATTCAGGGTGGGCCATTTATATGGATCAACCTTAATAAAACGGGAATGGTTGGTGACATTAACGTCCTGTTTGTGGCACATTAGTATATTTGAGGGGGTAAACTTTACAAGATGGGTGGTGACCATAGTGGCCATTTTGAAGTCGGCCATCTTGGATCCAACTTTTGTTTTTTCAATAGGAAGAGGGTCATGTGACACATCAAAGTTATTGGTAATTATTCTTTCATGAGTTATTTACAAGTTTGTGACCATTGTACATATTTTGAGATGTTATGATATAGAACTCATCCATAAGAATACGGACTGTGGTTGACGTGGCTCATTGACGGGGGTCTTGTAAAGGACCCCGCTGTCTTGTACTCGCGTGCGTGTGTGGTGGCGTGTGTTCAGAGGACGGTTAAATCACTGTCCACCCTCGCCTTCGGGTGCCATGTCTCCCTTGTCTTATCAATCTATCGACGCGGCACCTGCGCATCTCAAGCCAATAGTGTGCTACGCCACCCAGGAATACTAATGCAGATGCAGATGGGCTGTTTGGCCCTGTCAGCAGCCATCGATCCCCCTGCAGGCCTCGAGTGACGGGAATGGAGTCACCTCTGAAGGGGAGACTTCAGGCCCGGTGTCCAAACCGCGTCCCCCGCACCCGAGCGTCCAGCCCCCCGCCCGTCCGCTTCTGGAAGACGTGTAGGACAGGTCGGGCACAGTTAATTACCAAGAGGAAAGCTCGGGCCTCATTAGGCCTCGGAACACTAATGAGGTGCCAGGTATTGAGAGGCGCTATGCAAATGACGGCGGTTAGAAAGACGAGATCTAATCTGGGATTTATTCTAATTAGAAGTGATTTACTTTCCCGGTGCATTGCCGCGAGAGCCGTCCCGCTCGCGCCGGCATGCAGCATGAGGTTCATGCGGCTCTCTCCGACATAAGCACCCGCGAATGAAGGCACGGCGCGCGTTCAGAATCAGAATCTGTTCTAGAGATCTGATGCTCGCGGTGAAACACGAGCTTTTACAGACATAGTCAGTCGGTGATGCATCAAGAAACTAAACGAATGAGGTGATTTAGCGGAAGAAATAATCATCGAACGATAAAGAGAAGCACATGCGTAGCGTCCTGATGATTGACGGATGGAAACGCTCAAAACAGCGACGGGTCAGGACCAGAAGGTCGGAAGAGAGCAAGAAACAAGGCTCACGCGAGCGATCGGATCACTTCTTCTCATCGCAGGAACGAAGGAAAGCGCCTCGCGCATCTTTTATTCAACGCCTCGGTCACGTCGCAGCTCTTACATCAATAACATCTGCAGCCCGCGTTGACGTCCGAGACGTATCGCATGTGACAGCATTTATATCAATTATCAGATGGTTACGTAAGCCGTCTGAGCGGGCCGCGGGGTGACCTTGTCATTCCCCCCGCGGAATAATAAAGGGGGGGAGGAAGAGGGGAAGGGGAAGGCGGAGGAGTTTGCGCCCTCATTTTCCGGGGACCCCCCCGAACGAGCCATTCATCCTCGTGGGCCACGATGCTGAGAGCCCATTGCGCCTTTTCCGGCTCGGAAGAAACGGAACGTGCGTTTTTTTCAATTACGCCGCCCGACAACAGGCAATCTAAATAAGCCCCTTTCATCCGCCCCGGTTCAGGGGCGTCGACGGCACCAAATTATTACAGACACCGCGAATTGCGCGTTTCCCCCTGTCTGGCGTTTTATTCCAAGCTGCCACCATTTAGCGCTGTCAGGCCCTCTTACCTGGCGCCGAATAAAGGTCAAGCAATCAGGCATCTGTAAGGACGGCTAATTTGTCATCCCTTGACAAACGTGTCAGCGTCTAATCTTGTCGGCGGGATGATACTGCCACGCGCAGGAAAGGTTAAGAGATTCAAAGCTGCCGCTCGCATCGCGGCGAGGACAGGACGGCGCGGCGGAGCGGAAAATTCCATTTTTTCCTCCGATAGGGCCTCGCCCGGCCCGCCTCCCCGCCTCCCCGCCGCTTTCCTGCTCATCTTAATTGTTGAGGGTCCTTTTGCACGCCGAGATCGTCCCTTTCAAGACAATAAGTGATCCAATCCAACTTTCTTCTGAATCGCTCCCAGCCCCTAACCAGACCCGGCTCGGGGGGGTCGGGGGGTTTCGGGCCCTTGTTTTCATGCTCCTCTGCCGCTTCGATCGGGGGTAATGGAGGGCGCGGCTGACAGCGGGGCACCGGCCATGTTTAGACTGGAATGTTACCCTGCTGACTGGCGGGCTGTCAGTTAAAGCCTCGCGAGCGCGGGACTGGCTTTCTTTCTGTACAGCGTCACGCATGTACCTGCAATCTTCACACGCATTGCATTATAAATGATTATTGATATATAAACCAAGCTGACTCGGAGCCAAGCATGAGCCTGTGTTACCTTGACCTGCCGTGCTGAGGGAAAGCTGCGGCTCTGACCCATCATCCGCTCAGGCTCGGCGGTAAACCCATCTTTATAGGTGCAGAAATAGATTAATAGAGCGGCGGTGTGTGGTTATGCTTTGTGCAGGACGGATGAAGCCGTGTGCTGGAACCTGGCAGGCGATGGTGCAATATTCAAGCTGAGGTTTACTGGCTGCGCCGGTCTCACAGTTCGATTCGGTTACAATTATCATGCATCAATTATTGATCTTGATGTATCCCATCAATGTTTGTGGCCTAGCGGTTAAGGAAGCGGCCCCGTAATCAGAAGGTTGCCGGTTTGAATCCCGATCCGCCAAAGTGCCACTGGGCAAAGCACCGTCCCCACACGCTGCTCCCCGGGCGCCTGTCATGGTGCCCACTGCTCACCACGGGTGATGGTTAAATACAGAGGACATGTTTCACTGTGTCACTGTGTACTGTGCTGCTGTGTATCACAAGTGACAATCACTTCACTTTCACTTTCAAAGCGTCCACATGATGGCGTCCAATAAATGCTGCAAGCAATGTTTTGTTGGCTTCAATTCCCGCCAAAATCTCGACAAACGTTAAACAGCATCGAGCAAGTGGCAGTGAAACGGCAAGCGAACGGAGCTACAAAGTGCAGCAAAAACGCGCACGGCATAAATTTGGAACGGTTGTGTGGACGAGGCCGAGCTCAGAGCAGGCCACCGCAGTCTTGAGAGTGAAGTGATTGTCATTGTGAAATCGCCCTCAGTGAGCAGTGGGCGGCCATGACAGGCGCCCGGGGACCAGTGTGTGGGGACGGTGCTTTGCCCAGTGGCACCTTGGCGGCCCGGGATTCGAACCGGCAACCGGTTACCCGCTGGGCGACAACTGCGACCGCTGTCTTTTTTGGAACGTGAGAATGGACGCGTTGCTCGGAATCCTCATCTGAAAGGGGGCACTGGGGACGTCGAACACAGTGTCCAATGTCACGGGCTGCCCTCCCGCCGAGTTAAAGATGGCGGGGGCTGTCAGGCTGCGGAGACAAGTGAGCCGCGTTAAGAAGCCCTATGACACTTGTATCATCCACTCTCTCCTCCTGACAGCCTTTCCCCTTTCATGTCTCCGCCCTGCTCGGCATTATCCCAGGCGTGTAAGACAAGCGGTGCGGCGGGGAAGTCGGCTGTCTTTAAACTCCTTTATTAAGTCTAAGCCGCGCGCGGGCGGCGCTGCCGGTTGTCATTTCGGCCCCGAACGCGCACCTTCCCAAATGAGATTAATCACGGATTCAATTAGAGCAGATCCAAGTGGAAGGAACCCGCTGTTCATGCGCCAGGGAGGATTCTGGCCCGAAACGGCTTCACAGAACCGCGGTGTGCATTTGTTTTCCTTTTGTTCTGACGGCCACATTATAAAGTGGTACAGTTATTATTGGAAGCCGACTGGATGTGAAAAGGGAGACCGAAATTGGGACGAAGCATAATGTCCTTTGATGTTATCACTGCAAAAAAAAAATTAAAATAATGTCTGCCTCTGTAGCGCCCCTAAGGCCTCATTGTCAGGATCTCAAAAACTGCTTTATTTTTTCGTAGAATCGTATAATTCATCATGCAAATACTCCCAGAATGAAACAAACATATTTACCCCCAAAGGGGAATCCATCTAATGAGCTCAGCCAGTGGAATATTCATACCTATGTGCAGTTTTTTCATTAAAATTATTATTTTTTCGATAAACAACAGCATAATCATCTCTGAGAAATGTCAGCTGAGGCGTCTACATCTTTTGTCAATAGATCACAGAAACAAATCTTTTTTTTTTCATCCAAAGTATTTTTATTAAAGTTTTTTTTTATAAACATATACAATTTCAAATGAGAACAAATGAACATCAAACCCCAATCCTCTCAGAGGAGAAAGAAAAAAACAACAACCTCAACACTACATGGGACAGAACACACTCCAGACTCTATCCCCCCAGAATCTTGCACCAATTTAGAATTTTTTTTTTATACTTTCATTTTACTCGTTTGCACACCTTCACCCTACCTGTTACACACATTTTATGTTTAAAAAAAGTGTAATATTTTGCAATATTTGCATATTGGTATACTGTATACTTGCAATGTTTGCAATACTGTGGTCTATAGCAGTCGCTGAAGCATTTCACTGCACATCATACCATGTATTACTGTGTATGTGACAAATAAAATTTGAATTTGAAATTTGAAAATTTGAAAAAGAAAGAAAGAAAAAAAAAAAAAAAAAAGACAACTGCAGAAGGCCAGACAAGACAGACTTACATTTACATTTACAGCATGTATCAGACTTACAGGTACATGTATTACACATGTATTACACAGACATATAGATGTAATACAGATGTATTACACAGACATATAGATTGAATACAGATGTATTACACAGACATATAGATGTAATACAGATGTATTACAAAGCCATATAGATGTATTACAGATGTTTTACACACACATATAGATGTATTACAGATGTATTACACACACATATGGAGGTTTCGCAGAACAAGTAGCAATTAACTGAATCTTCCAGCTTCCAGGTTAAAAGGGTTGCCATGTTGTTGAGAATCTCTTGGTATATCCCTCTTCATACTGTAACTAGTTTCTCACATTGCACATGGTACCTCATGTCCTTGATCCAGCGTCCATACGTTGGAGGGGTGGAATGTTTCCATACACAGAATTAGTCTTCTAGCAGCAAGTGAACAGAAAGCAATCGTGTCCGACTGCCCCACAGTTAGATTCACACCATCAGGAGTAACAACAAACTTTGCAATGGTGGAAGATGGAGCGATAAATTGACTACACATTTTGGAAAAGGTATCAAATATCAGATCCCCAAAATTTGATATCTTTGGGCATGTCCAAAACATGTTAAGTAAAGTAGCTGGCAACACATATAGGATCACTGTCCCTCCTAAACTTGGATAATTTATGAATGAAACTGATATAAAACTTAATCAGAGAAAAATTTAATCAGAGTGTGTCTGAGACAGATATGCCATATATCATCAGATATTGTTTCTTCCAGAGCCCTTCCCCATTTACACCTCAAGGCCTCCAAATAATCTTCATTGGTGGTATTGAATAAGTTATAGACTGTTTCTTATTTCCTTTGTGGGTAAGTAGTAAATCTAGGAGCGATTGGGGAGGGCAAAAAGGAAAATGTTTAGAGTTGGAGGCTACATAGCTCCTCAGCTGTAAATATCTGAAGAAACGTGATCTAGGAACACAAAATTTCTTCAATATCTGCTCAAAAGATGCAAAATTGTCCTCAATATAAAGATCCCATAGTGAGTGAAGACCACATTTAGACCATACATCAAAAGCTTCATCCATCATTGAAGGGGGAAATGTAAAGATTTTTGTTACTGACGTAGAAAGATTGGCAAAATGGTGTCTAAGATGATTCCAAATCTTTACAGTGTGTATTGTAACATGATTGGATGAAACAGTAGATATAATAAAAGTGGTAATTTGGCACATAGTAGTACGATTGGGGTGGACTGGATAGATGCCCTTTCTATTTTTAACTAGCTAGGGATATCAATATCATTACTAATCCAATATAACATTACTTTCACATTGACTGACTGTTAGTATTATAAAAAGTTGGGAAGTGCCATTTTACGGGGTTTACGGGGTTTTCCCAGTTATTCTGGGCTGTTTCTTGTTCCAAATGAAACTTGAGGTTTGACCGTTTAAACGACTGGGAGACACTGAAATGGGTATAGAAATTTATCTTAAATACATTGATCCTTCCACTGAGACCTAGAGAAGGTGAGTTCAAGTCTTGATTTAAGTAAGAGTAAGGGTTGATAATTGGCTTTGTAAAGATCTTTAAATTTAGGGGTGATCCAAATTCCTTAATATTTAGATTTATTATGAGCAATTTTAAAGAGACTTTGGTAGAGAGAGACGTCCCACATGGAAGCACCAATTGGTATTAAGACTGATATTGGTTAGGCATAAATTTGGTGCATGAACATTAGCAGGGATAACTGGGTGTCCACACAGGCGACCAATTACTATTAAAAGACGTAAATGGTATATTTTTGCTGATTGTTATGGCACATCTTTATAGCTTTTAAATTGAAATCAGAATGATAAGCCTGGACTGATCAGAAATGCACATTTCTGCACAAATGTCTCTTGGAGGAATGCTACATCAACCTTCAAATGCTTCATATGGGCAAAATCTTTTTTTACGCTTCACTGGGTGATTAAGAGATTTAACATTCCTACTTGCCAATTCGACGAATTGGTACACTGACACTAGCCATATGAAGCTGGAGGAGCTATTGTATCACACAACCTCCTGAAATGCACAGATAAAACTCAAACACATGAAACAATAAGAAATACGAAAATAGAGAAACAAAAACTTGTCTGGCTTTGCCCCTAACCCCATCATCAGCAAGAACATGGTGAGCCCAAAACCCCTTTTTGATAGATACACACATTACGTGCTTGTATTGGTGTATTCCGACTTTTATTAAGCTAAACTAAACTAGTTTCCAGCCAATTCAACAAAAACTATATGCACAATAACAATAATAACGATAATAGTAATAGTGATTTGCAACAGCATTTTTAAATCAAGGGATACTTTATTCTGAAGAAATGTAATATGGTTTGTCATTGAAGTGTGATCTTAAAATAGTTCTTTTTATAGTATAGTATGTTTATTGGAGAGCTTGAGATGGACATTTCATATTGAATCATGAATGAAAAAATTGCACCAATTACCAGCTCCCACCTCTGTGGGCCGAAACAGGGCTGGTCACAGTGCATCATGCAGCTCGGCGACGCATCCAGTGATAATACATCTGTACTGGCGCTCTAAATCTCGATTTTCATTACTGTCCAAATAATGACTGCCCCTGCTATATTTTTTACAACCAAATTTAACTCCACTTTAATCCGACTAATCGGTTCTTCGATCTGCATTGTTTCGATGTAATCGCCACTGGCCGAATATGGACTAAAAATGGTAAAATTTCATCCAAAATTTGAAATATTAGTACTCCAGAGATCATATAAAGTTCAGCTGTTAAATTTGCTATCATTGCAAGCAGCTGCAGTTTGAAGCTGTCCTCTAAATATTGGCACCGGCTGTTGCGGAATCCCGTATCGGTAGGCCGCATGTTGATGAGGGGCGGGAAGAAATCAATTTCGGCGTTATTCGGAGCCGATCTGCTCAGGTCGCGGCCGGCCTGTGCCCGTAACCCGCATTCGGGGGAGGTGTGCAGGGACGCATCCGGAGCGCGTAAATACGTTTAGGAGGAAGAGCGGAGGAGTAGATGAGCGTCAGAAATAGAGTTGAGGATCACAGCGTCTCGCAGGGCGAGCCGAGGGGGTCAAATCTATCATAACTCCATTTCCTCCCTCCCTTTTAACTGGCGGCTTTTTAGACTCGCCGACGGATCGAGTGTAAATGACATTTCAGCGGCTTTCCCCTCCTCGGCTGACGGACGCGTCCTCTTCATGCTTTTCGACAGGGTGCATTTATCACCCTCTCAGTTCTACCCGTCTCCTAGCAGGCATCTTATTCTCCTCATTCTAGCAGCGGGGTCTGGAGCGAGGGAGGGACTTTTTTTTCCCCCCTCTTCCCAGCTGAGAGACACTTTCTTTTTCAACAAGGGTCCATTCGTTTGCTCTTGGGGGACTTTGGTCCCGGAGTGAACCTCGTTCGCCTCGTCCCAGTGCTCCGCAGATCTCAGTAGAAGGTTCTGCAGAGCGGGACTGGCCCTCGCTCCGGTGGCCTGGCCGCTAGATGGCAGTGGCGGGGTCCTCGTGCAGGGACCCGTGTCGGAGATGTCCCCGCGTGCCCTGCAAGGTCTGCCGCTGTTTTGACAAGCGGCGCTTGAAGACGTTGGATCGCCAGATGCCAGGTCATAAAGCATCTCCTGCGCCCGCCCATGCCAGTTACTCCCGCCATCTCCTGTTTAATGGAGACTCAAAGGAGCCCAATTAAACATAAAAGACTCTGCCGATGGAGAAAAGTACCCACTGTGACTGGAGTTGCGCTGAAACCTAAATGCATTTTCCGAGCCCAAGTTCTGCTCTGAGGGGAATAATGGAAGGAGGCTTTTATCGCTCTCAACGTTCACCTCCATGCCTCATGCCGTCTTTTACCTCGCCGCTTTGGTTTAACATCGTTGCTTCTTCATGGTGCGAGTGCCTTACAGTGAAGCCCCATCGGCAGACATTTACGCTTCAAACACAACTAGATGATATCGATCATCCTTCATTCCACAGCATTAAAACACGGATTACTGATGAAAAACAATCTTTCCAGCCATTGACTTTATTAATATTAACATTAGCATTAACATCTCAGCTTTTTTACGATTAATGGAAACTTGTGTACTAGAATACAGTGCATGAACATAGTACTCTTTTTATATCACGTTACATTGTGACCTTCTCAAAGCGCAGTTTCTGCTTCCCATTTAAAAACATTATGAGAACAGATATCTATATTCATCACCTGTGATATCTCAAGGTGACCTTTATTTTACCGGGATGTAACAGTAAGTCACCTAATTATACTGACCCACTTTTACCAAGGGCCTGAGCTCTTCTACACAATACAATCCTACCAGAAAACGTATTCATCTTTTTCAAATGCTCCTTTAAAGTGCCACTTTCTAGATTAAATATGTGTAGGAACATTTATAGAACAGAAACTTAACTTTTTACTTTTTTTTAATGGACATTTTAAAATGTCTTTCTATGAGTTGCTGTTGAGTCAAAAGGGTTTCTCAAAATGAAAGGTGTCCTTTTGCATTCATTTAATGATTTCATTTCTGCTCTGATTTTTTTGGTGCACCGGGCGTGTGAAAGTGAGCTCTAAAATCACGCATCACGGTTGAAAAAGTACCTTTCCAATTGACAACTTGAGTGGCAGATTATACGCATCTGTGATACTAAGTCAGTCATAAATTGTCCAGAAATGCAGCGTTTTTATGAAGTGGACGGTGTTTAAATGGTCGTCGTTTTTTAGCAGAGCGTCCCAGAGCACTGCGGTTATTAATCAGCTCTCATTTGTCAAAATTAGACGAAGCCAGAGCCACGACGGCGACGGGGTCTCGGCTTTTTCTCCTCTCTCTGCTCCACTAGAGCCGAGGTTCTCGCTCCATCCCTCAGTGGAACCATGAGCACTGTCGTCCAGAAGCTGGGAGCGGACGTTTCTGACCTTTTGCAAAGTTCTCCACCTCAGCTAAAACCTGCACGCCGAGACGTGGTGGTGAGCAGCTCATTGTGCCGTTATTCCACCGGGGCGCGGCACACCAAAATAACTTTGTGCAGATTTTGCAGTTTTTGTCCGAAGGCATTAACATTTTTACATTGCTCTCCCAGTCGAAGGCTTAAAAGAGAACAGTTCGTTTTAGAAAAGCTTCAGTTCTCTGGATTGGAATTGGTTGGGAGCTGTCAATTGCTTACGTGTTTATGGTGATGATTCTGGAATATTTACTCTTATGGACTTTGCTTATGCCATTTTATTTGTTAGGTATGTTTCAGAATTGACATTCCATTACATAGGGGGCAGTGTTTCACCAGAAAACTGGGGGTTGGATTTCTGGGATCTGCAGACCGTGGCGATTTTTACTGTTTATGGACTGACATCTGAATCATGAAGCTGTGGACTCATAGCGAGAAACCTGAACATGAGATGTTCGGCTGCTGGAATTGGGAAAATGAACCACGTGGGATCAGTGTCACCTCTAGAGGCAGGAGGTGGTATTACAAATCAAATTGCAAAGACCAGTCGCTGCTAGCTGCTAAAAATCCTCCCTTCTTCATTATGATTATCAAACCGGAATTCCTTCTTTTGGTTTATTTGTAGTTGCTGAGATGTGATTTTTTTTTTAAGAGTTGTATTTGTGCTAGTACAGGCCTGAGAACTTCTGGAGTCTGGGAATATCTGTGGACCTCATTAAACAAACAAGTGACGATCTATTTGGCCCTAATAAGCATAACCCGTGTGGAGGGTAAAATCTGCAGGGCATTATTTTTCCCCGGCCTTTCAGAGTGACAGGCCCATTATGTGGCGTGGAGAATTTATGAGATGATCATCTTTGATGGCCGGGATGTCCACAGCTTCCAGTAATGTCTATGGTAATGATGTTCTCTCAGCGGCAGTCTCTGACTCTGGCACAAATGAAAGTGATTGTCGATGGCTCAATTTATGCTAAAAAAAAAAAAAAATTTATATATATATTTTTGCACCCCTCTTGCCCATCTTATTCATGTAATTTTTTTACACTGTGATGCGCCGGGCTCTGAATTTGTCGCTTCATGGGCAGTGTGATTTGGAACGTCCTTCAAACAACTTATGTAAATGTATATAATGGGGCATTACGGGAAACCATACGACAGACTGTGATGCATGGAAGAGTCTCTTTGGTTGCTGTGATTTGTTTTTCTGTGGAAGTTCATTCACTCCTTGGGTTGCGTTTAAAGGCTCGGTCACTTCGTACTTCACCTGCCCGCCTGTCTACTGAGTGACTGGAAAAAATTTCAATCGCATGAAAACTTCAGTGAACTGTGCAAAAGCTCAGAAGACGATTGTGGATGATTGTTTTAATTTTGTTCAAAGATTTGACTTACAATAATATTACAAAGATTTGGATTACAATAATAACAAAACCAATATAAATGTGAAATTTTCTATTTAGTTTTAGTAGAAGTAATATATATATACATTATACATATCAAGAAATATGAAGAAACCTGAACACAAAAATTTAGGCTGCTGGAATTGAGAATATAAACAGTGTGGTATATATAACTTATTGATATGATTTATTTCCCTTTATTCATTTTCAACTATGAAGTTTACGACGGGACGATTGTAGATGATTGTAGATGAAAACCAAGATAAATGTGAAATGTTCTATTTAGTTTTAGTAGTAGTAGTAATATATATATATATATATATCAAGAACTATGAAGAAACCTGAACACAAACATTTAGGCTGCTGGAAAACTGTGTGGTATATATAACTTATTGATATGATTTATTTGCCTTTATTAATTTTCAACTATGAAGTTTACCACGGGCCGCGAAGGAAGCGCAAATGCTCAAAATCATGAAAACGTGTATTTGACAAGAGTTTTTAATTTAAGAAAACAAAGACATGTCACGATGGCCAGAAAACCACACACAAAACAGAAAAGCAGGTGAACATTAACAATGCAGGACGAAGGAGTGCTGGGGTGGGGGTGTCTGTCACTGGCACCACAGAAAGTCCTGTTAAACTGTTAAAATAGCTCATTTTAAATTGTTAAATTATTATAATTTTTTTAATGTATTTACTCTGGTTCTGGTTGTGGCGTATTGAATCTCGCTTTTTTATTTTAAAACCCATCAAGCTATCAGGACGGATCAGTTTCATTGTTCTCAGCTGTTCCCATGCTAGTTCTCTGGCGGTAGTTTCGTCCCCATTTTCCGCTTTTTCCCACTCGCCTCCCACTGTCCCTCCCTTCATCCATCCATCCGTCTCTGTGCGTCCTGCGGTGCTCTTCTCCTCTCCTCCCCTTCTCCTCCGCCCGTCACGCCTAAAGGCCAAGCATGTCCTCATGCGGCACAAGGACAATAATGTCCTCAGACTGTGATTAATTCTCACCAGCTGACTCCAATCAGCTCCTAATTAATAGCTGATGTGGTGGCTTATGACAACACCAGAGCCATTGGCCCAAACTCTATCAATTTGGGGTTTTAATAAACAAAAAGACTTGGTGAGGTGCTGCTCAGCCAGGAATTGTTTTTGGAAAAGTAAAATTGGAACAACTGGTCATGTGACGTTAGGACTGTTAATAAAAAAAGAAAACGTAAAATATGTGCGATTGTCTCAGAAATGGAAACCCAATCCAGGCATATAAAGACATGAATAATCTTGTGCAGCGCTGAATCAGTTCTCATGAAGGTGCTGAGAGGTTTCCATTAAACACACCACAGTCAGTTCCAACGTTCTGCCCATTCTGGTTGGCCGAGAGGAGTCCTGGTCTTGGCACGTCATCACACCGACGTATCGGAAATCTTTACACGTCGGCGCATTGTTCATGGTCCCAACGTCATGTGACCATCTTCCTCAGTGCATTAACATGTCTGAGTTTCGCACGTTCGCATAGTTTAATCTTGATTCCTGTGGTTCTGCCCGTAGGCGTCTGTTTTTTATTCACATAGGCATTGAGGACTCTTGCCTACTCCTACAGTTACTCGGTGTGTGTGTGTGTGTGTGTGTGTGTGTGTGTGTGTGTGTAACCCTCACTGAGGCTACAGCTCAGCACTCTGTTTCCACCATTAATCATTTGATCGCCCTGCCTTCATCTCTCTCGTCTGAATTAGATTCCCGCAGAAGATCCTCCCTTGATGTTCCCATCAGGAGCCCGAGAAGCGGCCCTTACGCCGCGCTGCGGTTAACTGAGGTGCGGGGAATTAGGCGCAATACAAACAGGGGCGATTGAATCACTTCGGCTGCTCTAAATGGATGTGATGTGTGGGCCGAACGCTCAGATGAATAAGAAAGCCCCTTATCTCGCCATTTAATGATGTTTTGTGCTGAGGGAAAGCTCCAGAAGGGCGGGCAGCAGCAGAAATAACAGAAGAAGACATCGCATTAGGTCGAGGACGGTGGAGCTGCGGCCACCGTAATGCAGTGCTGCAGCCAGCTGGGTGCGGAACGAAGCGCAGGGGAAGAGGCGTTATTCTGATAAGCGGAACACACAAACACACGCGCTGGTGAGCCTAACCACCTCCCAATTCTACTCAGTAAGGATAAGTGATACCGAAAAAAATGTACATTTTTTATTATGGCCGTCAAAATGAAAGGTCTCCTGACATGAAAATATGACTTTGAGAGATTATTGAACATTAATACGAGTTCCCTGAGCCTGTCTACAGTCCTCCTGTGGCTAGAAATGGCGATAGGTGTAAAAAGTTCTTTGGTTGTTCAGAGAGCAGCATCTGGATCTGGAATGACGTCATAAGGGGGAAGGTTACCTCCCGTTTCTCATGCTTTTTCCGCTCAGAGAATGTCCCGCCCCGCCCCTAAAACACCGTCATGGCTTCCATGCATCGCAGTTGCTCGGTGATTGGATGTAAAGATTTCTGCGAATGTCCCGCCTCTCTCCCCCTCATTTGCATATAAAGCTGTGGGAACGAAGTGGCAGTGATTCTGCACCATGGCTGAATTTCAGAAAGCGACTTCAGATTCATAATTAGGGGACCACATAAAAAATCCACTATTAACCATTAAAGTATAATTAAATGATATTAATAACACACTAAAGGAGAATAATCCCCCGTGTTGCCGATGCTAGTGCGATAATAAGGAAATGATATCTGTTGAAGTGTAAAAGGTTTAACGGGTGGTTTTAGTGCTGGGTCAGACGTGCATGTTGCGTTAATGATTTTTCCTCAGCCGGCGCTGAGTGGCGTGCCTGGCTCTTTGAAAGTGACACGAGAGCAGGTCCTCTTCACGGTGATAAATTAGCAGCGGGGTTCAAGTCCCGGCCCTTGTGCTCCGAGGCCTGCGGTTTTTCAGCTTGTCTGCATGGACAGGAAAAGCAGGCCAGGGTTTGCATTCGAGGTCCAGGGCCGACTCTGGACTACACTGCCCTACAAAGTGTGCAAAAAAAATTGTACTGCTTTATACAGATACAACCTTCAAAATTTGCAGTAAAATGTTGGAACTATAGCATAAATAGTATACTATTTAGCATTCTGTATAGTATAAAAATCAGATTTCCTCTGAGGGCTCTATTGTTAATCTTTCGGTAAACGTGGGGCTCGTTCGCTACTGCAATTGACATCATTTCATGTTTAGTCCACACAACATGCTTTGTGCCGGAATTTTATTACATCTCTGTGGACTCACGTCTGCGGAATACGTCATATTTTGCTGATTGTATCTTCTCACACTTATTGATGCATTATTGATTTGTTGTTCTACCAAAAAGTGTAAATTCATTTACACAATTAAGTCTTCTGAATGTGCCACAGGACGGACCGGCATCGGCTCTTTTGCTCTTGGAACGTGGCGGCACATCAGTAATGCATCTGAATTAGATGCCCTCCGCTCTCGGCTCAGCGCTGTTTGCCGTTAAATATATAAATCAAGTTCTGAATTAATATCCGCATGACCTGTCTGCACTGGTTTGTAATGTAATTCATCTTATAAGGACATGATTCAGTTATGCAAGCAAATTGACAAGTAATCCATTGGTGTCGCCCTTGTCGTCACCTTTGAGGTCACTTTTGATTGTTCAAGTGTGCAGATAGCCGTCCGGTGGCCTTCCTGCGGAGAGGAACAGGAAATCAGCCGGATAAATAGGAATGATGATCCTGAGCCTGAAAATAGACCCTCTGTCTGTCTGTCTGTTCAGAACCACATAAATGTAAAAGAGGTATAAAGTGGCTTCCTAAAGCAGCAAAGCATGTGATACAGTGATTGTTATTCTGGTTAAAGGGCGTGGGAATGGATAAAGCACCGTTAAGCGCGACAAAAACACCAAGCAGATCATGGCTTTCTGCTTTTATAAAGTGATGTTGGTAGCAGCATGATTAAATACATAAATATGTCATGAAAAAGCTCATTTATTATTAATAATGTAAAGCGGGAAATAAAAATGGTTCAAAGAAGAAAAATGTCAGAAAAAAACAGAACGTCAATAAACAGTTGTTTCCAGAATGAAAACATTATTTCAGGTCTACATAACCAGTAAATCCATTTTTGTACCAAATAACTTTTAATTTTCAATATTATTGATAATAAGGGACTTATTATACCACGTCTCACATCGTTCTTAATTCGATTGTTTTTGTCAGCCAATTCAAAATGAATAAAAACTCTACTATCAATAAAACATTTTAATGATGATAAAATATATGTATCTATACATAGTAGAGATTACATAGCATATTTATCTATGTACACTGTCACATAGATAATCAAAATATGAGGCTGGTAGTCGCCTACTCAGTTTTACACTCGTCTATGAGCCAGAAGACCAAAGTCCCAGGTTCAAACCCCACTTACTACACTGAAAAAAGTCAAGCGTAGCTGGTGTTTGTTTAATGTGTACAGGAGGAGTGGTGGCCGAACGGTTAAGGAAGCGGCCCCGTAATCGGAAGGTTACGTGAGGTGCCACTGAGGTCCCCTTGATGAAGGTACCGTCCCCACGCACTTCTCACCCTCACCAAGGGTGACGTTCAATACAGAGTTCACATTTCACTATTTACTCATTAGAGTAGTTAAAAAAGTAGCTTGCTCTTTTAAACTTAGCTGCTTAATTTATGCTTATAAGGAATTATATATATGTATTTAAAACTAAACGAAACAAATAACTACTCCAATGAGTAAATAGTGAATATAGTGAATAAATAGTGAATATACACACACACACACACACACACACACACACACACACACACACACACACACACACACACACACACACACACACATATATATATATATATATATATATATATATATATATATATATATATATATATATATATATATATATATATATATATATATATATATGTACTTTATTATAATCTACTGACAGCAGGTTTGTTTGGTTTATTCACATTATGGCAATGCTAAAATATTATTGTTTTCTTTTTAGTGTACCATCATGTCCCATAAACTCTGAGACACTTAACTCTGCATGTCTCCAGGGGGACTGTCCCTCTAAATACAGTTTTTTAAGGCCCTGCGGCTGCTCCGGTTAGTGGTGGCCACAGTGGACCTGCTGGTCTGGTTGTCCGCACAAAGCTTTGGATGGCCTTCCTGATGCGACCCTCCCCATTTCCCCGGCTTGGGAACGTCACCAAGGAACACACATACGTCTCCAGAGGCAGGGTTGGATAAAGGCTTCTGATAAATTATGCAAATGCTTGTTTTTTGGATTTTGCTCCTCTGTAAAGTTGTCAGAATGCCAGTCATGTGGTTCTTACCCCTCTAAACTGGAAAATAGTATCAGCAAAACTTTATCCATGACATCTGATCAAAAAACCAACACAATAAAATGAGTCTGACTGCGTCTTGGCCTTCAGAACTAGCGCAGACTTTATTCCGAGTGCAGAGCGGTTTGTTTCAAAGGCCCGGACGGTGCCGACTTGGCTTTTGCATCCCAAGCTGGCAAGAAAGATGCAGAATATGTTTTAAAACTGTGCTTTTATGATCCAGGCATGGGGGAAAATAGCTTGATTTCAAAGTGGATTACCTCTAATTATCACAAATTATTTTGGTGAGGCTTTAAAAAAAAAAGAAAGAGAGCAATCTGTCAAGGTATATCATTAAATTACCAGGAAATTAATCTTTGGAGGTTAGGGTGGGCTAAAAAGAGGTTTTTATAATTAATCCACACGAGAGCTGCATTTTACAGAGATGTTTCAGTTTCTTTTTCAGTAGCCCAGGCTGCTTTACATGCAAACATCTCATATTCAATAATTTAAAAAAACTGCCTCATTTTGTTCGGTGATCCTGTTCAAAATCTCTTTTAATTTAGTTGTTCTTGCCACGTTGCCAGATTGCGCTGTTTTCAACTTGACATTTTGGGCAAAATTCTTGTCAAAAATAAGTACTGAAGTCCGTAAATATATTCTCCTCAGGTAAATAAATCAAATCAGACATCAATCTTTTGCAGTTTAAGTGTTTATGATTTGTATCTGGCAACAGTGCGGTAAGAACAGCTACCAAGCATTGATTTGTTAGATCTAGAACAATAAAAAAATAATGATGGTTAAATATACAAATTAAGTTGAACGTGGAAAGTGCAGTATTTCGCTCGGTGTCGCCGACAACCTGACCTTGACTAACGCCTCTGCACATGGCGGCGATGTGGGTGAACCCGGCTGGCGGGAAGGTTTTTTTTGTTGATGCACTGTACTCGGCCTCCCTGAGAGACGGCGGCGGCGGCGGCGGCTCACAGCCCGCTCTCTTTTCCTCCCGGCGTCCCCCGGCGGCATACTGATGGCGCATATCCAAATACTCGCCGGCGCTGATATTTACTCGGCTGCCGGTTCTGCTGGGCGCGAGGGTGGTTTACGGCATGTGTGAAATAGCCAGGTCTCACTTGGGGGGTTAATTAAGTGAACCGCGGCTCATGCTGAAAGGAAACTGCGCCGGGCCTTTCAGTTTGTGGATCAGTGGGACGGGGAAAGCAAACAACTTCAACTAAATATGGACTTTCATAATAGTTGGGATTCTGTTTGGCCCAATTGCAATGTTCAGCTTTGATCAGAAAAGATGTCATTTCACTTCATTATTAACGTCCTGGGCGGAGCATCGTGTCTCCCCATGGGCCGATTCAGCCAATCACTTGATCAATTTATATCGATACAGCCCGTTTTACAATGTTCATTGGCACGAGGTGCCTGACGTTCAGTCAACGGCAAGTAACGGTAATTATTATAAGCAAGTGCTGGTAATAAAACTGCACCAAGTTGGGACCTTGACTCCGGCGTTGTGTTTTTTGTGTTTGGTAAGGAAGCAGACCAGGTTCCGTGTTCAGAAAGTTCCGGATCGAATCCGATTTGTTGTGCATCACAATCGCTTCACTTTCTTCGTTTGTGCATTCGCTTCATCGTGGATTGGTTTAGTATGAAGGCAGCTCTCCTTTCTGATCTGGCCGGTTATTTCTGATTTCCATGCAGCGAGGGTTTATCAAAGTTCAGTCTTCTTCACAGTCTGGACAATTAACAACTGCTGTTTAACAGCGCAGCATCACAATTAATAAATGTTATTGACCAAAACAATGGAAATATTAAGTACGCAGTGTCTAATTTGCATGTAATTAGTTGGCGGCCATCTTGGATCTGCCTCTGTAGGTTTAAGTGGCTGTCTGCCTGCGGTTTAAATGAAAAATGACGGTTTCCTCTCTCTGGCACAACACGGCGAGGACTCATGGCCGGCGCCCACGCCGCAGCGTCCGCTCCGGCGCCTGATTGCTCAGTCTCCTCCCGTCCCCGGCTCTCGCAGGGCCGCGACATCTGGTTAACTCGGGCTATTGATGATGGCGGCGATGCTTGGCTGGGTGTCTTATTAATCACGCGGCGCTGAGCGGTGACCTTTCTCCCCGCCCCTGGCTGTACCCGCCGCCCCCTGGGGAGGCCCGGTGACGTCCCTTCCCTCACGTCCGCCCGCGTTAGCCCCGCAGTCGGGCCCGGCCGCGGCCTGATCCTGCGGCACGGCCATTGATCACTCGTGAAGCCGGGTGTCAGTAGAGGCACCGCAAGACACCGGACTGGCCTGTTTTATGGTGCCGAATGTTAAGTGGCTCTTTGATTTGGAGGGAGATTAAGACATTAAGCCTTTCCTGCGCCCCAGTTTGGTTACAACGGTCTTTCTTTTTTGGAGAAATGTATTTTACTGAAGAATACATTTTACTAAAAAATTTTTATGTGTGTTTTGGGGAAACTTTTGGCAAAACAAAGCATGAGAGGAAGCCTGGTGCATCATGGAAACCATTCTGCTGCGAGGATATAAGGATACAATTAAAATTAAAAGATTAAAAATGTTTTATGTGTATATAATTTCGTCACTTTTTTTGACAGAATTGCAATTATGAGCCATTATTAAAATCACATTTGCATCATCTTGGTTAATATTTTGTGTCAATATTAATATTAATATGAACAGTAACGGCCTTTCGTCTCTCCGCACCTTTTGTTGTGGAGCGCCTGGGCATTTCCACAAGTTTATTTGGGTCAAATCCTTCCGCTCTGGCGTGGGTCTCCTGGCTGGCGAGCCGAGAAACAGATTGTGTGCGGATTTTGACAGGATGCCTCCGTGGCAGTACAGATTTGGCAATTAACCTTGATGTCACTGTAATTACTAAGTCACTTTAGTAAAATGAATTAATTTCCCAAAAGGACGTGGAAACAAAATTATCTCCTGCACTTCTAAACAGAGCCAATATGGCTGCCGGTAATTAGAGAAAAGGGAAGGGGTCTGTTTCCACATTCTACTTTCACCATGGGATGCATCCCCCTAATCTGCCTCTAGGGGAACGGAGGGCTCCTCCCCGTGTCTGACAGCTGCATTCACCCCCGCAGGTCTGAGGAATCGAGTTTGGGGGCCCAGCGCTGGGAATGCAAGCGAGCTGCGGGCGTGACTTCGGCGCGGTGACGCTGCGACTTTTCCTTTCTCAGATTCCTTAATCCCCGAGAGGCAGCGCCGGTCCCGTAATTACACAGCCGTCCAATTAGCATGCAAATTTCACCTTGTTTTATTTTTTCTTTTCTTTTTTGGAAATGTGTGAAATTCTCAGGTGGTCTTTCTTTGCCATGCGGAACCATTTCAGCAAAGAGAAAAAAACAATGCGTGCTCCTCAGTGAACTTCTCTCTTGTTTAATGCTCACATCAGCTACTGCCTAGTGATCAGTTAGTCATAAATGTCACAATTATATTAATAGTCCTAGATACACTGTATTAATGTGACTTTTCTAATGACCAGTTAACTGGTTTTCAATTTTGCAGCATTCAATTTAAACTTAAAGACTGAAGGTGGATCTTACAATGGCAGAAAATTATAATAATTTACTCTGCCCATACTTTTTATTCAATTTACCCAATCGGTCGGGTTTATTGCAGGTTATGTTGCTTGCAGCTCATGCGCTCCCTGCAGCGCAGACGCATGTGACGCATGATCATACCGTCCCTGCGCTAAATGTTTAAAAAGGAAAAGGAAGTCAGAAAAGGTTGGATTTTTTTTCCGATGGCTGCAGCACAACCTCAAACACTATCGCGAGGCGGGGACGTCTCACACCAGCGGGTTTTTTAAAAGGCTCCTTGTCCAGCAAGGCGGTTCACTCCCAATTATCTGAGGCCTCGTTAGCCCAGTAATCGTTTATAACAGCGGCTGAATGAGCTGAAACCCTGTTGCTGGGTAGCGGAATAGAAGAAGGAGCTTTCCTTCATCATTCCCTCTGCGGTGTTAATCCCTGGTCCTGACCAATCAGAGAGGAGGAACGCGTTTTCGTGTGGTGATAAATATTCCGAAGAAAGATTACATATCACAAGGGGCCAATGCAGTTAATGTGGAATAAATCTGCTGTGAGAGATATTTATATAAAAAATGGAGAAGACAGTAAATGATAAATAATATACATAATGATATTTTATTCATGCTGATGCTGACATGGTATTTTCCACGTAATCTGAACTGTGAAGTGATTGTCATTGTGAGACGCTGCAGCACAGCACACGGTGCACACAACAAAATCTGTCCTCTGCATTTATCCCATCACCCTTGGTGAGCAGTGGGCGGCCATGACAGGCGCCCGGGGAGCAGCGTGTGGGGACGGCGCTTTGCTCAGTGGCGCTTCGGCAACCTTCTGATTACCTTCAGCCACCGCAGCCCCACTAACACTCCATGTTGTGTCTGGTCTACTCTACGCTGCATGTCGCTGACCTCTGACCTCAATACGAACACGGTATGGTTTTTCTTCTCCAGCGGCGGAGGGAGAGTGGGGAGTGCGGCATGGTGAGGACGTGCGGACCTGCGAGTGAAATCTCTTAGCAGGGGATATCAATTTAATCTGACAGGCCATAAATGGAATTACAGCAGCCTGAGATATTATATTGACTTTATTAGAATATATTAGACGGTGTCATGCAAAGCTGGCGAAATTAAAGTGTGCCGCGCCGCTGTGACAATGATGAAGAAGAATGGGCCGGAATGGCGGCGCGGACCCGCGCGTCTGTGCTGTGAATGTGGGGACAGGTGGGACGCAGCCAGGCATGAAAAGAGGTGTCATCCACCAACTCTTTCCTTTTTTCTTATTGCCAGCGTGTGCTTTTATTTACTGTTGTGCGAATGCGAGGAGCCTCGCCGCATTCCAAGGCCCCCGCTGGCATCGGAAGTTGCCTGGCACTGAAAGCTAAAAGCGCCCCGCCCTCGGCCAGAGTCACACCACCGCTCCGAAAATAACAGCGGGGCCGCCGAGTTGGCGGGGACGTGATATCCGCCATATTCGGCAGGGCAGAAAGGGGGAAATGCGCTAATACGGCAGGACAGGCGCGAGGCCCAGGACCGATTCCACGTCTCACCCCGTCTCCCCAAGTCGGGGGAGTAAACGTTGCCCTCTTCCCGCTCCTACGTGTCTTTTGTCTTTAATTAGACTGTCAAGCTCGCCCTCGTCCACACCAAACACCCCCGAAACAGCGGAGCAGAGGAGAGCTCGCCGCCGGGGCCCAGACGATTAGCGGCGAGCGCACGCGTATCGGCCCAGCGCGAGTGTCCACGGGCCCCCGGCGCTGCGGATCGGGCCCCGCGCATCCAGTCCTAATGGCTTCGGAGGTCAGGGGTCAGAGCAGCGGGGTGGGTGAGGGCCTTGGGGGTCTGACGGGGCCGCCCAGCGCGGTCGGACCCTGAAATCCCGGGCCGTTTATACTAAAATAAACTCACCGGCGCGTGTCGGCCACGTTTATAGCAAAAAAATATCTAAGAATTATCCAGAAAAATAGAGTTACCGCAATAAAAAAAATCGGTGTCTGTAGAATACGGTAATTATGACATAATTTTTAACTTTCGTAGGTCAGACGCTGGATTCGAAGCTTCTGCGTCTTTGTATATGTTCCTTTATTTTTTCTTCCTCATGAATAATTATTGAAAATAACGCTCGTTTATGTTAATCTCCCTCATTAAAAATTGCCGCAGTAATTAAACAAACGCTTTGGTTTCGGCAAACTCCAATTAAGTCGCTAATTATGGCGGCGAGTGAAATCCCCCGAAATAAAAAAGGGAAATAAGGGGGGCCCGGGACAGGAGGAGCCCATCCGGCCGCCTCTTTATAGGCCCGATTGAAAGCGGACTGACGAAACGCTCCGGCCGCAGGGATCCCCTCTCCGCCCCTCCGTGTTCAAGTGCTAAATGTGAAATTACTCCGGGGTCGATCAGCCGAACGGCGCGCCGCACTCTTATTATTCCGGAAGCCCCCCCCCCCCTGCTCCCTGGGCCACGGCGCCGCTGAATTCGTTCCTTAAATATTGGCCCCTTTTGAAATGAGGAATTATGCTTCTGAAATGGCTTTTATTATTAATGCAAAGAAAATGAGATTCGGCCGAAAGAAACTGTTCATCAAGGAGCTCCATGAGACAAGGACGGTGTCGGTGACGACCCCCTCAAAAACAAGTGGGGAGCACGCGCTCCTCTTAAACGGGGGAAAATAACTCGCCGATTTGATTAACTGGGACAAATAAGGAATTTAAAAAAAGCCCCCAGAGGCGAACATGGACGGAATCTGTCGGTTTTCAAGGCTGAGGCATCAATAATTAAGCAGATTACAACAAAGGCTGCCACTGTAATTGTTTATCTTTCAAAAATAGATCAAATAGAGGGAAGGATTCATTAAGACGGCGCGAGCGGGAAGACAACGTTCCCCGGTACTGTCACACCAGCCGAATTACCGCAGCCAGACTTCAAAGCAGAAGGCCTTTACTTTAATGTTGAGTGGGCCCGACTCGGGTGATGAATCTGCTGCTGTGGGAAACAGATGGGTCTGGGTTCTCCTTCCTTTTCCGGTCGGGTGCCGAGGAGCCACTTTTTGGCAGCGGAACATCTGGATGCCGCCTACCGCTCACGTGTCCGTGGGAGTGTCATGTCGCCCGGTGCGTCGGTCACCATCGGTCGCTCTGTCTCACCATTAATGCGCCGCTTATGCTCGTCACTCATAGCGTCCGTTTTCCGGTCAGTAATTAAGCCTGGTTCTACGGGAAAAGTTTTAGAAAGTGAAGTGATTGTCACATGTGATACACAGCAGCACAGCACACGGTGCACACAGTGAAATTTGTCCTCTGCATTTAACCCGTCACCCTGAGTGAGCAGTGGGCACCATGACAGGCGCCCGGGGAGCAGTGTGTGGGGACGGTGCTTTGCTCAGTGGCACCTCGGCGGATCAGGATTCGAACCGGCAATCTTCGGATTACGGGGCCGCTTTGTTAACCACAAGCTGAAAAATGACCCATAGACAGCGAATCATTAACAAACTTATCGATAGCGTTGTGACAACATTCAATTTCTTTCATTATAAATATTACAGTCCTTAATACTGAGATCATTATCATATCCCACATTATCACCCATATTCCCTTCATAATTTGACGTGGATTGGATTCCTTGTTCCCGTTCTGCGTGTCTCCCTCCACTGAGTGATGCCGTGGCCATATTGCGGTTAGTGAGAGATTTAATTGTTGTTTAGGACGTCTGGCTCATGGAGAGCGGCAGATGTCCCACCATATTCCACTCTGACACGTTTAAATCGCTTTCCTTGGTGCTGAAGGACCCACTGCTCATTTATTTAGGTTTGTAGATTAATGCTGGTTGACAGGGAATGACTGTGTGTTCTGTTACTCTCTTTTTTTATGTTAGTGGATCAGAGAGGCTTCAAACTGTTGCTGCAGATGGATAAAGTGTCAGATGGGGATGATTAAACAAGATGTGATGAGCAGTGTTTAAAAAAATGCATAAATCCGTCACAAATTATTTAATAAACACGATGAGGGGCTTACAATTTGTACCTGAATATGATTACCAAGTTTTAATAATGGAACAATAATCAATGCCCATTAACAATGGTGTTTCTCGAAATAATATATAAAAGATTATTGTTAATTATTGCAAATAGTGGTGATGATGAATGTTTGATATTTTACTGAGGTGCCATTTTCAAATTCCAAAGAAGCATGGATTAACCACCAAAAATGTCTTTTCTGTTGTGTCCTGATAAAAAAAAAAGCAAGACAGTCCATATATCAATATACTAATAAAAATTCATTACATTCTGCATTTTAACCATAACTGTGTGTTTTCATTTTGTGCTGATGTCACATTTTGTCAAGAAAAATAAATTCTCGTTTTGGTGGGTCATATAAGTAATGTCATTAACCAGTGAAGTACGGCAGTAATGATATGCAAAATATTACGTATTCATATTGTATATTGTATATTATTGTATATTATATTTGCTCTGGATATTGTCATTGTATCCTTGCACATTGTTGTTGAGAGACACCATCTACCGGAATCAAATTCCTTGTATGTGCTTGCACCTACTTGGCCAATAAACACGATACTGATTCTGATCCATTACAAGTACACCACGTTAGCGATACAGTACAATTACATTACAGTATATCACATTAACGGTGCATTATCATTACATTGCAGGTAAATCACATAACCATTACATTACCAACGCATCCGCAGTACATTACATCATCAGTGCCTCGCTGTTACATTGCAGGTGCATTGCATTAAAATCCATTACCATTAAATTATAGATACATTACATTTAGATTACCGATGCATCAAAACACGTTTTTCATTTCACAGTTTAACACATGCACGCCACGAGCTCATTATTCATAATTTACTCCTTTTATTTCGGATGAATACAAACTCATCTCCCCGGTGTCTCCGCCGAGCTGCGTCAATGCAACAAGGACCCGTCACACACACACACACACACACACACACACTACACACAGATAAGCCTCTAAAGCAGCGAGTGACTCGATAAAAAATATCAGAAAGTTTACTGAAAGAGACCTGCACCGAAGTGCTTGTATTAACTTGCTCGTAATTAACCTGGCCGTTAGCCCGACCGCGTCTTTTCTCCATCGGGGACGAGAGTTTGGCGATTCTGTTGAAGATGAATTGTCAATTAACTGTAAACTCATTACAGAGCGAGCGGGGGGGGGGGTCGTTTTCGGCGAAAATGCATCAATTTGCAAGCCACTAATTATCTGGATCCTGTCATGTCCATCCCCACAGTTTCTGCCGGGAGTAAATTGCTCGGCTAATCAGGCGAACGAGTTTGATTGCGGCCGGGAGGCCTGCGGGGTGGGCCGCGCCGAATCTTCCCGCCGTCGGTGACTCCAGCACCGTCCGGCCCCGTGAGGACGGAAGTCCCTCGCGGCCTCGACCTCAGCGCTCCGGTACGCGGTGACCTCTAGGCCTGGAACCAGCAGGCCTCCTCAATGACTTTGACCACCTGTTCACCCCGCCCGCCGGTTTCCCCCTGTGGCACGGCTGGGGGCGCGTTTGTGCCGCTTCACATCTGATTGGACGCCAGCGTCAGGGGGGCCGGTTTAATCTCCGCTCAGCAGGCCTCCCCTGATTGGATAATCCCGGGAGGGCCCTCATCCAGCCCAGGCGGGTGCCAGTCAGGAGCGGTGCAACGATCCAGCGGCTGTTAAATATTTAGCGTCGCTCAGCGTCAGAGTGAATCGGATCTTTATTACGCAGCCACGGGGAAGAGGGAATTCTGGGAAGGTTCACTCGCTGCCTGCCGCCGCTGCTGGCGAACACATGGCGGGGTGTGTGTGCTCGGTACGGCGAGAGGTAATTAGGTTGGCACCGGGTGCAGCGTGGGTAATGTATGTTGATTACTGTGAGATGACCAGTGGAATGTGAAGGACGGTGGTGGACCGGGCAGAACCTGCTCGTCTCCCTCGGCTCATCTGAGCAAGAGAGAGAGAAAAAAAATACGTTTAAATATAATACAATTAGCATAATGGCTCAACTAATTGATTTATCAGAACGGTTGAGTTGTAAAATGAAAAATAAATGTTGTTCTGTGAACTCTAATATTAATATAGAACTCAATTAATTCTATAAAAGGGATGATTAAGATGAGCAGGATGAAAGTGAAGTGAAAGTGACGTGATTGTCATTGTGAGACACTGCAACGCAGCACATGGTGACACGGTGAAACGTGTCCTCTGCATTTAACCGTCACCCTTGGTGAGCAGTGGGCTCCATGACAGGCGCCCACTGCTCAATCTTAATTTCATTTTTGTTTAAACAACTCTATTTATGTGAAAATAAATGGCTCACCTGTTACAATGATCATAAAACTATTAGGGGCAAACATTAGGTAGAATAAAATAACACATATTTTTGCACATTCCTACTCATTTTGCACATGTTTGTCTTGTCTTGTGTGACCCGTTTGAAATATCCAGCATATTACAAGCATCCTACATGATGTTGTCCAGTTATGTCCTGTTCTACTTTTGTCCTGTAGAGAAACCTGTACAGTATTTAAGATTTAGTTTTAGTTAGTATAGTTCAGTTTAGTATGTACATACGTATATATTTGTCTTTCTTTTATGGTTGGGGTCTGTTTGAAACATTATTATATACTGTGTATACTGTTGTACTGACAATAAACCAGTCTTCAATCTTGAATAAGAGGATCTGAGAATGATTTAATTAGGGTTCCACCATGTCGTCAGTAAATACAGATTCAGCATGATGTACTGGACTAAAAATAAAAAAAAAATACATGAAAAAAAAAAAAACACGTTAATGAATTACATTTTCAGTCAATAACAATTACATTTTCCAATTTGTACAAATGGTTTATAGATTTAATTTCACCCCATTGATCACATGCCAAGTGAATGAATATGTTTGTATATTTTATGTGTAATGGCAATGCCACAAAAATATATAGCAGTGAAATAAAGCCTCACTCAGCTGAACAGTTGTGTGAAAGATCGGCCTCGGAAGATGGGGATTTGTGTAAAGAGGTCAGGCGATGACCTCTCGAGCCCGGGTCACATCCTTCCGACACGGACACAAATCATGGGCTTAACGCGTCCCCGTACGGGCGGCGGCTCCGGCCGGACGCTGGGATCATGCCGGGCGGACGAGGGCGGAGACCGCCGGGCGAAGGAGCACGCTGGGAAATGTGGGAAGCGCTGGCGTCCTCCTTGTTGTTATGCACATTGCTCAGCTCCGTCCTCAGCCAATTAGGCGTCTTGAAATTAGTGTTGATCTGCTGTAATTGGTTAATGAGTTGTAGGGAAAAAGTTTCTTGATCTCATTTGGCTGCTTAATTACCCTTGCAGCCGGGGACACGGTTACCTTTCCTTCACTCCGGTGACGATGCTGGTCGAGCGGAAGTTCAGAAGAAGCGGAGAGCTCGGAAGATCGGGCCGGCCGGCCCAGATCCGCAGCCCCGGGGGTCCGAACCCACTTCTGACAGGCTGGATCTGGGTGTCCGCCGGTCCCGCGTCCCTGTGGGAGGCCGGGCGGCTCCAGGACTCCTCTCTCGCTCCATCTGCGCCATATGGGCAGGTGCGCGGGCCCATCTCAGACCCGCAGACTCATTTAAATTCACAGCCGGAGGGTCGCCTGGCGCCTGTGTTGGGACGTGCCGGGCGGCGCTGGCGAGGGGCTCTCGCGCGACACTCGAGCAGGTGAGGAAGCAGTGTGTGAAATTACGGTTTGAGGGGGGAAAAAAAAAAAGACAAAAAAAGAACACGACTGGAGGCTGTAGACCACAAAGGACCCGAGCAACGTCCGGTCTTTCCCAGGCGATGGCCCCTGAAAAATAGGTTCCTCCTCCTCCTCCACAGTTAAAAATACACCCGCATCCGTCTTGACCAAACCAACGCCGGGCGGCTCCATCTTCTTCCCGCGACGTGTTCCCGTGGCCCACCGAGATCCGGTCCATCAGACGCTGGCGGAGCACACCTGTACGAGTCCCGAGGACTTCGGCCCGTTGTAATATTCCCATCCGGAGATGTTTAAAAAGGTGATGGACGAGTGCGGAGCGCGCCGCTGACGGCGGAGATTAACCAGCATTCATCAGGGTCCCCGGCTCGCCTGCTCCGGGCTATTAGAGAGCTTCCAGGCAACAAAACACACATAGCAAATGCGCTGCTTAGCAGCGTAATAATTCATAAATCCTCGAGCCGAGTGGGCCGAGTCCCCTCTTCCCGCTCTTTAATAGGTCTCCTCTTCCATCTGGATCCCTCTCTCTTAGCGGTGATGGATGGCGCCGAGGCCTCGACGTGGCGACGCTTAATAACGGGAAGGAAGTATTTTTGCTAAAGAGGGCTCCGTTTTAAAATGCACGCCTCGCCGGGGAGGGCCGCCAGTCTTTTATTGCCGGGAACTCTGCAAATTGCAGCGTTTTGCCGTCTGGGAGTGATTGATTTTCTCTGCTGTTCGGTCGGCCGTCCCTGCGCGTTCATTCATTTTTTTCTGCCTCGTCTCTTCTCCTGACAGACAAAAGGCGTCTGAGCGAATATGGCGCACAAACCGTCAAACTTCAAACGGCGTGTCCAAGGGAGAAGAAGCTCCCTGATTACATAAAGAGAATACAGCCGTCACCGGCGGCTTCTCGCTGCAGTTAAACACACAATGCTGCATGAAATCTCCATTTCACAAACGCGCTTCGCTCGCCCGCGTGGCGACGTTGCAGGTGACTGCAGACAAGAGCGACACAGGAACATAACAAATCCATTTTTGTCACTCGCCGTCTGTTGCACGCGTCGAACGGCGCGCTTTCGTTTAACAGCGAACGTGGCACAGACACACACCTCGCTGCACTCTTCCCGTCACTTCTTATTTTGGATTGAGGATCGTGCTAATTCTCAGTACGGTGCGCGTCGCCGCCAGCCGCCAGTTCCACTTTAGCGTTAGCATTAGGCCAAATTTCACCGAACGCATCGTGGCCTCATAGTGTTAGCATTAGCATGCTAATATGCTAACGTGTCCAAATATAAGCCAATTCGACCAATGTATCATGGTCACGCCCTTTAACATGTTTAACATTTGCCTCATCCCTCCATCTTTTGTTCGTCTTTAACACTGTCTTTTTATTGACATTCTTTTATTTTATTGACTTCAACAGAATTCTACGGTGAGTGACACAATACAATAAATATAATAAGCATTTAAATGACTTATTTTATTTATTGATTAATGTCACTCTCCACACTCGGCATATTGGACAATATGGAGAAATATTAAAGGTCCCCAATGTTTTTTTTTTGCTTTTGTTTTTATATCGGTCTTAACGGTCACCTAGAACTGTATCTGAAGTCTCTTTCCGAAATTCAGCCATGGTGCGGAATTACAGCCACTTTGATCCATTTCCCAGGACACGCCTGTAGCTTTAAATAAGGAGGAGAGCGGCCAATAGAAGTCAAAATAATGACATCAATACCATCCACCAACCGCAATGCCTGGACAAGAAAGAAACGAACTTTATACTTTAGACACAGGTGAAAACGATTAGGGAACATCACACATGACAAACGTGAAACGTAACCCCTTCCACACCGGGTCATGACAGTACCCCCTAGACACGACACCCAGCGTGCCTGCCAAATCAGTCCATGAATGAGGGAAGGAAGTTCATACACTAAGTCTTTATGAGTAGGGTGGATGATAAGATGAGTCTAGAAGAATCGATTTGAGACAAGAAGAGATGAACAGCTGAGATGCATGAAATGAAGACTGGGCCGGTATTCATGATGGACGAGCGGCGGAAGTCCTGCACAGAGGGCTTCAGGCCAGTGTGGTACCTCGTCCACCATCCACAGGCGCCCGCCGCTCACGGTCAATCTCTGGCTCGCTCCGCTGAATGGCCGCTCCTCACCTTCAACACCACCAGACACGGGACTGGGAGGCAGGGGTCGGGACACTGCGGAAAATGAAGTCAACGCTGGCCAGGGACAAGGAAGCTGGCGGCGTCCTCCTGGCGAGTCGCGGCTCCTTAGATCTCAGCAGGGCAGCGTCAGCAGTCATGACGAGGCAAGTGAATGTGAAAAGAGAGGATGAGGAAGAAGGACCCATACGCACAGGACAGGGGAGATATCTGGTAACAGGTGAACGTGTAACACAACAAAGACCCGACCGTGAACAGAAAGGAACAGGGCAGCTTTATACATTTTACACAGGTTAAAACGATTAGGGAACATCCAGATCCCGGACCGGAGTAACCCCTTCCGGACCGGATCATGACAACCCGCTGGTCTTGTGTGACAGAACTAAAAAAAAAAACAAAAAAACATTTGTGCTCATTTTTTACAACCAATCACCGAGCAGCTGCAATGCTTCTCACGTTTGGAAGCCATGACGGTTGGTGGAGATAATGTTTTAGGGGGGCTGGAAATTTGGAGGTAGCAGGAGGTAACCTTTCCCCTTATGACGTCATGAAGATGTCCTGGTGCATGGATAAGAATAAGGGGCAGTGGTGGCCTAGCGGTTAAGGAAGCGGCCCCGTAATCAGAAGGTTGCCGGTTCGAATCCCAGTCCGCCAAGGTGCCACTGAGGTGCCACTGAGCAAAGCACCGTCCCCACACACTGCTCCCTGGGCACCTGTCACGGCTGCCCACTGTTCACTCAGGGTGATGGGTTAAATGCAGAGGACAAATTTCACTGTGTGCACCGTGTGCTGTGCTGCTGTGTATCACATGTGACAATCACTTCACTTTGAAAGTGGTTTAGATGTTTGATGGAATCGGTTCTAGCCTAGTAGCTGTAGTTGTGTAGTAGTAGCTGTTGCCGTTGTTGTTGTGTTACTACTGTTACTATAATCAAACAATGGAAATATCTATCAGTTGTCAGTATTTTTAGCTCTGTTGAGAACAAGTCAAGATCTGTTCTTCACACTGAATGGAAAGCATCTAATTAGGTAGATCAAGACACTTTAGAGATAATTGGGGTGGAAGCAGAACTCAGAATCCATTTTCATTTGCATGCGAGAACAAAACAGACCCAGTTTTATAAACAGAGCTGCCAGGTGGTTTAAAAAAACTGGCATGTGCATGCAGTGATCACAGCACCAAGCTCTTGATCATCACACTTTACCCTGGAATGAAGTTCTGGAAAAGCAGCAGACAAATGAGGAGAATGTTCTCCCAGCGTTTTCAGAGATCTCAGATATGATATAAAAAATATGAGTTGATAGTCATTTTATAGTTTTGATAAGAAATGTGAATGTCCATGAGTGCATCACTGTACAAATGCACATCAGAATTTTTGTCATGTCCACATATCCAAATTCCAGACTTCATTTTTATGAGGACCCTTCTAGACGGGCACATGGCTCTCCAGAGAATTACTGACACCTTCTAGCTAGAGTAACACTTATAGGTCCCCTGACATAAAAAGACATTAGTAGTCCCTAATTCTGTATCTGGAGTCTCTTTCTGAAATTCAGCCTTGGTGCAGAATTACAGCCACTTTGATCCAGTCCCACAGTGAGGTCTCCCAGGATGCGCCGCTTCACCGTCTGTAGCTTTAAATGCTAATGATGTGGAGAGAGGCGGGACGAGGAGGAGAGCGGCCAATAGAAGTTGAGGGAGCATTCGCAGAAAGGACGTCATCAACACTGTTCACCGACCACAATGTTTGGCACAGACAGGAAGTCGTTTCTGCACTTTTCCAGAAAAATAAAATTAACCCTTCAGGTCCTTCAGAGACTCGCATGTCTGAAGTAAAATACATTCGTGTTCATTTTTACATCCAATCACAGAGCGACTGGAATGCTTCACACATTTGGAAGCCATGACGGTCGGTGGAGAAAATGTTTTAGGGGAGGGGCGTGAAGCATGAGAAACTGGAGGCAACCTTTCCCCTATGACATCATTGGGGGGAAAATCCAGATCAGGAAGCGTCTGCTGGCCGGTTATCTTTGTTGGTGAGTAATTATTTCTGACACCCAGAAAATTAACTTTAGTTCATACGTTCTGCTGAGTGAACTAGTGAATTGGACATTAGTGAACATGCCATTTGCACTACATCTTACATGGCTCCCAGAAAACATCCCCAGTGTCCTTAACTGAAGCTGCCACGTTGATTGTTCCCAGGCGCAGCATGCGTCCACTGATGTCTGGATGTCCACGTGCAGTGCTTTACATCTGAAGACGTCCCTTGGGAAGCGGGCGGCAGGATGAAGCACGTGGACTGTTTACACCGATGTCAGTTCCACTTCAGCTACACCGAGGTCGATCCAGAGTCACAGCTCCAGAAATGCAGCAATGAGACGTCAGCGGTGTGACGGACCCCAAAAACACATGCGTTCCTACAGTACAGGACACTGGGGCGGAGTCTGAACACTGGGTCCTGCTCCGTTCCCCACCTCCTGATGGAGAGGAACGCCGCAGAACTAGAAATGGGACATCCAAGTCCCATATTCAGGGAGAATGACATTTTCCCACTGATACATGTTTCAATTCGTTTTGTTGCATCTACAATGTGTAGTAATGCAGCAGGGGTCAGATTGTGATTCTTGGACTCATGAAAAACTGAAAAATTATTTTGTATTCAGAACTTATTATACGTTCATAGTACTTCAATAGGTTCCAGATTAATGTTTTAATGCCTAATAGATATAAAATGAATCAAATATATATATAAGACCTATTAACTTCCTTGACCACTCATTGGAAATGCAGAACTAAGATAATGGAAGCATTTATAATGCTTCCTTCTCCATTGGTAGTGATGTGCAGTTAAATGTCTTACACGCACTCTACACCATGAGAAACAACCATAACCATCATTAACACACACGCACGTTCCCAGAGAGTGTTGCCAGATTGGGCCATTTTGCCAGCGGTGGCCTAGCAGGTACGGAAGCAGACTCGTAATCGAAGGGTTGTGGGTTCAGATTCCGAACTGAGGTCCCCTTGATGAAGGCCCTGTCCCCGGGGAGCAGTGACACGTTGCCCACTGCTCACCAAGGGTGACGGTTAAATACAGAGGACACGTTTCACCGTGTGCTGTGCTGCAGTGCTTCACAATGTCAAAACCACTTTCACTTTCAATGTCTCTTTCACATAAAATTATGCTTGTTGAACAAAGTGCAGTTTAGATTAAAACCACGATGCACTGCTGCCCGTATCTGACAAACAGCACTTCCCTTTTTTTCAAATTGAAATGTGTGTATGGGGCTGACATAGCAGGCGGGTGAAATGACACACGGGTGTCACTTCTGTCTCTCTGAGGACCTTCAGCCGGGCTGAGCTACACATGCCCGGCGGGGACAGGGAGAGTGATGATAACCCACAGGAACGGAGGGCTCGTGAAACTGATACGTACAGAAATGCCGCTGTTACCATGTCTGCTTTCCTCAAATAATGAAGCTAAAAATGCGCTTTGTCCCGACAAAGATCCTGACAACAACAACAAAGGTGACGCGTTTCCCATATCTGTCCACGTATACGGCCCAGTCCTGTCTCTGTGCGACTGTGTCTCTGGTGAAGGCGGTCAGACGCTTGGACACTGATGCATGCTGCCATGGTTACTGCCTCTGTCTTATGAAGGCGGCGTAGAGCTGTGCTCGCTGGTCCGCACAGGCAGCTAATTGCATTTGATGACGTAGCGTTGTGTTGGATGCGGATTTTCACAGGATCGAAATCCGCCACGAGTGTTCAGGATTAGCGCTGCGGGTTCATCTGTGTGCTTGAGGAAATCACTGGGAAAAAATGGCCCGTGAACATGGCGCGAACCTTCACTGTTCCCACGATTCCATTCGATCATCAGTTCCTTGATGCCTATCGCTTCGGCTGGCTGTGCATTTGGATCTCATCAAATAAACGCTGCGTGCAACACTTTCTTGCCGTCACTTTCATAAAATTCCTAGTTAAAAAGGAGCTCCAGTAGTGACTGTGGCCTCCTGATCGGAGTACAGCACGCGTATGATATAATCAATCGATTTGTGCACTGTACCGATGCGGAATATTCACATCTGTGACGCCATGCATTGATTACAACAGTTCTAATGTCTGCCTGCATTTACCTTCACTGGAGGACTGAAGCCAGCATCGTTCAGCAAAGGGTCCTTTAAATGGACATGTGCACTGTTGTGGGAGGGGGGACTGGGGAAACTGGGCGGGTTATTGTGCTCTGCATTGCTGCACTGGAATTTGTTAATACCATTTACACACTTATGTTTTGGTTACTAACTTGTGACAACGTAGCCACTTAACGCGTAGTGAGATGAGCATTATAGTATATTATTGTATAATATTAGCCTGGACTTAAATATTGACACTGTATCTGAGTCCCGAGCATTAAGAGGAAGGAGGTTCTACAGCTGTGGAGCTCTGTAGCAGAAAGCTGAGAATGTGTTAATCCTCGGTATCAGTAGGAGCCCGGAGTCTTGTGAGCGTAATTCTCGTCTCCTAACAAGCCACTCAGGTAATCGGTCACCAGTCCATGTTTAGCTTTGTATGTTAATAAAAGAATTTGATAGTTGATGCTGATGCATGTGTCCCTTGACGGTGCAATAAATGGGGGATTCCAAAAAATTGCATAAAAACAACACATAAGGCATAAAAGACGATGTCATGAGGACATGACACAACCAGGATATATTTATACTAAACCTGACAGCTGACAACAATCGGGGCAATCAGAGACAGGGCAACATGAAATCCTGGAGTTCCGGAAAATTCAGTCACCCCAGTTGACAATGGGAAGCACTTCCTTTGATGCCTTCAGAGCGTAACACTAACGGCCTCTGTAACAGTTTTATATACCATAGCAAGCTGTAGTCTTAAGAATGAATTGCAGTTATTCATGATTAATTCTTTACAAAATGTGACTAACTAGTTCTGTTTTAGCTTTAAACAAACAAATAGTCCTAGATTTGAATATTGCAGAACCATCTGTTGGAAAGCCATCCCACAAGGAACACTGTGAAGCCACCGTGCCCTGAGTCCACCAGGGGACACCAATCACGTGTGCAGGGTCCTAGTGATTGACTGTTGAAGACAATAATCCTTGTGCTGATTTGGACCCTTTAAATGAGGGTTTTTTCCTCACTCACTTTGTGACCTTGTAGGCTGTAGTGCTGCTTCATGTTCTCCCTCCTTCTGTTCATCCAGTTTTACTGTTCAGTGTGTATCCATATTTATTTCCCGTTTATTAAAACCCTTCTCTCCCCCCGGTGTTGTGCGTCTGTGTCTGCTCCCTGTGGAATTACCACCATAAGTGAGTAGATGCATTTTTGTAATATGCATTCATGCGTTTTTTTATACCGCTACAGTCACAGAATCATTGCAGGAAGTGATATGAAACAGATGAGACGATTTCTAATGGATGTTTAATGAATAAGTCAAATTATCAAATTAATATATTTAACACATTTTTTGGATTTATGTTCAATGCTAATTGTGTGTTAAGGTTGCTTTGCAGTAGAAGAATCAGCTGCTGAGATCAGGCTTCATTTGTTCGCTTTGTAAAGACATTTTTTCTCCGCTGTGAAATGAAACGTCCCGAGTTCAGTGAAGATGTTTGAGCTGTAAAATCCGAGGAAGCGTGAATTATAATAACGCCCCCGTCCCTCCTATACGGTAGGGCTGTGGTCTGTAGTTCCGACAGTATATTTAAATTGTCCGGCCCTCGACTGTTGCTTCTCCTTCTCCCCTGACTGCCTGTTTTAATGCGCACCGTCCTCATTATTCCCAGAATAGGAAGCTGGGAAGAGCAAGTGAAAGGCATTGTGGGACTGATGTAACTGCAGCGCTCGGAGACGGTGGAGGGACTAATCCTCTTTGTCAGGGGTACGTCTGGGAGAGGCGTAATAATTCCTCTGAAGTGGGTTCGGCTTTGTGCTGTCATTCCGAGCGGGAGCGCTGTCCGTCCCGTCTCCGTGAGCGGACAGAGACGCGTCAAAGTCATCGGCACTGTCTAATCTGCGAAGCCCCACGTTGCGCTCGCCTTCATCTTCGCCCACAATTAATCACGTATTAATCAGAATTGTTGTCGCGGATTCACATTCCGACCCACTTATGAATGAAGGCCAGATACATTTTCCAACTCATTTTCCAATTAATTTAACAAATGGAGGACGAGGGAGAGCAGTAAAAGACAGAGACAGCAGTTAGGCTATGAAGCTAATAATGGAGAACAGTGAGAGGTCTTTCTCTACGAATCCACTCGTAAATCAAAGCCAAACCTTCAAGGGGTGTCATAAAACCATCTTCAACGTGATCCTTCCGGTTTATTCCACTGTCCTTCCGTTTTATCTGCTCTATTGTAGAAAAGATTGTATACGGGGTCAAAATAGAGTCTGATAGCCTTGTGTTGACCTTGAGAGACATTTTACACATCCAAAGAAATAAATGAATGCCGTTAACGCAGCTGCGTATTGTTGATGTGTGATCTGCTCCACCCTCTATAAATCCACGTGATTGTCTAATGTGTCGCATTACTTGTCGCTTAGACAACTTGTTTCCATAATACTCTGAAATATTACAGCATTGGTCATAAGAATGAATTGTGATTAATCTTAGTTCACTTGCCTCCACACTTGTTTCTGTAATAAGTGAAAGTGAAGTGATCGTCATTGTGACACACTGCAGCACAGCACATGGTGCACACGGTGAAATGTGTCCTCTGTATTTAACCATCACCCCAAGTGAGCAGTGGGCACCATGACAGGCGCCCGGGGAGCAGTGTGTGGGGACAGGACCTTCATCAAGGGCACCTCAGTGGCACCTTGGCGGTTCGGGACTCGAACCGGCAACCTTGTGATCCTTGCACATTGTTGTTGTTGTTGTTGATTGTTGTTTTTGTTTTTTCCTACATTGTACTTGAGAGACACCATCTACCGGAATCAAATTCCTTGTGTGTGCTTGCACTTACTTGGCCAATAAATACGATTATGATTCTGATTACCACTGCTGAAAACACAATTCAATCTTTTACATGCCATGACATTGGTGTTTAAGATTGCTGCAGTTTTTTTGATGGTTTTTATGTCTGACATGAGGTCACACGCGGTTGTGAGGACCAAATATGGTTGATTTCAGTCTTATTGGAATGTATAATTAGAATAGGGGATTATCCATACTGGTCCGAATTGTGTAATTAAGGACATTCTGACGAGAATCCGTAGGATACTGTTGTCCTCAGGACGGTGATGTTATGCCTGTAATTTGACTTGCAAATGGACGTGCAAAATCCCGGTGAACTAAAAAGACACCCAGAAATATATAATTAATAATTAATAATTATTAAGGTGACACCCTCCGCATCCCATGAGCGCCTGTGAACCCGGGGACCCTTTCGGGGTCTAACGGCGTCCACGTGCGACCAGGGGAGAGGGCCGAAATAGAATCTCTCTCTCTCCCACACTCACGCCCGGCATCATCAATCATGGCCTTCAGGGCTGAACCCCCCCCCTGGGCCCTGGGCTCACTTTTCCGGATCTCTCCGTACCTGCAGGAGGTCTCCAGACGCTCCTGTCTCCAACCAGGCCACTGGAGTGGCCTGCTGTACATTACCGCCGCCCTCTCTGGCGGTTATAAATGCGCCATGCCGCGCTCCAGCTGGGCAGCGCAGCTGTAGAAATTTCCCAGGTACGCCTGTACCCGTCCGCCACGCCGCACTCAGGCGTGAAGCCAAAACGGCCGCTTTGTGTATTCGGAACGCCGAGGACGTCCTGCTGTGAGTTTACGGCTTGCTTTTATCTTCCATCGCGGACTGGTATTGATCACAATTTCTTATCCCTGCGAGCCTCCAACATGAAAGCATCCCTGGACGTCTTCTGCGGCGCAGTTCTTCTTTCCCTTTACACCGTGTTCTTTGATAGGATAAAGGCCTAAATGAAGATGATCATTAGCAAATAAAAGCATTTTTTTTTCAAACAACATTATTAATGCAGCAGTTTTGGGTGTGAACACGTTGCCAGCATTTGGCAGAATCGCTCCTGTTTAAATTAGGTTAGTGTGTCTTTGGAAAAAAGCCGATTGAACGGAAAGGGAAAAAAATATTACCGGCAGAATTCGGGCTCAGGTTGGCTGTAAAAAAAAAACGTGAAGCGATAAGCCAAACACTTATCTCCCCACCAGCCCCGTTCCGGTGGAATCAATATTTCCTCCGGCGCGGCGCCGCTGCATGTCGCCAGATAGTGCTATTCCTGATATTTGGGGCATGCGCCACACTTTCTAACTTTTCTCGCCCCCTCCGAGGCCTGTGCCGCGTTCCCCCGCCTCCCCGTGATTTGTGGGACTCACCGGGGGAGAGGAGCGGAGCTCCTATAGGTTAAAATCTGCAAACAATGAGCCTTGTGCGTTTGATGGATGAAGTACATCCCTCCCCATTTGTCTGTGCTTTACGCCGGCCGCCGTATCAATTGTTAGCCAAAGTTTGCTTAACATGCAGTCCTGGGCGTCGCTGGGCCGAGGGAAGCGGGAGAGGGGCGGGGAAGGTGATGAAACGGTGGCGGGGAGATCAATGTTGGGCCCGGAGTAGAAGTAAAGTGCCGCGGCTCCGCCGTGACTTTCAGGTCCTAATTAAGAAGAGGACGGCTACCTCCCGTGACATTTAACCGGACGTTCCTGATAAATGTCACCGCGCGGATACGTGGATGGCGAGCGGACGCCTCGCCGAGTTCTTAATAACCTTTATAAATATCTGCGGCGTGGAATTCTGATTCCCCCACGTCGGTTCACGGAAGCATCCTAATCAACAAGCTGTGTGTGTGTGTGTGTGTGTGTGTGTGTGTGTGTTACTGGCGTGTGGAAAACTTGTTCGTAACCGTATAGGCCATTAACAAGGCATAACCTTTACGGGAAGTGTCTTCACATGCCGATGCAAAGTTCGCTTAGCCGCACGGCATTCCGTACAATCGTTTTGCTCTTGATTCGTCCCATTGAACTGCACTGGTTGCTGGTTATTGTTTAGGAACTGATTTATGTTTTGGACATTACTGTATTGCACCATATCGCTATCGCAGCCATTTCATCCGAACAAGTGGCTGTAGGCCATGCGTGTTTCACACATTTCATCAGTTTTGTGTCGGGCTCAACTGCAACCCCACCAACGCCGGTAGCCCCGGAGGGCGCGGCCTCCTGTGGCTTATTACTTTCGTCAAAAAGTCTGGCAGTGGTGCCGCCTCTGGCGGTTGATGAAACGGGGTATGTATTTATATCCAGAGTCTGGTTTTTAAGAGATTTGAAGAATGACTGTGTCCCTTATGATGACTTAATTGGGATAAAGTGTCATAAAAGGAAGAACCTCTAGATGGAAGTGCCCTGATCGTGAACTTGAAATGCTACTGTATGCTACGGTGGTTATTTACTTCAGATGATTACTGGTTATTATTATTGGTTATATGGTTATTTACTTGAAATTCCTTTTTTTCTTTTTTTTGGCAAATTCTTGCAGTACAATTTTTATTTATTTATTTTTGTGTGTTATGGAGCACATGGGATTTATGAATGAAAATAAGAGATATAGACAGAAAATGAGTCTATCAATAAAGAACTGGCATTACAAAATATTCGTGTTGTCATGATCCGGTCCGGAAGGGGTTACTATCCCGGACCAGAGTTTCATGTTGGTCCTGTTTAATGTTTCCTGATCGTGTTCACCTGTGTCTGATGGTATAAAGCTGCCCTGTTTGTGTCTGTTCACCGTCGGGTCCTTGTTAAATGTTACCGGATGTCTCCCCTGTTTCGTGACGTCATCTCAGTTCACCTGCCTCGCCATGCCAAACGGCCGTGACACGTGTCTTTTTTTGTTTGGGCATTAGTTGTATATTAAGCAGAACAATGAATTGTAAGTACTTTATGTAAAGTGTCTGAAAATGACATTGTTGAACCACTTGATGCATACTGAACATAATTAGTGAATAATCCCTACATCTACACCAGAAACGTGGGGTATTTCCAAGTCATATTAAAAGTTGTGCTGTAGTTTGTAACAGTAGTAGTTATTTTGGCTGGTGTGATTAAAAAAAAAAAAGTTCCACGCTGTTTAATTAAATCCTGCATAAAGAAACACAGATCTATTTACTCTCTTTACTTTTGTGCAAGTTAGTCACATTTCCGACACGAAACGCACAGAGGACGCTGCACTTTCCAGGTCCCGTCTCTAATCACCTCGTTTGAAGGAGCCTTTGATATGGAGAATCCGGCGTTCAAATTTAGATCTTTAAAACCAGGAATGAGAAAGGAGGGGGGGGCATTTATCTGATTAAATTAGGCATCTAAATATACTCCTGGCGTGTTGGGGAGGCTCTTTTATCTGCGGCGTGCCGGGCCCTCGCCGGGCCCCGGACTCCTGAGTGATTGTGCCGCGTGTGTGTCGAGGTTGTTTCAAGTCGCGCGGCCCGCGCCGCCGCGCGGCGGCTAATTGCCTCTCCTGAGGAATAATTAGGTGACAAAAAGTAAACGTAATGGCGCCTCGGCGCCGCGAGGAAGGATGCACGCCGCGCCTTGCCGGTGCATGACCATTTGTTTTAGAGGGAGATCTGTCGGTAGGGAAGGACGGAGGCAAGAAAGTGCAGCACACACATAAAAAGAACGAAAAAAGAGAGAGAGAGAGAGAGAGAGAGAGAGAGAAGCAGCCGCTGACATAATTAATTACGGCTAATTAAATACGTTCGTATATTTACTGGGGCACCGATAAATCAGGCCGAGGCCCGTTTTTTGCGGCAGGAAAGCCTGGGATCCATCGTGCGGATTTGCCGCTTGTTTCGCAGGTGAAGGTGTGGAGACACGCCCCCCGGATTAGTAATCCGTTTCGCTAATGGCCGTGGCGAGGTAATAAGCACCGGAGAGACGCGCAGACGGTCAAGTGAAGCCAAGTGCAAAATTAGAGTCTCAGCAAATCGGGTACGTTGTTAAGGCCATTGCCGGGCCTGCCGGGGCCGCGGTGACACGTCTGCTGATAGCCGGAATTTCATGTGGCGCGTGTATCAGCGGGCTCGCTCTGCAGGCCGGGACGTGGGGGGTTTTTTTACGCGCCGCCACGCCGCATCAGGCCACCGTACATGAGCTCGACCTGCGGACCGGTGGAGCCTCGCCGGTCACAGCTCTTCGTTTGACATTTGGCACCGGCAGCCGTGACCTTATTTAATCTTGTCTGCTGGTGTGATGTACTGAATCACTGCTACTGTACCGAGAATGAGAATTACCCAGGAGGGAAATGTGTTCTGCGTCGTTCATGCAGCTAATTTAGCCACTGACACTTGCTTTAGTCCTTTTATACCGCGGTGAAAGGACGCCTGGGAAACGGCAATATCTCATTAAATATCATTACACTTTATTACATCAGTTACAGTCACAAGATCACGTGACCAGCTGCTGCTGAATGCAGTTGCATAGGAACAGCTGGATCACAGATCCTCGGTAATAAATAATAGGCCCGTCAATCCATTAAAATGAACAAAACTAATTAATCACACATTTTGCAAAAATAATTCATCGTGATTTTTCATGGGTAATTCTAAAGACTAAAGCTTGGTTATAATATTTTACTATTAGAACTAGGGCTATTACAGAAGCCGTCATAGGAAAGAGGCTTCAAAGAGGGTCATTCACTTTGAACGGGTGACATCACGCAATGCCATATTGAATTGTGGGTCCATCGCTTGCATGGAGCAAGTATCTGCCAATCAAATCAATTTATGCAAATTTCCTGAATATATATCAAGGTTATATCTTTTAAATCATTCTCTAGACACCCTAATCCAGACAGTACAATCCTTACCGTCAGTAGTGACAGGGACAGTCCTCCTGGAGACAAATGTCTTGCTCAGGGACACGATGGTAGTAGATGGGGATCGAACCTGGGTCTTCTGGTTCATAGGCGAGTGTGTCACCCGCTGTTGTATCAGGTACTTGTACTGTATTTACTGGGTTAAGCATAACTGCATTACTAAAAAAAGACAAATCTAATTTTCATTGAGTAAATCTACATTAAACTGCCTACAGTTCTCGATGACTAAAAATAAAATTGATAATTTTGTCTAAAAATAAATTAAAGTGCTCAGAATGAAACCCGACTAGAATAAAAGGAGTCTGGACATGACTAAGACTAATAAAAACAAAAATGACAGCTGGACGCAAAGACTCGGCTAAAATTCACGCAATTCACACATCAAATATTAACATTTATAACTATTAACATGTACGTTTTGACAGCCATTGGTTTTATATTAACCAACCTTGAATTTGGAATCATATGGATATGGAGAGAGCAGCATAAGTGAATGACAGGAGTTTTTGTGTTCATAGTCAGGGGCGCCATCTAGTGGTGCTTCCCTAAATGAACCCTTCAACTGCAGTAGCTCTGTTTCCCTTTTCATAATTCAGATATCTGCTTCTCCTGATTTTACTGGCTAAAAGGTTAAAATCTCGCTGTTTGTGTTTCCCTGTCCCCCATGTCCCTGTCCCCCATATCTCTTCTGAAATGTTGACCCCAGGTGAACGAAGCTGCTCGCCATGACCGCCACCGTGGGAGATTCGCCCCAGGAGGCTTCCAGAAAAAGAAAAGTCTCTCCGATTGTCTCCATGTGCAGCAATGTTCTGACAGCGCCTGTGACTCCTCGACTCGCGTCCCCGGAGGGATCGCCCAGATCCCGTTCTCGCCGTTGCCCTCCATGATGGATGTGTTGCGTGAGGAATGAGGAACGTCCCAGGGGCCACTGCGTCTTTTCTGGGTTAAACAGCATCCTACATCACCCCCGCATCTCCACATCCACAACAACCAGCGTGTTTACTGGACTGTGGGAGCACCGCCATCCATTTCCTGTCAACATCTCCAGGGTTCGGATTTCAGTGGGGATCGAGATGTTTAATCGTTCATTAACACGTTGACATCTGGCAATGCGACACGATCCAGGACGTTCGCGAGTAAGAGCGCTGTTCCTGATGCGACAAAATAAAGCGGGGAGTGGCGGCATGCCGGATCAGTGTGCCGCAATTTCATCTCCAGTTGCTTAATTACATTTCATTAATTACGGAAATGCTTGGCAGGTATGTCATGGATATTGCATTGCGATTTTCACGTAAAACTTAGAGCACAAAATCACTTTTTACTTTACTCTTTTTTTAAACATTGTCTTTCACTCATTTGCACACCTTCACCCCGCCAGTTACACATATTTTATGTTAAAGATGTAAAAGTGTAATATTTGGTTATGGTATTTGGTTTGGTATTTGCATATTGGTTTTCATTGTATACTTGCAATATTTGCAATACTGTGGTCTGTACAGTCGCAAAAAGCATTTCACTGCATATCGTACCGTGTATGACTGTGTACGTGACAAATAAAATTAGAATTTGAAGCTTTTTTTTTTTTTTTTTGGACTTTTCCACATTCCACAGCCGCTGGACGCCATTTCTGCGTGAAATCTGGAAAAATTCTTACCACAACTTGACAAAGTGTCAAAATTTGCAGAAAAGCCAAAACTCTTCAGCCCGAAACTTTCCAAACTTGTTCCAAACACTGTGGCTGGTGCCCTGACGAGGAGGTAATATTTAGACGTAAATGAATGAGGAATAGAATCATTTCCAGGTAAAGTGTTATAAAGTGTGTGTGTGTGTGTGTGTGTGTGTAAATGTGTCGTGTCGATTGTGTCAGATTAAACGGGACCGTGGCGCGAGCGGGAGAGCCCGGGGGGGGGCGAGGAAAGCGTGGCGAAGGGCCGCCCAAACCGCAGGAAACGTTAAGAGGCAATTAGAGGGCCGGTATGAACCTGCAGCCTGGCGGTTTAAGTCGGGGGCCGGCGGGGGTCGTGATGAAATGCTAATGTGGGCCACACAAGTCAGGAGTTTATAATTGGAGCGCAGCTGCTGCTGGGACCGGTGGCAACGCGGCAGCTTCGGGACGGCGAGCCGAAGGCCCAGCGCTGCCGGTGCGTCGGTGACTTCCGTGGCAGTTCAGCTCGCTGCGCATCTCGGCCTGCGCGGGCCGCGGCCAACATCTGTACGGTGAACGTCTGCGCCCGCGCTCTCGGGCCGCTGTTTCATTTATTCAGATCATTTCCATATGCAACATGACACGGCATCGGCTCAGATTACCACATGGTCTGCTGAAAGCGACATATTTTAGCTCTTAATGCAGCCAGACGCCGGCAGCTCTTGGTGGAAAGACCTTCTTCTCACATGCATCTTCAGCCCCCCCACCCCCCCCACCGCTGCTTCCTTTCTTTAAGACCGAGAGCGAGAGAGAAGGCGAGCGAATTCAATCTTTTATACACTTAAGTTCTTCATGGCCATCTGCCCCGACATGGCACACACTGTGGAGGCCTGTTCTCCTTTCAGAAGGAACTGCAACTGCTGCGAAACATGCTATTCATGCATCAAGCGTTTACTCATCGGCCCGATTTAAATGGTTTTTTCCCCCGGATGAACAAATGCTTGCTTTTCAACACCATGGTGCATAAATAAGAGCATTCGATCAATACAAATAATACGTATATGAAGTTTTATCCACAGTGTGGCTCCTCTCTGATGCGCACAGCAGTGATAAAATAAAAAGGATTGCACGTCGGAGCCGATGCCCTTTAAGCAGCACAGCGCTGAAATGGCAGCAGCATTAATTGATAGATGCAATAAAGGCAATAATCCATAATTGATAGCATTGCCGCCATACTGGTTTATTCATGTTTCCCATTTTAATTAATGACCTACAAATGTGATCCCCCCTCCCAAACAGATAAATGTTAGCAGGCCCCCTGCAGTTCTGCGCTATGTCGCATCAGCGGATATGTTTATATGCTTCATGTCTTATTATATGGGTCAATATATTTATTTTAGAGGAACGTGAAGCGCTCTGTTTGGCACCTCACAGTCTCGGCGGAGAGTAATTCATCCCGCTGCTCTGTCTGCTTAATGACAGCGCTCATTAGTGGGAGCCGGGAGCTGGCGCCCCCACAAAACCACCGTTTCAGCGTTTCCTCTCGTGGAAAAGAAGAAGAAGACGAAGAAGAAGAAGAAGAGGGGCGGAGATAAATCCGTTGGTGACCACCAGACAGTCTTCCGTATGAAATATAAAATCTCTCTATATGTAAAACATATTTTATTTTTCAGAGTTCTCTAACACTTGTTCTCACAGATACACACACACACACACACACACACTCTTCCCAGGCTCACCAACACAGGCTTTCTAAAATAATAACCTTTCTATTTGCCACTAGAGAGTCCCTCTTGAAGACGTTATTCTTCAATTCCCAGGGATGCAGGTGACCTCTGACCCCTCCTCTGTATAGTCGTTGTCCGCCCTGGAGGACGTGTGCCTGGCCGCCGCCGCTTTTGTACGGGAGGAAAATTGCTGTCGTTTTCCATTTGCACTTTGTTGGCCGTGGTTTGATGCTCCTACCTGCTGCTCGCTACATCAGCAGGGATGGAGGATACATATATATATATATATATATTTATATTACATGTAATATATGTATAATCAATAGTTAATGATTTGCTAACAGTATGAATAATGTGTTTTATTCAGGCTGTGTGAGTTGGTTCTTCTCAGTGAGGTCAGCAGTTGAACTGCATGATGGGATAGACTAACATCCTGTCCACCACGGAGCACATCTGGCCTCGTCCGTCTCACTCGGCTGCGCCGCTGAACGGGATCGATGCGCGGCGCGCTGCCGAAAGGCCGCGGTGTCGGCACGCCGCTCCGTTATCACCTGTCACCCGGCGTCATCACCCAGCCATGCTTATCTGATGAGGATTAAACCTGGGCACCTCTCTTCTGGAGATGATGCATGATGAGGTCTGAACGGTGAATGCGTCACCGTAAATGTATTCAGGAACATATTCCCTTAAACGACTGAAAAAAGATATGCGTTCAAAATAATTTCAGAATACATAAGAAATATATATATCAAATGTCCGTGTTGAACTTCTGTTCTGAATCATTATTTGTTAAGTTGTATTTTGCAGTACGTCAACATGAATAATATGTCACAACAGAAAATCATTGTGAAACACTGCAGCACAGCACACGGTGACACGACAAAATGTGTCCTCTGCATTTAACCACCACCCTAAGTGACCAGTGGGCAGCCATGAAAGGTACCATACCAACCTGTACCAGACCATACCATAACACGCTAATTTATAAAACACTTTAAAAGCAGCAACAAAGCTGAAGAACGTCCTGTACAATACAGGAAAGGCCACAAAGTAAAAAAATGTAAGAACAAATAAAAAAAAACTAAAAGACAATAAGACAAATTTGACACCACAAAACCACATAAAACCACTCCTTATTGTGTTGAAGGCCAGGGCGTTAAAGTGAGTCTTTACTTTACTTTACTTTACTTTAGTTTTATCCAAAGCGACTTACAAGATGAAGACACCAGCAATTCTCATTCGGTTTCTATAGATTTTGAGTTGCAAAACTAAGAGCCCAGATAAGGTCGAACTTGTCAAGAATAGAACCTTCTACGGAATTGTTAAGTGCTAGACGAATATATATATATAGAACCACATCACACAGCCTGAATAAAACACATTATTCATACTGTTATCAAACCATTAACTATATATATAGTGAGTGTGTGTGCATGTGTGTGTGTTAGTGTTAGACTCGTTTGACATACTCAAATGTGGTAGTGTGGTAGTCCCGGCTAGTCGAGTCTTTAAACGAGATTCGAACAAGGAGAGTGATGGGGCTCGCTTGACGGTGTTAGGCAGGTCATTCCATAGATTTGGAGCTGCAGCTGCCCTATCGGCGACTTGGCGTATAATCTCACCCCGGCGCGTGCCGTACGAGCTTCAGCGTGGACGCATGAGTTCCGCACGTCCCCCCGCTCCGCTGGACAGAGTGGGTCCTGCATCACATGGTTTTGCTGTGCATGTGCTTCTCCAGCACCCTGTCCAAACCTGCCCACCACACTCGCTTCAAATAAGAGAAAATACTGCTGCCACACACACTTTCCTGCCACACGCCGCCGCGACGGGCCGGCCGTGTTTACACACTTTTCTCATTTCCCTCTTTTTTTTTTTTAGTATTTGAAACTTTGTGCTCGTTGTCAGTCGCCGGGCGGCGAGGAAGGGGGTTGGGGGGACGGGGACAGAGTAAGCAGGCCTTATCGCGCATGTTTCCATTGTGTCCATTTGACCCCGGGCTCTTGGCAGGCTGCGGTGTTGATTTTAGCCCGCAAATCAATTCATTTTAATCACAGCGCGCCGCGGCGGCAGCAGAGGGAGCGGCGCGCTAATTGATTGGCAGGTATTTGCATATACAGTACAGGACGAAATGTCAGGCGGAGCCTTGGCGGTGACCCGCGAGCGCCGCTGGCAAAACAAACTGATGGGGGTAATTTATCATGCGGCGGCCCGCTCGCGCTATTGTTAGCGTCGTCAGTCACCTGTCACGCCGGAGGGCCGGGCGGGAGGCAGGCTCCGCCGGGCGAGATGCGAACGCGGCCGCCAGGAGGAAAATGGCCGCCGTGATCAATAGTTTTTTTAGATTAAAAAGCCAAACGGGAAAATGTTTGGGTATTGGCTGACGGGCCTAATGAAGTGCGGATGCGGCGGTTGGGATCGTTTTTTCCGCAACACGCGAGACCGGCTTGGGCTAGCAAGAGATTCATCGGCACGAGTGTGCACTGAATTACTCACCGTAAACTTTAAGTATTTCTCAAATGCGGCAATTTTTTATCACTTTATACTTTGACTTCACCCATTTGCACACCTCCACCCTACCTGTTACGCATAGTTTATGTTAAAGACGTAAAAGTGTAATATTTGTTTATGTTTGCAATATTTGCATATTGGTTCACTGTATACTTGCAATATTTGCAATATTGTGGTCTGTAGCAGTCACAAAAAGCATTTCACTGCATATCATACCGTGTATGACTGTGTATGTGACAAATAAAATTTGAATTTTAATTAGAATTTAATGGCAAGTACAGCAAATACAAGGCGAGAGTTAAGGAATGGATGCATCACTATATTGTGATTCTTCCTCTAGTGATACATCGTCAATATGCTGCTTACCAATATCAACTTGCGTTAATGTGCCTGGTTGGCCGACGTGCTCACGGGGAAATTTGCATGAATTGATTTGCTTGGCTGTTACTTGCTCGGTGTTTGAAAAGTTAATTACATCATTATAACACTATTATAGCTATTAACATTAACATTTAATAATGTAAATGTCAGAAAATGGAGTGGTAGTTCTCTAGTAGGTTAGACACTCGTTTATAAAACAGAACAGCATGAAGACCCAGGTTCAAACCGCTCTTACTACCATCGTGTCCCTGAGCAAGACACTTAACCCTGAGTGTCTCCAGGGGGACTCTGTCCCTGTAAGCACTTTTAATTTACATTACATTTACATTTACAGCATTTATCAGACGTCCTTATCCAGAGCGACTTACACTCAGTAGTTACAGGGACAGTCCCCCCCTGGAGACACTCAGGGTTAAGTGTCTTGCTCAGGGACACAATGGTAGTAAGTGGGGTTTGAACCTGGATCTTCTGGTTCATAGGCGAGTGTGTTAACCACTACTTTTCCATGCTGTTAATCCCAAAATACATCAGGGACGAGTGGGAGCACGATATTTAATTTCAGAATCGGCACTACAGACGCCGCCGAGCAGGACCGACGAGAGACGCTTTCTTATTCCTACTAATTTGCTGCCTCAACAAACTACGGGCCATGAAGGTGTCCCTGCAGCGGCGTTATCTGAGCACGCGCCATTAAACCAGCCAGACTGCCACCGCGGTGTCTGCGGAGAGAGTAAACAGTAGCGGCGGGATCCGCCGACCGCCACCGGTAACGAATAAAACAACGTTCCAGGCCGCTCGGCCGAATTAGTCCGGAAAACCAGAACAAAATAAGATGTGCGGCGCAGGAAAGATGGACCGTGTTGTCATTGCGAGGTGCCACTCGGCTGCTGTGCGTTAACCTCTGCCGTGCGAGCGTGACCTTTCCACATTTGGGCTCGCGCCGCGTAAACAGCAGGAAATGAACTGATTCCTTCGCGCCGCCTCCTCGTTTTCCCCGCTGATGGCGGGAAAGGCTGATATTGGTTGACATGGCGACCGGTCCTGCGGGAATGAGCGTCGCGGCCAGAGTTGCGGCATCGGAACCAGAGATCGGTGGCTTTTCGTAACCACAGTTACTGCTACTATTTTTATCTGATGGCGAAGAGTCCCGGAAATCTAGGGAGAATCTCTTCAAACATCATTCCACCGAATTACACCGGATGAGTCAGAGACGACCGCTTCCATTTAACATCATGCTTTAATTACCATCTATTTCAGTATAGAGTTGTATTAATTCATATTTCAGAGGCACTCTGCTGACTAACCAAGGCCTCATGCCTGACGAATAATGGCGTTGTCCTCTTGAAATAAGTCCACCGATGACCAGATCACCACCAGATTGCCACAGCCCTTCTTATCCTGGTGCAGCCATTGCTCTCAGTTTAAGTCATTTCAGTGGCTCTTTATTAACTTGATGCAGGAAAGGACCCTCCTGCCTACATCTTGTCCATTTGATCTGCCATGGCGGCACAGTGCAGGGATGGGCACCGCATTAGAACTGCGCCTGACACGACAGATGCACACAAACAGGATAAAAAAAATTTAAAAAATACGCAACGAAGCTCCATATGAAGTCAGTCCACGACATGACCGTTAAACTCCAGCTCACTTCATAACGCAGAAGGTTCGAAGTTCATTTAAATACATTTTTTGTCACTTCTGCAGTGTGGTTTAGAACAAAGCCAGGTCTTATCAGCAGAAATCTCCAGTTTGACTCGCACGAGTTTAATCCTGCGGCTTCTCAAGGTCAGAGAAGCCATCGCATTCCTCCCCCCATCCCTCCTTCCCCTCTCGATTCCCCCCCAGGCGCTGTCTGATAATCAGAACTGGGACTATTTGTTCTGTGTGACAGAGAACAATAGAGAAACAAGTCACCCTTGATCCTGTAATAACAAACAAGAAATGTCAGTCAGGACAGCTGAACAGGCGCCTTGGAGGAAAAGATCTGGCAGTACGGTTCCATTTCAGGGACAGCGTCATATGCTGCTCTTCTGGTCCGTTTCACCCTTTAAGCCCATTGATCAGCATTTTTATGCATATTACAGTGGGGGTACGGATTGTATTCAGACCCCCTTAAAATTTTCACTCTTTGTTTATTTCAACTAATTTTCCTAATTAATGTGCACACAGCACCCCACAGTGACAGAAAATCACAGAATTGTTGACATTTTTGTCTGCTACAAAAACCTAAATATCACCTGGTCCTACGTATTCAGACCCTCTGCTCAGTATTTAGTAGAAACACCCTTTTGATCAAATACAGCCATGAGTCTTTTTGGGGATCCTCTGCCTTTCCTCCCTGCATATCCTCTCCAGTTCTTGGAGGTTGGATGGTAAACGTTGGTGGACAGACATTTTTAGGTCTCTCCAGAGATGCTCAATTGGGAGATGCTCAAATGGCTGGGCCATTCCAGAAAAGTCAAAGTTGTTGTGAAGCCACTCCTGGGGTTATTTTAGCTGTGTGCTTAGGGTCACTGTCTTGTTGGAAGGTGAACCTCCGGCCCAGTCTGTGGACCTGAGCACTCTGGAGAAGGTTTTCATCCAGGATACCACCCTGCTTCAACGTTGGGACTGTATTGGACAGGTGATGGGCAGGGCCTGGTTTTCTCCACACATACCATTTACATTTCATTTTACAGCATTTATCAGACACAATGGTGGTAAGTGGGGTTTGAACCTGGCTCTTCTGATTCTTAGGCGAGTGTGTTACCCACTAGGCTACTTAGAATTAAGGCCAGAAAGTTCTATCTTGGTCTTATTAGACCAGAGAATCTTATTTCTTACCATCTTGGAGACCATCAGATGTTTTTTTTTTTTTAGCAAACTCAATGCAGGCTTTCATGTGTCTTGCACTGAGGACAGGCTTCTGTCGGGCCACTCTGCCTTTAATAAATCTGCATAGATGCCCACAAGTCTGTGTTTTTCTGTCCATATGGGATGCCGTGTGTACATTAATGTGGAAGAAATAACTTAAATGATTTTAGCAAATGGCTGCGACATAACAAAGAGTGAAAAAGTCCGAGTACTTTCTGTACCCGCCCGTACATGTGATCACAGCAAACAAAGTTAAACCACTTTAAACCCACCAAACTGAAATGGCATCGGGAGGTGGAATCATTCCAGATAGTGGAAGTGCAGTCCAATGTACACTCAGGCAGAATACATAATTCGCTAAATAATGAGCTACAGAGCTGACTGAAACACCACGATTATTTCGGTGTGACAAAACCACGAAAAAAAACGATACTTTCGAAGATACTTTCGTCAAGTGCTTGTTCCTCAGTAACTATTCGCCACAAGCGAAATATCAACATCTGAACAGCTTAATTAGTCCAATCTGGCAACTTTGCACCATTGATGCACGTTCATCAATGCCAACTAAATTATACGTGCAAAAAAAAGGACTTACAATACGAACAGCGTCAGTTCAGTTCCTTTAAAGAGGACAAAATGCGAAAAAAAACACTCGTAAACACATCGCATTACTTCCCTCCATCGTGTTGGGGCTCTGATCCATCGTGTGTGATAAAATGGTTCTCACTCTGTGCTGGAGATGAGGGGGATTATTCCAGACTGAGGGTCTCAGCACTGTGACCTTTGTGCGGATTATTTACGAGGCGGCTGCAGAACATTCGGCTTCAAACGCGAGATTTCACTGGATTATCAACTGTTCTGCATGCGACAGTTGCGATGCGGCGATGAAGCGTGGAGTTTGGGAAAAGTAACCGTGCCATGAGGCGGATGGGAACGGCGGAAGACATAATGACTTTCTCACTTACGACTGCATCGTCTTTTAATGTTCATCTAATGGGATTCAATTAAAATGGCAAATGGCTGCATTTGAAGGAGGTCGTGCCGGCGAAACCAATTAGCGGCCCGCCGACTTCGCGCTCACAGTGAAGAAGGTGAAGCGATGACAGGACCGCTCGTCATTCGCTCGACACGGCGCCGGCGTCAGTTGTTGTGTTGCGATTATTTCCCTCGTCAATAACGCGACAGATTAGAGGAGATCCGGGAAGATTAAACGCGACTTTCGGAAATCTCTGCCTCGCAACCGAGCTCTGCCAGCAGGGCGTCGTGTTGGCTCCTCACGGGACGGCGGCGCATGTCTGATCAAAGCCGCCATGGCCCTGGCGGCGATGGCGATGCTCCCCTCGTGTCGGGCACGCCGGCGTTTTAAATCCTACTGCTTTCCGAAATGAAACTTAGATGATTTCCTTTTTTTGTTTTGAGCATACGCACAGCCCTTATTACACCTCGTATACTCCGAGCCTCCAGTACTGCTCGCCTGGTCCCTCCATCTCTGAAGGTAAAAGGAAGACATTCATACAAAATGCAGCAGCACAACTGATCTTTAACCTTCCCAAGTTCTCCCACACCACCCCTCTGCTACGCTCCCTCCACTGGCTCCCAGTAGCTGCACGCATCAGGTTCAAAATACTGATGCTGGCCTACAAAGCCAAACATGGAGTAGCACCATCCTACCTCACAGCCCTTATTACACCTCGAACTGCACCTTGTATACTCCGAGCCTGGTCCCTCCATCTCTGAAGGTACGAGGAAGACGCTCATCTAGACTCTTCTCCGTCTTGGCCCCTCGGTGGTGGAATGAACTTCCAGCTCAGTCACTGAGCACCTTCACACGGCAGCTCAACACCTTCCTCTTTAGAGAAGATTTAGATGAACTTGTAACCTTCTTCTTGTCTGACTTCTGTATAGAAACTAGAACAGAGTGAATAAAAAGATTGTATTCATAGTTGGGGTCCTGGTGAACCAGAACTGACCACTTCATCCATGGTGACATGGAAGCACGTTGTAAGTCGCTCTGAATACGGGCGTCTGCCAAACGCCGTAAATGTAAATCGTGCGAATGTGTCAGTTGATGGACCCAAGTACGAGCGTAATCGCTGCCTTCGGCCATTTTGGTAAAGAACAGCGAAGCTCTGTGTCCGGTGAACTCCAGAAACTTTGTTGAATGGACGCACCTTAAGAACAGAAGCCAAGTAATCTCTTTGACGGACGGACGTGCCGAGTTCGCAGGGGCGGAACCCTCGGGCGAACTGGGTGCAATTCCGGGGTGTCACGGTGATGTGTGGTGCAAATTGCGTCGGAGGAGCTCGCTTGCCAATCTGGTGTGTGGTGGAGCGGTTTCGCCCCGGCCTTTAGGGAATTCCGCTACCGCGTCCGGAGCTGTTAGTGTGATAATCGTTTTAACCATCCTCCATTAGCGGGGTGCATCGGCCGCGGGGGACCCGGATCTCGGACCTTTTCTCCATGTTTCTTCCGTCTGACTCGGCGACGGCTGGCTCTGACATTGGCACGGTTTGGAGGGCAGCTGCAGCGCGGGCTCGGGGTGAGGTGTGGCGGTTTGGAGGCGGCCGTCCCTGCGGACCGCCAGGCCTGGAGAGCCGGTGGCGGTGGAGGACAGGTGCGAGGATGCTGTGGGTCTCTGGGCGGACGCGGTGATGCAGCCGGGGAGGGAACTGGTACCATCAGCGGCGGATGATTAATGACCAGAGCAGCTGCCCCACCTGAAGGGCAGGTTGTTCAAACCCCAGCGCTGCCCATCCCAGAGTGAACTGCTCTGTATGGGGGAACAAACAGTAACCCGGCGCTTTCTGCTCTCCAATTTCAGTTATGAGTTCAGTTTTTTCTATAAAAAAAAAAACCAAGAACATGACTTCATACCACTAAAATAATACTGAACAAAAATAATATCTCCTAATTTTCCTCGTGGCATGTAAATATGCAGCATGGGGCACGTTCATTAATGTTCATTATGACGTCACAGAAATAAAGCAACAGAAACAGGAAGTGTCTACGCCTCCAAAAGATAAGCTACTCAGTTAGTGATACCAAAAAAGAATTTCACAAGGTGTGGGGGCCGTTCCTGGAGTATTTTACACACCTTCAGTCTCAGAATCCGACTACTAATATCACTCAGTAAAGTTCCAGAAACCATATTGGCGTCTTGTTCTTTTTCATTAATCAATCTGGCATGAGGATGGGGTTATTATTATGTGGAAAGGTTGATGGGTTTAGAATTGGACACGTTATTATCATCATTGTTCTTTGAATATGACTAAATTGCCATTTTTCCTATAATACTGTACTGCAATGTTACCCGATCTTTGTACGTAACTCTTACAGAATTGATTAACTTAGTGAGATCTTTTTATATTGTGTGTATTGTATTTTTTTTGTCGTCTTTCTCTTGCTTGTATGATTGACAATCCCCGTTCTTCATCATTCTTGACTATTTAACCTCAACCTGTCCACCTCCTCCCTTTCTCCTCTGTTTCCCTCCGTTCCATACACTCCTAATACCCCTCATACACAAACGCGAAATAATAACAGCATATTAATTCTATTGCTGTTGTAAAAATAGATCACCCAAATAGTTTCACCCAAAAAAGCAAAGGTGCTTAACCACAACAATTTCATGACAAATTTCCCTGCAGGTTAAAAGAACCAGAAGACCCAGGTTCAAACCCCACTTACTACCATCATGTCCCTGAGCAGGACACTTAACCCTGAGTATCTTCAGGGGGGACTGTCCCTGTAACTACTGACTGTAAGTCTCTCTGGATAAGGGCGTCTGGTAAATGCTGTAAATGTAAATGTAAATGTAAATGTAGGCTTATATTGAAGCAAAAAAAATGTTTTAATAGAACTATATGACTTTTGTTAATAACATGTGAAACAGAACAGATTAGGAACACGACCATAATTGTTAAAGACCTGTTTAACACCTAACCATCTCCACTTGAATAGAAAGACTTTGAGAGTTGAAGTTAAACTGGGCGAGAGGTCATTCCTTCTTCCTCCATGTTCTACCACCATCCGGCAATGCAGGGCTCCTTGTGAAATACGGTCCCCGTGAAACGTGCCGAAATACTGTGAGATATAACGGCGCCGTGCTTTATGTCGTCGTCTGATGTTTGTTCAGCAGTTAGCAGAGTTTGAGATCAATTTTTACCGCGGCACCACCAATACACGTCAGGCGGCCCGTCAATCAATGCAACGACAGCGCCAGCTCCAGTTTGAAGACTAATTTGTCACCATTGAAAACGGAGGGTTTCGCTTGTCTCAGATACATTATTGATGAGGGGGGGTCACCGAGTCGTTTGTGCTGAAGGGTATTTGCACGGCGGTTGAAGTATATACACCACACCTGCAAAACGGAACCGAAGAGAAAATACTTTCGCCTCTTTTTTTTAATTTGTTTTTGAGAACATTTTGTCCCCGCCGCATTTCTAATGCAGACGAGCAGTAAAATGTGCAGTTAATGCAACATCGAACTCTCTGGTATGAGTTCTAATGGCTGGATTCGAAAGCGGACGTCAGACTGCTTGTGTGTCGAGTGTGTAAATTTGTGTAAATTTGTGTGTGTTTAAACTTTCTTTGCTTGTTTGGTTTCATTTGAGCACCGGACAGCTACGTTGATCTGGTGTCACTCCCCCGACGGTCGTGCACCTTGTTAAATGTCTCTTATCAGACCGTTTAAATGCACAGAGTTCCTGTGTTCTCCTCCGGCGCCACGTTCTCATCAGAACCGTTCCGCCGGGGACGACGAGCCGCCGGCCCGCTGCGAGCTCGCGCCCACTCACGTTGTCCCCGACGGGACTTGATTAAAGCATCTCAGACGCCATTCCGTCCCTGATGCGGCGCAAAGACGCCCCCCCCCCGCCGAGCGCACTCAACACCCGCGGATCCTGAGGTGGCTCCACAAATCACCGTAATGCATCTGCTCCGTCCTGGTCGGAGGGCGGCTCAGGATGCCGGTCGTTAAGAATTCATTAGGCCGCGTTGGTGGCTTCCTCCTCGAGGACGCCGCGCCCGGCGCCGAGTAAAGAGATCTGAAGCCTGTGGCGACCGACAGAGGCCCCGCGGCGTTAAATCGCTTCTTCGGGCCTTCCGGTACGATTCTCCATTACCACGGCCTTTAATTAGAAACACTGCAGCACAGCACATGGTGACACGTGTCCTCTGCATTTAACCATCACCCTTGGTGAGCAGCGGGCACCATGACAGGCGCCCGGGGAGCAGCGTGTGGGGACGGGACCTCAGTGAACACATGGCGGTTCGGGATTCGAACCGGCAACCTTCTGATTACGGGGCGGCTTCCTTAACCGCTAGGCCACCACTGGTTGCGCTGTGGCACTCTGCTGCTCGACCTACTCGAATTACCGCTGGAAACGGGCGCGGTGGAGTCGTCTCCATGCGCTTCAGCGCCGCGCTGTTCGTAACGTGGCCGTACGTGCGGCCGCCGGCCCTGACATTTTAAAGCCGGCGGCGGAGGGAGCCGTAATTACGCCGCATCTGCGTTCTTTCTGCTTTTAATCGTTTGCCTTTTTCGAGTCGGAACAGAAAAGGTTCAGGTGGCGCTTGGCGTCGAGCTTCGGCTCTCGCGACGTTCGCCGGCGTTTGGTAAACGTGAAAAGCGGCGGTCGCACCCTCCCCGCCGAGGATAATTTATTCGGGGCTCGCCGTTTAGCGCCTCTAATCCTCCGCTGATGCTCTCAGGAGCCCGTAATTGTATGAAAGTGTAAAAGTGGGATTTTCGCCGGCTGCCATTACCGCCTGCGGTTGGGGTGAGGAGGAGAGAGAGAGAGAGAGAGAGGGAGAATAAAGAAGCCGCGACGCCGGGGAATCGCCGGGGTCGACGATGTGCTCGCCAGGCCCGAACCCGCCCGCTCCCGTCGCCCCCGTCCGTAATGAAAGCTGACGGCATGTAAATGAGGTTTTAACAGAGCCGGCGCCGGGCGGCCATTTTCCTCGCTTGGCGGTCAGAGGAGCTGGCGCGGCCTTCCTGCGGATTAGACCTCCTCTGCGGTTCTGGAAACCGCTCGAAACCCAGAGCACGATCCGCGGCTCGGCGCCAGGCGACTCGGGGAACGTATAATGCGCCGAGGAGGGCTTCTATCTGCCTACTTGCTGTACCGGCTTCAACTCCATGTTGGTGGAAGTGCATTATGGGAGTTAGGGCCTGACCCCGCGGGTCGAGTTCCGCCGCTGTTCGGGACCAGAATAAAAGCCCCTGGCAGCGCGGCACAGCTGATCTGGCCGCTTCCCCCGGACCCGCCGGCCTCGGCGCTGGCACTGGGTCAGCGGCACATTCGCGGAGGCGTGAAAATGGACTCGGCGGAGGATCATTATCCGAGCCGGTTTGCGGCGTCCAGCACAGAAGGTCCTCTTAAGGCCAGGAGCCCCATTTAAATGCCGCACACAGGGAGGGTCGGCCGGGTTAAGCTGGTTTATAGAGTCTGAATATGCGGCGGCGCCGCCAGTAATTAAAAAGAGCCGCGGCGAGGCTTGAAAAGCCCCTTTTTTTTTCCCCCAGATCCGATCACTCTGAGGTGGTCCAGGCCACATGGGGCCACATTGTTCTAACGGGGCGTCCCGAGCTGGCACTCATTCGTACCGCGGCAGGGACGCCGCAGACTGCAGAGAAGGAGGATATGGATGTTATTTTACCCGGACGGCAAATGCCGTTCGCTCTTCAGCGTAACAGTTGCCTAGGATACGATCGCGATTGCAGTTCTGCTAAAAATACCTCAAGGCCTTTGGGAAACTGTGGAAAAACCGCGGCGTGTACATTTGCGTCCTTTTTTTGCCACGCAGGTGCATTGAATCGCATTAACGCATTGAAGCCATTTTCCTCTGATAATGTGCCACTGGAGGCAAATAGCGAATATCAATGTTTTCATCCAAAGCAGGAGACCCCGGGACCCCCGGGACCCCCCTTTAGTCGGTCTGCTTGTGTAAAACCCTTTTTATTATTTTTTTAATGCTGTTGATTGACGGTTTGAGAAATGGCGCCCTCATACCGGCTCCTGGTTGGACCTTTCGGGGCCGCTTTGCTCGGCGCCATCCGCAGCTCCGCGTCCATGCGCCCAGTAAACCGACGGGAGTCGGTGTCTGCGGCTGCATCGTCCAACTCCGTTTCTACGTTGCCGCGTGTACAGCGTAACCGTGGCGACCGGAAACGCCCGTCCGGCTGGCGGAGGATGATGTCACCGCAGCGGTGGCGCGCGGGCCCTCTCTGACCTTGACAGGCTATTGGCCGCGGCGCGAGGAGCTGAGAATATTGGCAGCCGCGACGGTCATATTGAGTATCGATCGCCCCACTTAATTAGATTTATATCGTAAACAAAGGCCCGGCGACGTGAAATCCGAATTAGCGGGTAAACGTTATCCATCAAAGTAAATAATATTTTGTGCCCGCGCTGCAGTATTGGTATCCGGGAGATTTACGGCGAGCCGTAAAAAGGCGCCGGGCCCCCTCCCGCTCGGGCCGCGACAGCGGAGACCAATTCCCGCGAATCCGCGCACACACTCCGCCATTAACATATGACCCACTTCGGCTCCCCGCGGCGCGGCGGTTGGAGAACTCCTCGCCGCCTCTCCTCATTGTGTCCCCGTAATCGAATTAAAACGCAGAGGAGCGCCGCTTCCTCGCACGCCGGCCTCAAGGACGTGGGCCGCGTTGCCGGAATTCAATCAGGCGCCATTAAATATTCCGACAGTGGGCCGCGAGGAACCTGGTTCGAGCGTGGAGAGATGTCCGTCTTCTGGTGGAGCGCCTCGGCAGATGATCCTGGTTTAGAACGTTTGTGCATTATCAGATTCGACTGCACATTTCGCACAAACCGGCCTCCGTCTGGCACGGCGCTTTGCGGTTAAAGCTCACATACTTCCGTAGGAAATGAAATAAACTTATAATTCGTTTCCCGATCAAGTTCCCCCCCCGAGTCCAGCGTGACTTTAGTCTACATTTTATACGACAGTTGTTTAATTCAGGGTTATAGACCAAACTCATCCCGTCTAGTGTCGCGTGGATATTAAAATGCTATGTTAGCAAGTGGTGCTTTTTTCACATAATCGATTTATTCTTAAAATATTTCAGAATAAAAAAGTATTTCATGTAAATGATTTGTTTTTTTTTTTCTCGAGGTCTTTCATCTAACCCCCCGTCCCCGTCCCGACGCCGTCGCTCCGAGGTCGACACTGTGCAACAAACACAAGCACAAAAAAATAAAAATGTTAAAAATAATGAAAATAAATAAATTCGATCAAAGAGTAAAATGAGCGGTGAGATTTCCACACCGGTTTGTACAACTACAACAGCGAGTAGCAGATGGCGCGGCCCCACGCGACCGACGTGGGCGCGAGAGGAGGGCCGGTCGAGCGGCGATGGGCCGAAAAACAAGCTGAGCCTATCCACGTCCTAGAACTGCCATTTCACCACATTATTCATGTTAAGTAAAGTTCTCTACAAAGATACAACATATAAAACTGTGAAATATATAACTTTTTTTTTTTTTTTAGACCTTTCAAAATACATTTAATGACACTTTTTTTTTTTTTCTCGTTCCCTCCTTCTCTCTCTTCTGGCAAACAGAAAGGACAGTTTTTAATACTCTCGCTTAATGTCCGATAAATGATTTAACTTTTTTTTTTTTTTCCTCAAACCAACCATGCTTATTGCAAATCGTCCCAAATGCTGCTACTGGAAAAAAATGCACGTGTGATTTTCTGGTTTTTTTATACATCTATGTATACAGTTCCTATAACTCCGGCGTCCCGGTACAAGAAAGAAGGAGAAATGCCAGCGAAGTGTTAAAGGTTCTTCCGGGGGGGAGGGGGGGGCTGTTAGTCTCGTGTTGCACAGGTCAGCAGAAATGTCACTTTTTCCGCCGGGTTCCTCCCGTCTGCGCTTTTACTTTTTGCTCTTTGGTCTGTAAAAAAAAAAAAAAAAAAAAAAGGACTCCGGCGGAAGGTCAGTTCGGCGCCCCGGGGGGTCCCCGGGGTCACGGGCCAGTCCAGAGGGGGCGGGGTTTACGGAGAGGAAGGGGGGACGTCCATCGCCGGTCGCCACGCCTCCCAGTGCGTCCGATGCGGGGTCCTGCGCGGCACTAGGGGGCGCCGCCCAGTTCAAAGCGGACAGACAGGCAGACAGACAAGCGCGTTGGGCCGATGACAGACAGCAGGTTTATCTACAGCAGTGGGCGGGGCCAGGGCAGGAAGTGGCTTCTGCAGAGTCCGCGCCCCGGCGGGGGGTGGGGGGTCCGTCACCACTGCTGTTAGGAGACCTGGGGAGGGAAACGGAACACAGGCGTGGTCAGATCTGGCAAATCGATGGCAACTCCGCACGGAGCGGCGTGGCGCACCACTACAAAGTAGTGCCATCTGGTAAATGTACGGTTCCCAGGCAGCCAGATAAAAGCGCCGCTTTAATTAATAATAATGGACTCTTGACGGCTGCAAATTGGCATGAAAGAGGCAGGTGTTGGATGAAACATTAGCATGTCAGACGGTAAAACAACAGGGACGGAGCAATCAGGCTGCAAACGAGGACCAATTTAACCGGATAATGTGGGAGTATCGGGGCTAAAGACGGGGCCGCGCCGTGCCCCTCCTCCACAGCGGCCCGCAGGTCATTACGGCCCCTGATTTGCATTAGCTGACGCCCTCTAGTGGGCAACCGTCACCTTCATAAGCGAACGAGTGGCAGTTAATTACAGCCGGAACGGCACAGGACGGCGGCGGTGGCGGCGCCGCGGTGGCTTCGGTTGAAGCTAGTTGCACGACCACTGGACACCGTGAAAATACATCGATACGAATAATACTGACGATCTGACGCGCGTACATCTTGACAGCGGGGACATGAATTAGTGCCAGTTACCCAATAACAGCAGAAAAGAGAATCAATCAATCAATCAATCAAGCAATCAATTGCAACCTTTATGCCTGAGTGAAGAAAATAAGGACCTCTGCTCTCTCCGCAGATGGGTTGTGTGTGTGTGTGTGATTTGGGGACGAGCTGGATATAAAGTTGTATTGGCACCTCTGTCATGTCCCATGGTAACCTCGAGTAAAATATTTTTATTTTTATTCATGCACGTTTATCGGATAAATTCTACTACCGCGTGTGTGTGTGTGTGTGTGTGTGTGTGTGTGTGTGTGTGGTGAAGAATGTGGAGTCGGTCATTCACTGGTTAAACACATTAATGCGAGATCAGAAGCTCTCCAACTCGATTCTATTATAGGTCACCGCTGACAGTGTGTGTGTGTGTGTGTGTCTCGCTTTAAGGACACATGTACAGCCGACCATATAATATAATGGACATAAATCGATGGAGTGACCGTCTCAGGCGTCCCCTGCAGACCTGAGGACAGACGGATGCGGAGGAGGTGTGGAGGAGGTGCTTCTGTACCTGATGGTGCTGCATCGTTTGTGTTCGAGTCTGTTCTTGAAGTTTTGGATGTCTGTCCGGCTCAGCAATGAACGGGTTTTGAGGGGGAACTCCGGCCGCGTCATAGAGCCTGAAATCACAGGGGGGGGGCAGGTTTTTATGCGGGACCTTTCCTTACATTCACAGTTCCTTTTTAAAAATCTTTTTATTTTTTTATAAAAAAAATTCTTCCCTTAAATTCTTTCTGAAACGTCGATTCCGTTTAAATTTCCTTTAAGTCCCATTGCTTCAATTTACATTTTACATTTACAGCATTTATCAGATGCCCTTATCCAGAGCGACTTAGTAGTTACAGGGACAGTCCCCCCTGGAGACACTCAGGGTTAAGTGTCTTGCTCGGGGACACGATGGTAGTAAGTGGGGTTTGAACCCGGGTCTTCTGGTTCGTAGGCGAGTGTGTTACCCAGTCGTATTTACCACCGTACCGCATAAAAATCTCTTCATTTGCTTCAGTCTCAACATCCTCCTTACATGCATTTTCTTTCCTCCATCCCTTCCTCTCTTCTCTTGTTCCTTCCTACCGTCCATTCAGATGATATTTACTGTGACCTTCTTCATTCCTTTCATTTACTTTTTCATTTCTTTCTCCCCTTTTCATTTGTTCCCGATCGTTCACCTCTCCTTCATTCTCGCTGCATATTCCCTTCCTCCCCAGTCTGTTTCTCGGGAGTAATATTGTTCCCTGAGTACATTTCTTTGTAAAGTTCTCTCCTTTCATTTCATCGCCATTATCCATCCGTCCCACTTTTGTTTCTTTCTTCCCCTTTCTTCTTCATTCACTTCCTTTCCGCCTCTCTTCCCCCGTTCTCCACTTCTTCCCCTTCATTCCGTCTTCGGCCTTTCCTGTGACCTCCAGTCCGTCCTTTTCTTCTTTATTCTCCTGTCGTTTCCTCTTCTCGCCGTGTGAGGTGGAGTCGTTATTATTATGCGTGTTTTTGAGGAGCGGAGCGGTGACGGAGTGACGGCTGCTGACTTGGCTCCTGCCGGTGAGAATTGGCGGCGGCGGCGGCCCGGCTCTGTTGCGTCGAGAAACAGCTGTCGTCTCCACGGTGATTCTGTTAAAGCCTCCGCTGGACGAGTCCGGCGCTGCCAGGCGGCCCCAGTGGGATCAATTACCCAGAAACCAAATCAGCACCGGCCCCGCCGGGTCAGCACCGCCACTTCCTCCCACACTGATCGAACGGGCGTACGTCCCCCCAGCCTGCCTTTATACACACACACACACACACACACACATACACACACACACACACACACACACACACACACACACACACGTATACACTAACATATACACACATACACACACACACACACACACACACACTAACATATACACATAACATATACACTCATACACACACTAACATATACACATATATACACACACACACACACATATACACATATACACACACACACACACACACACACTAACATATACACACATACACACACACACACACACACACACACGTATACACTAACATATACACTCATACACACACTAACATATACACACACACACACACACACACTAACATATACACACATACACACACACACACGTATACACTAACATATACACACATACACACACACACACACACACACACGTATACACTAACATATACACACATACACACACTAACATATACACATATACACACACACACACACACACACACACACACACGTATACACTATACACATACACACACACACACACGTATACACTAACATATACACACACACACACTAACATATACACATATATACACACACACACACACACACACATATACACACACACACACACACACACTAACATATACACACATACACACACACACACTACATATACACTATACACACACACACACACACACACACACACACTAACATATACACATATATACACACATACACTACATAACACACACACACGTATACACACACACACACTACACATATACACACTAACATATACACACATATACACACTAACATATACACACGTATACACACACACTAACAGATACACACACGCATACACTAACATATACACACATACACACACACGCATACACTAACATATACACACATATACACACACACATACACTAACATATACACACACAGACACATACGTACATACATACACACAAATACATAAACGTATACACACACACACGCACAATCAAATACACACACAGACACACACATTCATACATACACACAAATACATAAATGTCTCCCGCCACGCCCACACACTCACAGGCTTTTTATTTATCCTGGAACCTGGCGCCACCGCGCCTCTTCCGCTGTGTCTGCTGTGAAAGATGCTGATTGTCGTAATCAGCCGCGCTTTCTCCGCGGACGCCGCCAGCCCCCTTTCTGCGGCTAAATAGTCCAATCAGGGCGGAGGACACGGAACAGCTGATTAAGTGGCTCCTCACACGACGAGCGACGAGTGGAATCCGCTTCATTATCGCTTTCCGGAAGCCGGGGTGACCAGGGGTGACAGGAAGCGGGCGTGAGAAGTGACGGTCACCAGCAGCCCCCCTCCCAGACGGCGTCGTTCCCGCGGTAATGTCCACACCATCGGCATCAAAACGATGGCGGTCAGCAGGGGACGCCAGGGGACGCTTGACGGGACGGTGAAAATGGCGGCGGCGGTGAAATGGGTTTAAGAAGTGAGCTGAGGATCCGTACCATGTCGGCGAGATGAAAGCCAAGTGTTTTGTGGTGGTTGTGGGAGATGTTCGGCTTCCCATACGGGGTCCCACTAATTCAGGCGGCGCGTAGGCCGGTGATACCGGATTGTTCCGTCGCGTAGTGACCTTGACCCCATTTACGGTCGAGGGGAGAAGAAAGTCGGCCACGCGCCAGGCGCTCAGAAGACGAGATGACTGATGCCGTTGGCTGGCTCTGACGGCTCCTCGGTCACATGACCCTGGATGGTTGTCATCCCTTCGGCCATAAATAACCAATAAAACGCCTTCATTCCACGGCATTAAAATAAAAATTTCGGCGCGGCGTGGCAACTCAGACGACTCAAGTCTGGTGGCAGAGGGGGCGGAGCCTCACACATGCCTGCCGTGATTAGCCATCTGCTCCGACCGGCAGCATGAAACGCTCGCTTAAATCAGACAAATTACGGCGATGAAAAGGTCAACAATTCGCAGCGCCGTGCGATCAGGCCGGCCAGCTGCTGAACGAACTGCGGTGGGGTGGCGGGGTGGGGCACTCACCGTCGTGGTTTTGACCCTGCCGCCGGGCTGCGTGCAGGTCCACCCCGATCTGTTCACCAGCAGGTCGCAGCCTTCGTCCTCCAGACAGGGAAGCATCTCGCACCACTGCTTGGTCCTGACGATCCGAGCTGCGGGGCGGAACAACAGGAACATCAGAATCGCCGGCACCTGCCCTTATAAGGTCAACGTGTCACCCGGCCGCTACAGGAAGTCGTGCTGCTTTGTAAATTCTTCCAAAAAAAACAGAAGAAAGAGAGGAAAAGGCGGTTTTAAACATGAAAAAGTGAAGATCTGTCTGAAAGTGCATGGATCGTTGCCCCCATCCGCTAAACCCGGCACCCCAAAGTATCTTGGTGACGATCGTATTTTTTTTTCGAGGCGCACGTTTAAGATACACAAAAGTCTATTTATAAAAAGTAGGCCAGTTTAGCAGCACCTGCATCAGAAACGTGGCCGGACTGCTGAAAGCGGCCCAGAGAGAAGCTCGTTCCTACGCCGATTCCGTACGTAACACTAACCGCCCACCGCCAGCCGCAACTCTGCTGTTATGTAGCTAATTCGCACGTAATTTCAATCATTTGTTAAAACTTCACATTTCGGGGCGTAAAAAGCACGGGATGCTGGAGCGCCGGTCGCAAGGTCACGTGTTCTAAAAAAAAACTTTGATACGCTAAAATATTACATTGCAAAAAGCATGCGGGTAATCAATACGCCCACTTATCCGTACAAGTGTAAATATTAAAGCAGCCAGTCGGTAAATTGCGGGCTGAACGGGTTGATTTGTGAATTAACGCCGCCGCCATCACCGGCGGATCGGTGCGATGGCGTTAAATGAAATGATGGAGTCGTTTTATGTCTCATTAGGAAAGTCATTAGAGTGAAATTGAACTATTAGCGGCCGGTCTTCGGTAAACACCGGAGCGTCGGCGTTCGGGGCCTTTTCATCAGTAACCGGGCATAATTGCACGCTCGAGTCAAATCCATCTGTAAATCAGTCGATGCTCGTTAATCCGGATTAGCGGTTCGGAATCGTGGCGCCGTTCGCCGGCCAGACGACTCTGGTGAAGATGAATGTGGGAATATTTGCACGTCCGTCGTCTCTCTCCCTGGGAATGAGGAGAAAAGGAGGGAAAGATGGAGCACCGATGGCCCTTACTGCCCGTTTTCCCGCCGCACCTGCGAAAATCTCTTTAATGCACAGAGCTAAATAACGGCGCTCGGGGTGATGAAGCCGCGCCGTTCGGCTTTAATAAGGTAATCTGTCCCGCGGCTGCCGATTTGATTGCGAGGACCCGTTAGCCCCGATTATTAATCCCCTGGCCGTATAAAAAGAGCCGCCTGTCCCGTTCGGAAGGCCGCGGTTCTCTTCTGTTGTTCGCCACACGGCGCCGCGCCGCGGTCGAGGGCAGCGCGGTTATAAAAATACCGCGAGTGTTTAATGAAATAAAAATAACCTGGATGTAATCTGCCTCTGGGACGGCGTCGGCCCGTAGTTCATCTTGCGGTGATAAGAGGGGAATAACATCATTACACCCACGGCGGGACACTATCTCGGTGAAATGGTATATCACGCCGGTGTCAACAGCCGGGCAGGCCGGGTAATAAATCCCGCCTAATGCAGCGCCCGGCGGGCAGCCCGCGACTCCCCGGCGCGGGATCCGATGATGGCATCGAATAAATCTGATGCGGGGGAACCGGCCGCGTCAGCACTCTCTGGCACGCGCCGCGCGTGTTACCGATAGCGGCCGTATCGGCGGCCATGTTTCAGCGGCCACTACAGATTATTATCCGGAGGCCTCGCCGGTCCGCCACGCTTTTAAACTTCCAATCACGCTCGGTCACCTCTACGCACGCCGAGCGGACTGTACCGCGCTTCCGGCGTCCCGATCTCGGGGGCCCTGGCCACGCGCCCACCCGCCGCCCCACCGCATTAACATTCGCGGCAGATCCCGGCACAGCGGTGGCAGCTCAAAGACCCTTTTAAGCTAATTCGCCATGCGCGGCCATTTCTCCGCGCGGTAGGCCACCGCCGGTCCCCGTCCTGGCCGCGTTTGATGGGGGGGTCCCGAGGAAGGAAAAACCGGCCGGCATGGAAGAGGAACTCCCGGCAGTGTCGTGGTCGGACAGAAGAGCTTCCGAGTATCCATTAAAGGGCCAAAGTGTGCCGTTACGGCGCTGAAATTCCTCCTCCGGCTTGAAAGCACGTCTCATTCCGCTGGAAAGTAAAACCGAGCAATTCTGCTCAATTCAGACAAAGCAAGTGCGTGCAAACACAAGCGGCGCGGTAAGCACGGCGGCACAGAATAAAAAAGGGTGTTTCAGTTAGTCCATAAAACACCAATTATTTCGTTTTACAACATTCCTATTCGAAGCCTGCTAGATGGATGGATAAGACTCCATTCAATTAACCTTCTGTAGAATCTGGCAGTTCCATCCAGTGGTGCTAAATAAAAATGAACCCTGGCGGCACTATTGTTTCGGTGCCGGTTCAGTTTGATTTGAATACACAGGAACATTTCCGAGTAATCTGTAAGGTGTCTAACAAGCAGTAGCGTTTTTCTCCACTTGCGTTCGAGAACCTCAGGAGTTAATGGCTGGACTGAAGGACTCAAGGTCACGGTGAAAAGCAGGAGAACACTTGAATGCAGGCCAGGGTTAAACCAGCCTGAAAATGATGTCTGAAGACACGAGCCTCCATCAGTGCAGGCCAAGAATGGTTGTTGGGTGCCAACCAAGTGTCTAGAGGCGACGGCTGGGGACTTGCGGGCATCTCTTGCACTTGATGATGTCCTTGTTCAGATGATGGATTTTCCTACTCGCGGTGGAACAAGATGGTTGACAGATTGAGGGCGTTGACTGTGAACTACCATCATATGCATGTCACGATTCAACTCTGTATACTTTTGTGGCTGTGCGGTCTAACTCCTACGTAATTCAGGACAGTGTAACCTGTGCGAAGAGAATCTTTAAATCAACATGCAGTATGGAGTTCTGTACTTAACAAAAAAATGGTGAAATAAGTGAAAACATGTTTTATATTCTAGTTTCTTTGCTCTGGTTACTGCTTTGCTCACTCTTGGCATTCTCTCGATGAGCTTCAAGAGGTCGTCACCTGAAGTGCTTCTCCAACAGTCTTGAAGGAGTTCCCAGAGGTGTTTAGCACTTGTTGGTCCAGCTCACCCCAAACCATCTGGATTGGGTTCAGGTCCGGTGACTGTGGAGGTCAAGTCTCCACTTTTTGTTAAGTACAGAACTCCACATGTGTTCATTCATAGCTGTGATGACTTCAGTGAGAATCTACCAACGTAAATGGAAGGAATCTAAATACTCTGGACACGTCCTGCTCCTAGAACAGCTCAGCCACAAGCCATCTACATCTTGAAGGCCAACCAAAGACCAGTCAAGCCTCTTACACCATGCTGGAGTCACATTAATATGTGATAATTAATATCCCACTCTGGTCTGTTGAACCAACCAAGGTATTCATGGCCCCCAAACATAAGAAAATATGGTGGTGTCCATACATTCAGGTGAGATGAAAAAAATATCCTGTCTATTTGCACTTTATTCATTTTTAAATATCAATTTTTCAAAATAATTTTATTTATATTTTTATTGTAGTTACTTTATTTAAATGTGACAAACTAATTCAAATAGGAATTTTAATTCATTTAATAATTTAATTGAAATGGTGGTTAAAAATAAAAGGCTTCCTTGTCTCTTCAAATAAAACTATTTTCTGTATGAAAAAAAAAAAAAAAATATTTATAAATAAATCAAATATTAGCCTCAACAAAGTATTGTGTATTTTATATTCAAGCTGTCCATCCGGCAGGCACTACGGACCTAAGTGCCTCAGAACGAGCGGTTCCAACACTGCTATTAACCTGTCAATAGAGCTCTATAACAGTCCCAGTTGTCAGTTCTCCAACTGGTTCTTCATGTCAAACACGACGTGTACGTCTGTGTGACACGCCCGTTATGTATATTACGGCGCCGCACCCTCTATCATGCATGCATGCGTATTCGCCGCGAAGGCTGAAGCTGAGGCCGAAGCACCGTGGCACCTTTACACACCATCACGGGCTCTCTCTGTGCTGCTGCGAGGGGCCGATGGGGTTCCTCCGACGTTCCGAGTCGGGACTCTCAGCTCCCACGGAACAAGCCTCGTCCTGCTCGCAGATTTTATTTACGGGATTTCGGCAAATGCCAATTACGAGCCTAATTGGCATCGTGTTCGGACCGCCGCGCTCCCGCACTCTGCCCAAAGCCTGTTAGGGGGTCCGCGGGCCATCAGGCTCGTAAGTGTGGCGCGGGAGTCTTGACTGACAGCGCCGACTCGCAGATGGTCCCTGACCTTTCCCCCCGCGGCCTGGAGACGCTGCCGAGCGGCAGTGCAAATGTCAAGCAGAGCCGGAGCCTCTCCGGCAGAGATCATTAAATAACCGCCGTCTGGCGGGGCCCAGATGCACCCGCGCCGGACGGCGGGCCCCGGAGCCGAAAAAAACCTGAAAGATGCACCAAAGGGGCAGGACTTTCACCGGTACAGAGCCATTACTTTTTAGATTATTACAGGCCCTAATCATGCGCCCAACCTGCAATTCCATACGTTTCATTCGCTCTCGATGCTAAAAACTGAATTAAAAATGATAGCAATCACAAAACTAAACTAAAATCTGAAAGTTTACCGTGCAGGTAAAACACGCTCTCATGCCGCTATAAGCGAGGGTTCAGACGCGTCCCATTTCACGAACTGCCACACTTCCTGGGCCAGTGGTGGCCTAGCGGGTAAGGAAACAGACCCGTAATCAGAAGGTTTCCGGTTCGAGTCCCGATCTGCCGAGGTGCCACATGCTGCTCCCCGGGCGCCTGTCATGGTGCCCACTGCTCACCAAGGGTGACGGTTAAATACAGAGGACACGTTTCACCGTGTCACCGTGTGCTGCGCTGCAGTGTTGTAGATTTGAATTTTTTTTTGTCTATATCGATTTTTGGTCCGATACACGGTGCATCGTTACACCTCTGGTCGCCAGAATATTAAGTAAGCAACTTGCTGAATATGAAGCGCCCGCATCTTCCAGATGAAGCCCTCGGGGGTTCAGGGGTGTAACATCAGAGAGAAATGTGGCTTTCAGCCGCACGTCCCAGGGTCCTTCGCACCAGACGCCGGCCCGCGCCCGCGTCTTCATTAACATTTCTCCCACGCCGCAGGCCCGGCCTTTTTATCTCTGCCGCTCTCTGTGCCGCCTGTGTTCGGAGGCCATGTAGGACGTACAGAGTCTCGCTCCGCACATAATAACCGAACAACATAAACCCGGTTTGAATGGAGAGTGGCACCGCGGAATTACAATTGCAGATAACCCCCCAACCCCCCGCCAATATGGCTTCATCACATTTATCAAATAAACTCAAAAAGCGCTGGAATTCAGGACTATTCCCTGAAGGAGGAAAAAAATCCCTCTTTCCGTACTCGCATGAAAGATGATTTTTAATCTCCGCATTGGCGGACGTCTGGAAGAAAGGACGCTTGTTAAAGGCGCCGGTCCCAGCTGTGGCGACGCTCTGGAAACGGTCCTCCGGAGCCCAGCGGTCCTGACCCAGTTAAGGCGAGTGCTGACTGATGGCCGATGCGGAGACCAGAGGACGGAAAAACGAGACGGGCCTGCAGCGTTATTGATGTGTTTAGAGGAATGCTTCGCTAAGCTTTCCTCACCCTGAGGGCGCTTTCAGACGTTGGCCATTCTGCCGCGATCGGGAATTATTGTTATTGTGAGCAAATTGCATGCGTTGCACCAGGAAGCGTCTAAAGCACCGAATGAACTTCTTGTGTACAGATTCTGCTGCATTATGTGCAGCAATTAAGCGTCTAAAATAGATTCTAGCGTCGCTGTTCTGCATAAAATGTCCCCAGCCCCGCCCAACACACTGATGAAGGTCCCATCCCCACACACTGCTCCCTGGGCGCCTGTCATGGTGCCCACTGCTCACCGAGGGTGACGGTTAAATACAGAGGACACATTTCCCCGTGTGCACCATGTGCTGTGCTGCAGTGTCTCACAATCACTTCACGTTCTCTTTCACAATGTCAGTGTAGGGTCAGGAGATTTGACAGGACATCACGTACAGAGAACATTCTGGATTCATCTGAGTGAACAAAACTGAACGTGGAATCTCGAATATCGACTGCAGAACCGCTCTTCATTTAACGTTTCTGTTTAAGCCCCCCAGCCCTCCTCTCTTCTTCCACCGTTTCCACGGCGATGGGGCGGTTTCCAGTCCCCGAATGTTGGAACCGGTGACGGTTTTATAGAACGGTCTAGGATCAATAGAAGAGGTTACCGCGGTGGTGCCCAGAGGCTGGTTGATGTTAAGCATCAGGATCCGTTGTCTTTCTGATCTCTTGACTGAGTCTGATTCGGATCGATTAAAAGGCGAGACTCCCTCGGAGCCTCTTCCTGACAGTTTCCTGTGCGCGTCTGTATGAGCGGAGATTACCCATGATCCATCAGTAACAGGAACGGACAGCCAATACGAAGTTGCGGCTGTGCGCGGCCTCGGCCGCTCCGCTCTAATGGCCGCCGCCGCTGCCGGCCCAGCTGTGCGCCCTCGGGATCCGCCGGTACGGGTCCCACATCCCGGCTCGCTTGTCATCCGGCTCTTTTTTTTCTGGACCGGCGTCTCCAGACCAAACGAAGGGATCGGTCCCGCGGCTCCCGAGGCCGGAATGCTGACTGGGACTGGCAGGTGTATTATTCCTGGCGCCGCCACGTCCCTGGACAAATTTGAAGAAGAACGGGCGGGTGACCGGGCGGCCAGATGCCCGTTTATTTTTCCATTTCGTCCGCTCCCGCTCGCTCGTTTTCCTCGGCTTCTCGAGCAAACAAATGTCCCTCCTGAGCGTTCTAACCTTCAAACGGCTTCTCAAATCTCAGGGGTTCCGCGGGGGCCGCGCGGAGCCCCGTCAGGCCTAAACGCCGCTTGTTAGGTTTGGTGTCGCGGAGCGGTTTACCGGAAAGAACCAGGAGACATCCAGCGAGGGGACGCGTTCTTCTTTCTTTTCTTGTATCGAGAATTCGGCGTCGCTGCGGGATCAGACCTCAGTCGTTTTATAAAAAAAATGTCCAATGCCAGCCTGTAGCACCCCTCGCACCCAATCACCGGGCCTTGTTGCCGTTGCCATGGCAACGCCTATTCCAACACTGATGGGGGAAATATGGCTCAGTGGAGGAGTCAGTCAGACTCTCTGCCACGATTCGTTAATTAAAATGGCTCTGACTCGTATGTACATTAAAAAGGACAAAACAGCAATTTGTGAGCCTCATGTCATATGAATAAAACCGTATAGGAATAGAAACGTGCTTCAACAGCCAATCGGTGTTCAAAATGTTCAAAAAGATGTGCTTCAGTACAGCAATATATTCAAATTCAAATAATATTTGTCACGTACACAGTCATGCACGGTATGATATGCAGTGAAATGCTTTAGCAACTGTACAGACCACAGTATTGCAAATATTGCAATTATTCAAGTGAACCAATATGCTAATATTGCAAACATAACCGAATATTACAATTTGTTATTTTAAACATAAAATATGTTTAACAGGTTTGGTGAAGATGTGCAAATGTGTAAAGTAAAAGTAAAGTAAAAGTCCAGAAGTGATTTAAAGTGCAGTGTATTAGAGTACACTCTGGGCCAGTATCAATTTTTCAAATAATAATGGTTCTTTATAGCGATTTTTTGCTTGTTTGTTGGTGGCGCTCCAGGAAAACAACAAAACCTTGAAAGACCATTTATAGGGGCAGTGGTGGCCTAGCGGTTAAGGAAGCGGCCCCGTAATCAGGAGGTTGCCGGTTCGAATCCCGATCCGCCACTGAGGTCCCCTTGATGAAGGTATCGTCCCCACATGGTGCCCACCAAGGGTGAAGGTTAAATACAGAGGACATGTTTCACCGTGTCACTTCACTTTCACTATTCCAAAATACAAACAAGAATACATTTTGGATATCAGATATATACAGTATATATATATATATATATATATATATATATATATATATATATAAAGTACTATACCGAATAAAACTTTATACAGTACAGTAAACAGCAGTCATGTTATATAATGTATGCTAGCATGTTGTTTTAATGGAACTTTAATGAGTCCTGCAATGAATTGGCATTTGATCATATTTATCAATGAGGCCTGAAGTACAGATTCTGCAGATGCAGAGTTTGGATTGATGGACCTTGCTTGGCCCTGCGCTGTGGGTTAAAAGCATCTTTCCTGCCTTTTTATTTATAGTGGACCTGCATGGCTCATCAGCAGCATCCCGCCAGCATGCAGACATGCTCATTCATGTTAATGAAGGGTGTAATTATTGCAGGTTCACGCTCGCCTCGCTGCATCGCCATGAGTCGCTCCTCTAGGTGGACCTTTTGGGAAAAGTGGGCCGTTTCTCCAGGCTTTTACTGAAGCAACTAAAGCCACGCCCGAGCCCGAAAACATCCATCCTCTTTTCCCGCCATGACTCCCCTGATTGTCATCTATTTTTATTTGTTTTGGCTCTGAAGGCAGGAGCCGGCGCTCCATAAGCCCGAATTACACCCTGACCCACATAGACCCCCCGCATCACCGGTCGGACAGATCCGGGTTAAGTGCTCGGAGCGAGTCGGCTCTCGACAGACTCGAACCCGTGACCGGAGTTTCGCTCAAAGTTCCCTGACCGTAAACGCCCTCGCCCCGGGCACGGCGTCGGGAAGCCGCAACTGCGGCCAATATTCAACCGCGGCTGATTTACGCCTCCCGTCACCACTGAAGGTGACATGGTTCTGTATTAATTTCTCCGCCACTTTTACTCTTTTTTAAATACTTCACACGTCACCCGGCAGCGGGAGCATCAGCAGGAATCGGAGGTGGCACACCGTGTTCAGGCCAGGACCCCAGATGTGCAGGAGGGCGGGGCTGACGAGGCCGGAATTCTCATCCGGGGACGTGGGATTGGAGAGAGAGCGCTAACGGTTAAGGAAGTGGCCCCGTAATCAGAAGGTTGCCGGTTCGAATCCCGATCCGCCAAGGTGCCACTGAGGTGCCACTGAGCAAAACACCGTCCCCACACACTGCTCCCCGGGCGCCTGTCATGGTGCCCACTGCTCACCAAGGGTGATGGTTAAATGCAGAGGACACATTTCACTGTGTGTACTGTGTGCTGTGCTGCTGTGTATCACATGTGACAATCACTTCACTTTCTTTCTTCTTTCTGCACGCAGAACAATTAGATGAGATCAGATATACAACCGGAACACACACACGGTGCCACCGGACGCGGTCGAGGCCCCGCCCCCCCTCGCACCCTCCTGAGCGGCTCTAATAATTACAGGTGGCGGAGGAGCACAAGGTTACAAACACATGAATTATTTAATCACCCGTGTTGAGTGGAAATTGCCAACGCGGCCAATAAAGATAAATTGCGAAGGACTGAAAAACAATAGAAGCGGGCTTTCCGTTTTTTACCCCAAACGTACGAGGGGAGGGGACGGCAGAAAAGAGACAACGCTGACTACCTAATTACGCATTTTATCATCTCAGTCACAACAGAGCGCCTCTGTGCCGCGCCCGCCTCGCGTAATCGCAGCTGTTCCTTTACCGTTTTAATGAGGCAAATAAAAAAATAATCGCAGCTCCGTAATTTTTTATATCCACCGGGCCATATTATGATTTCAGGCATCTCAGGAATTTTTTTTTTTAAAGTGACGTGGTGACCAGATGAATTTACATTTACATTTACGGCATTTACCAGACGGCCTTATCCAGAGCGACTTACAGTCAGTAGTTACAGGGACAGTCCCCCCCTGGAGACACTCGGGGTTAAGTGTCTTGCTCAGGGACACAATGGTAGAAAGTGGGGTTTGAACCAGGGTCTTCTGATTCATAGGCGAGTGTGTTACCCACAAGGACACCACCACCTGCAATTTCTCCGTGGTGATTTTAAACGTGACAGCGAAGCGAGGGAAGGAGGGGACGTGATGGAAGAAGAAATGATCCATATATCGACCGCTTTTCAGTTTCAGAGCATGTGGACCGAAAGCTGAAGAGACCAGAGATGAGCTCAACATGATGCTCAAATATGACGCGTGCGCATGTTCACATCCTCAGGACCTTTGAAGCAGTGAAATGCAAACTTGGTAGAACAACGTGGGTGTGCAGTCGCAGCGGAAGCGCCCAGACGTGGGGAGAGTAGCCCAACATTTTACTCAAGTAAGAGTAGCGTTAATATGTACAATAATAAGTTCAAGTTCAAGCAAAAGTGACCATCCAAATTATTACTCAGGTACAAAAGTAGTCTGTAAGACTACTCAAGTACTGAGTAAGTGTTGGATTTTAATATCTGATTTATTTTTTAGAATTATGTATTGTGGTATTTTATAATAATAATAATAATAATACTTAAAATTCGATTTGTTGTAATTAATCGACTAAATCTGAGTGTAAATCGTATTTATGCTAATTAAAAGTGTTGATAAATTAAATACAACAGTAACGCTAATTCCTTCCTCTAGAGAAAATGAGGCTCCCTGGGCTCCCCGACAGCACAGGCCTCTGATCGCGTCCCGTCAAAAAAAGGACAAGCTGCTGCATTATAGTGGACAGTTATGTACATACCGTTACTCTCAGCTCCTTCGGGACACGTGCCTCCGGGTTCCTTTTAGTTCCCTTTTATGTTAACAAACGATGAAAGCCTCGATATGAAAGACTAGGATTCTGTCTTCTTTCTGTAACCTTTGTTTTTAGCATCTTCCATTTTTCACCCTGTGCCTGTGCTGTGTGATGAGCTTGTGCCGCCGCGGTTTCTGTGCGGTCATGTGACTGCATGACTACGCCCATGATTGGTGATTAAGTGAAAGTGAAGGGGTTGCCATTGTCATCAAACACAGCAAAATGTGTTTTTCAATGTGTTTATCACATGGCTAGGCCACCACCGGCCCTTATTGTTGCTTCGTCTGAATGGTGAAACGTGGTCATGTGTTCGATCTACCGGCAGCATCTGGTTTAGAAACACTTACGAGTAGAGTGTTGCCCAGTGTAGCAAAGTAAGAGCTGAATTTCTAATTCTGGTTCTAGTTCTAGTTAGTGAAGTGATTGTCACAGCAGCACAGCACACAGTGCACACAGTGAAATGTGTCCTCTGCATTTAACCATCACCCTTGGTGAGCAGTGGGCACCATGACAGGCGGCCGGGGAGCAGTGTGTGGGGACGGTGCTTTGCTCAGTGGCACCTCAGTGGTGCCTTGGCAGGTCGGGATTCGAACCGGCAACCTTCTGATTACGGGGCCGCTTCCTTAACCGCTAGGCCACCACTGCCCTTCTCAAATGTACTCACGTAAAAAGTAAAAAGTATGCCTTTGTAAACCTACTCATAGGAGTAAATGTAATGGAGTAGATGTACTAGCCACCTCTGGAAATGATAACTCTGATCGCTAAAAAATAATCATCGTAATCAAGCCGTATCCAAGCACTTGCCGGAACCCACCGATACGATCCTCCTCTTAACACCACACTTTCTGTCCTTCACATGGCATCTGCTTCACGGCAGTGGCGTGGACTGACCTGCAATCACACGGCAATAACAAGCGGCCTTGACAATACACAATAGGCAGAAGAAGCGCGCGCCGGCACCGGTGCGGATGACCGCGACCGGGATCCATTTCCGCCTGATGGCAGGTGGAGGGCCGTGGATGGAGTTGTGAGTGGCGCCTTCGGTGTAAATCCCCCCCGAGAGGCACTAAAAGCTGCAATCACACATCAATGGGGGCTCTTACCTGCACTCCCATCGGCCACAAATAACACGCCTCGCAACAGGCCCGCATCCGTCCAGGAAGGCAGGACACCTTTCCTCCGGACCGTCTGCGCCCCGGCCGGGAGGAACGACAGGGATGACGAAATGAGACGCCACTTCAGATTTTTCTGTCCAATTAGACCACCGCACTCCACACGGGCAGAGAGGCGAGGACGGGATTCGTCAAAAGGAGCGTCGCGGCGGCGAGGTTTCATCGCGGCGAGGTTTCACCGGAGGGCGCCCCCCCCCCCACCCGCAAATAAAAACGACCTAATGCTTTAAACTCGGGTTTAATGACTCGACCGCACCTGTTCGGAGGAACGATAAAGCTCCATCAGCTGCCATGATCCTGGTGGCCCGAACACTAACCGCCTTTAACCTGAAGCCATAACACACAAGCAACGCGAAGCGACATCTGTTGATGCCTTCGTTCCAGCTCCACTGCCAGTCTTTAGATTTAATCGCGATTAATCGTGTTTTTAATCGACGGACAGCCCTGAAACTAAAAACATATTTGGTGGAGGCACCGCATTTCCCTTTTTTCCCTAGTATTTGGAATAAAGGTTCTGTGAAGTATGTCAGGGTATAAAAACATTTCTGTATGCACGGTTGTGCATTTCTCTCAGGACCCCCGAGAGTCCCGCTGTCTCTTCTGTCGATTCTGAGACCTGCAGCCTGCAGATATCAGCCTCGGGCCAGTTTACCTGGAGGCAAAGGCAAAAAAATTCCTCCTTCTACTGAGTGTCGATTTCCATTTCCATGTTAATTCTGCAGCAGAAAATATAAAACGAAAGAACGAATTTCACATGTTTTTATCAATGTTTTTATCTTTATTGATTCCTTTCTTTATGTAGTGTCTTCACCTTTAAAGTGAACATCCCTGTAGTATTGGAAATAGTACAGAGTATAGAGTACCATCCACAACACTTATTGCAAGACATAGTCTTTGAAATTAATCACGATTAATCGTGACGCAAATGTATGTGTTTCTTAATCGATGGACAGGCACAGCAGACAATTTCACTTAAAAGCATTTTTTTTTTTCAGCATGTGGAATAAATGTTTTGTGACTGAGGGAGATTCAGCCCTGATAACATCTTCACAAGTGGAGGATAAGCGCAACCGCTTTAATTCGGCTTTCCTGGAAACGTGTGGTGATCAGTGAGTGTGTAGTTTAATATACTCTACTTAATACAGTTTATTAGAGACGCAGACCCTTCTGTATTGACCCCATCTGTGTAAATTTTGAAGACAGAATCTAGAATCTTAGAATCAGAGGTCAGTTTGGTGTGTTTTTGTGTGCTGGACCACTCTCTCCTCTCCTCCGGTCAGATCCCTTCATCTGAATCTGCATTCTCCATGTATTCATATATTCACCTTCCCTGTTAAGTCCAAACCAGGACTTTATTGTGGGGACACAAGGGAACGTTAATAGATGGCAGAACGTCACTCTCACAAGAGCGCCAGCAGGCTGAACTTTTTATTTCCATGCAAATGGCCGCGCCGCTCATCAGCACACGTCCCTGCAGCGTTTCTATATCCCTTCCTCCCGTCACACCGGCTCCCCGAAGAAATACCAGCGGCCCTGAGCCGCTTCTGTCACCAAATCACGGCCGTACGTCTGTCGGTCATAAGCACTACTAACCAAAACCAACAAAGACGTTATTTACGTGCCGTGCAGCCTCCTCAGAACCGAGGTCTACCGGAACATCTGTACAAAATGGCAGTTTGTAAAATGTCCTTCTAGAGCCGTCGATGATGGCGGCCCGAGTTGGGTCCTCGCAGGCCGGTTCTGTCGACTCCCGAGACGAGTGCGGAGCCTTGGGGTCCGGGGAGAGGTAATGGAAAAAGCGATTGCAATGACAAGCGGCGGGGACACTTTGTGGTAACAGTACGCTGGCAGGGCACTCTCCAATCTCTCCAGGTGGTCTTGGCCCCCCTGCTTTTTCGTGGGTTTCTGGCCTCATTTCTGGCTCCTCAAATGGCCCGTAACGATCGCAGGATTTCCCAGCATGCAGAACCGCCGGTCAAACACACCCAGAGGCCAGCGGCGGGGGGAAACGTGTCCTGTGAGGTTCCCGTATTACCAAACCTGACACACACCAACACATGCAGTCTACATTTCTCTCAGGACCCCTGAGAGTCCCACTGTCTCTTCTGTTGGTTCCGATCAGCTGTTGATCAGCTGTTTAATCAGATACTTATCAAATTATTATCGACTTCCATATCTGTAAAGTACTAGTCGCGCATATGTTGGTTCACGTCAGACTACAGCGATTTTCAACAGGCACTGCAGCGGGCAGCTCCTCCCCTGGCTACACGGAGGACCCAATGTTAAACACGGCAGGGAGTGAAAGCTCCAACGTTAATTCTGCAGGACCAAGTAAAAAAGTAAAAACCAGATGATCGGGGAAAAAATAAAGCTGTGGACAAGAAGTGCTTCAAAGTTGTCGCTATCAAAGACAATACAACAACAAAAGTTGTTGTAAAGTTGGGAGTAAAGTAGGGCTGCAACTAACGATTATTTTAATAATCGATTAATCTGTTGATTCTTTTTTTTTTTAATTAATCGTAGAATCGGATTTAAAAAAAGAAAAAAAAAGAAAAGCATTCATTTCCAACCCTTTATTCAAAAACAGAACCTAAATATTTAGAAAGTGCACTTACATGTTGCTCCTTGAGCTGTTATAATAATAATAAAATAAAATAAAAATGGACTAACACAAAAAACATTACATCTTTACATCTGCCAAATATAGACTGTTTTTTTTTTTAATAAAGTGCCACCTGAGCTGCCAGAACGATAAATCATTTATAAAAAAAATAAAGAACAATACAAATCAGAAAATTTAACAGGATTTGTTTGAATGTCAGAACTTGTTCTTTACACCGCACTGCAGATGCACACACTCACAAACACTCACACATACACACACACTATCTCTCTCTCTCAAGCTCACTTGAAGCTTATTCATTAAATTATTACCATCAATGTAGTGCAAGGTTCATTTATACACCACATTTAAGCACACATTTAAGATGACCAAGTGCTATAAAATAACATTAAAATTAAATTAAAAAGTACAACACAAATATATTTATCAATAATAACCTATATGGGACAAAGCACAGAACATACACTGCAAAAAATGCTTTTCAAAATTTTTCCTGTTTTCAGTCCAAATATCTAAAAAATCTTAAATCAAGATACATTCACTAGACACATGAAATAGCATAAAAATTGTATTGTTTTCTGAAAAATCATCTCAAAATTAAGTGATTGCTTAAAACAAAATTATCTGTGGGGCGGGCTGGACATGGCGATGAAGGAGGACGCATTCGCACGATTTCACACGACAGCGGGTTTAATACAAACTACACGAGACAAGGGAACACCAACACGCACAATGAGCCGACGGTGAACAGACACGAACAGGATAGTTTTATACAATTATTTAAATAGACACCAGGTGTACACGATCAGGGAACATTACACAGGACGAACATGAAACTCCGGTCCGGATTCCGGATCCGGAATAACCCCTGCCGGTCCGAATCATGACAGCATCACTTAATTTTCTCATGCCATTTTTCTTGTCTAGTAATCTTGATTTAAGATTTTTTAGATAGTTGGACTGGAAACGAGACAAAATTACTAGGTAAGAAAAGCTTTTTTTGCAGTGTATCTACATGACAACAGATTGAAAAATGAATGGTCCAAAAATGGCTAGTGAATAAAAACATGTCTTTAGTCTTTTAATGCAAAGTAACTATAGCACCCCTGCTTTACTACTGTTATTAACGAGTTAACGCTAACTTGTCATGCCTGTCAAGCTGGATAACGAGTAAACACCAGCACCAGGGACATTACGTTCCTCACTTCAAAACGGAACAAAAGTAGGATTCTGTAGCAACTTACCCTGCTGCTGAACACACGTTTCAGGTGCTGGATCATTGCCGTGGTGCTACCGTGCCGTGCCATGTGGCTTTTGCATATTTTCGCGCAGATTTCTCGGCCTCCGCCATGTATCTGTCCTCTACCTCCGCTCGTTTTTTTATTTTTGCTCCGCGCTGTCTATGAGACGCCAAACTCTGCTAGCATCTGTGCGCGAGAGAGACCGAGTGTGTTCACTCCGCTCCGCGCTCAAATAAAGTTTTTTTTTTAATAATCAAATGTCTCCGCGTCGTGCAACACAACGCATCGATTAGGAAATTCGTTGCCAACCCTTTTAGTAATCGATTTTTATCGATTCAATCGATTCGTTGTTGCAGCCCTAGAGTAAAGTTGCTGTTCAAATGTATTATGAATATTTTAGTAATATTAATATAGCCTCTGCCAAGTAATGCTGCTGAAGAAAGTTAACGGTAAGAATAGAGAATGTCCTGGCTTCTCTCTCCGCATTCAACAAGCAGCGTATTTATTTATTCGTTTCTTTATGTCGTGTCCTCACCTTTAAAGTATCGGAAATAGTATTGAGTATCGAGGTATCGTGTCTCCACGCTACTTGTCTGAATTTCGACCAGGACTAGTGACCCCTGGTCCAGACTGCAAGTCTGATCATGCCATCTTACGATGCAGTAGATGCAGTAGAAAAACCTACATCAGGGTGTGAACTGAGCAAAACACAGCAAAATGTTTCATATTTTAGGCTCGTAAAAGTAATGCACATGCTTGTCTTCATTAAGTTAGATGGGAATGAATTTACCAACAGTTCTGAAAGATCTACAGTACAGGCCAAAAGTCTGGAGACACCTTCTCATTCAACGTGTTTTCTTTATGTTCATCACCATTTACGTTGGTAGATTCTCACTGAAGGCATCAAAACTATGAATGAACACATGTGGAGTTCTGTACTTAACAAAAAAAGATGAAATAAGTGAAAACATGTTTTATATTCTAGTTTCTTTGCTCTGATTACTGCTTTACACACTCTTGGCATTCTCTCGATGAGCTTCAAGAGGTCGTCACCTGAAATGCTTCTCCAACAGTCTTGAAGGAGTTCCCAGAGGTGTTTAGCACTTGTTGGTCCAGCTCACCCCAAACCATCTGGATTGGGTTCAGGTCCGGTGACTGTGGAGGCCAGGTCTCCACTTTTTGTTAAGTACAGAACTCCACATGTGTTCATTCATAGTTTTGATGCCTTCAGTGAGAATCTACCATGAAAAGAAAGAAAACCCGTCAAATGAGAAGGTGTGTCCAGACTTTTGGCCGGTACTGTACATTGAGAACTTCACTTCCTGCTTATAATGATGCTGATGATGTCCCCCTTCCCCAGTATTAGACTCTTGAAAATACAGTAGTTGGTGTAACACTGATGGATCAGCATGAAATCTGACCAAACACACTAGGCTCCTTAGTTCCATGTTAGAATCATCTGAGATTTGGACACTGTTCACTCCGTACTAACAGAACCGTCACCCTTTTCAGACGAACCAGCAGGAACCCTGGTGCAGCTCCCGTCTGTCCAAGGCCCGGACCGTCCCCGACTTTTAATCAGCAGACGCCCGGGAGACAAACAAACAAACTGTACCTTTGTGCTCCCCGCCCTCCTGGGGACAGACCATTTCATCCCACGCCACCGAAGATTACCTGACAAAGGCTCCGCTCCTCCATCTGCTCGGAATCGAAATCGATACCGATGCGTTGGAGCGGCTGAAATTACGGAGGAGGGAGAGGACGCGCTCACGCTGCACGCCTCTGGTTTAGGATTTTCATGAAAAAAAAAAACAAAATAAAACCCTGAATAATTCATTTATTGCTTTCTCGTCTGGCATAGAAAACACCGGGGCGTTAACGCGAGCCTGCTGTTCCAGAACCTTCCGCTTTAAGGACTCACCCCGACCCAGATGGGAGCGCGTCCACGTCGCTGATGAGGGCCAATGAAGGCGTCCGGAGCCCCCCTTGTCCGCGGTTCGTACCGTTGTGTGGTGTGTGTACATACTTTCCTTCTGGATTATTCTTACAAGCGTTCCCCACCAGCCCTATTAAAGGGATAATTAATCCATTTGCATAACGCGGCGTGATTTGGGTCAGTTCACTCCTGAATTTGCATGTTAACTCGGTCCGAATCGAGACGAACAGCGACCCTGCTGCGTTTTATTACATAGGACAGCACTGCACACCACATACCATTTTTGCTCATTATCGCCTTCCGCACGGAGAAATTCCCTTTTTTACCGCGCCGCCATAAAAATACAAATGGAATTTGGGAAGAACAGCGTGTCCTGTTGTCGGCGATATTTTATTTATATTGGCCCAGAGCGAGAAGAAGTGGCAGCTGCAGCAGGAATAAAGGAGGCTGCGCTCATTACATCCGCCGCAGCTTTACAACGCAAACCGCCAAGACACCGACCAACAAGAGACGGGCTGCTTTTTATCAGGCGTCCATCAGTCTGACATTTGACAAACGATCCAGTTATCATTAACATTATATATATGAACACATGTGGAGTTCTGTACTTAAAAAAAAGGAGAAATAAGTGAAAACATGTTTTATATTCTAGTTTCTTTGCTCTGATTACTGCTTTGCACACTCTTGGCATTCTCTCGATGAGCTTCAAGAGGTCGTCACCTGAAATGCTTCTCCAACAGTCTTGAAGGAGTTCCCAGAGGTGTTTAGCACTTGTTGGTCCAGCTCTTTTGTTAAGTTCATAACTCCACATGTGTTCATTCATAGTTTTGATGCCTTCAGTGAGAATCTACCAACGTAAATGGTCATGAAAAGAAAGAAAACACATTGAATGAGAAGGTGTCCAAACTGTGTGTGTGTGTGTGTGTGTGTGTGTGTGTGTGTGTGTGTGTGTGTGTGTATATATATATATATATATATATTGACCTGGGCGCCTTTTGATTACGAGTGCTTGGTTATCTGGGACAAAATACTGATATCACTGCGTTGTGGATTTAGTGATAAAGTGAAGTGATTGTCACATGTGATACACAGCAGCACAGCACACAGTGCACACAGTGAAATTTGCTTTGCTCAGTGGCACCTCAGTGGCACCTTGGCAGCTCGGGATTCGAACCGGCAAACTTCTGATTACGGGGCCGCTTCCTGAACCGTTAGGCCACCACTGCCCCATTTTTTCAACTCTACAGGAAGCGCCATCAACTAGAAATCCAATTTTGTCAACCTCATGTTTTTCTTTTCACAAAAAAGAATACTTGAAAGTGAAGTGGTTGTTATTGTTGTACACTGCACCACAGCACACGGTGACTCGGTGAAATGTGTCCTCTGTATTTAACTATCAACCATTTAACCAGCATGACAGGCACCCACCCGGGGAGCAGAGACGTTACCTGATCAAACCCCAAAAAATGTCTTGCTTCAGTAAAGAACGTTTTGAAGTGAAACAGAGCTCTACAGCTGTGATTACAGTAGGGTACATAACTGTACCGGCCGAGGTTGCAATTGCAATTCGATTAATCGTGTAGCGCCAATAATGACCACAACTCTGGGTTGCAACAAACATGCCTTTAGTAATGAAGATGGCGCTTTCCCACTTTCTGTTTTCTCTGCTCTGGAGCAGAGTCGGAGCACGGTGCCACTCCTCCCACCTCATCACCAGCAAACACCACGTCCCTGGAAGCCTCCTTGATGAACATCTGCATACTGTAACAACCGTACAGGCGATTAGAGCAGAACTTATTGATGATTTATTATTTGCACGTTCGAATCTGGATTAAGAGATGAATCGAATCATGTGTCATTTGTTATTTAACCGTAATGTGCAGCACTAGAAATGTTCCTTGAGAGCCGCGGCGGAGCTGCGGATTATCCCGCTTACGCCGTGACCTTGAGGAATTGTGAGTGAAGAATGAAAAAGAAAGCTGGAGTCGGCCGGAGCGCCGGGGTATTACAACAGTGCCGAGACCTTGAGAACTCTGGGAGATTAAAATGATTGAAATCTCATTTCTCCCCCCCCCACCACTCCCGCTTCTCCACATTCCCCTCCAGTGAACTGTGTCCTGCTTCCGTACCTTTTATTTCAGGGACAAATAGCAGGGGCCTGTGGGGCTGCGGACGAGTTCTACTCGACACGCCGTTTGGTGTAAAGAGCCGATATCTCGAACTGGCCTCCCCCCCACTCGTGGTGCGGACGAGGACATAAAAACAGGAGGTTCAGAGACTCCAGAAGAGCCCCAGAAAACAACGTTTCTTACGTGTTAAATCATTTTGACAAAAATGAAAGTGCTTTTGAAGATATGATTATATATGTAAAATAATATTGTTTGCACAAAATTCAAAATTACCAAGGCTGGAGCATTATAACACATTCTTTATTTCACAGACTGAAATTAATGTGCCGGGTTTTACACTCACCTATGAACCAGAAGACTCAGGTTCAAACCCCACTTACTACCATCGTGTCCCTGAGCAGGACACTTAACCCTGAGTGTCTCCAGGGGGACTGTCCCTGTAAGTCGCTCTGGATAAGGGCGTCTGGTGAATGCTGGAAATGTTTAAATGTGGTGCATGGTTCATCTTCACTAATGTTTTTTGCTTTTATTTGGTTCTTGTTGGTCCCTAATTCTGTATCTGATGTCTCTTTCCAAAATTCTTGGTGCTTGTAGGCATGATTGACATCTCTCACACACCCCCTACTTCCTCATTCCAAAATGAAAATGAAAGTGCAGTGATTGTCTTTGTGAACCACAGCACAGCACACGGTGAAATGTGTCCTTTGTATTTAACCATCACCAAGCATTATCAGGCGTTTTAATTCCAGTGAACTTGACCACGCCCACTACCAACACCAACAAACAGGTTATCAGGCGCTTTAATTTTAGTGAACGTGACCACGCCCACTACCAACACGCAGGTTATCAGACGCTTTAATTCCAGCGAACGTGACCACGCCCACTACCAACACCAACATGCAGGTTATCAGGCGCTTTAATTCCAGTCAACGTGACCACGCCCACTACCAACACCAACATGCAGGTTATCAGGCGCTTAATTCCAGTCAACGTGACCACGCCCACTACCAACACCAACATGCAGGTTATCAGCCCTTATCAACATTCTGAATGTAATGCTAGTGAACACACTACTGAATACTACATCTTACACGCTAAATCTCATCTTCAAAAGAAAAAAATGAATGCAACTCCAAGTCCATGTGAATATTTCATGGTTTGCTGTCCTCTTTTCTGAGATATGCTCTGATGTGTAGGAACATTTAACGGAGCTGCTGGGCGCTCTACTCACCGTCCACACACGCTGGCCGGGCTCTTGTCGTTCCGGCGATCTGGCCTTTCTTGCACGCGCACCTGGCGGTCTGCCTTGCGATGGTTCTCCGCGGCTGACTGCTGTCCCGGTCCAGGGTGACGATCTCACAGGTGCCCGCTGCCAGCTGACCTGGAGGTAGAGGAACAGGAAATGACATCAGCGGGGACAGCCCTGTTTACTCTTCACAAAACAAATAGCTCCCTACAGTCGGAGATGGTTCTGACCCTTCTGTTAATGTACCTTTAACCTCTGACCCTGTCAGTCAACCACAGATTAACCTGAAGTGACCCTGACCACAGAGCACCGGTTATTGGGGTCAGGGTTCATGATTTTGAGAGGCAGAAGGGTCAAAGTGGCGAGTTAATCTGGACACGGGGGTCTCTGAAGGTAATGAAGTTCACCGGGACCCTCTGGACCACAGAGACGCACAGTAAGATCACGGCGCGGAACCTCATACCCAACAACCCCGACACCGTGCAGAAGGAAATGAGACCTCTGTACCTCGCATGTAAATTGATTTTTTTTTTCCATTTCCCCTCCTTGGCGGCGAACCGCGCCGACACTTCATTGTCGTGTCGGAATTGTAGCCCGGAACCATGTCATAAAGAAAAACAAGTGCGGCGTTTGTTTATTTCCTGCCCTGAAATATCCAATCAATTTTTACATGGGTCCCTGAGCACTGATGAAGGAAGTCATCCTATGGCTAAACAGATGGGTACACACACACACACACACACACACACACAGCTCATTTTCTCACAGCCTCACTCACTCTTCCCACCCAGCCTCCTCCTCATCTCCCAATCCCGATTAATCCGAGCATTCTCCCCCTAACCTCACCTTTTTAATTATTTCACCTTTCACAGCAGCGTCAGGTGGAACGTTCCGGAATTCGTTGGGTTATGTGCGGCGAAGGTCGTCCGGATTATGTAATACGGAGCAGACGAGGGACGGCTCATTTGGAGACTCCAGATGTTAGCGGTTCCAACCCGTACAAACAGAGACGCTTTTTTCAGAGGAAAAGACTCAGATGACGACTGGCGCTGCGCGTAACAAATGCAGCAGAGACTTGCCTGTTGGAGTTCGGTTACGTGAACAGATGACCTTTTCCCGCAGTGTTCCGTATGGATCTGCTACTAATTCAATTAGCTTCAGAATTCTCTCTCCACCGGATAATCAATTCATTTTTTTTTTTTTGGAACCGGTTGAGGTTCACAAGTTCCAGTTCGCATTTACTAAACAGCTAAACGTTCATTTAAGATGTTTAAGGTGGGAAACGTGGTGAAGTCGTTCGCACTGAACCATTTTGCCGTCCTAACAGAAATCGTACTCAGAAAGTCAGGAAAATAACTAAAATCGGCCCCATTGAACAAATCTACATATGTGCTGTGTCGGGAACCGTTCCGAGGCGAGAACCGGGGTCGTCATCGACGCACCAACACACAGTGCACACAGTGAAACTTGTCCTCTGCATTTAACCCATCACCCGTGGTGAGCAGTGGACACCATGACAGGCGCCTGGGGAGCAGTGTGTGGGGACGGCGCTTTGCTCAGTGGCACCTTGGCGGATTGGGATTCGAACCGGCAACCTTCTGATTACAGGGCCGCTTCCTTAACCGCTAGGCCACCGCTGTCCCAGCGTGTCCCAGGACGTGTCCTTTATCGGTATTCCTCTCATGTTCCGATGACCCATCCCTGCGTCTGCTGAGCGGTCAGCAGAACGGACCCTATCACTTTCCCGTCTTGCCGGGGCTATTAGATTACGGCCCGTCCAGTTTTGACGGTAAAGCGGTTTTATTTAACGCCTGTCGATGTGCGGGACTTCCTGTCTCCCGGCCTCGTGTTCCACCGGCTGTAGTGCTGCACTCGGCTATTTATAACCTGAGTGCTGTTTTTTTTTTTTAAAAGCCGAGCCGCTGGAAGCCACCAGTTTGTAATTGCTCGGTCATTTATAAAGACACCGGCGCGTCCGTCCATTTAAAACGGCAGAAAATGGCATTTTAAAAAGCTCCACCGCCACATGAACGTTCTTGAAAATCGGCAGAAGGCCGCGGGCGCCGCTCCGCCGCAACACGCACAGCGGCGAAACACCGATTTCCAGCATCGGCAAGAGCGCCGCCCTCCGTCCGGCCCGGGGGACGTAACATTTGACCCTAATTTCCACGGAGGCAGCGGCTAATTATAACCCAGCTCCAGTGCAGATGGCTGATGGGACGGCTGGAGTGGCAGCGGCGTGTTTGGGATGGACGCGCCGTTCCCCAGGGCCGTCCGGAGACTCCGTCCTTCTCAGGCCGGCGCATGGCAATGAGGGGAGACAGACGGGCAGCCTGACTCACCCAGCAGTCCAGCTCGCCACGCCGCAGTCCACACCGTAGATTATTCCAACATGACAGTTTCCACCAGAATTACACACCCACCCAGCGTGCTCTTTCTTTGCTGGATAATAATTTCTTAACTTTAGTGATGTTTTTAAGGAGATAATTGACAGCTCTCACACTTCCTCATTCTATGTACTTTAATTCCAGTCAACGTGACCACGCCCACTACCGACACCAACATGCAGGTTATCAGGCGCTTTAATTCCAGTCATGTGACCACGCCCCCTACCTACACCAACATGCAGGTTATCAGGCGCTTTAATTCCAGTCAACGTGACCACGCCCACTACCGACACCAACATGCAGGTTATCAGGCGCTTTAATTCCAGTCATGTGACCACGCCCCCTACCTACACCAACATGCAGGTTATCAGGAGCTTTAATTCCAGTAAACATGACCACGCCCACTACCAACACCAACATGCAGGTTATCAGGCGCTTTAATTCCAGTGAACGTGACCACGCCCACTACCAACACCAACATGCAGATTATCAGGTGCTTAAATTCCAGCATTTTGATGAGTGAACTAGTACAGGACATGACCTGCATTGGGAAAATACTGAAAGAAGCCTTCCCTGTGATTGACAGCTACAAACTACCCTGGCAAAAGTAGGGTACATATGTTGAGGGAGTACCCCAGTGCATGCTGGGAGGCAAAAAACTGCAGATTTTGGAAGCGGTGGAGACCTGAAGTCCCGTCTTGGTGGGGGAGGTTTTAAATGATGCTTATAAACCGGATTAATCAGGGGTCAGTGAGAGCCAAACACAGCTGCCCACCTCAACACCATCCTCCAGCACCAGCTACAGCTTCACCGTCGGCGTCCATCTGCAGTCCGTATCACGGTGCATTCGAGCGATAAACTCAGCCCAACGCGCCGAGTGCGCCAATATTTTCATATTTTCCCATCGCGAGAAACGCCGTTGCACCTACAAGAGGTAGCTTTATTTATGCCTGGACATTATATTTCACTTCTGGTATTATTCGTTTATAATTTTTTCATTTGAAAACGCCGGGCCTGCTGTAATGAACCTTGTTAGCGGGCGAACGGCGTATATGCGTATAGGCCGCGCGAGCGGGGCCTGGCGCGGAGGCAATGACGGGCCTTGTCCCCGGCCGAGAGACTCCTTTCATTCCGGCTCATCAGCATGCAGCCGACAGAGTCCCGGGCCCCCGAAGCCGGCCGGCCCCTAATCCGCCCTATAAAGACCCTCACATCCTCCCGACGAGCGGGATGCAGAACAAATACGCAGCACAACACGACTATTCCCACCGTCGCTCGGTCCCCGCCGATTAGTTACGGCGGAAATCCTGCGTCTCAAATTACTGGAATGTTACCAACGACCAGTCAAAACTGGACACCTTTCATATGGCCAAGAGTCTAGGAAAGAAAAACTGTCTTCCAAACACATGGATCCCAGTGTTTACGTCATTTTTACATCAACTGCGTCCGCGTGTTACGTAAATTTTTCACGTCCTTTTCCCGTAGAAAGTACGTCTCAAAAAGTACGGTTCTCACCGTTCCGTATACTGAAATAGTTTTCCAATTAGCCACACCGTTCGGCTGACGGCTCGTCAAACAGCAGCGAATCCTCACAGGTCCCCCCGAGGAACCCAGATGAGCTCCGCGCGGTGACCGGCGACTCGAGACTCGCTCTTTTTAAGAAGCTCCTTCGCGGAGTGATTACTCGGCAGATTTATCCCTGCCGGGGAGGTGAAAGGCCGCGGACGAGTCGCGTTCTGCCGCGGCCGCGGGCCTCCGCCTGTCCGTCACACGTGACCTCGCCGTCTCATCGGGCCGCGGCCAGCCAGGAGAGAACGAATGGCCGGCGGCCATATTTCACCATTACGGCCCAGACAGCGGCGGCCATTTGCTCTGGAATATTCCGCGGCAGCATTAATATGCATGGAGTTTGCCAAAGTGGCCGCGCTCACTCCCGGATTTATGAGTTTGGATGTAATTACAAAGCAGAGTAAAAACCTGCCTGGAGGCTGATGGGGCGGAGCTCGAGACTGAGAGCCCCTCCCCCAAACCACGCCGCCATTAATTAGTTCTGACTTTATTACGGAAGCACACTCGGCAAAAATACACACAAACCAGAACGAGGATTATAAATATTGCGATACGAGGGTTCGTACGGCCACCTGGTTCATTTTGCGATCAGAGTGTTGGCGTAACCGGTTATTATCCCGGTCGCTCGCTCGGATTTTATCACCGGAGCAACCTTGCTCACCGTATTTCACAAACGTTGCCCAAAAACTGCTGAATATTTTCATATTTGCATATCACTTGCTCTGAAAGTCCAGGCCATCGGTGGCACCGCACGAACGTAAAATATCGAGGCTAAAATGTGCAGTGACATCGCGGCAGGGGCCGAATGGAAACGTCGGCGTCTCCGGTAAACACCGGAGTTGTGTTGTGATGAACAGTGTGTGAGGCGTGAGCGGAGCTCACAAACCGCCTCGCGCCGATATTTAAGGCCCGCCACGTGCTCCACTCCCGCCGGGTCCTGAGCAGGAGCCACGACGGCCGCCTCGAGTTACCGACGGCGCCGCGACGGGGGATTTGTCGGCTGCGACTCCACTATTGAAATAGAACGGCGGGGACGATGCGCCTTGTTGGAATGCACGTGTGCGCATGCCGCGTCGTGCCGTGGCTGTTTGGTTCTGGCGCTCACACATCATTTTTGTGGGGCGGCGGTGGCCTAGCGGTTAAGGAAGCGGCCCCGTAATCAGAAGGTTGCCGGTTCGAATCCCAAGGTGCCACTGAGGTGCCACTGAGCAAAGTCACCGTCCCCACACACTGCTCCCCGGGCGCCTGTCATGGCCGCCCACTGCTCACCAAGGGTGATGGTTAAATACAGAGGACACATTTCACCGTGTCACTGTGTGCTGTGCTGACAATCACTTCACTTTATTATTATTATTATTATTATTTTTGAGCGAAGGTTCCGTATTCGTATGAGGCGGGGTTCTGTCACCCGGCCTGCGTGGTTTACCATGGATGGTGCCTGGACGCAGAACCCCATTTCCACGGCAACCCTCCTCTCCTGCCTCCCACACACCTCCACGCCCAGCCCACGCGTTATTAAACGCCGCCGCTCTCCCCGCCGAGAGACTCCAGACGCTGTAAACACCAGGGCCGGGAAATAATTCGGCGTCTACAAATAACTTCCTGTTAGCGACTTCGGGTCCAGGAGACGTTCCGCAAGGCCTCACTTCCCACCAGTCCCACCCACCTTCCTTTTAAAAGGATGTCGCCATGGCAACCTTCCAAAAAGAAGGGAGCCAGGACGGACTCGGCCTCCCGACGGTGGTCGGCATCGCCCGTGTGGGCCGCGCGAAGGAACGGCCGTCAGTCGCCGCGCCGACGGGCTTATTGGTGCTGCCGTGGAAGTGGATTCTCACAACGCGGCGCCGTTAGCGGCAATTACTTCATTACGGCCCTGACACGGCCCCACCGGCGGCCGCGCCGCCGCAACAATGGCCTCCGGTCCGTCGATTATCGCAGCCATTTACCTGACGGCCGAGTCGGCGGTGCCTGTCTCCGCCGGTTCGACCTCCCACACCCTTCCTCACCCCGGCGGCCTGTGATCGGGGAGATTATGGCGGCTGAGCCGGCCTCTGACACGGCCTACACGCAGCCGCCGTTTCCCGATATTATCCCGGCACCAGGTATAATTTATTGTCTGTTCAGCACATTTCATTTTGCTGTATAAATATCATTATTAAAAGATGAAGCCCCGCTTTGTTTTTTTTTTTTTACCGCGCAGACCGTCCACGGCATCGGATACGAACGGACTCGGAATAAATTCGTGCTTCAAACGAACAGACTCATGCAGATCGCACAGAACCCCTCCAGGATTTTCCTCGCAAGTCCTCTCGCAAGATCGCCGTGCGGTGAATTCCACGTGCTCGCGGTTCTCCGTTTCGGTTTCTCCCAATACTTTACACACCGTATAATAAACATTTACATTTACATTTACAGCATTTATCAGACGCCCTTATCCAGAGCGACTTACAATCAGTAGTTACAGGGACAGTCCCCCCCTGGAGCAACTTAGGGTTAAGTGTGTTGCTCAGGGACACGATGGTAGTAAGTGGGATTCGAACCCGGGTCTTCTGGTTCATAGTCGAGTGTGTTACCCACTAGGCTACTACCACCTACTAAAGATACTAACACACACACAGCCATATTGATGCCAGTGCCAGTATTTTTTTACCTTTGGGTGTCTGTGATGCATATAATCATGGAACATTTCGCTCATATCAAATTTAATTTAAGGGACCAAAAGAAATAAAGTGCATAAAGTGATTTGATTGCATTCTGCATATATGTCAAGATCAGAACACGAATACGGTATTTCAACATGCGGTTGCTAAATAATAGAAAAAAGAACACTCTTGCATTAACCAGCATGTTATGGTAATGACTGCTGCCGTTTATTCTTTTAAATCTTTTCCGCTCTTGAAATTCCACTGGGAGCGCAAAACCGTCCATGGCAGAAAGGAGAAATGAACAGAGACGCTTGTTCAGAATCCGCCTCCAGCTCCGGGAATAACGACGGCAAAAACACAGACTTCCCTGTTTCGTCTGACCTGCTGACCTGAGCTACTCAGATGTAAAGAACAGCGGCTGGAAATAATTGCAAAATATTTTCTAAAGCGTGATAAAGTCAGCGAATCGGCAGCAAACCTGCAAGCAATAATCAATGGACCAATCCCAACCAGCATGGTGCATGTGACACTGACGTGTGATCAGCATCAGCTGCAGCCTGACCACATACTGGTCCATCAAGCAGCTGCCACATGGACCAAGATCCTTCTCCATCACAGTGGCTGGTTTTACAGTTATGGTGGGCACCATATTACAGTCCAGAAAAATAAAGAAATAAATAAAACGTATATGTATATATATATATATCACATGTGACATCGCACAGCACCTGGTGACATGGTGAAACGTGTCCTCTCTATTTAACCATCACCCTTGGTGAGCAGCGGGCACCATTACAGGCCCCCGGGGGGCAGCGGGTGGGGACGGTGCTTTGCTCAGTGGCACCTTGGCCGTGGCACTTCCTTAACCGTTATACCCCCAGTTGTCTTCCGTTACAGTTATGATATCTGTGTAAATTAAGATCAAGCACAATGCATCATAAATCACTGCATTCTGAGACAATGCATGAATGTTTTGTGTAATTGTTTTATTGTGTAATTGTTTTAATTGGACGCACGGCCCAAATTATCTCCTGGCGTTGCCCATTGTTTTTGTTTCTCGCACATAATTTTCGGTGCCGATACGGCGCAGCTTCTCAGAAGACGCATTTTTCACACGCCTCAACGTGTGGGAGAAAACGCAGAGAAATACGTGCCAATCGCTATCACATTTTCTGGGATTTCACAAGAAACACGGAAAAGTCTGAACGGTTCCTTCAGGTCTTCAGACACCTAAAAATAAGACAAGTACCGATGACTGAAGTTTAAACGCTGCAGCTAGAAAATATCTAATCTAATTAGCAATCCCCAGTTATGGCTGTAACGATGCACCATGAATTGTCTGAAATTGATATAAAAAGACGATCAGAGCCTTTTAAGATAAGAAAAATTAAATGCAAAACCGTTGCATTGCAATGACAAGGAAAAGCCGCAAGGTGTGCGAAAGGCCATAATGCAGACGTTCGAATCATGGACATTGTGGTGAGGGACACTCAAGCAGGCCTATGTTCCCCATGTCACACATCTGCCGGGTCGCATCAGGCCAGTTGTGTCCTTTCAAAAAAATTGTCTCCGGGGGGGGACTGTCCCTGTCACTACTGACTGTAAGTCGCTCTGGATGAGGGCGCCTGGTAAATTACCGCAATTGTAAATGTAAGTTTATTGCATTACATGCATGATAACATCGTCTTTAAGAGAATACTGTAAACTCTATTGAACTTGTGTTATATTATTTTTAAAAAGAAGATCAATTATAGATGAAGGTTCCTTAGTTTGAAGGATGAAGGAGAAATGGAGATCAATACTTCAATTAAAAACTTAAATAAATGTAGTAAACTGTACAGTGTTGTCCCAGTCAACACACATGACCCTGAAGGGACTCGGAATTCGCAATTAGTTCTGGGAAGACGCTCGGGAGGAGAGTTTGGACGTGACTGTCCCCACATCTGTTCCACCTGGTTTGATGCTATTGGCAGACGAAGCGGGACGGTGGGCACAGGTGACAGATAACAGACTAGCAGCCGTCGGGGAAGACGCAGGCCGCGGTCCGACCGCCAATCGAGATTAATTAGTCCCCCTGCCGGTGGGAGGGTGGAGGGGCTGATTAGGCCGCCATACGAGACGCGGACCACGTGACGGAGATTTGTCCGAGGTGTCCATGACAAATGTGCGTGAGACGGCGCCGTCCCCGATCACCACATCAGCAATGAAATTAGCAGCTAAAGGAATGGACGCTGCGCGGCGGCCTACTGCTTTTATTTCACTCGTTCTCCGTAGCTTTTTTAACCAGCGTGAGGCTGAGAGAAGGTGACATTCAGAGTCACCAGACGTTCACCAGACGCCTTGGAATGGAAAATCGGCATAATGCTGATCTGCAGGTGGACACGGAGATCGTTGTTGTTCCCGAGGAATAATGACCGCCGTAAAAATGGCCCCCGGCACGGGCCGGCGTCCGAGAGAAAAGGCCCCGGCCGCTCTGGTTATGATCGATAAGGTTTCTATTCAGCTTCTCTTGTGGAGAACATGCGCCTCGTAGAAGAGGCTCGCGCTGACGCTGCTTCCAGGAGGCCACCAGCGGGATCGGCAAGGATCGTATCGCGATACCGTTATTACATGCTACGTACAAGCTGGTATACAAGATGCCGAGTAGTGCGATATAATAATTTAGCACAACGTAACGCGGAACTGAATTGTGGACTAAATTTGTATGCAATGATATCGATGTCCGATGTCCCGGTATCGATACGACATCACCAGGTAAAATATTGCAATATAACGAGATATTTTCTATAAAAAGTAGGAATACGTAAACAAACATTAACTCTTAGTTGAAGTCATTTAAGGATGAACCACTAGATGGAGCTGCAAGCAAGTTTATTTCAATATTTCATTTCCACACACTGTCACCAAGGGCGATGGTTCAATACAGAGGACATGTGTCACCGTGTCACCGCGTGCTGCGCTGCAGTGTTTCACTTCTCTTTCACTGTGGAAAGAGGACCAAAATCAGATGCTGTTCCTCTATCTAAAAGTGTAGGTGAGACATGCCACTGTGGGGACAACCAAGTGTCACAGTCCCCCCGCTGCTGGTTTACGAGCCACTGAGTGATGTGCTGCCGATGCAGCAGCAGCGTCCGCCGTGTTCGCTGCCCAGAGGAAAGCGCTGATACGAGAAGATCGGCGTCCCACTCTCCTGACACTCAATTAGACAAACGACCCTCTCGTCTCTAACCCCCCCCCAGCCAGGCGAGGAGGAGGAGGAAGAGGAGGAGGCCACGCCTTCCTGCACGGGCTGAGGCTGCGGTACAGCGAGGCGAGAGGGCCCGCCGGAGAAGCGGGAGGATTTTCAGGAACGACGGCCATCTCTCCGTCTCTCTCCGTGGAGATCCCCTCGTCCCCGCCTTTCACGGGCTTCTCTCGGCAAAATGTTGATCACGTCCCGGTAAGCCGGCACTGGACCCTCATCACAGTCGCCAGAATTCCGCTCCAAAAAGTACAAGTAACGTGCACGAACGTCATCGGCGGTGACATGCGGTGGCCCTTCACACACCCCACGCTCATCAACCCCGAATCTACCCACCAAGGTGACTCAGAACTGGGGGGCACGACAGGACACCGGGCCGAGGGCCACAGGTTGACCCCGGGGGTCTCATCTGACCCCCCCACCAGTCGGCACATTATCACGCGCTTCGGGACGAGTGATGGATTGTGGGCAGGACGGCGCGCCGCGCGTCACGCTCCTGGACACGATTATTCTGCACAATGCGGGACTCTGGTGCCATCTATAGAGGAGACGCGCCACGCATCGGCCGAATTCGGATTATTATCGGTGAAAGTTTTCCCCCCACTCCGACGTACCTTCTCTGAGAAGCCGTGCGTGGAGCAGCAGGACGAGGAGGCAGCAGAGCGCGGCGGCGGCCAGAGCCCAGGCGGCCCGGAGCGGCTGCATCCCGGCGCTTCAGAGACCCATCCGGCGGCGACCCGCGGAACAGAACAAAAAAAAAAAATCCCACAGTTCCACGCGTCCTTAGAACGGAGGCCCACGGGTTCGGTCCGGTTCCGTGCGCAGCTCGGAGCGCAGCGTCCCGCGGCTCCGACCGGAGAAAGATCCCCGCGTTCCCCGGCGCGTCCGCCGCTCCTGCCGCGGTTCCCCAACAGACGCAGGTTCGGGGAGGAGAGGAGAGGAGAGGACTTTCTCTCCTCTCCCGTCGCTGACGTCACAGGACCCCCACCCCACCCACCCACCCACCCAAAAATACCCCCCTCGCGCGCCTGAGGGGGCGCGCGGCGCCTTTTTTTTTTTTTTTTTTTTTACTTTATTTCCCTTTATAAATAACCCGCAGTCGTTTTATATTCACGGATCCACACGTTCCGTCACGCGGTTCCTCAGTCAAATCCACGCTTCGAACTCGATCTTTTTATATTTCCATCCCGATTCGATCCCGATGCTGTACCGACTCCCTCCCCGAGTCTTTCTGGACTGGATTTAGTGTAAAAGCAGCTCCGCGGGGCACCTGCACCATCGTGTCGAGCCCTGTGCACCTCCAGCTCCTTCGGGACGAGCTGTCGATGGTCCGAGGAACCATCCATCAGTCGCCGTGACGGCGATTAACGGGGAGCTGTCGCCGCGCCGCGCGTCACGTGTCCGGCCCTGTGTACGCGCGCACCTTCCTGCATATTAGTGGCAGCTTTCCGTTCACTGGAGACAGTGATGAGCTGGGAGAGCTCCCCCCTGAAGACCCCCCAGAACCCGCTGAAACAACAGCACTTCAGGCACCAGGAGTGGAGTCTCCAGCAGAACCTCAACATTACACATACAGTCTCTAACATCCCACAGATGCAGGTTCTGGAGATGTTCCTCCTCCAGATCCCTCAATCGCTCCAACAGAACCTCCAACGGAACATCCTGCATTACACATACAGTCTATAACATCCTGCAGATGCAGATTCTGGAGATGTTCCTCCTCCAGATCCCTCAATCACTCCAACAGAACCTCCAACGGAACATCCTGCATTACACATACAGTCTATAACATCCTGCAGATGCAGATTCTGGAGATGTTCCTCCTCCAGATCCCTCAATCGCTCCAACAGAACCTCCAACTGAACCTCCAATGGAACGTCCAGCATTACACATACAGTCTATAACATCCCTCAGATGCAGGTTCAGGAGATGTTCCTCCTCCAGATCCCACAATCGCTCCAACAGAACCTCCAACAGAACATCCTGCATTACACATACAGTCTATAACATCCCTCAGATGCAGGTTCTGGAGATGTTCCTCTTCCAGATACCTCAATCGCTCCAACAGAACCTCCAACAGAACCGCCAATGGAACGTCCAGCATTACACATACAGTCTATAACATCCCGCAGATGCAGTTTCTGGAGATGTTCCTCCTCCAGATTCCTCAGACGCTCCAGCAGAACCTCCAACAGAACGTCCTGCATTACGAATACAGTCTCTAACATCTTAACATGCAGATGCAGATTATTGATAAGACGTTTGATAATGCTGACACCGTATTAATTTCTGAATTTTGTTTTTAAACGCTACTGTTAATGCGATGCATTTTTGGAATGTGGTAAAATGAAAAGGTGGGTAGATGGTTTGTAATACAGACCTCCAGCAGGGGCTCTGAGGAACAGGGTTCTTTGCTGCTATTATTCCGCAGCCGCCAGAGTATTTAAATTTTTTGACAAATCGAAGCAGTTTGCATCGCTCGCGGTCGTCCACGCCGGGTCCCTTTCCGATTCTAATTTGGAATGGAATAAAACAGTTCATGGCTAATATGGAACCTGATTGTGCCCTGATTCCGCGATATTCCCGCAGGGACCATTAAATCCAGGAGAACATTCTGCTGCGGGAGGTTCCTGGAGAGGCTGGAAAGCCCGGGCCTGGGCCGGACGAAATTAAGTTTCGGTGGTTTATCAGCGGACCCCCACCCCCCAACCGACCAGAGAGACCCCAGAAGCGCCAAAAATGTCACCAGAACGTCAACACAAGGACCGGCACCAAGCGCCAGTGTTTATCGGAGCGATTATGTTTATAATAAGCGGAATATGGCATGTTTTTTTTTAAAGGTTCGCTTTGTCAGGCGGCTCATTAGCCGCTCAAACAGCTCCTGTACATCGAGAGTGGCGAATTAGTGACCGTGCCGGAAAAATAATCCAATAATAACCAATCAGGACTCGCTCATGCAATTAAACTGGAGCCCAAATGTCAGACTGCGGCCTTACGGTGAAACGCTAATATGACTTCTGTTTATTTCAAGACGTCGGACAATTAAAATAGCGGCCGGAAATGAAACAAGCGATTTTAAAAAGTTTCTGCTACTAGACAAGAACTTTCTTGTGCAGCTGAAGTTTTAATAGTCATTATTAAAAAGATAGAAGTTTCGTCCCTTGTAACGCATGTTTCATGCCCTGATTTTTCTAGTTCCGTTATAATCAACGTCCCCTAAAAGCAGAAAATGAAAAACGGAGCAGAGACTATATTCAAACTTTAGAGCAGACTGAAGTACTGATGATGATGATGATTCATGAAAATTTGACACTGTGGCTGTTTATCTAATTTCACCCCGTCGGTCATTCGGTCAGTGCAGAATGCTGCTCATTATGGAATATTGATTACCACCGGACAGGGCTTATTTTAAGTAAAAAGTCCTTTATAAAACATAACTGAAAAGCCTTTAAGGTGACATTAAAGGCAACAATATAATTATAACAATGAACCTCTCTCTCTCTCTCTCTCTATATATATATATATATATGTGTGTGTGTGTGTGTGTGTGTGTTCCTTAGGACAGTATAATTATAACAATATTTATTTCATGTCAATTTTTACTCTGATGTTACTCGGTTCTGTTTCTACATTGTTTTTATCTAATTCATTATTTAGCACCGAAAACCCGGTACAGACGCATTTTTTAGCATTATGCAGATTTTTGTGGTTTAATTAGCGCGGCAGCTGTAATAAATAATGCTTTGTTTTAAAGCTCTAATTACGTCTGAGAGAAGGAGCTGGCGGTGATCAGGCTCCACGCTCGCCCTCCGCCCTCCTTCAGAGGAAGGTTGAAGAGCCCAGCCGGCCGGTCCAGGCGGCGGAGGGGAAAATATCGGTATGCAAATGGGGCGGGGAAAAACAGGGCCACTTACTGATCTGCATGATAAGATGGCTCCCCGCCTCCGCGCCGATAAAGGCGAGGCGAGGCGAGGCGAGGCGAGGCGGCGCGGCGGAAGTGGGAACAGCTGAGCGGCTTTACCTCACGAGACACATGATATTACAGCAGGAGAGCGGCGATAAAGAAACACCTCATTTATATACCCATACATTACACAGGGGCTCTCTGAAGGATATGGAAGAAGAGCTGAGGGCCTACAAGAGAAAACGGGCAAATTAGAGCAGAAAGGAACAATCTTCCAGAGAAAATGACAATCAAGGGACCTGAAGGCCGGGTTTATCGCCTCATCATGGTCTAAATACCCGTCTTAAAGGCACAGTGTGGAGAAAAATGACCTCAAAAGCTCTGCTCTGGATGACAACCAGGTAACGGCTGACTCACCAGCGCCATGTCATGCGTCAGATGTTTGATGTTTGTCTGCGTCCCATCAAGGTTCCACGGGGGTTTCTGCACAGTTCCACACCATAGTTCAAGGAAAACATTCCTTTTGTCTGTAGCATATTTAGTGACAGGAACTGACAGACCTAGGACGCATCTTTTTAGAAAAAGAACGTTTTTCACCTCCTGGTGTTTTTGAAACTATGGAATTGCATGTGGAGATTAATTGATTTTAATTGATTGCATTCGTGCCCCAGAGAAATAATAAAAAAGAATAAAAGGTAGATAAGTTGGGATAAGTAGTTGTGTATCTGTGGCAACCGACGTGCTACTCACTTCATCTATAAGCATTCGTCTGCCGAGGTTAATGTTAATTTTTTTATTGCAATTCTCGATCGCTGTCGTCCCGCCTCTTCTCACCTCTCTCCACTGCTTCCTGGTAGCTGCTCACATTGAGTTTACATCCTTGATGTGCCCTCCTACATCAATACAATACTACCCAGCTACACTCCTGCACGCTGTCTCTGATCAGAAAAAAATAAAATAAGACTAAAAATCCCTTCTTCACCCGGTCTGTTCTCCGTTGTTGTCCCTGGCTGGTGGGACAACTTGTCCTGCTCCATTCGACTAGCCGAGACTACTACCACCTTCAAGAAGCAGGTGAAAACCCACTTGTTCAAAAAGTATTTAACACGAGTCCAACACTAACACACACACATGCGCACACACTGCACAAAAAAAAATAAAAATGCTAATAATTTTTTCTTCTTCTAGCACTTAACAATCTCCGAGCATGCTCTTTGCTGACAAGTTGGGCCTTATCAGGGCTCTTAGTTTTGTAAACTCAAAATCTGTTAGTCGCTTTGGATAAAAGCGTCTGCAAAATAAAGTAAAGTAAAGTAAAGTAAAGGTGATGCATTTTTATTATCGTGAGAGAGATGCTGAAAATGGATGCTGAGGAGGTGAATCGGAGGCTCGAGTCCTGTTCCTGTCACAGTAAATTGGGCTCGTCAGGTCGGGTCAGGCCCGACTTTACAGCTCCACAGCGCATACTGCACCAGCGCAGCCCCCAAAGCCCGATGGGACGAGCCACGCTGTCGTGGTGGATGTCTGCGGATCCACGGAAGATCTCGCGCAGTCTGTCTGGGCGAGTTTGCCCAACTTCCGAACTCATTATATTAACCTCGTCCTCCCGAGGACAGAGCGCTGATCTCCGACATTTCCTGATCGGCTCCGTTGGAAGCCTCCTCCTCCTTTTTTATTTTTTTTGTTGTTGCCGGGAGTAGATTACACACGAGAGGATTTACGTCCCAGAGCCCCGTCTGTAGCTCTCGGGCTCCCCACCTGCCCTGGTGGCGTGTCCTCGAGGACTCGTACCCGTGGACTCGTACCCGCCCCGGGCCGCGCTGGCGATCATCTCCAGTTATTTCTGAGCCGCGAGCGTTAAAAGGGAAGAGGCGACGTGTGAACTTCCTTTCTGCTGAAATAAAAGAGGCAGGTTTGCATGCAGACCCCCCCCCCCGTTGGTGGCATGCTTGGCTGTCAGGAGCGCGGCGGCGGCGGCGGCTCCATCTGTGCCGGGAGCGTGGGTGCCTGGCACGTCCCCCCGCCGTCTCCTGGAAAGCCTCGGCCTGCCGGACGGGAGTGGCCACACTGCGCCGGGGAAATAGGATTATATTTTATGGCGATATATATATTTCTTTTCCTCCACCGCCGACAGTAGTTGTGCCAAGCGAACGTGTGTTACGGGATTAGGCCGAGCGGCGGAAATCTATACGATGCTGACTGGTCAGTGGGTTTTTGAGACTTGCCCAGCACAATCTGTGATTCATGCGCCCTCGGGGACGCTACGCCTGCCAGGATTCCAGAGAAGAAGAGGGGACCGCTTCCCAAATTGTGTCCCTCTTTGCAGCTCGGTGTCTGGATTGTGTGTCAGGAGATAAGTCACACCAATCGCTGATGGATGACAACAGTCATTACGTCCCCTGTTCTGCTGCTCTGCAGCTCAGAGTTTTTATATTTCTACATTTTATCCTTATGCTGGTTTGCAATGTGGACGCTCGTAATCAAACCCGGAGCAGGGCCTTTAAGGACATTCTTAGGAAGCGAGTTTTACATGGGAGGAGCCTGATGATTGACAGCTCTCGTTCACAATGAAAATATCATTACAGCAAAATATTGCAATATCTTTGTGTACAAGTGTAGTCCAGTGGGTGGAGCCGTCGAGCGCTTTCTTTAGTGAGGTCGGCCGAGATGAGAATCATCTCCACTCCTGTAGGTGGCGCTGTACAGATGGCGAAACATGACTGAGCGATCACAGCACCTTGCCTTTCAGCTCTGTCTTTCCGTTTCCTGTGAACTGCGGAACATCGCAATATGTACAGTATCGCAATATAATCGTACCATGATCCATTCATCGTGAAGCGTACCGCATCGTCACGTCATGCCAATACACACACACACAACGGTCAAAAAAAAATTGTAATGCAGAGATGACCTTTGACCTTATACTAGAATAAATGCCCAAGACCAATTAGAAAATCTTGCCTAGAATTAGAACGAAGGAAAGATGGAACTGTAGCACATATTTCTACTGTTCGGCGTGACGTAAAATGTGGGAAATCTGGCGGCATTTTCCTTCCTTCGTTTTTCCTGATTATTGGACATGACTAATTGGCACACGTGTTCATACATACTGAATATCAGGGGTGTGCAAAAAGAATCGATTCACAAACGAATCCCGATTTTATCTCTACCGATTCGCAATTGATTCACACAGGATACAAAATCATATTCACATTTCCCATCTTGTAACGGCGCCAGTTTAGTTGTTTTTCCAGATTGGAGTTTGCCAGTCCTGTAGATGGCGCTATGCTGGTTTCTGCTCAGACAGTAATCCCTGGTGTGAATAAGAAGAAAGTGGGAGAATGCAATGGAAAAGAGGCAGACGTTTTGGGCACATTTTTGTCAAGAAAGAGATTGATAAAATATGCAAGCTTTGTAAAGTTTGGGTAAAAAGAAAATGTTCACAATGAATTAATATTTCGGACGTTCCACTTGTTGCAGCACTTTTATTTATTCTGATAATGGAACTTTACCACCAAATATAGCAGCTCTTATTTGGTTTTATTTAATTTACTTTTATCTTAAAGTGTCAATTTATGTTGTTTCATTTAATTTCACTGATGGAAAATAAAAAATAATGAACATTTTGAATCGAGGATCTTTTTGAATCGCGAGCCCAAGAATCAAAATGTAATCGTGACATTATCGCTAGGGAATATTATATTTCCATGTTCATCAGGCCGTCGTCAGATTGTCACATGCCAGTACAAGTGGGGTTGAAAAGCCCCGTTACCGACCCAGGAGTCGCCCCGGCCCGAGGCTATGAAATGACGCGCCGCCGTCTTATCTGCCCCCGTCCCTCCATCAACCCCCCCCGGCCTCAGCGGTGCGGCCCGGGGATGAAGATGAAGGCCGGCTGCGGCGGAGGAAGGGTAATCGATGAAAGGCAGCCCCCGCCGCCCCGATCCTGCGGGGCCCCGAGAGTGGAGTTGATGAAACAGATCACAATCGAGGGGCCGGGCCGAGGACTTTGATGAAGTCCCCATGACAGCGCGGGACGGGCTTGAAGGATTTGATAAGCGCGGCCGCCGCTCTCGTCTCTGCGCTGGACTCGGGGAGCGCGTAATCAATCCTCCCGGTCTAATTCCGGGGGTGCGTACGGGGGGCAGGCCAGACCCATCCTTTAAGACAGCGGGTGGGGTTGACGGGACGCGTCAAGGCCGCGCCTCGGCCGCGGCTTCCATTTATTCGCTCGGCCCTGCACGCCCGAGCATGCTGGGAGATCCGGCCTCTGTTCTTTATCAACAGAAGGCCAGGTGCATCCTGGGAGGCCCGGGCCCGGGCCCGTTCTTTATCAGCGCGCGGACAGCCGCGTCCCGGCCTGGCGGATCAGAGGTGTCCCGGTGAAGGGAATGGCGCCCGGCATTCCTGCGGGACGGAGCTGCCTTCCACATCAAAGCCTCGCCTGGCCGCGGCGCCAAGCTGCCAAACACACACACTAATGACCAGGACCCCAGTCCTGGCACATGCGGCAGTCACGGCGCAAGAGCCGTAATTGCGGGCCGAGACCGGCGCGTTTTTTACCGCCTGGTACACGGTGAAAGCGGAGGGCGCACTGCGGCGCTTCCTCCAGTCCGCTCTTCTCCTGACAGCAGGCGGTTTCTGCCACCGTAATTACCGCAGGTATTTAAGCTGCACGACTGGGCACATTAGTCTAAGGGCTGTTGGGCGCCAGGCGGCTTGGGATCTCCGCGAGCGCCGCTGCGTGGCTCCTAATCGAACCCACAAAAACGAATCCAACTTCGATTCACAGGTTTAATGTTCCTTTATTCATATAAGGAACGCACCATCACCCTTAGTGAGCAGTGTGCAGCCTCGAAAGGCGCCCGGGGTTCGGGATTTGAACCCAGAACCTTCTAAATCCCCTCTAGGCCACCACTGCGCCTTGTTTTATTTATTCGATTTTATTCTAATGAACCTTTTCTAACTCAACCTGGTGTTGTTTGTCATTTCGTCGGGCATCTCCTTCCTGAGTGGCTTAAGTTGACCATAAAAAAACCGCATGGTGCCAGTCCGGCTTCCCTCATTATGGCTTTTCGGACATTTTGAGCTCAGTTTTTCCTCTATTGGCCATGTCCCATTCTGAACACTAGCGCACTTCCTAGTGTACCAAGGCGGCAGCAGAGGATTTTAATGTAAAAAACCATCATCTGCTGGCATGGGCTGGAAGTGGAATGTTTAAAGGGGAGTTTTCCGTGTCACATAGACAAATATAAAACAGCGGCTCATTGTTCTTGATGAATTTTAATGTTATGCCTGCAGGCCCTGAAATTCACCCCTTTATATTCATTTCCTATCGGAAGCTTAACGTTACACCGTTCCTGTGGCGGAGCATTTGAATATCTTGCAGACGAGGGCCCGCATACAGACCCGCTCCTGCGATAGGGCCCCGGTTTTCTGCGGAAAAAAAAATTCATATCTACAAAGCATAAAAAGGAAAAGTTTTTAATACAGGGCATTACATTTGCAGTGCGAAGTATAAAAAAACATGCATGCGAAACACCAACTAACTAGCAGAAGCAGCCACGAGCCGGAGGAGCAGTTTTCCTACATTATTCATGGGATGCAAAATCCCAAACGCCTCAAAGTTCCAACTTGAACTTGATTGCACTTTGTGGGGAGAGATAAATCCGACATAAATAAAGAAATAAAGAAATAAATAAAGACCATAACACAATGCCGAGGGAGAAAACAAAAAGCAGCGATGGAGAGTTTTCCAGCCATAGATCCCGCACCTACACAAAAGTTAAATTGGGCCACAGGGCCACCAGGGTAGAACATTCCAGGCGAGTTCTTCCTCTGGACGGGCCCGGGTGTGACCCTGGAAAGTCGGGGCTGAAAGACGGCATCTCTCGTGCCGTGTTTTCCCGGAGAGGACCACTTAGGATTCCCTTTGGTGCACTTTGAATATGAAGCAGGGAGCAAAAATTGCAAAAAGCATAATTTGGAGCATTTAGAAAGAAAGCAAACCGCTCGGCTTCTCGCCCGCTCGGAATCGGAAAAGTAAAAATGAAACGATAACAGCGTCCCGTCTGTTTAAGTGGACTGTCGCGAGAGGGCCAGTGATGTATAACCGGAGTAAAGTCGGCGCTGCATTTAATTACGCCGGACGCTCTCCTGCAGGCGCCGTGCGTAATCATTTCACACGCTGCGATATCATCTGCTTAATGCGCTATTTTACCGTACAGTTAAACCTGGGCGATAAATCTCACACCCCCCCCCCTCGCCGCCACTTTAAATAGATGCAGCCGGGAATAATGTGTGCATTCGGAGAGCGCTTCACGGGCCCGGCCAGGGGCGTGTCTGATGGTTCCTTTAGTTTCATTCATGCCGCGTCCCTTCCCATTCCCATCATGCATCTGCATATCAAGTGCTTCTTCGCCGCCGCGCATTAAGGCTGCGGCGTCCAGGTTAGGAAATGGCAGAAATCAGCATCTGCTGCTCATCCCCGGCAGAAATGCATGGACTTTCTTCCCATGCCGGCAAATAAAAATACTTTATATATATATAAAAATATATATGTAAAATCTCTCTCTCTCTCTATCTCTCCCAATCCCGGATTACAGGCCCGTTCCCAAGTTCAGACTCATTATTTGTTTCTTGCCAATTTCTTCGTCCCCGGCTACTTTCCATATGAAACCTTAAGATATTCCGCCGTGGTGCCGGAGGATTTGTTAATTACCGCTTCGACATCTGTCCTCTGCGTAGGCAGGGATTACGGCAGAATATCAGCGGCGGCCTGGTCTCCCGCACAACGCTGATCACAACAGATGTCAAAACAGCCGTATTAATATTTATATGTGCGAGGTTAATATTTATAACCGGGAGGTCATTGCATGTGTCGTGTATTATTGATGCCGCGTATGAATAATGCATGTGTTGCACTGGCGGACGCGTTCCCATCTGCGATCGGACCGGCGTGCCGCGCCGTTAGCGGATATTGATGGGAATTCCTCGCCTGATTTGGGGCGAGGGGTGTGTCGGGGGCGTGGTCTGACAAGCATTTTAAATTAGTTTTTTGCAATTTAAAGTTTTTTCGACCGTTTGGTACTTTTTAAAGAGAGTTCTTGCTAGTGGCCGTCAGTAAACGATGCCTAAATCCCCTGGATGGGGCCTGATTGGTCGGAGAAATTCTCCCCACTCGCCTCCTGACACTGCGTCCCCGAAGCTCAACGAGACGTCCATTTATTTTCAAGCTTTTTATATAGATTTATGGCGGCTGCCTAGCAGGCCTAGCAGGTAACACACTCGATTATGATCCAGAAGACCACAAAGTCCCAGGTTCAACTGTGTCCCTGAGCAAGACACTTAACCCTGAGTGTCCCCAGGGGGACACTGTCCCTGCACCTACTGGTTATAAGGCGCTCTGGATATATATGGTATATGAGGTACGCTGGTCTGATTTCAGACCGATGCAGATCAATCCAATAACACCGTAGCCGCGCCGCATCGGACGGTGACGAATGACGTCGTTAATTTGGGGTCCGCTGCCGAATGTGGGCCACAGGTTCCGCAGTTTACGGGCTGCTTTTTATCTGTTTATTTTTGCGTTGCCGATCGCACCGTCAGGCCTTGGGGAGAAAGTGCCCCTGTTAGCATTTCCACTGTTTATAGCTCCGCATGCACGACAGGGCGGAAAACAAATCGTCCTCCCCTCGGCTTGGCATATCTGGGTGGCGCCAGGTGTGGCGCAGCTCGCTGCGTTGGTTGTGGCGCCGGCCAGCGAGGCGGGATACAAATGTGTTAAGCTGCAAATCGCACCGCGTAAAAATATATTAGCATATGCGTCGGTGGTTAAAGCGGTCCACGTGTGCATGTTCAAACGGTGGGATGCGGATGAAAAATGCTGCACCATTTCCTCATATGCATTCCACATCCTGTTTTTATAAATCATACAGAATCAAGAGGAAACAATCATTCATGCATAATGCACATTTATGCATATATGCATCCCACTCACGGGGTCGTATTTTCCCGGCACTATAGAAATCGTGTTGCGTGCATTTTCGAGTATTTCCATAATTAAATGGGAAGTACGTTTGTACGTTGTAGAGGAGGAAACGAACTACCTGTCCAGACCGTTTTGTTGGTGTGTAATTAGTTCTGACGCCCAGAAGATAGACTTTAATGACAAAGTTTTAAAAGGGGAGGAGCCTGTGTGCATGATTGACACGCCCCCTACTTCCTCATTCTGAAGGATTTAAACCCCCTCCTGTCAATACGTGACATGCCCAGGTGTAGCGCAGGGTCCATCTCCTTGATTTCGCCTCCGTTTCCCTCCGTTCTCTACATTCATAATACCCCTAATACACAAAATGTGACCACGCCCACTACCAACACCAACATGCAGGTTATCAGGCGCTTTAATCAGGGCATCAAAACTATGAATGAACACATGTGGAGTTCTGTACTTAACAAAAAGTGGAGACCTGACCTCCACAGTCACCGGACCTGAACCCAGTCCAGATGGTTTGGGGTGAGCTGGACCCCAACAGGTGCTAAACACCTCTGGGAACTCCTTCAAGACTGTTGGAGAAGCATTTCAGGTGACGACCTCTTGAAGCTCATCGAGAGAATGCCAAGAGTGTGCAAAGCAGAAATCAGAGCAAAGAAACTAGAATATAAAACATGTTTTCACTTATTTCACCTTTTTTTGTTAAGTACAGAACTCCACATGTGTTCATTCATAGTTTAGATGCCTTCAGTGAGAATCTACCAACGTAAATGGTCATGAAAATAAAGAAAACACGTTGAATGAGAAGGTGTCCAGACTTTTGGTCGGTACTGCAGTGCTGGGTAAACATGACCCTTAAGATGGCTTCCCATGAAAACGAGGTTGGTTGCATTCGGTCTGCTGGTGGCGCTCGACCCGTGTTGGAACCGGATCTCTGTCGCTCCGTAATGAGTGTTTCAACCCTGGAGTGCCCTTGTTATAATTCACACGCCACTGTCGGCATCACAAAGACATGCTTTATCACCGCGCTTTAGAAAGAGGGGGGTGGGGCGGGGCTTCAGTCAGCTGCCGGCGGAGCTTAACAAAGCTGCGTTTCCACTGTACAAATGTCTCTCGGCTGAATAAACGCCTTCGGGGCTCATTCCGGGCTCCCTCCGTCACAATGAGCTGGTATCATGTACCCTTTACTCCCACCCGCGCTCGCCACTCTGCCCTCGTGGCCCGCGCCGCCGCTAATGAGCCTGGCGTAGCGGGTCAGACATCCATCACTTCCCGACGGACTTCAGACGCCGAGCATCACTCCCACTCCGAGTTTAATCATCCTCGACGTGACGCGCGGCATATGAACACCACAACCCACATCGTTCTAGAATAAATGACCCCACGCAGCGGCGGGTGTGGCGACGCGCCGCGAAGCAGCTGAAGATCGATAAAACTGCGAGGGGGATTAAAACCAGTAGAGATGAGGATGAATTGTGATATATTTTGTATATTAAAAAAAGCAAAGCCGCAATCCTACATCTGAATGAATGAAATACCTCAAAGGCGGAGGTGGAGGTAGAGGTCCTGCTGCTGGGTCGTTGCCCTCCTACGGCCTCCTCCACATCTCCTGATGTACCGGCCTGTCTCCTGGTAGCACCTCCATGCTCTGGACACGACGCTGACAGACACAGCAAACCTTCTTGCCACAGCTCGCATTGACGTGCCATCCTGGATGAGCTGCACCACCTGAGCCACGTGTGTGGGTTCTAGACCCCGTCTCATGCTACCACCAGAGTGAAAGCACCGCCAGCGTTCAAAAGTGACAAAAAAAGAAGAGAAGAGGTCTGTGGTCACCACCCGCAGGACCACGTCTTTATTGAGGACGTCTTGCTAGTCGCCAGTCATTTCCGGCTGTTGTCTGTTCCATTTGCAGAACAGCATGGAAAACCGATCGTCCATCAGTGTTGCTTCCTAAGTGGACAGTTGGACTTCACCGAAGTGTGATTGACTTGGGAGTTTGATTGTGTTATTTAAGTGGTCCCTTTAAGTGTTTTTTGGGTTTTGTAATTTTTTTTTTTTTTTTGCAGTAAAATGCTACTTTGGTTACAGATTTGATAAAAATGTAAAAAAAATTTTTGGCTTTTTTTTGCACAGTTTATATTAGATTTCATCATTTATCTGCAGCTCATTCTGTGAATTCCAGCAGCTCGTTACACTTTTCTGGACCATCACCACCGCAAGACGGCGGTCACGCGTGCAGCACGTTATACTTGGCTTCAGCTCCACAGCTCCGTTCGCGGCGCGTTATGCGGCGCATGCCGTGCCCACGCTGAAATACTGCGGCCTGTCATTAAAATTTCTTTCTTCTGGTGCGCTGCATTCCAGCGTACAGCAACTTTAAAAAATTCACATTTATTCACAATTACATCAATGTGGCTGTTTTTTTCCAGCTATTGTCCGTCTGGAAGCCGGTGTTCCCAACTCGACCTGCTCTGCGATGCCTGTGTTCGGAATCCCGCTCACGGCAGCAGATGTTCGTAGATTAACTACCACTGATCAACACGTTTGGTCAGGAGTACCAAAGCCACGCTGGCTCGTGGAGACAACTTCCCAGCATGCACTTATCAACAAACCATCACTTTTCTAACAAGGCGTGGACATTTCTGTCCATGGGTCATGCTGCATTTATGCAGGGAACAGGCATTATACATTAAAATACTATATATTAAAACTGATAATAGGACAAAAAAGGAGGTTCATTTTACATGTAAACCTTCAGCTCCAACCAGTTTTCTGTTTTGAGAATCTTGTAGGTTTCTTATAAATCCGTTAAGTTCCGCACTCATTCCAGAAACCGGAAAACCGTGAAGATCTGCAGCAGAGCAGATGCAGCATGCGAGTTTGCAGTTTAATGAACGCTTTTGCCTGGTTGTAAAAATTCTCTCTCGTTCCACTAGTTCTTAACCCTGAATCTCTCATTCGGAGATTCCGAAACGCCTGGTGTCCCGGCCGTGCGGAGTCTCCTCTGAGGAAGACTGTGACCAGCGATTCTTCTCTATGTTCCGGATATAATCGGAAGGACTCCTGACTTCAAATCAATTTCATCTGAGCGTCTGAATCTGGCGAAATACGAACGTGTCCTGACGTTTCCTGATTTACTGCAGTAACGCCATTTTACATCAGTGTGGATGTGAAGTTTGGCGGCCGGGTGACGGAGCGCGTCGGGGACCCGTTATCCGGTCGTAGTCTCCGGCCCTGTCCTCGTTCTCCCGGTGCGAGACGAATGCTCCCGTCTCTTTTAACGTAATACCCGTCCCCGCGTCTGAAGTTCATCGCATTAACAGACTGCCCGTCTGCAGCACTGTCCCCTGTCCCCGCTGTAGGAGACCAGGCTCCGGCTGCGGCGTCCTCTCCTTCCGGTAATGAAGAGCGTGATCAACATGTTCCGCGGCGCGACCTCCACAGGTGTGGGAGGCGCGGCGTTTCCTCACTGTCAGGACGTGAACTGAATCTGTGTCCTGCACCTTTCCTGAACAGAAACGTACCTGCAATGTGTACCAGGGTGCATTTTCCCGCACCGTCCTTTCTCACTTTTCTGCCATGTGTTTTAAGTGAAGTGACACTCATTCTGTCCTCCGCATTTAACCATCGCCCTCGGTGAGCAGTGGGCAGCCGGTGGCTTCCGGTGGCTTCCGATTAGCGGCCCGCTAGGCCACCACTGCCCCGTATTGGGTGGTAGTAGCCTGGGTGGTAGTAGCCTAGTGGGTAACACAGTCGCCTATGAACCAGAAGACCCAGGTTCAAATCCCACTTACTACCATTGTGTCCCTGAGCAAGACACTTAACCCTGAGTTGCTCCAGGGGGGGACTGTCCCTATAACTACTGATTGTAAGTCGCTCTGGATAAGGCCGCCTGATAAATGCTGTAAATGTAAATGTAAATGTATTGCCATTGTGATTGTCATTGTGAAACACCGCAGCACACCCATCACCTTAGTGAGAAGTCAGCAGCCCGGTGACGGTACTTTGCTCAGCCGTTCGGTATCGGAACCGGCAACATTCCGATTGCGGGTCTGCTTCCTTCACCCGCTAGGGCCACCACTGCACAGCACATTTTAGAAAAAGCTTTAAACATAAAGTGCTTAAAGTGAAGTGAATCATCAGTGTGATACACTGCAGCACAGCACACAGTGCCCACAGTGAAATGTGTCCTCTGCATTTAACCCATCACTCTTAGCAGTGGGCACCATGACAGGCGCCCGGGGACCAGTGTGTGGGGACGGTGACTTTGCTCAGTGGCACCTTGGCGGATCGGGATTCGAACCGCCAACCTTCTTATTACGGGGCCGCTTCCTTAACCGCTAGGCCACCACTGCCCCAGCCATCGCTCTTACCTACTTATTCAGATATTTATTGAAATTCATATTGTCATTTTTCATATTGAAATCATCCCACTACTGCGTGATTTATAGGCTGTTGAAAGTTATTCTGGTTTATTCTGGTATCTTGTAATATTATGTTTTCTATGTCCTGTTTGAAGTCTTATATGTCTTGTCTGTGTAGATGGTACGCTTGGTGCAACCTGGTGCATCGTGGTGCCATGTCTTCTCACACGTGGTTGACCGGACCTTCTCGCGGTGTCCCGTAGTCCAGCTATGGCCTTCAGGTAGAGCTGAAATCCCGACCCAGGCCAAGCCCAACAGAACAGAAGCCCGGCTTCCTTGGCGTGGAGGGAAAGGACGTATGTGGGGAGACGAGCGGGTTGGATGTAAAACGTTGAGACGTGTTACACAAGAGCTAAACGTGATGGTGCATCGTTTCCACTCCACCTACTCCACTGGCTCGTTGTTTTCATTATGCGCATGGTCAAGAACGTTCCGCCCATCAGCCTCCGTTTCACCACCTCAGCATCCATTTTCACATCTTTCTTGCGATAATTACAACATGTCACCTGACGATGGTGGCCTAGATTCTAATTAACACTTCATACAAAGGCAACTGAGAAATGACTGGATTTACAGCTCGACCATCAGCACCAGGATGAAGCCCTTCAGTGACATTCTGGACATTGCATACCAGGAACACCCCACAAGACCTGCACTGGAGATGTCTGACCCTCACACTTGTCCAGGTTTCCATTCGCCCCTGGCGACCGGGCCTTCGCGTCCTTCACCTGAGAGTTGGGCTGTGTGTTTTACCGGCTCGGTGTTTGTGTGTTTTCAGGAATGCCGGGGGAACGTGGGACGTGTGAGATGCTGCCTTTGCGCCTCGCTGTAACGTGAACAGCGTCTCGCTGGCTTCCTTGCTCTCTCTCTCTCTCTCTCTCTCCTCACCCTCCACCACGATACTGGCGTTCTGTACTAAACCGGGCGCGGGGATGCGTTAGAAAAACAAGGCTTGCGCGTCGAGCGGCCTCCAGATGAGGGAGCCGTCGCTCGAAACCTCAGATACAGTCGGCATAATCAGCGGCCATGAAGGTATCGCCGCGCGATCTAATCAGGAGAAGCAGGAAATAACATCAGCGGCGTTCTCTCTCTCTCTCTCTCTCTCTCCCCCTCCCTCTCTCGTCTCCACCCGCTCCACCTCCCTCGCTCTCTCGCTCTCGCCACGTCCTCCAGTCAGATGCTAATTTTAAGCGGCAGCTACCATATGAGTCACGGTTCGAAATGCGGAGCTCCCCCTCTCCGTTCGTCTTTGTCCAAGGTTCGTGCTGTCTGTGAGTTCACACACACACACACACACACACACACTCCCGCACCGCTGCAGTATATCATTTCACTGCGTCCTGGACAGTCGGTATTGTGCACGGTGTCCAGTAGAAAATCAATTCGTCACGGGACGACGATGACTCGGGGAAAAGATGGTCACCGTTCACGGCGAAGATTAATGCGAGGGATGACGGACGGGCCACGGCGTGCCGTCGGTGGCCGGGTGGAGCCCGGGACGGGCCGCTAAAGGAAGGTAGAAATGAGTCCCGAGAGACAACAGCAGCCCTCGTCCCCTGCACCGCTGACCAGGGGCTACTGATTGGACGCCGGCGAGGGATCAATCATCCAGCCGGGTTACAGGGACAGCGAGGAAGACGAAGACGTGGCTCTAAACAGTCCCGGGGTTTACAGATTAAAGTCCCTTGACGGTCCAGCCGAATCTCCAGATTAAACCCAAAAAACAAACACCGCAATCCAGTCCCAATTCAGGTCCCTCCCTGGCGTGCGTGTGTGTACAGGTGTGTCCTCATAAATGTCCCCATTAAAACCGGATGATTATGGGGACCGCACAAAAATCACGTTTTAAAGCTGAATTGATACGGAGGATAAATCGAGGGTCGTTCCTCATCACGTTCATGTGAATTGTGTCTCGGGGCGCTTGTGTCGAATATTGGCTTTGCCCAGCGGCCGAATGCTCTTCACTTCACGCTCTTGGGGCTCCTCTGTCGCTGTCTCATCACACGGCGACGGCGGCAGCTCGGTATCTGGCCCCGGAGAAAGTCGTCAGTTCGCCTCAGTTTACGGCCGAGTGACTTCCAGGGCCGCTCCTGCCCGTCCTGCGCCGTGCATTCTAGGAACAGCTGAATGTTGATGTTTCATACCTGATCATTGAGCATTATTCTTATCAAATGGAACTGCGTGTACAGCAACGGAGCCATTTTGATATTTATATATTTTTATATATTTTCATATTTTCTGGAGCTGCCTGGAACGGTCCCAGTTTTCCACTGTTGCATGTGGGCGAGTGTGTGAGCTGCAGTGGGGCGTGTAGGTGTCCGTGAGCAGGATTTGTGGCCCTGGTGTGTGTGTGTGTGTGTGCGTGTGTGTGATGTCCCTGTGCAACAGTGCGTGCGTGCGTGCGTGCGTGCGTAACGCGCTCTCCATGAACGCGACTCACCGCAGTAGATGATCAGCAGGCTGCTCAGCAGCACCGCCGCCCAGAAAGTTGAACTCATCCTCGGCCACGGTCTCGCATCCTTGCAGCGTGGAGCCGGAGCCATGGAGCGGACTCGCTTCAGCCGGACCTTCCCGCTGTAATCCCCGCACACGCCATGCGCAACGCGCGCCGGCCGTCTGGAACTTTCGGGCTCTTCGCCGACGCGTGTGTGTGTGTGTGTGTGTGTGTGTGTGTGTGTTGCTTTTATATTCACGCCACGACGGGAAAACCGCGAACGCAGCGAAAACCTCGCAGCATTTCCACGCCGGACCGTAAAAGCCCCGCGAAGCCCGGCGTGCGTGTCGCCGCGGTCCCCCGTTTATCGTCGCGATGTCGTTAATCCTGCAGGATCTTAATCCCAGAAGAGACGACGTCCCTCAGCAGAGCTGCAGATGATGGAGAGATGCGGCTTCTGATGAAACCGCTCGGAAATGAGGAGATCGTGTGTGTGCGTGTGTGTGTGTGTGTGTGTGTGCGCACACTCGCTGCCTTGTGAGACTGTCCGCGTCTGTCCAAAAAAAAAAACCGGAAAACGCGTTTCCTTCTCCGAACTTTGTGCGCCATAGCGCATGTGACGTGCGAACTTTATCGTGCCGACCTTCATTAATATTCATAACGCTCGAATAAAACGCGGGAAATAAGATCGTCGTGTGAATAGGCTGTGAGGAGAGGCTGTGCGTAAATCGAGGCTGAATGAATGCGCGAATAATGACCTGAATTTCCGCTGCACGATTATTTGAATTGAACTCAATATTCTTAATATTTGTCATGAACTTGAATAAATTCGTACGTATGCAGACGTGTGTTGACGCGCACCGCGTGTCCATTCGCCATTTTCAGCCTGTTTTAAATGGGAAGCGGTGCACGGATTGCCGGTGAATCCACGGGCTGGCCGGCCTCCAGCTCGGCGCTGGCACGGTGTCAGGCGCGGCGTCCTCGCCAACGCTCCCCGCGTCGGCCCTCGCCCGGAGACGGGCCGCGGCCTGTGGCCCTACATATGTTGGCGCGGCCGGACAGTGTTCCCTCGGCCAAGTTTCGGGATCTGATGGATCTCGGCGGAGCCCCGAGGGACCCGGAACTCGTCTGTGGCGCCTCGGCCCCATCTGCTCTCGGCCCACCTCGCTCCTCGCCGCAGGATTCGCCCGCCGATTGTCTGAGGGCTGTGACCTTTCTCTTCCTCGCCTTTGATCTCTGCGCTCAGACCTCTTCCTCTTTATTGGTCCGCGGATTTGACTTTGAACTCGGCCCCGAGTCGGCGTGTCGCTCGCCGATCTGGAAACCAAGGCCGGCGTTAACCGCAGTGGCGAGTCGAGAGTCCCTCTGCACGTCTTCTGCCAACGGAGGATCAAAGTGGCGCAGATGTCACATGCAACGATGCTCGGTTACCTACCAAGGCAGAAAAAGAACCCGACCATCTCGAAGGAGCCCGCTGCAGAGGCGGAAAAAACGGCAACGTCACCGCATGTAGCCGAACTCTAATTACGCCCGCCGACCACAGTCCAGGGTTTTTTTTTTGTGGCGTCTGAATAGCAGAATTTAGGACAAGTGACTGACAAGTCAGATCAAGCATCTGGCGTACAGCAATATGATGCAATGTGACAGCGACACGTTTTCTGCGCGTACATTTCCTTCTTGCAAACGGCAATTTGTCTGGTTTTGACAGCTCGAGGGCGGGACTTGGGCTGTTTGCGAGGGCGAATGCTATTGGCTTGGGGACAGGAGTCACCACCCCGGGCGTAAAAAACGTCATCTGCACAGACAGCCGTGACCTTACAACGATGATGAACTGGCCGTAGACGTTCTGTGGCCTGTCTGTTATCTGCGCCTCAGAGTTGGCGGTATGAAGCCGTTTCCTGTTTTGAATGATGTGACGCGAGCATCAGGGTGAAGAAATGGAAATGCAGATGGAGATATCGACGTCCTGTCCTCCGCGCTGTCTAACTCCATGTCTCGCAGGAAACTTCATACTTTTCACCCTTTTTCTGAAAATCTGAAGCACTCCGCATGCATTATGCAAACATCTAACAGCATTAATGCATGCATTATACTTTCGGAAGAGGGTCGGCTCATCGCTCTGCCTGACGGGCTGTGGGATAAGTAACGTTCCGGCCTTGACTAATTTGGGGTCAGAATTTTTATTCTAGGCCAATAAAAGATGTAACTCACCATTTGTTTTTGTGCATAATTCACAGACATATAAATAATGTTGTTTTCCTCAATTTTCATATATTTGACTGACCATGTGACTATAATAAATATATCATGTAAAAAACGAGACTAAATGGGATTTGCAAAATAAAAACGAAATAAACATCTGTTTGTTTTTTTGAAGAATACGAGACATGACGTTATTTCCTCCCGTTTAATTACTACGTTTCCTTCCATTCGGTCACACAGATGACGTCACTTCCTCAGTTCCCATTTGCGCGTTAATTGTTTCAGAACGCTTGTGGCGGGTTATCAGGTGGCTGGGGATGGACGATACACACGTGGAGAAATGCGGCCACTGCAGTGGATGCAGAGTATTCTTGAGTCTATAAGGTTTACAATAGTGTAATTGTCATGATTTCATCTCTCCTTCATCGCCATGTCCAGCCCACCCGTGACAATAATAATATGAAATGGGTTTGACTAAAAGAAAATGTCGTTTTTTTGTCTATTCTACTTGGTTTTTGTACTATACTGACTTAAATAGAATTGCATTACTAGAAAAAGACTAAAGTTAAATTTTCATTGGCTAAAACTATAGTAAAATATTCATGGATAATTCTGACTAAAATGCTCAGACGTTTAGTCGATTGACTAAAGGTTGACTAGAAAAAAATTGGTCTGGACGTGACTAAGACAAATAAAGACCAAAATGACAGCTGTGAGTAAGTGATTGTCATGTGTGATACACGGCAGCACAGTACACGGTGCACACAGTGAAATGTGTCCTCTGTATTTAACCATCACCCTTGGTGAGCAGTGGGCACCATGACAGGCACCCGGGGACCAGTGTGTGGGGACGGTGCTTTGCTCAGTGGCACCTCGGCGGATCGGGATTCGAACCTTCTGATTACGGGGCCGCTTCCTTAACCGCTAGGCCACCGCTGCCCTGCTGGACGCAAAGACTCGACTAAAACTAAGACAGGCCGCCAGAAACAGCCATACTTATATGGGACGGAACAGACAGAAGACAGGACGCAGACGGGACGTGGCTTTCCCTCCAGAAGTTGCCGTCACATTCCTTCAGCTCTCCATTCAAACACACCGCCTGCCGCGGCCCCGTGTTCGGCAGGAGCTACATGCCATCTGTGCGCATGATATGGGACAACGCAATTATCCCGGGCCGTAATGGAGTGGCGTTATTAACATGAAAGCGCGCTCGGCCGCTGAAAAGCCCCTGATTACCTGAGAGCCGGGAGAACAAGGCGCTCCTGTGTTCCGGCGCGGAGCGGAGGGCTGCCGCCGCCACTGCTTCTATTGTCGGTGCGCTTCTAATGGCCCTGGCTGCCACTCGGCAGCAACAAGGCAATCAGGGAGAGAGCCAGGGGGTCGGTGCTGGCCGGTGGAGGGGTGCCTCACGGCCACGGCCAGGCACACAACGCCCCCTCCGTCCTGCCCGACCTCGGGCGTGGTCCGAAGCGACTGGGACAGCGTCAGAGCCCCCATGAGGCCGGGACCCCCGCATCCGGGGAGCGTGTTGGGTAATGATGTTTGCTTGCAAACATCCTTTGAGACGGGGCTGTGTTTATGCACCGCCTAATGAATTCCGCGCGCTGCGGCGGCGGCGCCGGGTGATGAAATGCGCCCTCCGCCATGCGAAGGTGGAGAAAAAATGAGACTTCATTAGACCGAGGATGCAATTCTCGGGCTTGTGCATGAACAACAACTTCTCCCGAGTCAATGTGAAGGCGTCCAGTTTGGATGCAGCGGTGCACCGAGAAGAACGGGCATGAACGGGACAGGGTTAAAACCGTCAGTAATCTACCATCAGACGGTAGATCAAACATTAACAAGCCGTAATGTAGAGGGTGGGAAACATGGCCGCTGCGGTGAAACACTTTTACACTTCGGTAGGTCACACGTCTGCTGGGTCACCAGTTCTATCACCAAAGACCCATGTCCATGTCCATTAAATATGATTTCTTACATTTTCTATACTTCTATATACTCTTTATGCTATTTTATATGTTTTATTTATGCAGACTCAAGGTCCAAACATGTACATTAGTACACATGCAACACTTACATATACATGACATACAAACATTAAATATCTATGTAGCATAATTAAGAAACATACAATTGTTTGTGCCAAAATTTCTACCATTTAGAGGAATAACGTGTATCGCTTTTCATCAATTCGTTATTTTCATTCCTTGGCTCAGTTACCCTGCACATGCATTTATGTGTGTCGTCAGGCCATGTGTTTCCGCCTTTGAGGGTGTGTCTCTCGGTTTTGTGGGCGTGTCTAGTGGGAGGAGCTTCCTGCCTGCAGAATGATTGGCTACCACATGATTTAAAAGGAGACCTCAGACTGTGTTCGGGAGGCCCTGTGGATTTGTTCGATTTGGTTGCTCCGTGTGACTGCTAGTTGTCCCCTGATGCCGCCGTCCCTCTGTATTGAGTGTGTTTATTTGTGGTGAATGTCTTGTTGGTTTCTTGTATAGCGCTTGACTGTAAATAAATGCACTTTTGTACAGTTCGGTAGCCTTTGTGTGTGTCATGTGTGTCACGTTCACCTGAGCTGCATGTTTCGTTCAGCCTGTTTATTTTTGGGGTGGGGTGGTAGTAGCCTGAATAAGAATAAAGTGAAGTTATGTGATACACAGCAAGACATCACATGGTGCACACAGTGAAATTTGTCCTCTGCTTTTAACCCATCACCCTGAGTGAGCAGTGGGCAGCCATGACAGGCGCCCGGGGAGCAGTGTGTGGGGACGGTGCTTTGCTCAGTGGCACTTTCAAACCGGCAACCTTCTGATTACGGGGCCGCTAGGCCACTGCCCCATGGGATAGTGGGTAACACACTCGCCTATAAACCGCCTATAGACCCAGGTTCAAATCCCACCTACTACCATTGTGTCCCTGAGCATGGGGGACTGTCATTGTAACTACTGATTGTAAGTCGCTCTGGATAGGGGCGTCTGGTAAATGCCGTAAACGTAAAATGCTATTTTTTTTACAATTCAGCTCATTCTGTTAAATACATTTAGAAAACTCCATCCCAGTTCCACAACCCCATTACTCGCCGGTTAGCGCATTCACCAAGTCTCCAGCCAACTCTGCTGGAGTCTCTAATAAAGTGGCCAGTGTGCGAGCGCGGCTGGATCAGTTCCCGGCTTTGCACATGAAAGCGAGGAGGGGATTTAACGATCCGCCGTGTGCTTTGTGCGAGTGCATATGCAGGTGTGTGTGTGTGTGTGTGTGTGTGTGTGTGTGTGTGTGGTTATTCCCTCCGCATTGTCAGTAATTTGCTGTTGTTGTGTCGGATTTCACCGGACGGATGTCATCAGTACAGTTTTCAGCCATTTGCATAGATTGTTAAGAGGCTGGTAATTGAACGGCCCTCTCAGAAATCACGGTGGAAATGATTTCTCCGCGTTTTGTTGTGAATGTCGCTCCCATTCACACGGAATGAAAGGAGTTTTATTATCCTATTATGAAGGCGCACGACGTGACGAGGGGCTTCCTTCACGCTGCTGTTTTTTCACGCAGGAAACTTTTAATAGGATCCAGACAATGGCAATAATCTGCAGGAAATGTGCTTTCTTGTGAATGAGGTCCCATTAATTGCATTTACAGACTTTGGAATGAAGTATGTCCAATGCTTTCAGTCAACGATTCCCAAACCAATTTACATGGTAATGAACGCGTTTCACCAGGAGCTGAAGTGCTCTGGTGAAACGTAGAACCCTTCACCATAACGCCGCGCTTCTTATCTGTAGGAGTCACTCTGTTTTCAACACAAAATAGGACATGATGTCGTGAAAGCACACGAGGCCAGTTTCCCGGTCACGGATCAAGCATCGTCCAGGACTCGAAGGGAACTTCCAGAAAAAAAAAAAAAAGTCGCTTCTCGACTAGGACCAGCTTTTCCGCACAAAAAAAAAGAAAAAAAAACGAAGGGAATCAGATGCGATTCCGGCCTCACCCCTTCCGGACATTTCAGACGTTGAAAAATCGATTTCTTTACATGTAGTGAAAGTGACAGGCGCGGCTCCCTCACGGCACCTTCAGGTCGGCTCAGCGGCGCAGGGAAGATCATCAGATTCAGGAACGTTTGTGTCCGACGATATTCCAGGCCGGGAGGCAGGTGGGTGGCGATCAGGACCCAACGTCTCCGTCCTGGGTAGAAAATGGTCGCCCTGGCGGGGACGCGCGGCCTGTCCCCGCGCCTCAATTAGCCCGGGTTTGTGTTTGCCAGCCGGTGTCACCACCTAATGTGATGCATTGTTTCGGATGCCCCTGTCACTTCCCCTTCAGAAATGAGCGTGTCAGAGCTGCCACACGACGGCGGGCGCCGCGGGGCCCGGGGACGCCGCTGTACGACCTTCATTTAGGCTCAGATCAATGTTGCAAACCTATATGAGTTTGCTGCGACGTCCCTGATAATGACGACTCTGGCGCCGGATCGCTGGCGCTCCAGGCACATGGCCGCTGGGTTACAGGATCCTTGGGAAGATGCATGAAAATGTCTCTCTTCACCAGCGGCACCAACGCAGCACAATATGCAATTTTCATGCAAAAGCAGTTCTCTGCACCGTCTGCCACGTTGCTGTGTTGATACAGCAGAACGCGATCGACCAGTCATCATCAAGATATAAAAAAAATCATTAAACTAATGCCATACGACATGAAACATTATCATTTTAATAAAGTCAGGCACGTATCAGCAACATCTGCTGCAGCACAGACGTGGAACTTGGTGGAGAACAAGAGAAAATAGACTGTTTCCTCAAGCTCTGCTCTGCTGCTTCACAGGGGCACTGGTGCTAGTAGTGGGACAAATCATATTTTGTCATGGTTAATGCCACGGAGTGAGCAGGAGCATCTAAAAAAGTACAAAAGTAGAGAATACCCTCTCTAGGTAGAAATATACACAAGTTACACATTTACCACTTTAGTAATAAATGATTGATCCACTGGTGTCCAGTATTGCTGTGTCGAGGTTTAGATTACCCAAACTACGTACAGTACAGGCCAAACGTTTGGACACCTTCTCATTCAATGCGTTTTCTTTATTTTCATGACCATTTACGTTGGTAGATTCTCACTGAAGGCACCAAAACTATGAATGAACACATGTGGAGTAATGTACTTAACAAAAAGTGGAGACCTGGCCTCCACAGTCACCGGACCTGAACCCAGTCCAGATGGTTTGGGGTGAGCTGGACCAACAAGTGCTAAACACCTCTGGGAACTCCTTCAAGACTGCTGGAGAAGCATTTCAGGTGACGACCTCTTGAAGCTCATCGAGAGAATGCCAAGAGTGAGCAAAGCAGTAATCAGAGCAAAGAAACTAGAATATAAAACATGTTTTCACTTATTTCACCTTTTTTTGTTAAGTACAGAACTCCACATGTGTTCATTCATAGTTTTGATGGTGTGTCCAAACTGTACTGTATTCATGGGATTAAACGTTTTCTTTATGAGTGAAGAAATTGTATTTTAAGGGACTGACTTTCCCATTTTGATCGTATCATACAGAACTGCAGAATCAATAGGATTGTGACACGTTCACGCCGCTTCACTCATGGCTACTGAAATAATCTTCTTTTCCATTCTGTGACTACATGGAGGCGTCTGATCATTTTTTAATCTGATTAGATTTTGTTTTGCTAGTGTGGAACCCGCTGTACTCTCCTGTACCCTCCTGTTGACCTGGCTGATTGTGTGAGACATGGACCTTCTGACTTTTAGCCCCTGTTCAGGTCTCTTAATTCTTCTCCCATCCACACCTTTCAAGTGACGCTAATGTGACGGTATGGCTTTCATTTCCTTGTCACAAACTGTCAATAGTCAAAGGACAGATGAACTGTTCTTAATAACGAACGTCAGAGCTGATTTGGTGAGTTCACGTTTAAATGCATTATAGCTCATCAGAAATTCTGGTTGTTATAAATAGAACATCATGACAATGATTCATTAATGTCACAACCATCTTCATCTCACGGTGTTTATCTGCTACAAGCAGCTTGAAGCAAATGTTCCTGTACTTCCTCCTTACAAACACATTTAAAACCAGTTATTAGATGACCGTTTTTTTTTTTACTTCAGAAAAAGAAATCATCTAACCAACATAAATGAATTTATCAAACCCTAATGAGCTCTTCAGTATTCAGTGCCATATAAGGAATCACCAGTAGATGGTAGTAGCCTGGCGGGTAACACACTCGCCTATGACCCAGGTTCAAATCCCACTTACTACCATCGTGTCCCTGAGCAAGACACTTAACCCTGAGTGTCTCCAGAGGGGACTGTCCCTGTAACTACTGATTGTAAGTCGCTCTGGATAAGGGCGTCTGGTAAATGCCGTAAATGCAAATGTAAATGTAGATGGTGCTGTCTACATAGGTGTCTAGCCTAAGCACATGACTGTGACTCATTTATATTACTAATACGAAATAAAATATGAAATATAATATACATTTGAAATTAGTTAAATGAACGCAGTTGTGCTTTGTAGGTCCGATCTATGACGCCAGTGGGAAGTTCATCCCAGCCAGAGACAACCCCTGCATGGAGATGGAGCCGATGAATTAATAATCGATCAACAGACACAAAGCGATTGCAGTAAAGATGCTTCTTGTGGCCTCTTTTTCTAGCGTCTCGCTCCGCAGATGAAAGCTGTGAATTGTCATGTGGTTTGTCTTCTTTACTTCTCCCCTCCGCCTGTCTCTTTCCATCAGGCCGGATGGAGAGGGGCCATCAGGCAGACGAGCGGACGGACGGGGATATTTGCAGGGTGGAGTGACTCTAGGAGTTTAGGCCTCTGACAGGGGTGGTGACAGCGTCTGTCAGCTGTCCCGTCTCCGCCGAGTCTCTGTGGGTTTTCTAAAGTGCTTTTCCGGTTTCATCCCCGGCTCCAGACCCTCGGCCGCTGCCCCGCCCGCTTCGCAGCTTATCAGCGTCACATCAGCCCGTCTCGGAGACTCCACGCAGTCGGAGGCGCCCCGCCGTCTCCGGACGTCCGTGGACATCTCCGGCGCTTCATCTGCCACCTCGCCACGCGTCACGCCCGCCTCCGCGTGTTAAAGGTTAAACGCTTTCGGACGGATACGCCCGCCCCTGTGGTCCCATGTCTCTGGCCTTTGACTGAAGTCCCACCGCCGCCTGTGATGAATTAGCCCATTACGCTCGTGTCCCAGCGCTCCAGGCTACAACTATGTCTTAAGTGCGCAATCAGTCCATGTGGGCTGTGGGCTGTCTGTCTTCTGCAGCCGCACTCGACGGAGTGTGTGTGTGTGTGTGTGTGTGTGTGTTTTATATATATAAATCTAATAGACTCTCAGCATCCTAACGAGTGAGTAACAGTACTGTCGCTCCGGTGTACAGTATTTAATATATATGCATGATTCCCGTGAGACGCAGCTGCACTTTGACTGGAGCTCGGGGACAGTTGGGCTGATGTTGTCTCAGAAATGAAGCTGGATCCACGCCTGCTTCTGTCAGCTCCCTCGGAAGTGTTCTTGTCTTCGCTGTTTCTTCCCCGCGATGCAGTTGCCCGACGTGACGGAGGCCAGAAGCCCCCGCGGGGCGAGCAGGCCCAATATTCCGGGATATTTCATTGAATCAGGGCTGGATTTTGTTCGCTGTAGTCCATCATCGGTGGACTTTTATCAGCGCTTTAACCGGGTTGATCGCGGCTCTGTACACCCGTATCATCTTCTAGAGCACAATAATCCACAAAATCTGATGGGCTGTTGGGTATTTCATCACGATGCTCTTTAAAAACTGCCGTTACGAAAGAGAAACTTCCACGTTCTGCTGGAGCAACCAGGAAAATATCTCTCTACGTAAATCAGAACAATTTACGCACCGGGAGAGAACAGGATGACCCCGTTCCCTGGTGGCATCTGGCCTGAAGTGTTTCAATGAGGAGCTCGTTGGATAAGTGACATTAGAACGGATCCAATGACGATCTATTGATTTTAATCCCGCGGAGAAATGATGCTATTATTTAAGGCCCGGAGGCCCTTCTGATTGGCTGAGAGGACTCCTGGAGGATATCAACACCATTTAAATATCATTCCGCCTCATTACGTTGAGTTTGGTCTCCAGGTCACATGACCGCCTGCTGCCGAAAGACGTTGTTTAGTAAGATACGGTATGGAAGACGAGGTAATGATGTTGGGAACGTGTATTATTGGCTCACCTGTGCAATATTCTGGAGCGAGGGACGATGCCAGCTACCAAAATGTCACAGTGCCGCTGTGTGCCCTTTCCCGGAGGCCGGCTGTGTGATTTAATATCAAACAGTGGGGCGCGGGTTAAGGAGCCCGTCTGAGGACAGGGACGGCGGCCGAGTTTCCTCACCGCTCCATCACGTCCAATCAGCCTCGCGGCCCGTCACTGAATAAAGGCCGGCGCACGCGCTTCCGAGCTGTAGGCGGTAAACGTCAGCGTGGACACCGGGCCGCCATCGCCGTGGCAACCCCGGAAAGGTTCGCCCCTCCGCTGCAAAGTCAATTGGATTTGCTTTGGCGCAGACTGCATTACGACTTGAAAGGAGCCCTCCCCGAGGGGTGTACTCCATTATGACGGCAATAAACCTCCCCAGACGGCCCCGCCCCGCCCCAGCCCTCGCCGCCCCACGAGTCGACTCGCCGAGGCCTTTATCTCGGCCCGCTTGAATTGCGGCCGCGCCCGCTGGCCCCGTGTCCCCGTAACCTTTAGAAGAGCAGGGAGAGATCAGGCCTCTGGCTGTCCCAGTCGGGCGGAGGGTGGAGGGACGCCAGCTATTATCTGCCGCCCATCCTGGGCCTGGCGGAGGTGGAGCTCTCCTCACACGACGTCTTCGTTTGACTACGCAACGAGACGAACCGTCGGGCCCCCGGGCCTTGCATTAACCTTCGCTGCTCGATGTCTCTGCTCCGCAGTCGGTGCAGCCGCGGGCTCCGGAAAATCCAGTAACCGGAGAATAAAGACGGAAGCTCAACTGTTTTTTTTTTTTTCCCATTTCAGATTCATCTTCCAGAGAAAGAAGGTTCTGGTGGTGCAAAAATTAACAACTTCACATGCCGCTAAGGTCCTTGTAATACAATATCACCGCCTGGGTTAGTAGTCACTCTGTTCACGTTAGTTTTACATCCCTGTGAGGACGTAACATGTCTTTAACAGGACAGAACCAGCCGCAGAACCAGGACACCTCAGGTTTTCGGCTTTTGTTGCAAGATAATAATTCAGATACACACACTTACACCAGTTTTACATTTACGGCATTTACCAGACACCTTTTCCAGAGCGACTTACAGTCAGTAGTTACAGGGACAGTCCCCCCTGGAGACACTCAGGGTTAAGTGTCCTGCTCAGGGACACGATGGTAGTAAGTGGGGTTTGAACCTGGGTCTTCTGGTTCATAGGCGAGTGTGTTACCCGCTAGGCTACTACCACCCTACTTTTACACCAAGGCTACACCTACAGACACATTTGTTTAGCATTCGCTGTGCAACGTATATTACAAAAAAACAACTTCTCTTCACTATGTATATGTGAACAGTTTGTACATCAGCACTTTTACTTGAGAGGACACTTAACATTTTTATGGGTTTGTGAGGACATCACCTGAACATATACATGCTCTCCCAGTCACACTTTATATGTCGGTGAGGAGATATGTGTGCAACTCGAGTGTCTCCAGGGGGGGACTGTCCCTGTAACTACTGATTGTAAGTCGCTCTGGATAAGGGCGTCTGGTAAATGCCGTAAATGTAAATGTAACCTCAGGAAACATCTTACCTCAGAATCCGGATCGTTTCTTTTCTCTCTTTTTCTCATGTGGACATTTGTTGCAGAATAGAAATACAAGAAATACACGAACATACGCGTCCTTATCTTTACCTACCAGATCATCCAGCATCTCCCCTGGGAAATCACAGCAGCTGAAGGACTGTCTGAGAGGACAGATTGTCTTAAAGACGCGGATTCAGACGCATCCCCCGGGACCCAGATCTTCTCCAGCCACTCGTGTTACAGCCCGGCTGCCATTTTCTCTCCCACAAATTTTCCTGGAGATTTGTCGGCACGATTGGACGCGGATCACGCACACACACACACACACACACACACACACACACACCTGAGCTTCTCCTCAGGGCTCGTGTCAGGTGGCTTGTTTATGTGTCTCCGAGACGCGACGCGACCCGTCCCTAATTCACGGCAAATGAAAGATTAAATAACCCAATTATTCACGAAGCGAATGAAAGAAGCCTGAACAGTACGGTATATATGGCCGCGCTCCATCGTCGGCGAGCTCCTGGGGATAATGGCCGGGAGGAAGTCATCGGCAGGCGAGGGGACGGCCCCTCCAACTGATTTCGAACCTTTACGTGGTTTCCTTAATCAGCCTGTCTAACCGAACGCCGAAAATTAATTCTGTGAATAATCCAGAGTTGAAATTGCTCTGGCGATGGAGAAGAATAATGTCCTTTCCGCTCCAGGTGGGGACATAAAGCGCCGCGTAATTAATTATTTGTTTCGGGTCTGTGGATGGCGAGTGGCCGCGCGGCGCTCGTCCCCGCAGACAATTTCTCGGATCCATTTCCACCCAAAATGAACCGGGAGGCGCGTGGCCGGTCCCGCCGGAGTGCCATCACGATTTGTTTACTGCTTCGGTTCCAGGCCGCCGCAGCCTGCATCCATTGGGCACCCCGAAACGGATGATTGCACGCGAAACGTCTGGTCCCCTCCGTTATCGCCCCGCAACTTTGCCCATTTGTCCACGTCACTCGTTCCAAACAAAAACCAGCGGTGACCAAAAACCAATAGGATCTTCGGCGCGGCGTCAGAGACCTTCTATTTGTGCAACAGGTTCTTGGGTCGCCTGCTTATTAAAATCCTTGTCGTCAGGCGGGTGGAACATCACCGGCGTACACCGGCGTACACCGCGACACCACGTCACCGGCGTTGTTCCTGCTGAGGCTGCAGGACTCCCTGAGAATGGATTATGGGGCGCACGGCGAAATTACTGATCCAACTTTAATCTCCGGCGTCGTGTTTATGGAGCTGCGCGGCGACACAACGCATTCGAATTCAACGCCGCGGCGGCTGGTGATAAAACCGGAGGTGACAGGGGGGGCGGACTGGTAGTAGCCTAGTGGGTAACACACTCGCCTATGAACCAGGACACTCGCCTATGAACCAGGAGACACACTTTATGAGTGTCTCCAGGGGGGACTGTCCCCGTAACTACTGATTGTAAGTCGCTCTGGATAAGGCCGTCTGGTAAATGCCGTAAATGCGGACTAAACGAAGCAGCTCTCCGTAGATCAGCTTAAGCCATCGAGTGAACGAGCAGAGCGGACCCCGTAACGTCGTTTTAACCCCCGTTTCCCCAACGCCCGGGTGTGTCCCATTTCCATCGGCGCCGTCATGTGTGTGCTGGGACTTCCATCTCTCCGGCGGCGCGGGAGATCCCGTTAAAACCCGCGCTCCGCCACCTGGCACCTGGCACCTCCGCCTCGGCGAGCGTCGCGAGCGCGCAGGGCGGCTTACGGGGTCAGAGGTCGCGGGTCCAACTTCACACCCTTTACGGGCGGCGTCTCTTCGCGGCTACATTTTTAATCTTGTTAGCACCTGCACGCGGTGACCTTTCCGGCTCGGCCGCCTTTCAGGGAGGAAGTTGCAGGAAATCAGCGCGAGGCGTTCGACTTTTCCGGATAAAAAGAGAGGGAAAGAGAGAGATCTTCAGGAGATCCCACCGCTCCGTCGCTCGGCAAATATTCCCAGGAAACGGGAAGCTGACAGCTCACAGCGGATCAAACATCCCTTTTCCCGCCGCTTTGGCTTCAAGCAGCCACAGAAGAAAGAGCTCCGATTGTTCTGAAGCACCTTCCAACTGGCACCACACAACCACACACACACACACACACACACACACAACAAAGCGTGTTTGGTACATGGAGAGGGGCAACAAACATGAGCTAAATATATACACATGGACACTTTATGAGCAACGTGCCGCCGTGCGACCATGGAAACTGGGCGGATCCAGAGTTTCCGAGGCCACCAATGGGAATGTAGCATATCAATGATTGACAGACGACATTCATTCATTCATGCACTACATGTTTTAGTCCGAACAGAACTCTCAGATGAAGAACAGCACTCAGTCTTCAGGACAATGGGAGACCTGGTGCTGGGTGTCTCATTCCACCATGTGGGAATCACATCTAGACTCTCTAGACTCATCTCAACTGAGATTCCATGATGGATTCCAAATTCTGGATAAAGTATTAGTCAAGTGAAAGTGAAATGATCATGAAACACTGCAGCACGTGTTCTGCAGCACGTGACACGTGTCCTAACCATCACCCTTGGTGAGCAGTGGGCGGCCATGACAGATGCCCGGGGAGCAGCGTGTGGGGATGGGACCTCAGTAGCACCTTGGCTGGTTGGGATTAGAACCTGCAACCTTCCAGTCTGTTTCCTTTCCTGCTAGACCACCACTGACCCCTTTATTAGCCTTTATTATCAATATAATGAAGGTCATGGAGATGTGGAGGTCATCCTGGAGGTCTGTGAACTGCAGGGTGGCTCGTGTCCTCTGTGGGATTAAATAAAAAAAATAAATTAACCAAAAACCACCCAACATGCAGGATTAGTATTTAGGGATTGAGGAACTTGAGCAGTGGGCAAGGAAGCAGACTTATAATCGTAGTGTTGCAGGTTCAAATCCCGAGGCGCCACTGAGGTCCCCTTGACAACCATAAGGAGATGAGGAGCTGAGTGACAACCCAACACCACAAGCCCCTCCATCCCATCTGGTGGCCTTCACCCTGGGGAAGGAGGCACCTGGGCCCTTGGTGGTCGGCTTCGGTTGAACCGCACTTAACAGGCGCCGAACCGCTTTTAATAAACGATTCCTCGGCGCCGCTTCGGGGAAGCGGACGTCTTTGTTTCTTCTTTTTCAAGCGGCCCTTTAAGCGGCCGATTAGGAAAATAATGACACACCTGGAAACGGCATCTTTTATTCATGTGGCGGCCCGACTCTTCTCTCCTGGAAAGTGGCGGCGGGGCCTGAAGAGCGCGTTAACGGCGGAATTAAGACGGCGAGAAAGGGCGGCCGCCCGCCCGCCGACAGCTCGCCGACGTTATGATGAATGGGAGCAGGAAGGGATTCTGACGTCCATACAAATATTTTGCGAGCGCTTATTGCCGTATGGGCGTGCCCGCCACACCTGCTGGGCCAACAACCCCCGGACAGGCGTGTTTGATGTGATTAATCGGCGGTGATCTGTGAGGCATCTGCGTGTTGAGGGGTGACGACCGGGAGGCCAGGATTCCGAGATGAAGATGGATGCTGGAGAGGGGTCACCCTCTGAACTTCCTCAGTCATCAGGCGTCTGAGCCAGGAAAACAGGTGTGTGTGTGTGTGTGCGTGCGTGTGTGTGCGTGTGTATTCTCACATTGAATGGCTTATGGTGGTTTGAGGGTGTGTGTTGTCATACAGTAGGTCAACGAGGGGTGGATGACCGGTGGATGGTCTTTGTCCTCATCAGCCTTTTACATTTACGGCATTTACCAGACGCCCTTATCCAGAGAAGTTCAGGGACAGTCCCCCCCTGGAGACACTCAGGGTTAAGTGTCCTGCTCAGGGACACAATGTTAGTAAGTGGGATTTGAACCTGGGTCTTCAGGTTCATAGTGTGTTACCCACTAGGTGTAAATTTAACATACAGCAATGCTGATTTAGAGCATGAATCTTGTGCAGCATTGAAAACAGAAGTGACCGAAATCAATGAAATGCTGCAGCCAGGATAATATTCGAATAAAAGTGATTTGTTGTCACGTCACACACTACAACGCAGCATGCAGCGCACACCCAAATGTGGTCTCTGAAGCACCTTTGGCTGAATTGGCTTGTAGAAAAAAACATTACACAGCATTATCAAAATTAATATAATATAGTGGGGAAAAATGTTGGTGAAATGTTGTTGGTGAAATGTCCACCTGGGCCTGTGGTGGCCTAGCGGTTACGGAAGCGGCCCCGTAATCAGAAGGTTGCCGGTTGCCACTGAGCAAAGCACCGTCCCCACACACTGCTCCCCGGGCGCCTGTCATGGCCGCCCACTGCTCACCAAGGGTGATGGTTAAATACAGAGGACACATTTCACTGTGTCACCGTTTGCTGTGCTGCAGTGTTTCACAATGACAATCACTTCACTTCACTAACTGCTTGACTACAGAAGACCTGAGATCTTTGCAGCGCTGCAGTAAATGTCATGTCAGGGCCGTGGTGGGTTAGTTCTCCGTAATAGGTGTTTACATGAATCCGCTGAATCAGCACCATGTCACCATGTCATAATAAAGGTAATGATAACATGACATTATAATTCTGTCACTGCATTGGACAATAAAAAAAGGCAAGTTTGTGGTGGTGGAGTTTATACATTGAATGTTAATGTTAATTCTGACAGCCCTACTATAATTGCATAACGGGCACGTTGATTTCACCTAAAAAGGGCCGAGTAATGAACCCTAATCCGAGTTTGTACACGGCGAGAGCAGGAACTCACATGGAATTGAGCAGGAAATTCTTGGAACGGAAACGGAAACGGACCTCCTGGAACTCTTGAACCACACGAACGGTCCCTGTTAACCCCACAAACAAATACAGACAACACATCATGCAGAAGTGTGTGTGTGTGGGACGATCTGGTAGCTGAAATTAGGAACCTCCTCCTCTCAGTCTCTGCGCAGATAATTAACAGCTAGGATCCCATTTCCTGTTCCATCAAACGGGGAGGTGATAGACGGTGGAGTCTTTCCAGCTGGAGGAGGAGGATTGTCATTGTTAGCAGATGAAAGGAGGCCTGGGAGGACCGGGAGAGGTTGGCACGTGGAATCCACATCTTCAGGTTACCGCCGCGCGGTGATCTAATAATAATGCTCCTAATGAAGAGTTTTTAACGGCGACTCTCTCAGCCGGAGCTCTTTCAACGTCCCCGGCGCTGTTTAATTGGACGGGTTGTTGTTGACGGTGAGGAGGCCACCGCCGCGGGCCGGAGATGGATGGGCGCTGCCGGGTTTATACGTCCGTGATTAATTCTCTGGGTTGCGGCGGAGACGAACGCGAGGGTTCCTACTCCGCCGTTAATGGATTCTCAGTCGATTATCCGCTCGCGGCCTGGTGACGGAGTCGCTGTCTTTAAACGTGGAGAAACGGAGTAAGAAGGGCGGTTTAGGGCCCCCGCCTGCACTTCGTGGACAGAGATTTTCCGGGCGCCCTCTGGGGAAGCCCTGGCCGATCGTTGTCTTTAAATCTCCCGACGTCTACGCCAACGTCTGAACTGTCCCGCTCACTTCACTCGAGGGATTCCGCCTGTTGCAAGTTCATGGTGTAGTGGTCAGGAGGAACGTTCTAGAATATTCACAGTGGCCGGTAGGAAATCTATAGGTGTTATCTATAGGTGCTAAACGAGGACATAGCATGAAACGAACCAGAGGGTCACCACAGCCACCACCACCGTTACAACTACAGCGTCAGGGATCTTCAAGTGGACCAGTAGCGTCATTATGGACACCTAATCGAGACCATGACACTGGACTACATTCTACAACTGTAGGACTTATTATTATATTGTACAAATCATCCCCAACCCTGCACTGACACCACTTGCAGGCTCACTCTACCCTGGAAGGGGGTCCCTCTCTCTATCACTCCTTCCCAACGTGTGCAGAAGGGTCAAGTGTGTGGGGTGTCAACTGTAGGGCCTGTCAAAGCGCATTGAGACATACTGTATGTGATTTTGGGCTAAATAAGAAATAAATGTTGTTGTTGTGTGGAAATGTATTTAAGGCCACGTCAGACTACACTATTTATGTGAATTAATCCTTTTCTGTACCCATAGCTGCTCATTTTCAACTCTGCACGTTACATGTTGACAACCGATCGTTTCCTGAAACAACTTGTTGTGCTTGTTTCTTTGACCATTTTGACCAGAGCGCTACATAATTTCCTGTGTCACTTCCTGTGGACCAAAAGGGGTGAAAGGTCATGTAGTGTGCAACCCAACCTTCATAAAAATGTATTAATCTGTCGCACCTAAATATTTTATCATTGACGTAAAGTGAATAAACCAGTCGAACCTGCTGTAACCTGTTTATTTACATGACAGAAATGCTAAAATATTCGCTGCAACAGATTACTTCCATTTTACTCTTACAGCTGACATCTAGTGGTTCTTTGTTATACGATGCGGAATATAGATAAGACTTCATCTACACTGTAAAATGTAAAAATTGAAGCTAATATTTTAACATTGACGTAAAATCGATGAATGAAAATCGACAAGTTTACAGCAGGTCTGATTGGTTTATTTATTTATTTATTTTTAACTTTATTGATCCTGAAGGAAATTGCTTCTCTGTATTTAACTATCACCCTTGGTGACAGTGGGCGGCCATGACAGGCGCCCGGGGAGCAGTGTGTGGGGACGGTGCTTTGCTCAGTGGCACCTCAGTGGCACCTTGGCGGATCGGGATTCGAACCGGCGACCTTCTGATTACGGGGCCGCTTCCTTAACCGCTAGGCCACCACTGTGTCACCATTATGTCCATGCTTCACTTCTTTCCGCGTATTGATGGTCATGATCGTGGAAATGTCTCTTCAATAAAAAAAAAAACCTTTTATGAAGCATTTTAAAATCCACTACATGGATCACGAAGTCGCGTGTGTGGTGTAAACACCGCGCGGCGTTTACCGGGTCGTGCCGCTCCCGCCGCGCTGCCGAAGGCCCTCGACGCCGAGGAAGAATGACACATCTGTCCGTTCATCAGCGCCCGCTGCCAGCAAAGCGCAACTCCGTACAAAAACCTGGAATTAGCCGCAAGCGGCTGATTCCCATTGAAATGCTGGCGTGGAGACGTATAACGTTCTAGTGGCACTTCATCCAATTAAAGCGCCGAGAGCGTTCTGAACTGAGAGCGCGGCGCATTCATCACACCGAATAACATTCATCAAACAGTTAGGAAGTAAAAAGGCCAATTCGCGCGTTTTCGTCCTACGTGTTTCCACATCCAGGAGGCTGTACGTGATTTTCCGCGGAGAATTTTCTCTACGGAACCGCAGGGTTCCCGGCCACGTTCCGCCTTCGTCGGCTGAGGTTTGGCGGATCTTCTTCCGAATCCGACGCGCTCGGACCGATTCCCTACGGTCCCGTCTGCGGCGGGATCGGGCCTCCGCTCCGCCTGCCAAGCGCGGCGTGAAGCCTCTCCGGAGCAACACAGTGGAAGGGAAGACCGGACGAGACGGAAATAGCCGGAGGAAAGTGGCCCCGCGGATCTTTTGTGGCCCGACAACTGGGGACGGGAGTGTCTTCGTGGCGCAGAGGCCACGCGCGGTCTGATCCCGTCATCTCTAATTGGCTGTCATCTTCTGCCTTCCCAGAGGTCCCCCACCGCGCTCTGTTTTCCTCCGAACGCGGCGCTCTCAGCAGAATCCATCAGACGGTGCCGCCGGTGCCGCGGCCTTCAGGAGGGAAAAATGAGCCGGTGCTGGAGAACCAAGGTCGGGGCGACCTTCAACGTGGACAAAGCCGTCCTTTGTCCACGTAAGGTCCCTTCCCATCTGTCATCAATAATGGATCGTGGGGCGGCGCACGTCTCCCCAAGGCCCGGACCGGGGTGGAGTGGTCCGGCGAGGGCGGAGGGAAATTAGAACACGAAGAGGAGCGTCTTAGGACGTCCTTTTTTCATCCGTATTTCCGGCCATGCCGGATAATTGAGGTTGAAGAGTCTTGTGGACGTGAGCGTTTCGTCCTGTTTTCGTCCCGTCCTCGGAAGCGTTCGCCAACAGCGATGCGTCAGCCCTGACTCACGGCCTCCGCTAACGAGGAACGCCGTTCAGCGTATTGCCGCTCAGACAGTGGCGGTAAAATCCACAGATGCGTGGAAGAACATCTGCCATGAGGTGCTTATGAATAATTATGACGTCTTTTTAGGATTTTTCCTCAGCATTACAGATGGTCACATTAGTGGCTGATTCCAGCTTTTCCTGCCTGACGATGAAAAGCCTCGTAATAAGTCATGCACAGCGCATAATGCACTATGACTATGAGTTCATATGGAGGGTGTTGAATGGAGGTGACATTCGCAGGAAGTGCTATCATCTCGGTTTACGGGGGGGATTTTCGGCTCGGGTGAAACCAGACAGAATTTCCCCGCGACGGATGGCGGCGGGACGACTGATAGCTGACAGGCGCTGTGTAGAGCAGACAGGAGCGTCTTATCACTGGACTCCGAGAGGCCAATTGACTAAATCGCGACAGCCGGTCTAATCCGCCGCTCGTCGGGGTTTGTCATTTCAATTCCGCGCCCCGATAAGGGAAATCCGCCTGTGCGCCGAGGAGCGTATCTGTCACCGCCGACTGGCTGCACAATCCGCTCTTCAGCCCGTCTTCACCCCGAAAGGAGCTGTAATGCCGCCCCTCTCCGTCACCGCAGCGAGTTTAACGCCTCTGAACGTCACCGGACAGGCCAGTGGTGGGCGTCGGCACTCAGGCCTGGAGATCCTCCAACGCCTCGCGCTTCGTGCCTCATTCTCAAACTGCCATTAAAGTGGAGCTTGATCGCTAGCGGAACGTCAAAGGCCTCCTTGGACTTACATGGAGACAAAAAGGAACATAGCTAGTGATCTGAATCTTGCGTTCAGATGACAAACCCAATTACTTTTGTCCCCCAGAATACCCAGAATCTTCAACGGTTTTCTTATTATTGGATTCACAATTCGTCACATACAACGCAGGCACAAATGTCATTTAGGATTGTGTATCTACTTATTTGAGTAAATCATGAACTGTGACCTTAAACGAAGCAAGCCTAACAAACCTAAACAAACCAAATATTTGAAAAGTTTAAACTTGGTTCATTTGGTCTTGATCCGAGAACCCTGAAGCTCAATAGCGGTGAAAAAACGCCAACGTCTTCATAACACAGTCTATATTCCTGGGTAGGATTTCAAGTCCACTCTGTATTATGGGACCCTGGGACATTTTATACGAGATAAAATATCTAATGTTGGCCTAGTGTTTAATTTAAAATTCCACCACTTGTCTCATTCACTGTGACAGGACTGGATTCAAAGTGCTTCAGACGTGTGTGTCTGTCACACAGGAGTCTGCTGCTGACCTTAGTACAGGTCCTCTAATTAATATCTTTCTGTTTTTTAGAAAGTGTAAAGAGAACATGTGTTGGTCAATTAATTAGTCAATATGCAAATTTTTGATTTCAGTTTGCAACCCTGATTACGCGTCCACAAAAAGGTTATACCCCCTGGAAGCTCTGGCCTTGCATTGCCATTGTTCTAAATATCATTCCACCAAACCTTGACCATGCAGACGCTGTCACAAGGTCACCGTGGCCTGCTGCCGCTGCTGAAGCTGCATCTGAGACGAACAGTTTCATCATGGAAGGCACAGCTGCATGTGGCCCTTCAAGACAGGGGCTCTAGTCCGAGATCGGTCGTGTGTCAGCTGGGAGAATTCCCGGGCTCTGGGCCGGGCGGAGGGCCCGTCCCCAACCACACTCTCTGCCTGGAACATGGTACGTTACTGTACTGGGTCAGTGGTGGCCTAGCGAGGGGCAGTGGTGGCCTAGCGGTTAAGGAAGTGGCCCCGTAATCAGAAAGTCGCCGGTTCGAATCCTGAACTGCCAAGGTGCCACTGAGGTGCCACTGAGCAAAGCACCGTCCCCACGCTCTGCTCCCCGGGCTCCAAGGGGATGGGTTAAATGCAGAGGACAAATTTTTCTCTGTGTGCACCGTGTGCTGTGCTGCTGTGTATCACATGTGACAATCACTGCACTTTATCTTTAGTCTGTTCAGCAGGATGCGCCCACCAGCCTGGATCTCTCTCTATCAACCCAAAGCCCAATCTTGGTGCTTCCTAGCAAACTAACCGCAGCATTTCTTACGCCTCTGCAGCGTTTTAGTCGCAATCCTCTGCCAATTGCACGCAGAAGTATTTTTCCATTCACTTTTCAGCGTAGCCGTGTATGAAACCTCCATTTTCTGTGACCGTACGATGATCACACAAGTCAGCGTGTGTCAGCTCCCTCCGGGCCGGAGTAGTTGTGTCTGGTAATGCAGATGTTATGTAACGGCGTGTGTATGGACCCTCCGGCTGTGCCGACTCTCTCATCTCCGCTCCTGCAGCTCTGTTTGCCGATCGTGACTCGGCGTGTCCCTCAGACGACAGGAAGTGAGGACACCTTGTCTGCATGCATAATGGTCAAAGTGCCGCTGGTTCAGGTCTTTCCACAACGGTGGAACCCATTTTTTACCCGACTTCTTCAGCTTAGATGTCAGCAGATCTCACATGAAATTATGCAGCATCATGGATGCAATAATATGGATTAAATATTGCACTTTATTGTACATTTATGCCAGGTATGGATTACTGTGAAACTCCACATATTAAATTATGGTTTATTTCTTATTTATTTATTCACTCACATGTCTCTCACATACCTGACTCAGGTCATCAGGTTTTATGGCGACGGGAGATAAATACAGGCTGCATTTTGCGGCGCAAAGCAATGGACCCACAATTCAATGCTGCAGCATATGACATCATGAGTACTTCTCAACCAAAATCCCCACTGGGATTTAATTCATATAAGCCTTGTAAGCAATAACATCCCCTTCACATATGTGGAGTTTATGAATAGTTAAATGGGACAGTGTTTGTCCCAAAATATGGGACTAATATGCACAATTTTATTATGTGCATATTTATTATCTTTAACATGTCATTAACTACGATGATTTCCTTCATTTATATCGCAGGAGATGTACAGTACGGGCCAAACGTTTGGACACCTTATCATTCAACGTGTGTTCTTTATCTTCATGACCATTTACGTTGGTAGATTCTCACTGAAGGCATCAGAACTATGAATGAACACACGTGGAGTTCTGTACTTAACAAAAAGTGGAGACCTGACCTCCACAGTCACCGGACCTGAACCCAATCCAGATGGTTTGGGGTGAGCTGGACCAACAAGTGCCAAGAGTGTGCAAAGCAGAGCAAAGAAACTAGAATATAAAACATGTTTTCACTTATTTCACTTTTTTTGTTAAGTACAGAACTCCACATGTGTTCATTCATAGTTTTGATGCCTTCAGTGAGAATCTACCAACGTAAATGGTCATGAAGAAAAGAAAACACGTTGAATGAGAAGGTGTCCAGACTTTTGGCCGGTACTCCATTCAAAACTATTTGGATAAAATAGATCATTCATATTTGTATTCTTAGGGCGACCAGATCTGCGTTTGGTGTTGGGGGTTGGGGTTGTGAGTCGAGGTGAACAGGCGTGTAAGATGCCCATGGGGCCAAGGCCAATTTATGAGAAAAACTGGTCACCCGAGTATTCTAGACAGTAGACAGGATTTCTCACACATGTCAGGTCAATAATGATCTTTTCATGAATGCATAAAAAAAAAATAAAATAGCGTGGATATGACCTCAGGGTCCTCAGCGTTGGCTGTAAACTCGTACGGTTGCTGCAGTACGATTTACGCCCGCCGCCGCCCTGCATGTTGACCCGTCGATTTTTAGCTTTTATTGACGCGCTTCATTGTGTTGCGTGGCAGTCAAGTGGTCAGTCGATGCGCCACGGTAAAACCCGACTCAGGACTGCGCGCATCAGCGCCCCTGGAGCCCGCCGAACTCTGGGTGCGTCAGGGCGTGGCCCGCCATCTTGAAACTCGCTGTTTATTTTCAGCGGCGGTGCCCAGGCCCGCATTTGTTGTGTGGATGTTGTCCTTGGGCAGCGACCAGCTGGCCGGTCTCAGGCTGGCAGCGCCGCTGCAGCGGAAATGTGTTTCTGGCCGCTGCCAGGAGGTCTGTCTGGATGGCGGAGGGCATTTTGTGGCAGGAGTCGACCGAGTGGCCCAAGCTGGACCGGGTCCACCCGGCCTGCGCCCCAGTGATGCTGCGGCTTCTTATCTGAGTCCTGGGAACTGCGTTCTCCATCCATCCCATTCTTTTGAACACAACGGGCCCTATGGATCCGAATACGGTTTCCAGAATAACATGATTTGTGGATTTTTATGATTATCTGTATTTGGGAGGAAAAGAGCACTTGACAAAAATATCTGCTTTCAGCCTACAAATGAGCTGCATGGTTACGATAAAGCAAAACATATCGGTACATAATATACATTATGGACAAATGTGACATATTACACATTACACACACACACACACACAAAAAAAAATCACAAACAACGATTTCAGTTCACACACATGCTGGAGTCACACGTCCAAAGGGTCCTACGTATAAATGCTGCTATAAACATGGTGGCTGAAGTCTCTTTCTGACGGTTTCATGCCAATATTTTCCATTTGAATATTGTTTTTGTCGAAAGTGTCCCTAATACATACCCCATGATCCCGTTTTAGCGTCTAAAACTGCATATTTCTTCACGTTGAGCGCCGCTCAAATCGATGATATTTACTGCTGTGGATTATCGGAGCTGCTTTAAAAGCATATGCAGCCGGTGATGTGATGGGGTTTACGATGGAGCGCGGTGCTGCGGGCCGCGGCGTGATGGATGTGTAATAAACTTGATGAATGGTGCGTGATGCTGTTAAGCCATCAGACGCCGGGCTGATTAAACGCCCGCCGCAGTATTGATCAGCCCACGGTCGCCTCGTTCGGGTACAAAGCGGACGTGTCGTGTCAGAGCGGCGCCTAGAACCTGTGTCTAACACGGCTCTGCAGCAGCAGTAGAACCGTATGAAGTTCCGGGCACTTTTTTTTACTGTGCCACAGCCAGGGCCTTCTGGGGACTTCTGGTGATGGAGCCACCCAACCCACGACATCTCCTGTCACACTCACCTTCATTAATGGTCTGAATGGTGTAAAAACAAGGCTGCTTTGATCATCTTGCTATAAATCATATCACATGCTATAAAAACATTTTTTAGAGCATTTACTGTATACATATAGCTCTGGAAAAACAATTTATTTACACTAATTTCTCCACTGATGTGTTTGTCTTAAATAGAACCACATTAAAATAGTGTTTAAAAATCTTATAGTTTTAAATTTTTTCATTTATTGTTTCATTTTGTTGTTTTTATTGGTAAATTTGTACTTTACGACCATTGTGGATAATATCTGAGGTTTCAAAGTCATTAATTTGTAAGATTAAGATTTAAGTTATTAATTTACAAGTGTATAAAGAGTCTGAGGAGTCACACAGAAAAGGTGAAAAGTTTTTTCTTTATTGTCTAGGAATCACAGAACTGTAACGACAGATTCAGTCTAGCAACTGTGCCTGGCTAAGGAACACACATGCATTTATATATCGGCCGTACCCTCCACCATGCAAATACATAACGTACAAATAAGACATTTCCTGTTATACCCTTAATAAAATCCTGCAAGCACAGAATTGTCATAATTTCCCATTACAGTCTTAAGCTGATTAGTTTAAAACGTGTTCATGATGCATGTGAGTCGAAAGGAGATACCAGATAATAATAAAAAAAAACATTTTAATCAGGTCGAGTGCTATTTCATTTTATTTCAGTTAATTATGTTCAGTTCTTTCGTAATTGTGAATTGTCAGGTTCATTATCACACATTTATTTAATGAACTGACCCGATTTCTGGACCTCCATACAGGCCGTCACTCTGACAGCTACAAATGAACTTGACCCCCGTCCAGCGCCCCCTGGACCCTGGAGATACAGACACAGTCGGGCGCCTGTCACCAGAAGACTCCCAACTCTGCATTTTAACACCCCAGCAGTGTCAGTGTAACCTCTTCATTTCCTCAACGTCTGACCTCTGACCTCTGACCCCCCACGCACAGCCACACAGCTCAGTCACAGTTTTAAAGCACAGGACATAAATATTTTTTTTTACATTGTTTAAGTGAAGTGATTTGTCACATGTGATACACAGCAGCACAGCACACAATGCACACAGTGAAATTTGTCCTCTGCATTTAACCCATCACCCTGAGTGAGCAGTGGGCACCATGACAGGCGCCCGGGGAGCAGTGTGTGGGGACGGTGCTTTGCTCAGTGGCACCTTGGCGGATCGGGAATTGAACCTGCAACCTTCTGATTACAGGGCCGCTTCCTTAACCGCGTGTGTGTGTGTGTGTGTGTGTCAGTCGCTCGTGGCCGACGACGGCGGCTCACAAACGCGCAGCACATGGGCGTTGTGACGTCCAGAATACCGGCCACGCCTCCTGCGCTGAACCTGACGGCACGGTACGGAGGAAAGCTGCCGCGAAATCCCGTTATTTTTAGGCCCTCTTGTCCTTGGCAGGTTTTGGGAGCGACGCTCCTCCTGGCTCCCGTCGCGCGGCCCTCTCAAAGTCATCCTAATTAGTGTTTAATGCGGGACTCCCATCGGCAAGGTCACCGGCGCCTCTGTGCCACTCTGTTGTCAGGACGGCGCCAGAAATAATGAAAGGCCTATCTGGCGCCGGGCGCCTCAAATATTATTAACAGCATTTGTTCAATTACGCACCCTGACAACGGGGCAGAGCGGGCGGGCTTTAGGCCCGGAGACGCATCTGTGGCCCCGCCCTCCTCCGAAGGCCCGCAACTCGCCGCTGTCATAGTTCCTTCTGTCACTCCTTTGTTTTTTTCCTCCGTGTTTGTCTTGGTTTCCCTTTGGGTGACAGATGCAGGGACGGGAGGGAAAAAAAAAGAATCGATTTTTGCTGGCCGGGGGAGGAGATGTTTTCTGACCCGAACAGGCCGCCGCGTTCGGCGCGTGCGGATCACACGTGAGGCCACGGGAGCCGAGTGAATCGATAGTGCAGGCCAGGGGTGCGACGCCCGTCCACACCGCCCTGCAGCTCCGCGGGGCATTATGGGATGTTGGTTTAACACGCCTCTGGCCCTGTCAGAGGTCCGCGGGAAAATGTGCCGGTTGGGGACAAGAGGTCGGTCCTGGAAGATGCCGAGAAAAAGCTTCATTCGGCTGATCCAGCATCATATTGTGAAATTGGGCCGGCGATGAATTTAATGGTATCAGTTGTTTCTAAATAATATCAGATCTGATTGAATTTCACTGCCACAGCGAAACACGAAACCTGTGTGATAAAGTTCCCGGCTGCCCCGCCCGCCTGCTCCTGCATTCTGATCCTGTCAATCAGGATCATCTCCTGCAACACCCCGCGCCACCAGACGCGTCCGTCACCGCTCCCCTGGCTTGGTATTGTGTACACTTGCGTCACCTTCCTTGATTCTGCGCCAACCTGTAGGGAGATCTTGGATGTCCCTTACATGTCCCTGACATGTCCCTTCCTGTCCCTGCCTGCCTGTCACAGCTCGATCCGTTTTCAAGGCCACATCTGGGTTTTCTGTCATTAAAGCTCTCGTCCTCTGACAAAACGCTTGTGCCTGCGTCCTGCCTCCTTGCTGTGACAATATGGAAATATCATGAATATTAATTCGTGGTGGGAGTGGTGGTCCTAGCGGTTAAGAGTTCAAATGTTGTGCTTGCTCTGTGTCACAATGTCACTTTCACTACAACTAATTAATGCCAAATGAAACTTTATTTTCCCCATAAAAACACACAATTTTCTTTTATTTCATCTACTTATTTATTTAACATAAATGCAATGAAAACACACTTTTGAAAATCTTTGAAATATGTCAGTCATTTATTGGATTGTTGAATGAAACATTAGTTTTGATGATCGGTGTAAACCTGTTCTGCGTATATATGCATCGCTTCATTTATGCATGTAGTTGTTCCCTAAATTGCTTTAAATTACTGATGAACGCAGCCGATAAATCAGACATGAATTCCGGACTTATTAACGCGATGAAAGTCGAACTTCGTCAGAGTAATAAGCAGTGGGAGGTTTCTGTAAATAATTGGATATTAACGTTATCGAGGCGGTGGAGGCGGCGGCTGATCTGTACGCCACCGCGGGCGTCTCTGCCTCGGCTTTGAACTTGTAATTACCCTCATCCTGACATGGCCGCTGTTCTCCTGTTCTCCTGGTTTTATAGTAAAGGGACTCGGGGTCAGGCAGTCAATTAAACTGAACAAAGTAAATGAGAGCTGTTGGTGGCGAGTGATGGTCGTGTGATTGTGTGGAGAACGGTGACCATCTCCACCGAGACGTTCGCCAGCACCTGCATGGTCGACTCAGCGTTTCGTCTCGCAGCCCCGTCATTAATAAGGGGGTCCCCCTCCTGCTGGAGAGCCCAGGTGCTCCATCCCCGGATCTCGGCTCACATCCCCTCCTAATGAGGCGAAAGCGGGCCCGGTCCGGCGTGAATCCCATTCCCGCCGGTTTCCAGCATGGCCCCCTTTATGTGTGCAGGTTCATTTGTGCTAATTCATTCCTCGCATTATTCCTCTTCGGGCGCTGCCGGGATAATTGCCTTATTATCAGTTGCATTAGACCTTTTGTGATGTACAATAAAATAGGTGCAATTAAGTTCAAACAAAAGGCCTCTTTACCCCGCTGGCCTCGTCCCCGCGGCACACGACCCGGAATTAGCAACTCGGTGATGTGCCTTTTATATTCAACCGCTGTTTATTCAGCAGGTGGAGAAGACTGGGGCGGAGACTGGGCCATGTGTGGGAACATTTACTCTATTATTACCCCAGTCATTTATAATAGTTAATAATAATACTTGTATGGAAGTGAGATTGATTGTCATGTGATTAAAAGGACCTAATATGGAAGAGTTAGTATATAAAACAGTTCAGTTCACATTGAACAGGAGCTGGACATACTAATGAAAATTAAAATGACGTTTTTTTTTTTAGAAAGACATCGATGGAACAGTCACAGTTGGTCCGAATGGAATCATGAATCTTGTTCGTGTGTTTGACTCCACTGGGGCAGCATGGCCAGCGCGGTGTTGAAACTGGACGAAAATTGCACGATGCAGAGCCACAAATTCATTCTAAGAGGGTTGGGTGGGTAGTAAAATCATTATAGTAAATGAACCAGGCTGGCTACCTTAACCCCCATACGCAACAATCCTGAATATTCCATAAATACATACCTATATAAAAATACCTATTTAATGAGAAAAAGATCTTCAGGTCTGGTGACTGTGGAGGCCAGGTCTCCACTTTTTGTTAAGTTCATACATACGTGGACAAAATTGTTGGTACCCTTCAGTCAATGAAAGAAAAACACTGAAAATAATGTGACCAAAGGGACATGTTAATCCAAGGTGTGTCCACTAATTAGCATCACAGGTGTCTACAATCTTGTAATCAGTCAGTGGACCTATATATAGGGCTCCAGGTAGTCACTGTGTTGTTTGGTGACATGGTGTGTACCACACTCAACATGGACCAGAGGAAGCGAAGGAAAGAGTTGTCTCAGGAGATTAGAAAGAAAATTATAGACAAGCATGTCAAAGGTAAAGGCTATAAGACCATCTCGAAGCAGCTTGATGTTCCTGTGACTACTGTTGCACATATTATTCAGACATTTAAGATCCATGGGACTGTAGCCAACCTCCCTGGACGTGGCCGCAGGAGGAAAATTGATGACAAATCAAAGAGACGGATAATACGAATGGTCACAAAAGAGATCCAACGTGAACTTCAAGCTCAAGGAACATCAGTGTCAGATCGCACCATTCGTTGTTGTTTGAGCCAAGGTGGACTTCATGGGAGACGACCAAGGAGGACACCATTGTTGAAAACAAATAATTAAAAAGCCAGACTGGAATTTGCCAAACGTCACCGTGCGCTGTGCTGCAGCATCTCACAATTTACATTTACATTTCCAGCATTTACCAGACGCCCTTATCCAGAGCGACTTACAATCAGTAGTTACAGGGACAGTCCCCCCTGGAGACACTCAGGGTTAAGTGTCTTGCTCAGGGACACAATGGTAGTAAGTGGGGTTTGAACCTGGGTCTTCTGGTTCATAGGCGAGTGTGTTACCCGCTAGGCTACTACCACCCCAAACTACAGGGAGAATGTCCTATGGACGGATGAGACAAAAAGTGAACTTTTTGCCAAGGCACATCAGCTCTATGTTCACAGATGGAAAAATGAAGCATATCAAGAAAAGAATACCGTCCCTTCTGTGAAACATGGAGGAGGCTCTGTTATGTTCTGGAGCTGCTTTGCTGCATCTGGCACAGGGTGTCTTGAATCTGTGCAGGGTACAATGAAATCTCAAGACTATCAAGGGATTCTAGAGAGAAATGTGCTGGCCAGTGTCAGAAAGCTTGGTCTCAGTCGAAGGTCAACAGGACAATGACCCAAAACACAGCTAAAAACACCCAAGAATGGCTAAGAGGAAAACGTTGGACTATTCTATTCTATTCTAAAGTGGCCTTCTATGAGCCCTGACCTCAATCCTATTGAGCATCTTTGGAAAGAGCTGAAACATGCCGTCTGGAAAAGGCACCCTTCAAACCTGAGACAACTGGAGCAGTTTGCTCATGAGGAGTGGGCCAAAACACCTGCTGAGAAGTGCAGAAGTCTCATTGACCGTTACAGGAATCGTTTGATTGCAGTGATTGCCTCAAAAGGTTGTGCAACAAAGTTAGGGTTACCATCGTTTTTTCCAGGCCTGTTTCATGAGTTTATTTTTTTAAATAATTCTGTTGAAGTATGGTTGAAAATCAATGCCTGACTTTCATTGGTTAAATTTCATAGAATTTTTATTTATTATTACTTTTGTCAGATTCAAGTTATTTCTGTGACCATTGTGAGTTTTTCTTTCATTGACTGAAGGGTACCAACAATTTTGTCCACGTGTGTAACTCCACACGTGTTCATTCATAGTTTTGATGCCTTCAGTGAGAATCTATCAACATAAATGGTCATAAAAATAAAGAAAACACGTTGAATGAGAAGGTGTGTCCGGTACTGTATGTTCAGCAGGTAACAGATCACATCAAATCGCATTGCACAGTTCCATATTTAAATATGGACATATTCCATATGTATTATGTTATATCTTTATATTTTTAATGCCATGTTCTCCCTCATAAAAGAACAATTTATAAAAGTAATTACCACGGGGTTTCAGGGTCAAAGTAATTACAGGGAAGTTCATCAGCGCCTCCATTCGGAACCTGGTCACCCCTGGCCGCGCCCGGTTCCTGCCCCGCTAAACGCTGGCTGCGGCGGGGAGCCCTGCAGCTGTCGCCGGTTCTCCTCAGGCTGATGTAAGTAACGTCTGGTGGGCGTCGGTGCCGGGACCCTCCTGTGTGACTCTGACCCGTAAACCAGTCGGCCCAGATGCTCTGAGTGCGTGTGAAAGCCCGCCCCTGTCAATCAAACGTGCATTTGGGGATTTGTCACGGCGGGCCCTGCCCCTCCTCACTTCTGACCCACATCTGACCCGCATCTGTCCATCGTGGTGGACCCCCGGCTCTGGATTCTTCTGGCACCGGGGCGTAAAATTCATTTTTTAAGAGAAACAAAGGAGGTGCAGATGTGCCTCATCCTGGAGAACATCTTCATAAATGATGTCTGCTTCTTCATAATCAATTCGCTGGGGGATATTCATGGGGCTCAATACAAGACGCAGCGCACTGGGGGCGTTTGGAAAAGTAAAATCCATTCGTCCTCAAAGGAGGGGTCTTTAATTACAGTGTCAACCATGTCTACAGGCTCCTCCCCCTTTTAAACTTCCTCATTAAAAGTTCATCTTCTGGGCGTCAGAAATAGACGTCCAGGTGAGCAGCACGCAGACTCTTCCTGTTTCTGTCTGTTTTTTCCTGAAAATGAGCCTGATGTGACCTTGGTGACCGTGACCCACAACGGTCCACTGTCGGGGACATATGTACAGCGTTATTATCGCCGCCGTCATCATCACCAGGCCTCTTCTCTCCATAATGGATCGTTTCATATGTGGCCCCGTCAGGTCCCTGATTAAAAACCCTCCCCGTCTCTTCGGAATTAATCAGGAACGTGTGAACTTTCCATAAATCATCTTAACCCCACGCTACCCCTATTCTGCGGCGTACAGTAATGAGCTAATAATCTCTTAAACAATTAATAACCCGGCGTGGGCTGACACGCCCCTCCCTCGGTGGAGTGTTATTTTAAGCCTTGAGTGCGGGATGATTGAAGGGTCACATGGAGGGCCTAAATGGGATTTATTGGGGTGGGGGGTCCGCGGTACGAGGGACCCGAGGTGGGCCGCACGGCTCGAACCCGGGCATCAATCCTCTTTATCTGCTTCAGATTTGTTATCGCCGCGCCGCGCCTGCTTCTAACGACCCCCCGTCACCTCTGCGGTGATGAATCCGAGCCGCCGCTCTCCATGGCAACGTGGCGGCGTTCCGAGGATACCTGCGCTGCCGCGATATGAAAGCACTTCGTTCTGGGAGAAGAGAGGGAGGGAGGGATGGTCCTCTCCGGATGAAAGTGGCTTTCGGTCGAGGAGGAGGCCGCCAGTGGGATCCCGAGACAGAAGGCGGTAAACACAGAAACAAACACCGGCCGAGATTACGCCGTTATTTTCGCCGGGAAGAAAATTAATGAGACAAAAACTCATCAAATGATTCCTCAAAGACTGTTTATCTGTGGCAGGAAGGAGCCTGCGGCTTGATCGAGTCGGTTTTAATGACGACGGTTAGAAATGAAAGCAGCATGTGATTTGTCCTCCATGTGATTGGAATGAAAGCGGGAACAAAAAGCGATTCCGTCCTGTTACATTGTTACACCACAAGGTCATGTGACCAGCTGCTGCTGAATGGGGTTGCTTGGAAACAGCTGGATCATCACAGAAGTATAGTTTTATAGTTTTAGTCGAGTATCTTTGCATCAAGATGTCATTTTAGTCTTTATTAGTCTTAGTCGCCTCCAGACTCACTTTATTCTTGTCAAGTTTCAGTCGACTAAAAGTCTGAGCATTTTAGTCTTATTTTAGTCAGAATTATCCATGAACCCTTTTTTTAGTAATGCAATTCTATTTAACCCCGTCAGTATAGAACAAGTGCCAAGTAGAACAGACAGAAACAACATTTTCTTTTAGTCAAACCCGTTTCATAATCTTATTATTATATTACTGTTACCTTATAGACCCAAGAACACTCCACATCCATTCCAGCGGCCGTTTTTCAACACACATTCGGTTTTCTTTTTCACTTTATTGTTAAGAAGGTGTCCAGAGGAGCTTCGTCTTTTTCTCCCAGCCATTTGCTTACCAACCACAAGTATCCTGAGATCTCAATTATGCCGCAAATGCATATTGAGGAAGTGATATCATCTGTGTGACTGGATGGGAGACACAGGAAACAGAAATTCAGCCTAATATTTATAATACAACTGGACGAGATGTCATTGCTCTGAAGCAGGATGCTACATATACAACGTGTATAAGCTGGTAGTAGCCTAGTGGGTAAGAAGCTTGCCTATAAACCACATAAACTCATGGTGGTTTGAGAATGTCATGTCACGTGTGGTAGGGGTGATAGTAACCTAGTGGGTGACAAATCCCACTTACTACCATTGTGTCCCTGAGCAAGACACTTAACCCTGAGTGTCTCCAGGGGGGGGGACTGTCCCTGTTACTACTGACTGTAAGGTGCTCTGGATAAGGGCGTCTGGTAAATGGCGTAAATGTGAAAGAATTTGTAGGGGGTTACTTAACGGTGAAAACAGACAAAGACAAACTGTGGCAGTGCAGACAGTAGTCAGTGCCGTACAGACGGCAGCGCAATCAATATAAACAGTATACACAATAAAAAGGGTGGTAGTAGCCTAGTGGGTAACACACTCGCCTATGAACCAGAAGACCCAGGTTCAAATCCCACTTACTACCATTGTGTCCCTGAGCAGGACACTTAACCCTAAATTGCTCCAGGGAGGGACTGTCCCTGTAACTACTGATTGTAAGTCTCTCTGGATACGGGCGTCTGGTAAATGCTGTAAATGTAAAAAACAGGATATCTGGGAGACACTAGACAAAGTTATGGACAACGATGATGCACACTTTACAGATCAGCATAGAAAATATATGTAAAGGTTTATTGAGGAAGATATTTCATCATAAATTTGATTGATGAAACAACATTATACAGAAGATAATAAAACGTTCCAGGTTCCACTGTATATAGGTTCTGTTTGCAGAAGAAGAAGGTATCTGCTGGTTTCTGTCCACGTCGCAGGAGATGGCATACCGGGAGTTTTTCCTGCCATATTCCCACAGGGACCTGCCCACCACGGTTGGTTCTGGTGCTGTAAAGCGTTCAGACTCGCTCATTTAAAGCGATTCATCTGAATCGCTCTGACCCCAAGCCAGGAATGATTTGGCAGCGCCACACAATGGATGAAGATCAAAGCGGGATGCCGGGTCTTTGAAGGCCTTTGTCCACCACGTTCCGGCCGCACCAGGGCTTCCGGGGCACCCTGCTGTTCTGCAGGGACAGATGTTCCTATGGAGCCTTTCTTAGATGTTAAACTGATGTGTTTCTATTTAGCTACAAAGCCCGAGAGAGCATGATCTCCCCACACTCACATCTCTTATATATGTAAATATACAATTATTGCTGGTGGATTTAATGACACTCAACATGATTTGATGAATCATAAAGTTCTCCTCAAGTGTTCCTCAGTGGAATGCCGTCCATCACTGCTATTAAACAGTCATGTGGATGGAATCGACAGGCCATTCCTCTTGAAGAGAAGTTCTTCTCCTCATCATCCCCCATAATTCTCACTTCATCACGCACCATGTTGTATTAAAAGACTGCAGCTCTTCCCAGTTCTCAGCTCCATGCAGAACCTTTATTGCCCAACAGCATATTCATTCTTCACATTCTGCTCAGTGCACCACCATCATAAAAACTTTATTACACGCCGCAAGGCCAAATAAATGTTCTCAAACAAAAACAGGGAATAAAAAGACTTCTGATGGTCTGGACCAAACGCCAGCGACCATTAGATGGTTAAAGTAACCTCTCCTGTAGCTTTTTCCCAGAAAAGTTGACTTGGTTGGGTGGTGGTGCCTGGTACAGTGAACTAGGCAGCAGAGCTGGGGTAGGGGTGTACCGTGGGCACCATAATACATTTATTCAGGCCTGGTTTAGCCAGTAGTGTCAAAGGTTAACTTATATATAATACATCAAAAACTCGATCCCTGCAAAGCTGAACCGCTACTTATCCCCACTGGTCTTAAAATCTCCCTGGAAGATTCCAATCTCCCTCACTCGTGTCCTTCTCTACAACATTAGGAGGATTCGTCCAGTTTAATCAACACAGGCTGCTCAGATACCTGTCCAATCTCTGGTCATCTCCAAACTAGACTCCTGTAACTTACTCCTGGCTGGTCTTCCTCTCCTGCAGATCCAGAACACTCCAGCAGGACTTGTTTACAGCCTTCCAGATTTCTCCCACACCACCCTACCACTGCGTTCCCTCCACCGGCTTCCTGTAGCTTCCCCCGCATCACCGTCCTACCTCAGATCCCCCATCACTCCTCACTCTGCACCTCGATCTCGCCCCACTGGTACCACCATCTCTCAAGTTACTAGGAAAGCAATCATCTAGACTCTTCTCTGACTTGGAGACTAGGTGGTGGAATGAGCTTTCACTAGGTGTTCCAACAGTTGGAACATCTCTTCAGATCTTCAGAAGCAAGTTAGGAAATACTTAGATTAATAAAGGTCTCCTCCATTTGTGGTATCTACAGATGGGGTCCAAATGAGGGATTTCAATGATGGACATTTTAAAACCACTTATGTAAGTCACTCTGCATTAGAGCGCCTAATAACTTTATATGACTACGACTAGATTATAACTGTGATGACCAGTTTTTTGGTACCCACCCCCCAACCTGGCTTGACTTAATGGAATCCCATCATTCTGATTCTGAGGCTCCAGTGTCATTCATCTGCTGGAAATTAATTTTATTCCTTTTATTTTGCCAAATGCTTCCTGCTCAAAGTAATGTGGTAGGGTTCTGCTAAAGCTATTTAGATTCCCGTGGTGGAGCCGGAGCAGGCACAGGGCTTCGGAGGCTGCGGTTCTGCCAGTGCAACGCGACTTTATTACTCTTTTTCATCCTGGAAACTGGCGGCGCTGAGTTCTGGGGTTAAATCAAGTTTGGAAGATGCACGGTGTTCAGACGTTGTTTTCCCAGAACACTTAGTCTTGTTGTCGTCTTGACTTGTTGCCATGGCAACCTGCAGCTGCAGGTGAGCTCCACAGCCGAGCGTCTGAGTTGTAGTGACTGAAGTCACCCAAGGAGCTGAAGAGGGTCAATTAACAGCCACATCAAAGCAGGCAAATATCACCTTCGAACACTGACATGTACCAGACAGAACGGGGCGCGTCCTTGTACCCAGAATAACTCTCTCCAAATAAAACCGTCCCGTAAGAACGAGAAGAGGCAGAATTTTTTAAATATAGCTGATAAAAAGGTCATAAGTGCGAATTACACCATATCGACTGTATTACAGAAATTAATTTTCATGCTACCTCAACATGACCAGAACAGAATTTGTTGTGATCACCAGTTATGTCATTTTCTTAAAGACAACGTCCCCTGACTCCGGCAAAACCGGACTCGATCAAAGACACAGAAACAGGGAAAATACATTAAAACGAACTATTATTTCAAAGAATCTTATGTCATTAACAACTTTGGCTGAGATGTTGTGGTCCTGTCTCAAAACCCATCATGTTTCTCTCCATGCCATGTTGTAATTTAATTTTAATTTCAACACGGCGCTATAATGGACGGCCACATCTGTGCACGTCTCGCTGAGGGAGATTTGCTGCGGTTTGCAGATCCGCTGAGAGCCTCGGCGGAGCAGAGCTACGGAATTATGCATTTCAGGCTACATTAGACGTTACGTTCTTGTCCATCATATGTTCTCCAGGCTGCTTCTTTTCCAATCAGAGACCGAATTCTGGAACCGGAAGGAGGGAACGGACGCGGAGACCCCTGGGCTGCCGGGGTGGCAGGACGTATCTCCACATCTCTGGCTGGTGGCCTTGCAGCAGCGGGCAGAGGCCCAGGGTTTTTAATCGCGGTAAAAATCTCATTAGCTCCGGTACCGGGGGGGTCCGAGCAGTAGCACCTGATCTCCACCGCCGCCGATGCCTTTCCAAATGCATTTCGTCCTCGGGTCAGTTCTAGTGCCCTCCCTCGCTCCTCCAGCCATGGAGATGCATGTTGAGAAACGGCTGAAGGTCTCTCCAGGCCCGAACACGAGAGTGTGGACGCTGATGAGACCTTCTTAAGCGGTGAGCTTTATGGCTGCGCTCCTCTCGGGTTTAGTGGAAGTTATTCTTTTCAACCCAGGTTGCTTTATTCCGCTCGAAGCGGATCAGACACACGTCGCCCCCGTCTGATTAATTTCTTCTGTTGTGAACATCTCGTACCTTCTCCGTCTGCCACATGTTGAAGTGGCAAACTGGTGCACAAAGAGCGTCGCACAAAGCATTAAAACGGCTGTTTGATCAAAGCGTTTAATGTTTGGCAGGAATTCCTTCACCTTGGGATGATTTCCCACCTCTCCCCCACGCTCGCTCTGACGATCCATATTTTCATCTCCTGGTCCTTCCATCTCCCAGCCGCTACATCAGAGAGATGCAGACGCCAGGGCCTGTAGACGTGGTTTTTACATCAGGTCCTCCGAACCCCATAAAGCATCAGGGATGTCGCACCCGGAGGAACTTACGGCACGCGAGGCGTGCGTTGAACAGCTTGTCATCCCAAATAAAATTTACTTCCATTTCCGCCTTCAATCCACCACGGGAGACCGTGAATCATCGCGCTCTGCAGCGGAGCTACCTGTTCCCCATTTCCCGCTGAGAATTATGGGGGAATTGATCCAGTTACAACTGCAACTCTCAAGCCTGAATTTTATTTGAATAAAATACCGGCTGGATTTATATTGTTCAGAATACGGAACGACTGCGGGTTTGGACGCCGTGTATTATGGCAACAGCTAATTAAATCAAATCTTTTAAAAGATTGTTCATGCTGGAGACACCATGACGTTACCTTCATGGCAATGTGAAAGTGAAGTGATTGTCACATGTGATACACAGCAGCACAGCACACGGTGCACACAGTGAAATGTGTCCTCTGCATTTAACCCATCACCCTTGGTGAGCAGTGGGCGGCCATGACAGGCGCCCGGGGAGCAGAGTGTGGGGACGGTGCTTTGCTCAGTGGCACCTCAGTGGCACCGTGGCGGATCAGGATTCGAACCAGCAACCTTCTGATTACAGGGGCCGCTTCCTTAACCGCTAGGCCACCACTGCCCCAATGTGTAATGTTACTTAATTAACTGCCTTGCTGTAATTAATCCTTTAAAAGTTTTTATATTCAACAAGTCGAGTTTCCTCTTCAATTTTTCTAATTGCAACACACATTGCTGCATATTTAAATTTCAATACACAAATCAGGTTTTTATGGATTATGAGGAAGCTGAAATGAAAATAGAAATGGAACAGCACTGAAATTTTTAATTTGAGAAGTCATTTTATTTTGATTTTGTTTCTTTTCTTTGTTGTTGTTGAATAATAATTTGATGTTATCAATTCATTAATAATAATAATACAATACAGTTCATTAATGTGTACATAGTAGGAAGTAATTCCATTCCACCTCACATAGATTGTGATTTCTTCTGATGAACATGCAGGATGGTGTGGAGGGGGGTCACCATCCATTGTCCCCTCAGACACACATACATGCGGGCTGCTCAGATTCATGGGGACCCTAATAAAGCAGCGCTGAAACCAGGACACAAGACACAAATACGCCCAGTAACGTCTCAACACTCCATACATCCTACTGCAGTGTTATGGAGACGACTTCCTGATATTTTATTTTCCCATGAGACAACCTCCAGAGCAACATGCAGTCTCTCCGCTCCATCTCCATCACCCGAGCTCCATCTCCCTTCGTCTCTCCTCAGATGCAGCATGAACCGGGTCGTGTTTACTGCTTTAGCAGATAAAAGATGTTTCATGTTCGGAGGTTTCTGCCCTTATGGCTTGGGCGCTGGCTGCTGTTGGTGTCTGCGTGTGGACGTGTGGGTTCTCGGTGGACCCTTGCTGTGCTTGCTTGGATAAGGTTTTCGGTGGAAGCCGTTCTCCGCTGCTTTCTGCCGCCGGTATGAGGACCCTGACTGTGGATTCACCTTTTTGCATCTGAGATTTTCCAGCAATCGCCTGAAAACCATCCAGCAGCTGCACTTGACCCCACACGTTAGGGGCTCCTCACATATCTATTTTCGAAAAAACTCTTCCTCTGCAAAAGGTCCCGAACAAATAATGGAATGCGGTTAAAAAAGCAGCTGGGGCTTCTGAGCGTCAGGATGGAAAAATGAGAACGGCAAGACAAGGCCATGAACAAATGTGAATTTAAAAAGATATTTTCTGGCAGCTTAAATTACGCAGCAGCAGCAACAGAGGATTGAGAATTTACTGGAATTCTGTCGAAAGGAATAATATCGTGGCTCACAATTATTTTGCCATCCTTACACGTTTGCACCGGAAGGCTGAAGAGCGTTCTGCTCCAGTGTTCTGAAGCCTCTCTTCTAATTAATAACTAGTTAGAGCCACAACTCTATTGTCAGGAGTATATTGCCAGTAAACACTCTTATTCCGTAGGCTGTTCGACCTGACGCACCATTTGCAGCCACAGCGGCTTTCTCAGAAGGCTTTTGTACGTGTTTTGGGGAATTTCTGAGCATTCCTCGGGAAGAGCACTTGTGATTTCAGGCACTGATGTGGGACGAGAAGGTCTGGCCCACAGTCTGTGCTCTAATTCATCTCAAATGTGTTCCGTTGGGTCGATGTCAGGGCTCCCTGCCGGACAGACAAGTCCCTCCATGCCAACCTAACTCATCCACGTCTTTATGGACCTTGCTTTCGGCATCGTTGCGCAGCCATGTGAGAAAAAGTTAGGGACCGTCCCACAAAGTTGCCAGCATGGTGACCAACACAGTTCTCTAGGACACTGTGCTCCTTCCAAAATTCCCTTCTGTTTCTGGTTGTCGGAACCATCATTTTAACCCCAGTTATCTCAACAATTCTTCAAAATTCGGCGTGTGTTCTGTAGGTTCGCCGATTTCGTCCATCGAGGATCCAGGAGAAACATCTAGAGGAAGAAACTGAAACTTTTTCTGATTGTAATTCCGCGTGTTGTGCGGCCCCACGCTCTTATTAGATGTCTGAATCCCGAAATGAGAGCTGCCACGGCCGCGTCTCGGCGTCCGTAACACCGGGGGCTTCGCCGCCGCAATAAAATGACAAAGGCCCTAAATTTAAAAGCGAGATGTGGAGTATTTATGACAAGTCGGCGAATGAGCACCAGCAAACTCATCAGGTTTATGGGGGGCTTTAAATCGGTCCGTTATGGGGAAATTTATTGTTCAATCCAGCGTCGCGGCGAAGTGTTACAGAGGTTAGACAACTGGGCGATAAAAGTGCGGAGAAATAATAATCTCGGTAAGCCGCAGAACATGACCTGTAAAATGATTAGGGGGAAAAGTGACAGAAGCATTGCACGGACGCGAATTTACGGCTTCATCGGCTCGTCCGTGGACGGGGATGATCCGGGGTGAAGGAGGGTAATGGGAAAACTCGAAATCCACTGGCGATATTTACCGAGGCCTTCAGACGGGAATAAAGGGCAGCGTGGCCGGCGCCGTAAATGGATTTATATTAATCTCATCATCTCGCCGCTGTCACTGTACAGAAGAATTTGGTTTAAGGGAGGCGCTGAGAGAAATCATTTACAGAATCATCTGTAGAGGGATTCTGTGGTGAGAAGGCGTGATGGGATGGACGGCTATTTGGGGTTTTTTTGAGGCCGAGCCTCAGGACGGATGATTAAGAGAGTGAATCAGAAGTCCAGGCAATGCAACTTTAACCTTTTCCCTCCAACAGACGTGTCCATTATTAATGTTCCGCCCCGACGTTTCATCTGAGAGAGTCAACTTGACGGTTAAAATTGTACTCAGCGTCTGTTTTATTGCGGCCTTTTGGGAGAAATGGATCGTGCAGCTTATTTTTTCTGAGTAATGTTGTGCTAAAAGCTTTAAAAAAAGATCCCAGGTCGCTTCTGTGATCTGTGCTGCTGTTATTTGTGTGAAGTGATCACCGGAAATACACACACGCCAGCATTCTGCTAAAATGTTTATCTCCGTGCGTACTGTCCATCTGTAGAACTGGACCGAAACAGAAGCTGGCAGAAGCCGAGGCAGCGAGAGAAGGAAGCGTCTGAAAATTAAATCTGGTGGAAAAATGACATCAGATGCATCATGTAATGGATTATTATTATCAGTTTTAGGAATATTAGAATTGTAATTTGTTACAATTTTACCCAAACTTACCCATTTTAGAGTCTAATTTTATCATGACCATTTAAATTACTATATAAAAGAAATGTAACTAATTCATTTTAATTACTTTTGTATATTATGAATGAACTGTTCACCATTTAGAAATGTTGTAATCTGTCAGTGTTTACATTATATAGCAGTAATAAGCATTGACTACGGCCAAATTAACAACATTAAGTTGATTAATTTAATAAAGAAAATTAATACAGATAAAAACAGTGCTATCGTTGTATTTAACATTGAAGAGCGTTGAATAATGTGATGAAGCTTATGGTTGTGATGTGGCTTTCTGGTTTGGGTTACCCCCAGCTTACTGGCACAAAATGCATTTTTTTTAACTATACCTCAATGTTTCAGTTAACAAACTGAAAATTTGGTCTACAGTTATTGCATGTGATTTCTGTTTCATATACAGTACAGGCCAAAAGTCTGGACACCTTCTCATTCCACGTGTTTTCTTTATTTTCATGACCATTTATGTTGGTAGATTCTCACCGAAGGCATCAAAACTATGAATGAACACATGTGGAGTTATGTACTTAACAAAATGTGTGTTAATTCATAGTTTAGATGCCTTCAGTGAGAATCTACCAACGTAAATGGTCATGAAAATAAAGAAAACACATTGAATGAGAAGGTGTCCAGACTTTTGACCTGTACTGTATACTGTCAACAATACGCAGAGTTCACTATAATCAACTTATAATCACAGCTATAATCAACCTTTCCTCCATCTTGGTTTCAGTTCTATTCTATGGTTAAAATATATATAAAGTGAAAGTGAACCTCTAAGATGGATTCAGACACAGTTTACAAACACGCAGATCCTGCTGTTGTTGGGTTCGGTCCATGGCCCTGCGGGCTGCAAGTCCAAGCGGTTACGGTGATGCGGCTTTAACACATGCAGGGATCAGCACTATCTCAAGAGGGCGGACACTGGAGTTCATACGGAATCATCTGGAGGTCTCTGGGGTTATGGATGTGCCCTGGAGGACAGGAGGTCGGTGCTGGGCGGGGTCACAACGCCTCTCTGAGGCCGGGGAGGAACGGGCCTTGATGTTTGACCAACAGAGTTGGTCTTTACTGAGTCAGAATCAGAAAACTTTATTATTCCCGAAGGAAATTGCTTACTGACATTGGCCTGTGTCGCTTTTCCCATCTACATTCACCAGGGACACATGAAGTTCACCTTGGTGCTGCTGGGTAATTTTTACTGTCAATTTTACAACTGCAATTCACAACAAATATTAAACACAGAAATGCATGAAACTAGAATTACCAACCCGGCTGTGTATACAAAACTTCAGCTCAACCATCGTGACCTTGACCTTTAACCTTTGTCCACCAAACGCAAATAAGCTCACCCATGCGTCCAAGTGTGCTTTTGTGCCAAATTTGTTCAAATTCCCTATCAGCCTTCCTGATGTGTCGCGTTCAAATGTATGTGATGTTACGGTAGCCACTATCTTTGGGTTTTACCTTCAACCCTCGGCAGAACATCCAGTCTCAGCTGGTATCATTTATAGAATCTAGGGATGTGCAGAGATCCCACTTTGTGGAAGCAAAATTATTTGTTATGAATCTGGATAAAAGTGTTTTTGTTCTTTTTGCTCCATTTTCATCATAATTAAATTATGTTTGGCGTGGTAGTAGCCTAGTGGTTAACACACTCGCCTATGAACCAGAAGACCCAGGTTCAAATCCCACTTACTACCATTGTGTCCCTGAGCAAGACACTTAACCTTAAGTTGCTCCAGTGAGACTGTCCCTGTAACTACTGATTGTAAGTCGCTCTGGATAAGGGCGTCTGGTAAATGCTGTAAATGTAAATGTAATGTAAATGTTTGCCCCATGCTCAGGGTTGCCAAATTGGGATTTTCAGGATATGCATTCAATATTATTAACAAATACAGATCAATATAAAATAATAATTACATTTGCAAATACTGTAGTGTATGCAGATTCCTCTACCTCCCTAATGGATTTTCATGAAGCTGTAGTAGATAACCCTGACTCCTTATTTACATAATGCTGTACCTCATCATGTTCTCTTCTCCTTACATGCAATGGCATGGAATTTCAGCTTGATGAAATGAGTTCTAGGATGCATTGTGTACTTTGTCGTCTCATAGTCTGAAACCTCCAGTAAAGAGCTGCAGTCAGGCTGCTCTCCTCCAGGCTGACCGTCATTGGAATTCAGTTGTGTCCCGGCGTAATAAACGTCCCCTGCGCCGCTGCTTTCGGCTCCTGATTGGCCTCCAGGCGGCTTATCGGCACGCGGCGTCTCCTCGCCTTTTCTCCACCGCGCACGGAGCCTGGCCATTACCCCCATTCGTTAGCTGCCTGCATATTACAGATCAATATTTCATGTTCGTCTGCTGCACGGTTTTACACCGGGGGAGATAAAGGCCGTCTGGGCTTCTGGCTTTTGGCCTCGTGGTTCGAATTCTTTGCATCAGGCCGCCAAACAAAACCCAACTTGTTTTTGTCGCAGTTGATCATTTTGTGTTTGCAGGAGGCAGCCGGTGTCTGATTGGGTTCGCTGTCGCCGCCACCGCCGCCGTATTTGTTCTTCCCCAGATGAGGGGATGTCAGGTCTGGTTTATTTATGGCGCTCTAATGGGGACATGGCTGAGCGGTGCGAGAGCGCCGACCTGCCGCTGTTTGACGGCTGTGATTGTCTCACTCTGCATACAGCAATATCCATAATAAAAACGCCCCTCCCCCAGGGTGTCGGCCTGGCACGAAGATTTAAACGTGACAGATGAATAATTAAGCAGCAATAAATCAGAAGTGAATCAGTGTGTGATGAGCGACGAGCAGCTCAAGGGTTCTTGTAGGTTCTAAAAAGTGAAACTTGTCATGGCCAGATGCCCAGATGCAGACGCGGGTCGAGGCCTCCTGGAGGAGTTTAGGAGTGGACTGATCAGCTTAGGAGATAAGGGAACACGAGCTTGTAGGTGAGAGCTTCGATTCGTTCGTAAAACACACTGTAGGAACTTCTGTGCAGAAAACGGCGTGAGAAATGCCGTGAGTTGCATGTGAACTTGTGAGCTGTAGTCATGAGGTAAGTAGACCTCTATACACTTTCTGTAGAGGAAGGAATTGGCTGTTTTATTGCATATATCCATGCCAGCACATATAATTAGCATACAGTATATAATATAGTTTGTACTATTATTCACTCAGATTTAGTCCAATAAGAACTACAAATCATACTAATAATTCATACTTTTGTACTCTTTTTTTTTTTGGTGACTACTGTGTACTTGTGCTTGAGTATTATTATTATACACATACTTCCTGGCTACTCTACCCACCTCGTGCCCTGGCGACAATGGCGTTAATGAGAAGAGACGTCGGGAAATGTCAGCGTGCTGGATCTGAAACGTGCCTGCATCGTACTACGAGATTATGTTTTGTTCAGTGTGTTTTCTTTCATCAGATTGCATCAGACTTGGCACGGTTTGAAAATATGCTGGAAAATATGTCGTGAGAATTCGAGGGAATTTTTTTATTTAATGGAAGTGCAGCTTTGGTAGTTTCTAATGCATTTCAACAAAATGGAAAAAAAGAACTTTTGCAATTTAATTCAAAATTGTTCCATGTAAGAAATATTGCAGATGTGCAGGTTTACATTTTTGGGGGATCCGTCACATTTTGTCTGGAAGTGCGTGTGTATTTCCTGTACATGTCAGTTTAAGGCGACGCCGGGTCGGCGGTGATTACCTTATCCAGGATTGATCCGGCTCCCCCAAATCGATGTTCAGTTTCCACCTCCTATCATCCCCGGCCCGTCCCTCCCCAGATGTTTGAAGGGCATTACACCTCGGGCGTGGTAATCCGTGGCTAATTAGCGAAAATGTTACTTCTGCGGGGACATATCATGAAATATGTGCCTTAAAAGATGGGAACGCGGGTAGTTTGTATTAACCTTTCCGCACATGTCACCGTAATATCAGCAGCGAGGAACACACGCTGGCATTTGTGTTGGTCGTGGAGACAGGATCCGTCTAAATGCCACGGCTAATGAAGCCCCCCCCCCCGATAATGACCCAGTGGCTCGGGCCTGCGTTAACCGGGCCCAGATTACGGCGGCGGGAGTCTAATCCCCGCATTTACACCCTTAACACCGGAGGAGAGCAAATGTTGGTGTGGTGGCCACGCGAGCCGTGGTCCTGCAGCGATGGAGAACATCACACGAGAGGATTACGAACTCTAGCGCTCTTCTGGAAGGATCGATGGTTCCGAACGGCGTTCCAGAACTGGATGAAATATTGATTGTGGGCTGAGAGCTGAATCTCTGATCTGTGTCTCTGTATCACACACTGGTGCTGAGTGCGAACGTGCACCAGGGTTTTCCAGGTGAAAAGGCGTGGCGCCTTTAAATCATCCCAGAAAACGCAGAGGTTGTGCTCCTCCGCTCCCCTCTCCTGTGCATAGACCCACGAATGCAAACGTCTTGGGGCTCCAGCTGCCCTCGTACGGCGCAGAACATTCCGGAGGGTTCTCACCGCCTCTCCTGCCCGGAATCATTGATCTGGAGTCTGGCTCTTATGTTTCTGCTCACACTCCTGAGCTTGACAATTAACCCGACGCAGTGATGGTGGAGGCTCCGCTCATTCCTCACCCACTCCCGGCTGTCAGCGAGGGGGCGGAGCTCCTGCCCCTCAGCAGCGGCTCCTCCGGGAACTGTGTCCCGCCGGGGACCCTCGGAGGTGTCTTAAACATACACATGCAGCATTGAATGGGGGTCATGTTGGGAGGCTTGCGATGTTCCGAGTGAAGATGTGGAGCAGGTGAGGATCCTCCGAAAGGTCCGAGTTTTCCCAGGTGTGTTGTCATGCGCTTCAAGCAGGGATTCTGAAACAGCCTTCTAATTAAAGGTAACATCTCCATATATGAAGAGATTAAACCCTAAATGAATTAGTTTGCAGGCATGTCTGCTGTCGGAAATTATTTACAATTTGGCTGACCTGCTCATTATTCAAATGGTCCTCAGTCCAACATCTGAGAATTCCTTATTAGATGCACATACAGTTTCCTGTTCATCTTTAATAAGATTAGGTGTGAATAAACTTGTAATTAGTCATTACTCCTTTTTATAAAACTTAGTTTTACTTACTTTTTGATCTCAATGCACGATGCAGAAAAGTTGGTCCACGCCTTTACTACATCAGGGTTAGGTTACTGCAACGCATTACTGTCTGGATGCTCTAGTAGGTGCATGAGTAAACTCCAGATAGTACAGAATGCCGCAGCCAGATTCTAACCAGACCAGAAAATTCGACCACATCACCTCGAAGTCTCACTGGCTACCCATCAAATTTAGGTTTGACTACAAAACTCTGTAGTCACCCCCCTGCGATCAACGGGTGCAGGGTCACTACTGGTACAGAAGGTCACAGCTGGGAGCAGATCCTTCTCATATAGAGCTCCGCAGTTGTGGAACGGCTTGCCGGTCGGTGTCCGGGACTCAGACACAGTCTCAGTGTTTAAATCTAAACTGAAGACACTTCTGTTTTCTCTGGTCTTCTGTTAAAGTCCCAGACACAGTGTCAATTATTAAGTCCACTTTATCACACAGTCCCCCTGTTAAGGACAGTGTTAAATTCACCTTAGTTAGGCTGTCCTAGTTGGGGTACCGGGCCACTGTATCACTAATACACCAGCATAACCACATAAGTTTGTACCAGTTGTAAAATGCCACCATCTGCCATTGTTTCTGTTTGTTCACTCCGAGACCAACGATGAGACCACCAGAGAGGTGCAGATGTGACGAGTGGACTGCTGCCACCACCACGACCCAGGGTCCCACCGACCTAAATGTGGACTCTTATCATCAGCAAGGACAATCTTAGAAATAATGGACTTCTTATACTTCTTAACAGTAACACTACAGTGATGCCCGCTGCACGCTCTTACTAAACCCTGGAAGCGGGTTCTCTCTGAATTACTCCTTCCATTGGTCTCTTCCATTTTTTCCTCCATGTGGGTTTTCTAGGGAGTTGTTCCTTGGTCTTGGGAGGAGCAGGCTCCGCCTGCGCCTGGGGAGGTTACTTCTGAATACGAGTAATGGAAGGTCAGAGAAGTCGGGTCACCTTGGCAGCTCTTCTGTGATGGCAAGACATTCTTGTGGTCATGTGTGTCGGGGTGGACTGGCAACATTCCGGGGCAAAGAAGACAGGAGTGGATAATCCAGTAAGAAGAGTCGTGGGGCAGGCGATAGTGAATGAGGGTCAAAAGAACAGGCAAGGGCAGGGTACAATGGTAAAGAAGGCTAGCAGCACTGTGGACAAACCAACCAATGAGCAGGCACCATAACTATGGAGCTGGAGGCTATTTATGTTTGTTGACATTATTGTTATTTCTACCATGGATTAACATAAAAAATAAGTGGACCAGGAACTGATCCCTGTGGTACGCCCTGTGTCACCTGGTTGGATTTCTGATGACTAAAAAAATCACATATAACAACTAGGAAATGTGAACGTATTTAGAAAAACACTTAATGATTGCACAGGTAAATGGGGAAAAGTGGATCTGCAGTATAAAAGCAGAACAAGTTTGCATTTGTTGTTTCTGCAAACAAGTTTACAGCCTTGATTTAATATACCAATGTGGCGGGGAACAATGCAATCTGGAACGTAATAAATCTTTTTTGGATCTCGTTTTTGGGGGATTTTCTCTTGGGTTTTAGCTGCTCAGAGGATAGGCTGCCCTCTCCTGGCCGACCAAACCCAGCATCGCCCCCCCTGCAACAGCCACCGCCGCTCCATCACACGAGCTGGGAAACAGCTCCATGGAAACAGTTTCCATGGAGGAGGCATGCATGAATCTTTACATTGATTTTCATGTCTGCTGTTTATGTCTCATTTTGCGGGATGTGAGGCATGTTGAGGAGAAGTTGTTGTGAGTGCGAGAGATTTGTTTGTGTCAAGCGCAGCCACTGCTTCCAGAAGGTTCCAGGAACAAGAGAACCTGTGGTGTCGTGTTGTGGGAATTAGAACTCGGAATTCTTTGTTTTGAGGTCAGAAGCCTTTTGGATATCAGTAGGCTAGAGGGTGGCTCAGGTGGGAGAGCAGGTAAAGCCTATAGTGCTGAACACACACACACACACACACACACACACACAGCGCTTTTTGGGTCATAGACTAGAATCAGTCAAACAGATTAAGATTAAAGAGGTCTTCCTGACAATAGGAAGCACACTTTTCCAGGTCGGAACCGCGGGTGTGTGTTTTGCACCATTAGCACTGCTGGTAATGATGTGTGTCCGACTCCTGCTGTGTGTGTGGAGGGCCGGGAGCTCCTCTCTCACCTCACACGGACTCCGGCGGCCCGGCGCGGTGGGTTCCGCGCCACATGCGCCTCCACCCGTGCAACGTCGCGGATGCACATGAGCTCCACATGAGCTCCACATGAGCTCCACCCGACTTTCCTTTTCCAGCCTGAGATGCAGCCGCATAAATGGGAACGCACAAGATGACATATGCAGGGGGGAAAAAATAAAAAGCCGATAACAAATATGTAAATTTGACAGAGCGCAGCGGCGAAGCCCGAATAAATATTTAATTGCACATTACGCTTAATGGCTGGCTGCCTGCGCAGCGAAGACGGAATTTAAGCAGACGCAGTACAAGCAGTTAGCAGAGCACCCCGCCCGAGTCCTGCCTGTTCGTCTGCAGCCCGGCAACATCACGCACGTTTCATGTAGGAGTGAAAATTAATGTATGCCGAGAGCATCAAAGTTGGTGTTCAGCATGTTCACATCAAGCGCTCCGCATCAATTACGCCAAGAGCCAAGCGCTCAACACGCTCTTGATAAGTATTCACACATTCGTTAGTTTCAGGAAAAAAAATCTTTCACCGCAAATGGTAGCAGAGGAGCGACGGAATTGTGGAAGTGTGTGTGATGCTGCCCTTTCGCAAAACACACAAATATTCACACACCGGCTGACTCCGCACGGTCAACAGGCCCACAGCTGTGGAGATCTGCGCCCTGGTGACCTTTCAAGGAAGAGTGCAGATCAATACGACGTTGGTGGAGTCAGAAAGCATGCGAGGATCCGGAGAATGCCGAGCTCTCGTCCATCAGCTCCTTCTTCAACCGTTGGCCCATCTAGACAATTAAAAAAAGAATTATCCCATCTAGAAAAACGTCTGAACACTGAGAGGTGGAAATTATATTTATTGCTCTGACTTTTAAAACCTCATGATATGTTAACTGGCTTGTGCCGGTGTTAAAGTTTGCATTAAATACTCAACAATAAAGGCACAATATAAAATGCAACCGGTCTAGAGATCTGCCTGTTCTACAACTAAATAATGTTCCCAGAATCCCTGTTTTATCCTACGTGGCAGAAATGACAATAAGCACACGGTGCACACAGTGAAATTTGTCCTCTGCATTTAACCCATCACCCTGAGTGAGCAGTGGCCACCATGACAGGTGCCCGGGGAGCAGTGTGTGGGGACGGTGCTTTGCTCAGTGGCACCTCAGTGGTACCTTGGCGGATCGGGATTCGAACCGGCAACCTTCTGATTACGGGGCCGCTTCCTTAACCGCTAGGCCACCGCTGCCCCACAAGGACATTTTTAGATCATGAAAATTGCACATGTGGATAATAAGTACAATGAAGCACAATATATGTTATTATAATAAATACAGTAAATTCTGCTCATTGTCATGCTGTCATAGTCTGAAATTCTGCTAATTGACACATTTTGGATCCCTGCACCGTGTAAGGAATTTGATTTGCTGATATCTGATCAGTTGACCGTGTTACCGTGGTAAAACACGCAGTTATGTATGTTAATATTTCATGCACAGCGGCTGAGGCGTTGCTATTTTCCTGTTCATGTGGACACACAGGATGCATCGATCCATTTTTAAAGTGTAATTAGATATTGTCAGTAAAACATCTAGCCGAGCCGCGACCGGCCCTATTAAAACCCCGCTCACTCCTCCGGCTTTGGCAGGAATCTCTGGCAGCTGGGGTGAGCTCTTTTGAAGTTGTGAACCCTAATTTGTTTTCCTCAGTACGCTGCCAAACAGAGGTTTTTCCCTCCCCGTCTTTTCAAGCTCCCGGTGGAAAAAGTCAATTCACCGGGATTCACTCAGCGGGAAGGAGCTTCACAGGAGCCCCCGGGGGGGACGGCGGCAACAGGTGAGGGCACCTGTGAAACACCAGAACGCTCTAATGATGCCGCGTCAAAGGTCGTGACCCCTGAGCCGAGCCTCATTACCAGTCCATATTTTTATGCACCACGCAGGCAAATGAGGTGATGCAAGGCTGCACTCGAGGTGTACAGTAGAGCTGAAGGCACTCACCGCCGCGCGTGATGCAGGAAAATCTGCCAAAAGGGCTGAATCTGTCCCCGAACGCGCCGGGTCCCTCGGCTCCTCGTCCAGACAGCATTAGTGCAAGTTGCCATCTGTTTGCATTGGAGAGATGCTGTTCGTATGAACCGTTACTGCCATTTTTTGGTACTTTTGGTACAGTGCAGGACATTTACTACGGAGGTCATGCATTTTTGCGTCAAAGTAAGTCCCATAAAGTCAGCTAGCCTTCAATTTAATGAACTAAAATAGCATTTGGAGATTTATAAAAAAAAAAATGAAAGTGCATCATACATTGAGCGATGCTGTCATTAAAAAAAGCTTTATTTTTTTATGCAAATGTCCCAACATCTCCAGATAGAAGAGACGTCCTGTTGTGCCAAAACTTTTTTTTTTGCCCACTGGGTTGGCAGCTCCTCAGTAGCGCTGTTAGTCCGTGCTGTTCCTGGACCAAAAACAGGGTTTTCAAATTAATTCCACTGCTAATATGTTGAAAACCAGGCAGCGCTGTCTAGTGGCGCTTCCTTATATGGCGCTGAAGGCCTAAACACCTTCTCAGCATGGACAGTCGAGGGTTTGGCGACTTGTTTCATGAAAAATGCATCGATCCGAGATAAGAACTTCTTTTCCTTCGGACCCCCGTTTAACCCCACAGTAATACCGATTCCACCGGACCTACGCCGGCACCTTGCCGCCCTGCAGATTTAACCTTCTGCAGAGCCGGCGGCGGAATAAAACTCCGGATGAAGCCCACAGCGCAGGTCGGCCGTGCACAGTCGCGGTGGCGACACCACGATGTTCTCTGGCTGCAGCCGTGTTTTTCTCGACGTGTTCGAACGAATGAACGCTCCAGCCAGGGCCCCGTCAAGCACACAGGAAATGAACAATCAGGGCGGCTTTTACTTTGGAAAAGCCTCAGATCGCCATGGTAACAAAAACAATATCCATCTCCGGGCCCCGCGTGCACTTTCTATTGTGCACGGCAGCGGGAACCCAAGTGCGGCCAGGATAATGGCCTATAACAGAGCTCTACAGGCTCCTGGAGCACAGTGCCGCCGCCGCCGCAGTTTATTTTCGGCGAAAAGGGATCTGCAGAATAAAGTTCGTCATCTGATTTCAATTTCTGAAGCGCCGCTCGAGACGAGCTCCGGAAAAACAGGTACCTGGCGCAGCAGGGAGATCCCAGCACCACGTGCAGCAAACACACACATCTCGAGAGACCTTATCACACCTGTGCAGTGTGGTGTGCAGGATCAAATGTTCTGGAATGTTCCACCTTTAGTTGTCTAAAGTGTGCATCCAGGCTGGCTTGATGTTCTGAGGGCTTCTGGTCCGTCTTGGGTCTAATGTCGTTTCTATCAATCAGAGATATTTCATTGACATGGACGGATGACGCATACGGCATAATATTTAATTATTCATGAAATAAGTTCTCTTTCATGCATAAAACAAAACAGTTAAATATCTGATGCAATGTGACGTGATGCGATCTGGCAGCGCCATCTAGTGGTGCTTCCTTATAGGACACTGAAGGCAAAATAACTGACCACGCCTGCATATCTGTGTGCCATTATACCCTGTAGAATAAAACCGGAGGCTCAAGCCTGTGCAATAACGGACACGAAGGAGCGGTAAACCTAGCTTTTCATTCCCTTGGCTTCTCTCGGCAGTGTGCAGAGCAACCACGAATTTCTGGAGAACGATCTCATCAAACATCTTTCCACTGTACGATCCTTCGAGAAAGAAGGACCTCAGCAATAACCTCCGTAGAGTAGGTGTCTCCAGACTTGTCCATTCATCCTGCGTACTGAGAGAAGCATGTTCGGATGCTGATTTATGGCGCGGGGCGTAACGTAGGCGGTTGCAGGCTTCTCCGCTGGTGGTTTTTCCTCCATGCTGTTATTTTTTGCCGAGTGTTGATCTGCTGTGTGAATTATGTAGATGGGTAGTTTCCCCCACGGAGAGTTAAATCCCTCATTCTCAACCTCATTTTTCACTGCTCAGGACATGCCAAATTTAAGCAGCGTATTTTAAAATATTTAACTGTAAAAATAACTTAAAAAAAAGTCGCCCGACCCAGTTTCCCCTGGTTGCTCCACGATCGGAAAACAACGCTGCGCGGTTCATCCTCAGCTCCATTCAGATGGATTTTGTCGTGGATTTGGAACTGGACTCTGTGTTGCTGGTGGTGCAGGCGTCTGGTGTCAAGTGCAGCTCTGGAGGACGAGAGTGGAGGGAAGGCGGGCAGATGGCCCGACCTGAGGGCGTCCAGACCGGTCCTTCAGGGTGGACAGGATCACGCCTTTCATCTGGAGGTGCAGCAAATCCCAGATTCCTGCAGGGTTTCAGGCCCACTTGCTACTATAAATCTACTCAGGACTCTTCTTCTGCACCAATGGGAGGTCAGGTGACAGCTTTTCATTGGACTGAACGTGCGTGCAGCTCACCTCACGTTGCATTGCTGCAACACAATATGAAGTGAAGATTATTGATTGTCTGGTTACTATGGCGCCCGTTACAAGTGAACAGTCAGTGGAGAAGCGGGAATATTGGACACGTCTGAGGATCTGTGTGAATTTGACTAGATGACCAGGTCAAAGCAACAGCACCACTTCTGAGATCCTCCTGGTCTCACTGGAGTGGTTTAAATCTTGTGGCTATTTAGATGTTGCCGTTCAGAATCAAAATCAGAATCAGAATCGTCTTTATTGGCCAAGTATGTACAAGCACATACAAGGAATTTGATTCCAGTTGATGGTGTCTCGCAAGTAGAGAGCAGAAGAAAACAACAACAACAAGGTGTAAGGACGATTGTAAGTGTTATTTGTACAAGTTGTAGAATATGTTAATATATGTTTTATAAATATATATACAGAATATAAATATATGTATGAATGTACATAGGTCTATAAGGTCATTATAATAGGTCATTATCAAAAAATGATAATAAATAAAATAAAAAATCGACTGATGTGAAAGTGTCATTGTGTCACAGAGCACACGGTGACACAACGAAATGTCTCCTCTGTATTTCACCATCACCTTAGTGAACAGAGGGGAAGCAGTGTTTATGGACCTCGGGGATTTGAACCACTGGGATCTCCGCTTACGAGTTGGTCTTCTTACCCCCTAGGCCACCGCTATTCACGCAGAGTTCGGGGGGGGGGGGGGGGGGGGGGGTGTCACACAATCATAAGCACATTTAACAACATAATCTGAAGATGTATTTATTACAAGTGCACGAATCAGAAGTCACATGATGCACATTGTTACAGGCCATAAGTTTAAAGGTCAGAGGAAATGTGGGGGTATTAAAATAATCACTGCTGTAAAGATGGCTTTCGGGAATTTGTGGGCCACTTAGAACCGAGGCAGGGCCTTTAAAATGAATAAGGATCCTCCATAAATACCAGTACAAATGCTCCTGCCGTATCCGACGGGCAGCGCATTAGCGCCGGATTAGATCATTTCTTTGTGCGTGAACTCGAGCCCCAAAGAAATCTGTCTGCTGTCAGTCAATCTGGAAACTCTTGACCTCGCCCGGCAGACCTTTGGTTCATTTTTATTCATTTTGGGGCCAACTGGCAAGAAAAAAATAATAAATGAAAAGCTGAATTTGAAATGACTGCAGGGCAGTGAACCACATTTCTATCGATTTTACAGAAAAGCAGGATAACCGAGTTGCGTTTTTTACGAGCCCATCAAGTCCACGGCGTCGTTAAAAAGCGATAATTAATACACAGAATCTTTTAAATGTCAGTCTGTATTGAGTTAGTACTGTAGTACCAGGAAGACACTGAAGTCCGTGGTTCCGCGTCCAGTGTGAAACGCTGATGGACTTTCAGAGTCCCTCGGAGACACATGAATTCTTCAGAGATCCCAGTGATTCAATATCTGCACGTTTCCCCACCTCAGAACAGCCCACTTGATGGAAAACTACAGAGAATCCGGGTTTGTGGTGTTTACGATTCCCAGATCCCTGAAATTCAGGCAAACAACATTAATAATCAAGTCGTAAAAAAATAACGCAAGAATATGCCGCTTTGGTGCAGTAACTGGCAGCCCACGCCCACCAGCATGATCAGGCCACGCCCCTGGGAGGCTGAGGGACCTGTGGTCCATGGGGTCTGACAAATGTGTCTGATGAACACATCATCTGATGAATGCGTATTACTCTAAAGGTGGTAGTGGCCTAGAGGGTGACACACTTGTCTCTCAATTTGAAGACCCCAAAGTCCCAGGTTCAAATCCCACTTACTACCATCGTGTCCCTGAGCAAGACACTTAACCCTGTGTATCTCCAGGGGGGGACTGGCCCTGTAACTGACTGTAAGTCGCTCTGGTAAATGCTGTAAATGTAAATGTAGAGGTGATGATGGGGCAGTGGTGGCCTAGCGGTTAAGGAAGCGGCCCTGTAATCAGAAGGTTGCCGGTTCGAATACGAGCCGCCAAGGTGCCACTGAGGTGCCACTGAGCAAAGCACCGTCCCCACACACTGCTCCCCGGGCGCCTGTCATGGCCGCCCACTGCTCACTCAGGGTGATGGTTAAATGCAGAGGACAAATTTCACCGTGTGCTGCGCTGCAGTGTTTCACGATTACAATCACTTTTGGCTTAAACTGTGCAGGAAGCTGACGGCTCAGCAGTAACGGGGTGTCATGGTGCAGGGGAGCGTCGGGCTTCATGGATGTACCGCGGCTTGTTGCACGTTGACCTCTGTGTTCAGCACGTCAGGGGCTGCTGAGCGAACGGAAGGTTGAATAAACGCAGAATTCACCCCGCATGCATCAGGGCGATGTTCATTATCCTCCTGTTCAGATCCTCCTGAGCCTGATTAGGGTCAGACTGGAGTTGAGAAGGTTCTGGCAGGAGGCCCTCCAGGACCAGGACAAGAGAACGTTCTGCTTGAAGTCCACTGCTCAACAGCAGCTCAACCGATACGGATATTATACGAATACGGTCATTATTTGCCAGAGTTCGGCAAGGTTCAGCATTGCTAAATAGTGCGGCTCGGGCAACTTGATGGTCTTTGGTGCTCATCCCGAGGATCTCGCCAAAGATGTCTTCACAAAGCAGCTGAACGAATTCCAAATCCATCCCTCACACGCCGCCGCACTCATCAATACTTCCTGACATTTATTATAGGGTCCGCGGTCACCTGGCACTTGAATCAGGCCAGCAACTGAGGTGTCACCTGAGGTGTTGTGTTGGGCGGAGGTGGAAATAGCTGCTTCGTACTGCAATAAAATCACTTTGTTGATATTGTGGCAAACTTGACAGGAGAGCAAAATCATTGCTTCAATTATAGTTTTTTTCCCAAAAATAGCCACAAGCGCCATTTTGGCATTGGCTGTGTCGGTGTGAAGTCGTTGCTTTGTGGTTTAATATCTTTAAAAAGAATTACGAATTCATTCATACCCTTTTGCCAGGAGCAAATAAAGAAGTCAAGTAAATGTTTGATGAAATATCTTCGTCAATTAAACTTTATGACTGGATGAAATCAAGATGTAAATGCTGGTCATGTGATGTTATCTCCTGTGTCTCCCATCCGGTTGCAAAGATGACATCACTTCCACAATCCGCATTCACAAAACTAATTATATTTCAGAATGCTTGTGGTGGGTTATAGGTATATGGTGCCGGGTTATAGATATATGATGGCGGGTTATAGATATAAGGTGGTGGGTTATAGATATATGTTGGTAAATTATAGATATATGGTGGTAAGTTATAGATATATGGAGGCGGGTTATAGATATATGAAGTGACGTGAAGTGATTGTCACTTATGCAGCACAGCACACGGTGCACACAGTGAAACGTGTCCTCTGCATTTAACCCATCACCCTGAGTGAGCAGTGGGCACCATGACAGGCGTTCGGGGAGCAGTGTGTGGGGACGGTGCTTTACTCAGTGGCACCTTGGCGGATCGGGATTCGAACCGGCAACCTTCTGATTACGGGGACGCTATGGTGGCGGGTTATAGATATATGGTGGTGGGTTATAGATATATGGTGGCGAGATATAGATATGTGGAGGCAGGTTATAGACTAATAAAAACTAAAATGACCGCTTGATGCAAAGACAAACTGAAATTAACAAAGACCACCAAAAACAACTATAGGATGTTTACATCTAGAGTCGTGGCTAAAAGTTTTGAGAAAAGTTTTCTGCTTCAGTGTTTTTGTCAGTTGTTTCTGTGGCGTATTGAAGTATAATTTTCAATTCAGTGGAAATGTTTTTTTTTTTTTTTTTTTTTTTTGGGGGGGGGATTAAGTTCATTTTCATGGCAAAGAGGAACTTTGCAATTCATTGATCAATCTTCATAACATTATGGAGTATATGCAAATTACGCAGCACAAAACTTTTGGCCTCGACTCTTTTTTTTTCCAACTGAAAACAGACGACAAAAAAAAAAAACTCCAAACTCCAAAACCTTGATATACACATAGAGAGAGAGAGAGAGAGAGAGAGAGAGAGAGAAACATGTTGTGCGTCGATGCTGGATAATTTGACGAGTTTTTGAAATGAATCCCCGCTGTGATCTGACTTCAGGCTTTAATTGCACGTGGTGGTCGAGCGTCGGCTCTTTAATCAGGTGCATGAATTCCTAATGAAATCACAGACACGCCGGAACTGGAGTCGCTTCAGACCATCGGATCCTTTGTTAAGTGTGCGGCGTATCCTCATTAAAACGGGGACATGGATCTCCATTAGAGCCTCTTTGTCAGGGTAATGTGTGTGTTGTTTACTTCAAACAAACCTTCACACACACACACACACACACACACACACACATGCACACACGCTGTGCGTCTGCTTACATATTTATTCATCCAGTCGGCGCAGATTGCACGTATGGAAATGAAGGCCTCGGGGGCGCCGTTGCGCAAGACCTCTGTGGCCTGGTGGATTATGGGAATAAAGAAATGAACGGGGTCGGCCTGGATTGGCATTCCAGGAAATGAGGTTGAACTCAGAAGACCATAACGAATGAATCACAAGATGGATCGTCGGTGGCTGTGTGAAACACACAAAAGGTCAAAGGTCAGGAGCAGCACGCCCTGCCATGTTGCGTGATCGCGATGGCGCCGAGGTCACGCACGTAGCGGCGAGGTGTGAAGGTCGGTGGAAGTGCGTTACTCATCCTCGGGCGGGGCGCCGCAGCTGCAGACCTCACTGTGTGGCCACTGAGTGTTTTCCCGCCGTTTGGTGAAAAATGGGTGGGTTTAATGCCCCCCCCCCCAAGGGCCTCCTCTTAAAATGCAGCAGCGCCTCGCTAAAACCAGGACGAATATTAATCATATCTGCTAACGAGGCGGCACACATAATAAACGGCCAGCGGAGCGGCGCTTTCTCTCCCAGGCCCCCTGCAGGCCGGGCCGCGCCCTGCGGGGGGCGGCGACGCGAACAGACCCGCCAGCCACCGCTCAGCAGACGCAACCTCGACCCCGGTGACCCGGCGGGAGGTCAGCTGCTGGTGACGGGCGATTTACATAACGGCGCCTGGCGTCCGGAGGACATCAGAACGCCCCCCCCTTCGCCCGCCTCGCTGGTTCCGGGCCGCGCCGCAGCTGGTTTCCTGGATCGTGGCGGCGCACGTGACCTTTCTCCGGTCATCGCGCCAGGCGGCAGCGTGTTTACATCCAGACTGTCACGGTAATTCACGCCGCAGTCTGGAGTCAAAGGTCAAATCATCTGACCCCTGTAGTGGAATGGGACGCAGAGGTGCCACATTAACAAAAAGTAGAATGTAATTAACATGAAAATCAACTTCAGCTCAGAAACATAGGTGAGAGCAGACGGAATTTATTGATTCAGGCATGTTTGGAGGCAACTGGAATTGGGGGCAGTGGTGGCCTAGCGGTTAAGGAAGCCGCCCCGTAATCAGAAGGTTGCCGGTTCGAATCCCGATCCGCCAAGTTGCCACTGAGCAAAGCACCGTCCCCACACACTGCTCCCCGGGCACCTGTCATGGTGCCCACTGCTCACTCAGGGTGATGGTTAAATGCAGAGGACAAATTTCACTGTGTGCACCGTGTGCTGTGTACCACATGTGACAATCACTTCACTTTATAAAGGAAGCGGCCCCGTAATCAGAAGGTTGCCGGTTCGAATCCCGATCCAACCGTCCCCACACGCTGCTCCCCGGGCGCCTGTCATGGCCGCCCACTGCTCACCAAGGGTTAAATACAGAGGACACGTTTCACCGTGTGCTGTGCTGCAGTGTTTCCCATGAATACATGACTGGCTCAAAAACAGGTGTCGTAGTCGAACAATTGGCCTTGCGTGATTAATACTTTTACGAATCCTCTTTATGGCCATCGTGCAAGAAAGATCCAGACCTGGATTGAAAGCGAACCGGTTTATTTATTTTTTCCTGCCTCCAAAGATGTGTACAGTAGGAGGATTGACTGATTGATTGATTGTGTGTGTGTGTGTGTGGGTTTGTTGGTTGGTTGGTTATGGGTGTGTGTGTGTGTGTGTGTGGGTTTGTTGGTTGGTTGGTTATGGGTGTGTGTGGGTTTGTTGGTTGGTTGGTTATGGGTGTGTGTGTGTGTGTGTGTGTGGGTTTGTTGGTTGGTTGGTTATGGGTGTGTGTGTGTGTGTGTGTGTGTGGGTTTGTTGGTTGGTTGGTTATGGGTGTGTGTGTGTGTGTGTGTGTGGGTTTGTTGGTTGGTTGGTTATGGGTGTGTGTGTGTGTGTGTGTGGGTTTGTTGGTTGGTTGGTTATGGGTGTGGGTGTGTGTGGGTTTGTTATGGGTGGTTGGGTGTGGCCAGTACTCCAGGACGGGTTCAGAGTAAGAGGACTGAGATGGTTTGGAGTGGATTCCTGGATTGGACAGGCAGGGCGGAGGCTGACAGCCGGACTGTTGATGGATAAACGAACACGACGACGGGATGTCGTCCGCGCCGCCGCCCATCCCTCACCCCCCTTGTGACGGGCCGATGTACAAGTCACGTTCCGAACCCACGGCGGTTCTAATGCGTTTTTAATTTGCGGGAAGGGTGTGGAAGGTGCGGTGGCAGTGGGACCCTAATTACCTGCCACTGCAAGCATCGCTCACCGTAATGAGGGAGTCCCTCTCACTTCGGCCCACACATTAAAACTCTAATTAGCCAAAGCTGTCTCAGGAACCCGGCAGGACGCGGCCGAGTCCGCACCGTCTCTGGTGTCCCGGATTCCCGCCTGATTTCATCACTGGCTGCGGAGCTCAGAACATGCGAGCATCTGTAGAGGCAGCTGAGATGGTGTCTACTGCGAATGCGTGAATAATAGAAACGTCCCTGAGAGATTCTGCCCGGGACCGTACCGGCGAGATGAACAGCTCCGTCTTCTGTAATAAACGAGAGAGGACAGACGAGGATGGTCATATATAGTATTTATTTACATATTTCTTTTGAATCTATGTACAGATCTTTGAATGGAATTGCTTTATACACAACTTCGTTTCCAGAACATCTCAGCGCTGCTTCCTCTGGGACTTCTCGGCGGCTGTGGATCAGTTTGCATCGTATCCTTTTATTTATTTAGTTATTTATTTCAACGCTTTTTCTCAGCAGAAAATAAGAAACAAAGCGCCACTCGACTGACTGAACCGGAATCGGCTCCACGCGACCCTGGAGATGAAGAGCAGGAGAGCGGAATAAAACCAGGTTAAGACACCACGCTGCACCCATAAAGTCTTGAAATTGGAGATTAATTATGGCGCAAAGGTTCAAAGTGAGAAGGTTCCTCTCTCATTTCACATCACCTTTAAAGAAAAATAAATATCTGTGATGGAATCCTCTACTTCTATATTAGGCACAACTTAATAGGCTCATGTAAACAGTTCATAAAAAAAAAAAAAAAAAAAAATATGATTTTTTTTTTTTGTTTTTTAAAAGCTGATTTCAGAGAATAAGCGTTCTTTAGAAATAGAATGAGAAGAAAATAGAGAAATCTGATGCAGGTTCTGGCATAACCACGTTCATCAGGTCCACAGCCCAATTACAGTCACGTTAAGGTCGAAAGATCAAATGGAAAAAAACTGAAAGGTTAAAGGTCATTTTGAGGATCTACCCAAATAAATATATGTGTGTGTTTTGTCACTGTAGCTAAATTTCAACCAGGTCCCTGTTTTTAAAAATTGCCGATCGGTTCCTTCCGTTGACCCGAAGGCCGCTGCTGGAGCCCCGCCCACCCGTTTAAAGACGTGCGGCAGCCACATTAAGGCAGATTCGTAGCTCCGCCCCGTATGTTGAGGGCGTGTCCGTGATCGTTTCGCGGGGAACAGAGCTGAGGTAGTGCGATCCGGTGGATTATTGCCTCTACAGTGACTCGGCTGCCGCGGAGGAGTCTGTGGTCCGGTTGTGGAACGAGTGTTTTGTCAGGACTCGCGTGCACGCACACACACACACACACACACACACACACACACACACACACACACTGTAGTTAATGAGCAGCTCCGCCATTTTACGTCTAATTAGTGAGAGATCATGAACTTAGAACGCAGTTGCCTAGAAACCTGACGACGGAGACAGATGAAGAGTTTAAAGGTAAAGAGGCGGGGTCACGGTGTCGCCATAGAAACATGGCTCAGTGACGGAGTAATGAGGGTTTGTGTGAGTATTAGGAGTAACGGATAAGACACGGCGGGTCCTCCTCTGTTGTTGTAGGCATGGAGCCGGGGCGGGGCAACTTGTCGCTCCACGTGGTCGCCGCCCTCATCTCTTGTAGTGGTTGGGCGCGTCAGCGAAGGCGAACTTCAACCGGTACGCTTCGGCCAGGAGGACGCTGACTTCCTCGTTGCCCCAGTGCATTGTGGGTAGGTTCTGCAGCAGGATCATGAGCCCCTGTGGGAGATGAGAACCGCAGAAGGAAATTGGTGAGCAACACACACGGAGAAACTGTTGCCAGGGGCAACCGCGATTCTCGCCTTATAAAGAGAAGGGGCGGAGCCTCCTCCCCACCTGCCTATTTCATCCAGACCACAAGCCATTAAACTTTCAATCATCCAGTGCGTTGTTTCTGCCCCGCCCATGTCTCTGTTCGGCATCGGCGTGACCCCCAAGTACAGCGAAGGGGACGTAATTCACCCCTCGCCGCCATCCGCCGCCGCAAGATGGAGAGTCAATCAGGGCATTAGTGGCTTTAGTGGGGCGCTGCAGCTCCATCTCAGAGACTAATTCAGCACCCGGCGCCGTGATGAAGGCGAGGCGCTCTGTTCAGAGCTCCATCAGACACCACCCACCAAACCGCCCGTCAATCACCGCCGACCAATCGCACCCTCACGTCATGACCTGGGAATTTTCCAGCGCTCAAAAATCCCGTAAATCTTAAAACAAGAAGTTTATTTTTATCCGCCGTCAGCTGCTCTGAATCTGCCAACGGCACAGCAAGCAACACCGGCGCAGGTGGAGAAATGAGAAGGAGACAAATGCGTCTTTCTGTAGTTAACACGGCGAGGACGTGAGCGGGGGGGGCCGAGCATTAGCATTCCGAACGCTCACCGCCCGCTCTCGTCCGGATTCGATAAGACCGAACGGAATAGAAGAATTCCATACAGAAATAAACCAAAGAGGACAACAAGCATGTTGTTCTGGTCGCACACGTCTCCACCCTGGAGACTCTACCAAGACGTCACACGAGGGACGTGTCACTAATGTCACATTCGCCGATGAGCACTCAGCCATCAGTACTGACAATAAAAAGCACAGTCTACAGCACAGTACGTCAATGCGGCGACGTCAGCGAACATTTTACCCATATTCATTTTTACTAATTAATTTCCAGGACTTTTCAACTACTCAAAAAAAACTAAATGACCAAAAAAAAAAAAATTCTAATTTACCAGAAAATTGCTAAACTCGTGACAACCCTGGAAAGCTTAACTTAAACTCCACGTTCACGCAGCTCATCGTGTTCCCGGCGTAGATGATCAGCTGTAAATCATTCATTCAAAGGAGATGCGGCTCCTTGGAATATGGAAGCAATGCACACCGTAGCACGCGACGCGGTTCCCTACGTAAAGCCAGCAAAGATGCTGCAGACCTGCGGCAGTTTTAAACGCAGAAAAGCGTTTCTCGCGCGGCCTTCATGTTATACGTTCACGTTTCAGATTTCAGTGACTTTTCCAGAACTTTAAATGTTTATTTCGTATTCCAGAACTTTTCAAGGCCTGGAAAATTCTCTTAAACAAGCGAAGGAACCGTGAACACAGCAAATATGACAGCCCTTAACGTTCTGAAGGGAAGAACCGAGCACCATTTTAAAGGACCAAAGTTACGATACACAGCAGCTAAGCCAAAAATCACAGAACGTAACTTGCTTAAAGCATCTAGATCTGCATAAAGTGTCCTGCTTCTACAACATTTATACAATGATGTACATATGTGACACTGCCCTACATGTTTCTCAAAATTCACCATCTCTTCTCGGTACCTAGAAGTTCGGAATGACACGAAACGTTTCAGATCACGTTTGGGCTGGAATAAAATCTCGTTTGTTCCTCTGCCCATCGACGTGCAGCTAAATGAACATGCAGAAATGATAGTCCGTTCCCCGCTGGTTCTCCAGCGCGGATTCCATCTACGCCTCGGCTCATGAATATTTACAGGCTGCAGCTAATAATGGAGTTTGGATCCACATCCCGGGCGAAAATTCAGAATGGAAACCACAGGAGAGCAACACCAACACGTTCCTCCACCCTCACATTCTGCAGCAGTATTTAGAGGTTAAAGGTCACGTCGTGTTCAATTAGCCCATCAGTCAGAGCAACAGATGTCCTCAATCGAAGCCGCAGCATAAACGTCACGTTATTACCTTAAGTGTCACTTCTAATGACCGGAGTCGTGTAAGCGCCACCATCATTCATCAGCAGAGACATGATATCCATAACATCCGACTCTAATTAATACATCAAGATGATTACCGAAGTCCTCTGAGGGAGGAGGCATCTAACGGGCCTGTGAAGGTGGTGGTGAGGCGAATCCCAACCCCGGAAGCCCAATCCCTGGCTGGGAAGAGTCATTCCGCTACCGTCCAGGCGTGGCCTTCTGTAACTGTGCACTCAGTGGCGGCCTAGCGGCCCCGTAATCAGAAGGTTGCCGGTTCGAATCCCCGATCCGCCGAGGTGCCACTGGGCAAAGCGCCGTCCCCACACACCGCTCCCCGGGCGCCTGTCATGGCCGCCCACTGTTCACCAGGGGTTAAATACAGAGGACACATTTCACCGTGTGCACCGTCACACTGTGCTGCCGTGTATCACTATGACAATCACTTCACTTTTCTTTCTTTTCCCTCCTGCCTGGTGCAGGACTCCGGGTGGTAAGGTCACCGTGCGAGGTCACCGTGCACCCGGACCTTCGACCGTTGAATTTAGACCAGTTCACGCGCACGCTTGTACGATATTTGAAGAAACTCCCCGTTGCGGCTCGCGAGGCATTACGAAAAAAAAAACAAAGCACCTCGCTCCGCTCGGAACCTCCCGCAGTCCTCCTGCTCATTATTCTGGAAGAAGCAGCAGCAGCTCGGCATCTCCGGCCGATCTGCCGCATATGTTAATGCTTCTATTTGCCTTAATACACCGAGGCGGCACTTCATCAAGAGCGCCGCGGCTATAATTACCACAAAGCAGCCGAAGTGATAAAGCGGTGATAATCGGCCCACATTAGCATAGCGCCCCGCTCACGCCGCGCCCATTGTGACCCCCGGCGCCGAAAGAGCCGGCCAATCAGTGGGAGGAACGTGTCCCGACTTCAGGAGCCGGCTCTTTGCCGCGCACCGCTCGCGGTGGCCTCTCCTGTCGGTTTAATTCGGCCCGTTATCTTGTCCGGAGTGATTGAATTCTGTTTTCCCACCTGAAACGGCGGGACCCCGCCCGATTGTCCTCCGCCACCGCGTCGCGCGCAGATAACGGCCGACAGGCGACTCAATTATTTACCGCCGCCGAGGCGGAGAACGAGACGGCCGCTGCCGATAAACTGGCGGCTTGGCGACGGCTGTCTAAGGACGGCCCGGAGGCAAAAACAAACTTCATTTTCCTGCTTTCTTTGGGGCGGGGCCTGATTGAGACGACTTCGTCTCCTCGATCAAGCCGTGTCTATCGATTAGCCGCCGGTGAATGGCGGCGCACTCCATCACGAGCAGGCCCCGGTTGCGGGGCCTCAAGCACCCACGCGGTTAGCGGGCGCGGGGCCTCGGTCGATCGCCGGGCACTCCTTCTAAGCGGCTTTGTTTATCGCGGGCGCCGGTAAGTTCGCCCGGCGCCGGGCGCCGCGACCGGGGGGAGGTTCTAATTACTTCCAGGATATTAAGTCTCGTGTCTCGCACTCGCTCACACGGAGCGAGCTGGTGCCACACGGGCGGCACTCCATCAACAAACTGTATTAAGGGCCGGCCTGTCGGCCGCGGCCGCCGCGCCGAAGGACCATCCATCAGCATCGGCGCTTTAAACGAGGCTCCACTCCGAGTTCGGACGAAATTACACGTTTTTTTTTTTTTCCCTTTTCTTCTGACGAATGGGAAGGGCGTCGTATTAATCACGCACCGTCCCATCCCTCAGCGCACAGGCGCTAATAGAATCAACACGATAGCTCCGTATCGGCGGTTACGGACCCGCGGCTCACCTACGGTAATTAAAACAAGGAGACGTGCCCCTTACAAAATCCATAACATTTTTAAAAACTTTTAAAGCGTTTTTTTTTTTTCCACTTTTTATTTATTATGTTTGACCGAGACTTTTATAAACGCCGACGGAAGGCCCGGCTACGGGCCTTAACAAGATGGCTGCCGAGCGGCGACCTCCTCTCCATCTGAAGAGGCGAGTCGCGGGACGCATGGAAAACGACGACTTGAGCCGTTAAGAGGCCGCCGGCGCTCATTTCCCATTCTCCCGCGGCGGGCGCGGCGCATTCTAAACGGACGTTTAATCACAGCGAAGCAGCTGACATTTAAGCCGCGCCGCACATCTGACAGTCACTTAATTGAGGAGTCGGCCAGTGCGGTGCTCTTCCGGTGACACCCAGCGCCTCTCTATTTACACCAAACTAATGGCTTTGTGTCCGGCGCCGAATTAAGAGGCGAAATTAACTTTTCCCCCAATTCCCCATCACGCCATTAGCCAGCGCAACAGCATTTAGTGACGAGCGCGGCGCGGCCATCAGATCGGATCTGGAGAGAAGGCCTCGCGCCCCTTCCACGACAAATGGAGAGTTTGTCGACTCCCAAGTTCTTCACCCTGGCGGTGAATCCATTTAGTTTGGCTGCTTCAACCACCGGAATTGGAACAAGACAGAACATAAAGTGGGCAGATCGCCCACGTGGGGCTTTTTAATTCCGCTGCACAGTGAATGCAGATATAGATGTGTATCCCCCCACATCTATATTTACACTATTCTCTCCTAACAAAAAAGGTTCAAATTAATGTTAAAATGTGTTTTTCAAGCCTGAAGACCAGAGACACAGAATATAGACATATATGGTACAGATACAAGTCTTTTGTACATCACATTTACAGCATTTACCAGACGCCCTTATACAGGGACAGTCCCCCCTGGAGCAACTTAGGGTTAAGTGTCCTGCTCAGGGACGTGATGGTAGTAAGTGGGGTTCGAACCTGGGTCTTCTGGTTCATAGGCGAGGCTACCATTCTATATTTATTTATACATCGCTACAAACCAAGATGTCTGTGATGTTCAGGATATACACATCTGCGCTCTCATTATCACACAGGCTCATCATTATATCACAGGCGCTGGCATTCAAACCCTTCACTCATACCTCGGGCCAATTTAGAGTCACCACACCTAGTGTGCGTGCTTCTGGGTGATGGGAAGCAACCGGAGAACCCGACAAACCCACGCGGATGTAGGGAGAACATGCAAACAAGGCCACCGTTCCGCCCATGTGCAGACCAAGGAATCATATTTCAAGTCCCACGTGTGACATCAGCCCTAATTTCATTACCACTGTGGCGACACACCGTCCTGCACCGCGGCGCGGCGAAGCAGAACGTGCGGAACTGAACGCGGAACAGAGAGAAAATTGCACGCAGGCTGGCCGAGCCACATCCGAATTAAATCCACGCAGCCCCAGTTTACCGGCTTTGCTATGCGGCGCTAATGTTGTAAACTATTACGACTTCACACGTCCCCGGTGTGTAAGGAAAAAAAAAAATTTTATCCAATTGTGATCAGGGCTAATAATACCCAAAATTAACAAAACGGGAGGCAGATGTGTAAACTTCGGCGGTAAAGTGAGGTCCCGCGCGTTAATTAAACGGACGAGCACGCACGGCGCCGCATGGGGAAGTCTAGGCGTTGCTTTTGTGGCCTTCAGCACACGTCTGTTTAAATTGAAGCGCTAACTGTGCATCCACGCTCACGCGCGTTTTACCCACCTCCTGCGGCGGAGCCGGGTCACCGCACATGGGACTGACCCCTGACCCCTACCTGCGGACGGACATGCGGCCGCCGCTCCGACAGCTGGTGGGGTCGGGAGAGGAGAGCGGTGCGAATGGGGGTGGTCCGTGTTGCATGGCGGCGTGCAGAACTCCACAGCATTCTGGGCGAATTTGAGGAGGGGGGATTTCCATTACACCACAAACAAACCCCTAATGAGAGCTCATTTGCTGCATATTGCCCTCGCTAAATGCCAGCAGGGTTTGACATTTGGCCGTCGGTGCCCTGTGGTGCCCGCTGCGGGGTGAGGTGCCAGGCGTCTTGCGTTGTGGCGGTGCCCAAATCTCGCCTATCCCACTTCCTGCCTATGCCTTCCACAGAGGAGAATCTGCCAGGGGCAGAACCAGCGCCGCGGACTACAGAAGCCGGAGAGCACAGAAAAGGAACGGCCATTGCAGCGCCATGCTCACTTAAGCAGGCATTAGCGCCACAGGGCTGTGGCCGGGACTACTGCTACGGCGGTACTCAGCTGTACTGGAGCGGATATAAACACGGACTCAAGTTCAGGAAAAGTGACAGAGCAGAAGTAACTAAAAATACATGGATTCTGTACTGCACCGAAACAGACGGAAATACAGAAAACAGGTGTAGAAAACGCTCTGCTGTTTCAGTGTAATACATGTAAACCACACAGGCAGTGAAGGAATATACATTAACGTAGAGCTGCGCTTAAAACCGTAACCAAAACCACAACCGCAGTAACACGCCCGGTGCAGGTACACGTAACCGCAGTACCACGCCCCGGTGCAGGTACAGGTAACCGCAGTACCACGCCCCGGTGCAGGTACACGTAACCGCAGTACCACGCCCCGGTGAAGGTACACGTAACCGCAGTACCACGCCCCGGTGAAGGTACACGTAACCGCAGTAACACGTCCGGTGCGGGTACACGTAACCGCAGTAAAACGTCCGGTGCGGGTACACGTAACCGCAGTACCACGCCTCGGTGCAGGTACACGTAACCGCAGTACCACGCCCCGGTGCAGGTATATGTAACCATATGTAACGTAATGTTTGCAATATTTGCATATTGGTTCACTGTATACTTGCAATATTTGCAATACTGTGGTCTATAGCAGTCGCTAAAGCATTTCACTGCATATCATACCATGTATGACTGGGTTATGTGACAAATAAAATGTGAATTTGATATACTGGCATATATACAGTCTACCATCTTTATGAATGTTATGCCAGGAACGTGCGCACGGTCCCTGAAGAAAGGTCACTGCTAAAGGGAAGCACATGACGACCGCCTCAATGGACCTCGAGACAACCAACCCATCAACTAACTCTACACCTGCCAGATGTGCCCAATGTCCCCCACGTTTCCTAATTGGGTCAGAATTATTAAGAGCTGCTCAACAGAAACAGCAGCCACCGCAGAGGCCAACAGTGACCAGGTTTACCGAGAGTCGCCACACACACACACACACACACACACAAAACTGGAGCAAGAAGGATAAGCTGCACACAGAGAGCAGGGGCCCATCTGCAGTGCGATCCACGGTGTCGTTAATACTGGTGAGCGGAGGAGTGTGGCGGATCTGAGACGGAAAAAGGCATCGTGGGACGAGGCGGCAGGCCGAGCAGGAAACGGTGTGTGCTCACCACGCCGGATCCCATTTTCTGACACCCTCATATGAGACAGGCTTCAGATATCTGGGCCGATAATCGGTTTGTGGGAATATGAACGTCGCCGTGGACGAGGGAAAGGCTGCTAAAGGGCTGAAATATTTAAATATCGGCGCCGGAGTGAGATCCCACCAGAAAGACGTGATTAGAGCCTCTTTGATAGGCTGATGGAGCAGAGATGAGTCGGACCAAAACCAATAGTAACCTTTGGATGGAGGAGTCGTTTCATTTCCCCCTCGTCCGTCTCGCTCTCGCCCAGACGCATAATTATTCCTTAAAAAAGGTCCAGTCGTCCTCTCCGGTCATTAGAGGGGAACCTTCCCAATCTCGGCTGGTCTGGAGAGTGCGGACCTCCAGGAATAACTCTGTTAGGGGGGAAATTACAGGAGATCATTTCATGGCGCCCACCTGCCATCTGCCCAAAGCTGGTCTGAGATGTGAGGGGTGGGCGGAGTGTCGCCCCCCCCCACAGCGCGGGCGGCACATCAGACAGAAAGCGGCGTAGGGATAATACAGAATCAGTGGGCACCGTAAACACAATAAATCAACAGAGGAGGAGTGACACTGCTGCCCCATCGCCACACACACTTCGTGTATTTTCAATCTCACACACACACACACACAGCTGCCTGTGTGCATATTCAATCACACATACACACACACACACACTTCACTGCCTGCATACACACTGTAGAGACACTCAATGAAGAGACACTCAGTTTTTTTCACATCCACTCCATAATCACATGGTTTTTAGGTGAATAAATATGTTTATAATGGAAAAATGGGATTCAAAAGAATTAAAATGGAAAAAAATGATTTTTTTTTAAATAGAAAAAAATGGAAAAAATGTTAATTGTTCAATTGAGAAAACGCTTGCCAGCATCATGGGGCAGTGGTGGCCTAGCAGTTAAGGAAGCGGCCCCGTAATCAGAAGGTTGCCGGTTCGAATCCCGATCCGTCAAGGTACCACTGAGGTGCCCCTGAGCAAAGCACCGTCCCCACACACTGCTCCCCGGGCGCCTGTCATGGCTGCCCACTGTTCACTCAGGGTGATGGTTAAATACAGAGGACAAATTTCACTGTGTGCACCGTGTGCTGTTCTGCTGTGTATCACATGTGACAATCACTTCCTTTCTTTCTTTCTTTCTTTCTTTCTTTCTATCAGCACTTCCACATTCTGCCTAGATTAAGCTGATCAATTAATTTTTTTAAATTAATTTGTAAATTTTGCAAATCAATATGGAATCATCTACATCCACATCAAGATGCATATAAAAAATGTTTTTTTCCCCACACCCATGAGGGAGGATGTCTTTGTTGCCATAAGTAAGATGAAGCTTGTGGGTATCATTCCAGAATGTCTGGAATTAAAGCGCCTGATAACCTGCATGTTGGTGTTGGTAGTGGGCGTGGTCACGTTGACTGGAATTAAAGCGCCTGATAACCTGCATGTTGGTGTAGGTAGTGGGCGGGGTCACGTTCACTGGAATTAAAGCGCCTGATAACCTGCATGTTGGTGTTGGTAGTGGGCGGGGTCACGTTCACTGGAATTAAAGCGCCTGATAACCTGCATGTTGGTGTTGGTAGTGGGTGTGGTCACGTTGACTGGAATTAAAGCGCCTGATAACCTGCATGTAGGTGTTGGTAGTGGGCGTGGTCACATTCACTGGAATTAAAGCGCCTGATAACCTGCATGTTGGTGTTGGTAGTGGGTGTGGTCACGTTGACTGGAATTAAAGCGCCTGATAACCTGCATGTTGGTGTTGGTAGTGGGCGTGGTCACGTTGACTGGAATTAAAGCGCCTGATAACCTGCATGTTGGTGTTGGTAGTGGGCGGGGTCACGTTCACTGGAATTAAAGCGCCTGATAACCTGCATGTTGGTGTTGGTAGTGGGCGGGGTCACGTTCACTGGAATTAAAGCGCCTGATAACCTGCATTTGGTGTTGGTAGTGGGTGTGGTCACGTTGACTGGAATTAAAGCGCCTGATAACCTGCATGTAGGTGTTGGTAGTGGGCGTGGTCACATTCACTGGAATTAAAGCGCCTGATAACCTGCATGTTGGTGTTGGTAGTGGGTGTGGTCACGTTGGTGTACAAGAGGTATTAGGAGTTTAGAGAATGGAGGGAAACAGTGTAGAAAGGGTGGATATGGATGCTGCGCTAAACCTGGGCTTGTCACGTATTGATAGGAGGGGCTTAAAAAGTCCAGAATGCGGAAGTAGGGTGTGAGAGATATCAATCATGCCTACAGGTTCTGCCCAATTAAAACATTTTGCTTATGAGAACATCATTATATTATGCACACTCACTTTATGCAACTTAGCCTTCTGTGATTTATTTATTGCTGCTGCACTTTGTCTTTTATGTCTTCTATGTACCATGTTCTATGTTCTGTCTACGTGGGAGGGGTTTTCAAGCGTGCTCTGTACGCTGTACTTTGCATATATGACAATAAACTTCAACCTCAACCTCAACCTAATTAAACACCCCTTAAAAGGTCTTGGTGGGTGGTTAGTTCTAGTCTTTAGCTTCACTCACATGAGAAAGGGACAGGAAGTGGAGAGGACAGGAGAGGAGAGTGGGAGGAGGAGTCTTTGTGGCGAAAGGGGGACGGCCACCAAAGTGCTCCAGCAATGTCACCTTACAGCAGCTGCTGCTGTCATCACACTAATGCAGCCGCGGTGACCCCCCGACCTGCAGAGTTAATGACGGAGGAGGAGGCGCAGGGAGGACATTCTCCACGGCTCAGGGGACAAGCGGGGAGAGGGGACAAAAAAAAAAAAACAAGACAAAAAAAGAAACTCAGTCCCCTCACCTGGAAATCCTTCTCTTCCAGAACCTCCTTCCGCCAGTGGACCAGGAAGGCGGCGCAGACGTACAGGTGAAAGTGGGAGAAGCCCTCTGGCTCCGCCTGCAGAGAAACGGGGATGAGAATTAAACGCGCGCCGACCGTTAACGCCGAGTTAATAAACTGCGAGGAGGGCGGAGTTGTGCTCTGGGCTGGAAATGATTATTATACTCGCCGCTGAAATAGTTTCACCTTGACATTTATACTAATGGAATATATTTACATGCATGGGGATTAAAAAAAAAAAAAAAAAACTTTACACACAGAATATTTGTACATCTGCAGCGAGAGGGCAGAAATCCACCCGTCCACTCCGATGAAAGGGCATGCAGGGCTATCTGGGTACGATAACGGGACCCTGGACATGCCGAGGGGACCTGTGGCAATCCACGCCACAATACACAGATAACCCCTCCGCCCTCCAACCGCTGCCTTATCTGCATAGGCGCCTTTCACACTGTTCCCGGGTCAGCCAGCGTGCCGCAGTCCGCTGAAGGGGACAAGGCAGGGGGATTGTGGGAAAAAACGAGGCGCCATCTCTCATGCCGAACACGGACTGAGCATAATGAAAATCAATGAGCGCCTTTCTTCATGCCAATAAACAGGCAGGACCGCCCCCTTCAAGGGTAAACGTGGGCAAAGGAAACATTCCCACTGTGCAACAGCTGTAAAGCACACACACACACACACACACACACACACACACACACACACACACACTCTACTGAAAAACCCCTTTAACCAGACACCCTCACACATCAGGTCCAGTCCAGTTACGCAGAAGTCACCACAGACCATTCGTCCAGGACCAGGACAGTCCAGGTCTTATTCTGCCCCTGACTGGACGGGACCAAACGTTCAAACTGAGAAGCGACGAGCTCCGAGAACGGGATACCACGGAAACATTAGGCCATAAGTATTATTATTTAATTGAAGACTTTTGGTGTCGGTCTGACCTACGACATGAAATCAGCATCACACACACACACACACACACACACACACACACACACACACACACACACACACACACACACACACACATTCATCAGAAAACTGGTATGTGTTTGTGCAGAGGCTCCCGGATCGTTTTAATTATTCTCGCTGCTGCTCCCTCACGGGAACGCCACAATGATTGGGACTTAATTAATGGGGACAATAACGGGACGGGCAGCGCTGCTTACGGGGATTTGGGCCGAGTGGCCTGGCTTCGTGTGGCGCCGCCGCCGTCTTTGAAGAGCAGGAGAGTGACACCGCGCAGAAACCCTTCCACCCGGATACACGGACAAACCGGCCGCGTGCGCGACACAATGAACGTTAGAAAGAGCAAGAGATTCACTCTGGCGCGCTCTCTCTCTTTTTCACACACACACACACACACACACACACACACACACACACACACACACACAGCAGGCATCTGCCTGAGAGGGTCCTTGGAATGAAGTGTATTCACTGGAGTACAATAACAGTGACAGGCAAAAGGCGCACACTCGCACACATTTTTGTTGAGTGTGTGAAGCCATTCCTCATCCTCAAAAATGTATCTTCTTCTCTTTGTATTTTCAGATTTGATATATATATATATATATGTGTGTGTGTGTGTATGAGAGAATGGTTTTGGGGCATGTGATTTGGATGTGTATCTCTAGTGTGTGTTTAGTTTTTACTTACAAACACACAACAGCGTCAGAATAGATTCTACACTAATGCAGTAAAAAAAAATTAAAATAAAATTCTCAGATACTAATCAATACGTTTGTTTACGTAAATCACCAGCAGACTAGATCGATTTTCAACAGGCATTGCAGAGGGCAGGCTACCTGGAGGACCCAATGTTTACATTTACAGCATTTACCAGACGCCCTTATCCAGAGCGACTTACAGTCAGTAGTTACAGAGACAGTCCCCCCCTGGAGACACTCAGGGTTAAGTGTCTTGTTCAGGGAAACGATGGTAGTAAGTGGGATTTGAACCTGGGTCTTCTGGTTCATAAGTGAGTGTGTTACCCACTAGGCTACTACCAGAGGAGACACTTTAACCATGACAGCGAGCGAAAACATTAATACGTCTGGAAGTATTTCAGATATCAACCAAAAAATGTGGACAAATTCTGCAAAGCATTTGAAACAATTACACGCCATGTGCTCCTGCAATATCTTAAACTTCCAATAGACTTTTACTGGAGCATAAGAAAACTGAATATTTGCACAAGCTAATAGAGCCTTTAGATATTTTATTTATTGTGCAATACTCATGGCCTTTTTTCTATTTAATATGTTTATATTTTTCATTGCATTTTTGGTGGTGTTCTGACTATAAAAAATTAAAATGTTCCTCTATTTGTTTTTTCTCACCCTGTAATAGCAAAAATCATATGGAGTACCATCTTCAGTATCGGTATCGAGTTTCGATATCGTGACGAGCCTAGTCTACGCACAATCCACAGTGCCTGCAGCCAAAATGGCAAGAGAGCTGACATGACATGGAGCCTGGAGTTCATCTGACGCCGACGATCGGACGGATGGACGGGTGGACGGCGAGTCCTGCTCGGTTCTGATGATTGGCTGCTGCTCTAACCTCCCGGCCTTAATCAGAGCGTCTGAAGGGCCGCTGTCTCTGGGTATCAAACTGTGACACACTGCCTCTGTGCTTTATTACTTTATTAACTCCCCTACCTGCCAGATATGAGTCAGGGAGAGATCGCCTTTGCCCTCGGCAGAGGGACGGAGTGTGTGTGTGTGTGTGTGTGTGTGTGTGTGTGTCCTCTGCAGTATGTATCCCTCTGGTGATGCGGTGAGAGTGTGTTACTGCCTGTCTGTATCTTCGGCTAAATCTATCTTCTGATGGCTCTGCTGAGATTTTTCTGTGTGTGTGTGTGTGTGTGTGTGTGTGTGTGTATTCCTTTGTTGCACAGTTATTTGTGTACAGGGCATTCGAGTCCCTGCAGCTGGAGATGAGCGCCTCCCCACTTCTCCCTCCCGTCTCTCTGCGGGCGGCGGAGGGCCGTGTTCACCTTTAAAGGTGAAAAGCTGCCCCTTACACAGTGTGTGTGTGTGTGTACTTCTCCCCTGAGCTGCAGGACCATAAAGAGAAGAAAGAAAGAAAGAAAAAAAAAAAAAAAAACTTTACACCCAAACTTTGCCGGAGGGGGTTGCTGTGCAACGAGGTCAGTTGAGGACGTGTTTTCCACCCGACCTTCGTCCAATCACAGGAGACCGGCGCTGTGACCTACAGGAGGAGTAAAACTGGAGCCACACTTCCACTGAAAGCCTCTCAGCACCTGGACGGGGCTCGAGGGTCAGAGGAACCTCTGGACTGTGCTTTTCAGAAGGAATCTGGCCAGCGGTGGCCTAGCGACTAGGGAAGGTCGTCCCCACACACACTGCTCACCAAGGGTGACGGTTAAATACAGAGGACACGTTTCACCGCGTCACCGCGTGCTGTGCTGCAGTGTTTCACGTTACAGAGATATTCTGTCTCTTAATTTAAACGTATCTGATGATTTCGTTTGTCATGTCTGGTCTTCGGACATCCCGGCATCCCAGGAGTGACAGAACGTCTCGGCTCCTCCCTGCCGAGGTCTTGCCTCTTTAAGAGCCTCGGCTTGGCGAGGAAAAGCAGTTTTTAAGGCAGAGGCAGGGTGATGAAATATTGATGCTTCAGGGCATGGGTCTGACCTCAGACCTGCCTGCTGGGTACCGGCTTTCTGCGTCAGAAAACAGAGGCCAGTCATTAGTAGGGCCCTGGGGACAGGCAAGGGCCCGGGTCGCGGGTCCCGGTCCCCCCGGGGACGCTCCGCGCTGCAGTGCCCTCCGCTTCAGCGCGAGGATGGGCGGAGAATAAAATGTGAACGAGACTCGCTTTCACCGGAGCACTTTAAACGTGCCCTTCCATTAACATCTTTACACACTCGACACAACACACACACACACACACACACACCAGTCAGTGTGGAGACAGACGATGGAATCCTCCACAAATGGGCGGAGCGCGGCTCATTCAGTCCTCAGGGAGGGATGAGTGCCTTATCAGCACAGCATCGCCTGCCCCATTAGAGCGGCTCGGGGTGGAGAAATGCAACGACGTGCAGGGAGGAGAAACACGAGATGAACTTGCCACCGCAGCCTGATCATCAGCCTTAAACGATCATAAAACTGGACTTTTAAAATGCATATAAACAAGACAAAACTTCTCAAGGGGCGTCCCTCTTCCTAACACCCATAAATACCCCAAAAATGCCACCCAAAAACCCAGAGTTGGCACATAAACCCTTCAGTACTCCTGTCAGGTTACTGACGCTGTTCAGAATAAACCGCCGCCGTGCGCGTGGAGCTCAGGACGTCCCGCGGCAGGGGGAAGTTCAATCATTCATGGGAAACGTCCCTGATGGAGCACATCCCCGCTAGTGGCGGCTCAGGAAACGGCCCGCTAATGCAGCCGGGCCGATTCGGGGTCGAGATCCCGATGACGGGTGGCAGGATCCTCCCCCCAAAGACCTGACTGAGCTGAGGACTGAGCTGGCGCGTTACGCAGGAGCCGCTCCTTTATTGGCTGAAAATCCTGTTTTCTACATCTCATTGACGCTGACACAGTGTAGAAAACAGACGAAACGGACGTATTTAACCCAGACGCCTTCTTAAAGGGCCAGTCTCCCGAAAAACGTGATCAGATTTTCACTAAAACCATCAGGATTTACTGGAACCGACTGCTATCCAGCCCTTTTTCTCGGTCTACAGTTATTTCCCACACCCAGAAGAACAACTTTAAAATAATAAGATAGTCATTTATTGTCCCAAAAGTGGGAAATTTGAAATTATGTTTTGATAAAGTTAAAAAGGGGGAGGAGACTGCTTCCTAATTCTGGACAATTTAACCCCCCTCCTGTCAATATGTAACACGTCCCTCCGTTCTCTACCATCCCAATACGTCGCCACGGCCACTATTAACACTTTAATTTAAGGTGAAGATAAATCCCTTCTGCATGACACTCCTCGCCTTTCAGCATTTAAGGCACCATCTAAAACATGCTCAGGTCGCAGCCAGACTCCGAGGGCGCGGTGGGGCGGGGTCAACGCAGACAGCGTGAGACCGATGGGAGCATTTAAACTCAGCTGTGTTTGTCCGCTTTTTCATTAGCTGCGGACGACCACACACACACACACACACACACACACACGGAGCAGATGGCCGTAGCGAAGACGCAGTACAGGGGAAGTACCAACAGGGGAGTGTTGCAGCACAGAGGTTAAACTCCTCCATGAAATACTGCTGCTGTAATGGAGACATTAACGGGGCGGAGTCCTCGCTCCATCTGGCCGTCGGCGTTATAGCACAGCGGCTCCAGCCACCCGAGTCGCTCCGGACAAAGTCAACCCCTTTTCCCATAATCTTTCTTTTTAATAGCCTGCTCCAGGTGGGAGGTTTTCGTAACGTGTGGTTGTACGCGACGGACGCGGCCCCGGCGTAATGTTCCAGGACGGGGATGATGTCTGAAGGTGGCGGAGAGTTGGCAGCGGAGACCGCGGCCTCGGAACGAGGAGGCAGTTTAATCGGTCCGTTTAAAGCCGTAATTAAATATTCTGAAAAAGACGACCTCTGGACGATTGGACAGTGATGAGACTTTTTTTTTTTTTTTTTTTTTTAAGCAGCTACTGTTAAGTAATTGCAGGATGTGGCCAGTGGACATCTGTGCGTGATGAGCAGAGTGAGGAGATAAAACGTCTGTAGGCATCTCATGGCTACTTAATTACTTACCGGGTCAGTCATGTTACATTCTCTAATTAACAACATTTATCGTAAAACACTTTTTTTTTTTTTTTAATCTCAATATGCAAATGAGGATGGGTCACCACCGGGTGGGACCAAGTCCGGTTTCACCTGTCCTAGCTGCCGTCTTCAAATCAACATGCATTAGAAGAACCGGTGACTCTCACAATCACAGGGGCGTCCAGGAAGGACCTGGTCATAAAACACAAACGCCCTTTTCAGGAGAGAATTTGCTGAAATTGGACAGGTTCCCGTGTGACGGGCTTTGACAGCCACGCGTTTAGGAGCCACAGATTGTTGTTCTTGGAGCTTTTAGAAGATATTCACCCAGAAGAAGCTGCTAACTGCACCTCCAAGGTGGCATTTTGTCAGCGAGGGCCACGGAGCAGTCATCTATCGGTCTGTTTGGTTATGCATGAAATATTAATGGCGGGCGGATTTCCTTCTATTTCTGGGCCGCGTCAAGTAACTCACGTGGCACCCCAAAACCCCCGAGGTGAAGCCAGGCGAGTCCACTTCGCTCCGGGTTCGGCGGGAGCTCCTGTGGGATTTTTATCCCATCGTTTCGGATCAAGGACATCTGAACGAGACTCCGCCCACCTCACGCCGCAGACCGTCGGAGCTGCGAGGCTCTCAACACTTTATTTGGCTGGACATGAATAATAAAGGAAGGACAAATCTGCTGGCAGTGTTGGGCGGGAAAGCCAGATGGGAGGACGCATGACCCGAGGGTCCCCGAAGACTTGTTGGCGGTGAGAAGAGCAGCCAGAACGCAGTTGTTAGTGCAAAGGTCAACGCTCAGGGACTTAAATTCTTCATACAGTCCGCCGCTATCGCACTCAAGTGACCGTCCTTCAATCGGCTGATGCACTGGTGCACGTTGGTGCTAGGGGTGTTGAAATTAATCTCATAACTGATGCATCACAATGCAGACGAGGACAATTCTGTTTCGATGCAGTGCACATCATAATTAATTATATCATAGTGACGTTGCTTATTAGTTTTCTGGTATAAAAATGCTAGTTTAAACGTAGTGCCGGTAATGAATGTGGCTGCCCGTTCTATGTAGGAGTTCGGCCTCGTTCAACACAAGACGTTCGAAACGAATGCCTTCTGAACACCAGATGCTTTTGCTGCGCTTCATAGTTGCGTTTGATTGGCATTTACATTTACAGCATTTACCAGACGTCCTTATCCAGAGCGACATACAAGCAGTAGTTACAGGGACAGTCCCCCCCCAGAGACACTCAGGGTTAAGTGTCTTGCTCAGGGACACGATGGTAGTAAGTGGGGTTTGAACCTGTTTCACTAGTGGATTCATTAGTTTTCGTTTGATGCTGTTTAACGTTTACATTTTTTACATTTACGGCATTTACCAGACGCCCTTATCCAGAGCGACATACAATCAGTAGTTACAGGGGACAGTCCCCCCCTGGAGACACTCAGGGTTAAGTGTCCTGCTCAGGGACACGATGGTAGTAAGTGGGGTTTGAACCTGGGTCTTCTGGTTCATAGGCGAGTGTGTTACTCCACTAGGCCACTACCACGTTCATCGCTGTTTAACAATCGTCGGTATTTCAGCAGAAATTGATGCCAAAAAAACCTTTGCATGCAGCGTTCATCCACATAATGTCCAGTCGTGTTGACGGGATGCATCGGGACGCATCGCTACCACATTAATTGTCGATTGTCGTAAAACGAATACTGAGACCTGTGCAGTCTACACCCTCCCCGCACCCAACTGGCGACTTCAGACCACCGGCCTGCTTCCCTGTTAAATCGATGAAAGTGTATTTAATCCGGACGACACTCAAGGGCATACACAATTACAGCCCTTAAGAAAATCCGGACGTGCAGTAATTAAAGTGAGTCATCAGAGGAGGAGGGCCGCCTCGCCCCTAAATCTCTTTAATGTGCGTAATCCATCATCTCCCCCCCCCGATTTGTTTCCCCGTTTTCCCGCGGAGAGTCGGGAATCAATAGCACCACATTAAGTCATATCCTGCAATATTGACTTAAACGTCGCCTAACAAGGGGCAGCGCTGCCGTTCCCCCGCCGCACGGCAAAGTTCGCGTGTCAACAAGCGTCACAATCGATGGCGGGGCTGTAAGTGTCGGGCGAGGGGTCGGGTCTACGCCATTCCCACCACCTCAACGCGAGAGTCCCCGACACCCGGGGCGCTGACAAGGCGCTTCATTAGCCTTCAGACGGCCGACTTTCACCGCCAACTGCTGCTTGACTCAAAGCCAATCGGCAGCGGCGGCGCCATTCCGATGGATGTTCTCCCATCCTCTTCATCCTCCGCCGGATCGCGCGTATACACTGGTGCCAGAGTGTCTCCACTTCCTGTTCCTGCCGTCTGGTTCACAACCTTCCGCAGCCCTGCAGCAGGCTGTGGCCGAGAACCCGGAGCTCGACAATGATAACCCCGACATCGGGCAAAGTTCGGAACAGCGGACTCTTCTCCAGGCCAACTCTGACCAGAGGGCAACTGAGAGGAGGAGTGCAAGAGGACCAGGGTTTCTGAAGGTCCACTTCACACTCACAAGAAGGAGAGGGAAGGAAAAAATATATATATCTACAGCTTCTTTCGGTTAAAATGCCGTAAATGTCAACTTTGTCGTCATGGAAACATTACTCATCTTCCCACACACAGCGTCCACCTGGAAACACTTTGCTGCGCATTCTAAATCTGGATGTTACGGTCGGATGGTGTGTTATACCACACTTTCGTCAAAACCCGCATTTCAGTGCTCATCTTAAAATGATCCACATTCTACTCACTACCAGACTGGAGGTGGAAGCTCAATATAATTGAACTTATATTCCCAGAAACATGTGGGCGTTGTCACCATTGTCACATTGAGTATTCTGTCACATTCCCCCACCAGGACGCTTGAATTAAAGCACATGATAACCTGCATGTTGGTGTTGGTAGTGGGCGTGGTCACATTCAGTGGAAATAAAGCGCCTGATAACCTGCATGTTGGTGTTGGTAGTGGGCGTGGTCACATTCAGTGGAAATAAAGCGCCTGATAACCTGCATGTTGGTGTTGGAAGTGGGCGTGGTCACGTTCGCTGGGATTAAAGCGCCTGATAACCTGCATGTCGGTGTCGGTAGTGGGCGTGGTCACGTTCGCTGGAATTACAGCACCTGATAACCTGCATGTTGGTGTTGGTAGTGGGCGTGGTCACGTTGACTGGAATTAATGCACCTGATAACCTGCATAATGGTGTTGGTAGTGGGCGTGGTCACGTTGACAGGAATTAAAGCGCCTGATGACCTGCATGTGGGTGTTGGTAGAGGGCGTGGTCACATTCAGTGGAAATAAAGCGCCTGATAACCTGCATGTTGGTGTTGGTAGTGGGTGTGATCACGTTGACTGGAATTAATGCGCCTGATAACCTGCATGTTGGTGTTGGTAGTGGGCGTGGTCACGTTGACTGGAATTAATGCGCCTGATAACCTGCATGTTGGTGTTGGTAGTGGGCGTGGTCACGTTGACAGGAATTAAAGCGCCTGATAACCTGCATGTTGGTGTTGGTAGTGGGCGTGGTCACATTCAGTGGAAATAAAGCGCCTGATAACCTGCATGTTGGTGTTGGAAGTGGGCGTGGTCACGTTCGCTGGAATTAAAGCGCCTGATAACCTGCATGTTGGTGTCGGTAGTGGGTGTGGTCACGTTGACTGGAATTAAAGCGCCTGATAACCTGCATGTCGGTGTCGGTAGTGGGCGTGGTCACGTTCGCTGGAATTACAGCGCCTGATAACCTGCATGTTGGTGTTGGTAGTGGGCGTGGTCACATTCAGTGGAAATAAAGCGCCTGATAACCTGCATGTTGGTGTTGGTAGTGGGCGTGGTCACGTTGACTGGAATTAAAGTGCCTGATAACCTGCATGTTGGTGTTGGTAGTGGGCGTGGTCACGTTGACTGGAATTAAAGCGCCTGATAACCTGCATGTTGGTGTTGGTAGTGGGCGTGGTCACGTTGACTGGAATTAAAGCGCCTGATAACCTGCATGTTGGTGTCGGTAGTGGGCGTGGTCACGTTGACTGGAATTAAAGCGCCTGATAACCTGCATGTTGGTGTTGGTAGTGGGCGTGGTCACGTTCAATGGAATTAAAGCGCCTGATAACCTGCATGTTGATAATGGGCGTGGTCACGTTGACTGGAATGAAAGCGCCTGATAACCTGCATGTTGGTGTCGGTAGTGGGCGTGGTCACGTTGACTGGAATTAAAGCCCCTGATAACCTGCATGTTGGTGTGAAAACTGTCAATCATGGCTACAGGGCCCTCTTCCTTTTAAAACTTTCAGAAATAATTACACACCAGAAAAAAAAATAAAAACATGAATCCTTTGATGTTTAAAAAAAATAAACATAATAATGTTTATTAATAATAAAGAGTAAATATGAAGTTCATGTATTATAACAGCAGCAAGGGGGTGGCAGGCTGTATTGAGAGTTAGTTTTGGGGTCGGTGGGTGAGGGCCAGTACCTGGTAAGTGTCCCACAGCCGGATGGTGCAGCGCAGGGGCAGCTCCCTCATCAGCAGGTTGTTCATCCAGCGGAAGGCGAACTGCAGATACTCCACTTCGAACTGCTGCATGTGGCGGTGGACCGTCTCTGTTGGGGGGAGAGGGGACACGGCAATCCATCAGACGGAGCCACGCGCGATGACAACGGCGGCGCCGCCCCGTCATTGGTGAATAACCTCACGCTCGGCGCGCTGTCATAAAAACAGAAGTAATTTCAAAGCTGCCAGGGGATGTTTGGGGGGGAAACAGAATTATTTAGAGGGAGGGTCTTAATCAGCGCTGTCACACAATGATCGAACGCACAACAGACAAAACGAAGGCCCTCTCGCTCGCTACACAACCAAACTACAGGCACACACTCTATCTGTCACACAAAGAATGATGTCACACACACACACAATCATTTAAATGCGGATCATTTAAATACAAGTGACTGTTCGCACACACACACACCTACAGAAGGTGAATGCAAACACGGAACGTGTGTGTGGTTCTCACACCTGTCTGCAGAGTGTTACTCCCACACACAGCGGCGGCACATAAACAACTTATTCTCATTAACGCCGCATAAATCAATCCGACAGACACAAACCCGAGCCGGGACGTCGGAACGTGTGTGCACAACTGCTGCACACAATTAAGAAAACGGAAAACACTATATTCACACACACACACACTCACACACAGAGCGCAGACAAGGCACAGGAAGGAGCACACAGGGACGAGCTGCATAATCACACACGCTTATTACTGTTCGCCGAGTACACAGCCTTCAGGCAAGTACACCCACTGGGGGCCTGTGTGTGTGTGTGTGTGTGTGTGTGTGTCTTTGTGCATATGTTAAAAAAAAAAAAATGTTCATTTGAATATGTGTTAGTAATGTGAGTGCGAATGAGCCATGGGCGTGTTTCACAGGGACAGATTCTGGTGGGTCCAGAAGAAGAAGAAGAAGAAGAAGAAGAAGAAGAACGGAACGGGCCATGGGGTCAGGAGTCACAGGAAGACAAGTGAGGTGCTCCCGCATTTCTGCTGAGCTGCACAGTTCTCTCAGGCTCCTGCCCCCTCCTCCTCCTCCATCCATTCTGTAATTGCATCTGCGGCTGCCGCCCCCCCCACTTCCCGGTGGCCGCAGTATCCAGGCCACCGCATACATCCCGACGCGTTGAGAGGTCACAGATGGGACTGAATATGCGCTTCCTCTTAAAATCCACTAAATGGCTAATTTTAGCGTCTAATGTCTCAATCACGGAGTGGTCAATGGGGTTTATAGCGGTAAACAGGTAAAACCAGGTTGTTGTAGAACAGGAACTAACTGCCCCCCCAAGACCTCTATTTCTGACAACAACATGATGTTTTTAATGAACAAGTTTTTAAAAAGGGGAGGAGCCTGGCTGGAGTCACTCCCGCTACTTCCTCAATCTGAACAATTTAAATCAAGGTGGTGCAGCCCGGGTGTAGCGCAGCATCCATCTCCTCAGACGGCTCGTGACCACGCCCACCACCAACACCAACACGCTGGTTATCGGCACTTTACTCAAAAATCCTGATGGATCGTGCAAGATTAGGACACAGCGGTGCAGAAACGCCACTTTTTTTTTTTATTATCAGTTTAAGCTATCAGGGGCAATTAAAATTTTTTTTAAAGGCATCAAACTGACATAAAAAAACACTATTAAACGCAATTCAGGCCCTTTTCACTTGGAGCTCGGCTCGACAGCGGAGTGGATCAGAGGTGGGCCCCGAGCGCCGCTTGTCTGAAGACGTCGTTCTGCACAGAAAGGGCGATGAGATGGCGCCTCTGTCTGCCGCTTGCAAATAATTGTTATCCTCGAGTAAACTCCGCAGCGAGACTCAGTAAACACAGACGAGCTCCGAATCGATGAATCCGGAGCCTGGCGGGCGAGGGCTTAGCTCTGCAGGGTTGAGGCAGGTCAGAGTCTCAAATTTCACAGTTTTGTGCGAGGGGGCCGACAAGGTGTCAGATGTGACATTTACGGGGGAAAATTAAAAGCTTTCACACCTACAGGTTTTGGTGCACTTCAATCAAACTCAACTTTATTCCAACAGTCACTGCCCTCAAAACGACTGCACTAAGACCTACGAAAAGCAGAGGTCTCCATTCAAATCAATCCGTAAGAATTCGTACTGAACCGAGACAGGACCAAACGCTACCACGTGATTTGAGAACAGTGAATTATGGGTAAATATCAAATGTCGTTTTCACAGTTCCATAGGATTAACGTACACCACGACTCCAATTAAATCAGCGCTTTGTTTTCAAGAGGTAACCGCGGTACATTTTCAAAATCTATGCGTTGCCTAAAGTGGTAAATGCATGTAATATAATATGAAATCGGCAGGGCAACCCCGTAGGCGGCAGGCTCCTCGTGCGTCCCCGTCGGCGCCAGGGTGCTGACTTGGTGTTTTAGGGCATAATTGAGGGATAAGCCTCGCGTGTCCATGATTGGCTATGGGATGGTGAATGACTCTGTATCCAGGCGGCTTCTAATCTCTCCACCGACGAAGTACCGCCCCCTGAAAAATGAGAGGAATCTGGCCGCCGCTCTTTTGCGGCCGGCGCATGTGATTTAAGCGGGCAGACGGCACTGACAGGGCCTCGGCGGGCGCGGCCGTGATCGATGGGGCTGCGATCTGTTCTGATCAGCTCAGATTCATTGTTCTCCCGCGGCTGCGGCCATATTTCACCGCCTTTAAAACTGAACCAGCCGTGAAAATGAAAGTGTGCTCACAATTAAAATTAATGCGCTGAGGTGGGCCGCAGATAAAAGCGGACGGGAGGTGCAGGCAGTCACCTTCGGCTGTGAGAGCCGTAAAAAAAAAAAAAAAGCCCAGTCGTCCGCCCCCGATGCCGCCACTCCTTTGTGGCGGCTAATGTACCGGCCTGAGCGGAATCTTCGCGGGAATGGCTTCTGGCTCGCCTCGCCTCGGCTCATCATTAGCCCGTGGGGCAGACTTTGACCTGGTGGCTTATTTGTTCCTCTGGCCACGGAGCCTTAATGAGACGCCACCGCTTTCGTTGAGCAGGTTGGCACCCCCGGCCGACCTCCGAACTCTCAGCGCGGAGGCCTCCGTACTGACCAATTATCGTAGCGAGCGCTAGTCAGACTCTGCCGGCGGCAGTGGGGGAGGGGTTTAGGTGTAATTAGTGCCGTTTTGGCGAGCATCGTGTCGTATCCCGGAGCTTCGGCGGCCTGTTCGCCTCGCTTGTGTCGCAGTCATGGTAACGTCAACATGCAGGTGCCGCGTTTATTTATGGAAATGGGGCTGTGTACATGCGAGGGATTCGGCTGGTCTGAGGCCAGATTAAAGAGTCGTTGTGTAAACGGCGTAATCCGGGTCGAAGGACGGGCAAAAACGGCGGCTGCTGCGGGATAGAACTTGGCCTGACCCGCGTCCCTCCTGCCTTGGGAGCTTCAGCTGCTGCTACTAGGTCATGTTTTTCATTTCTGTATTTGTGTCTGTGTTGTGTGTTCAGCCGTGAGAAGTAGACCCCCTCTGAGGATCATGGTGTAGTTTGTTCAAATCACCACGCTGCTCAGGACTTCATAAGCCTGCCTGTATTTGAAAGTTTACATGGGTTTTGAGTACTGAGGTCCCACCATAAAACCCCGTCAACACTTGTCTCTTTACAGGTTTCTGGTTTCTGAAAAACACCATCCACACAGGAGCATTACCTGAAAGGTAGTTGTCCACATGGAGAACGCAGTTTTAACCCCACTCCACACCTGTAGGTGGTGCTGTAACTCCCCACTCTCCTTATTTGGCATCTAGTTCTCCTCCGTGGTGAGTTAAACACGTCGTTGTTCTCCAGCCTTATCTTTTCATTAGAAATGAGGAGAGGATTTTTTTTGTAGTTGAACATGTTCTCTGCCATTGTTGTATATGTGACTCGGTTGGGGTTATAGGTCAGGTTCTAATACGTCAGCGTTCTCACACAAAAAAAGCCACTTTGCCGTCCACACGGACACTAATTTAGTGGAGCCTGGCGCCTACCGGGACGCACGAGGAGCCTGGTGCGTACGGGGACGTACGAGGAGCACGAGGAGCCTGGCGCCTACCAGGACGTACGAGGAGCCTGGCGCCTACCAGGACGTACGAGGAGCCTGGTGCGTACGGGGACGTACGAGGAGCACGAGGAGCCTGGCGCCTACCAGGACGTACGAGGAGCCTGGCGCCTACCAGGACGTACGAGGAGCCTGGTGACGAGGACGTACGAGGAGCCTGGCGCCTACCAGGACGTACGAGGAGCCTGGCGCCTACCAGGACGTACGAGGAGCCTGGTGACGAGGACGTACGAGGAGCCTGGCGCCTACCGGGACGTACGAGGAGCCTGGCGCCTACCGGGACGTACGAGGAGCCTGGCGCCTACCGGGACGTACGAGGAGCCTGGCGCCTACCGGGACGTACGAGGAGCCTGGCGCGTACGGGGACGTACGAGGAGCACGAGGAGCCTGGCGCCTACCAGGACGTACGAGGAGCCTGGCGCCTACCAGGACGTACGAGGAGCCTGGCGCCTACCAGGACGTACGAGGAGCCTGGCGCCTACCAGGACGTACGAGGAGCCTGGCGCCTACCAGGACGTACGAGGAGCCTGGCGCCTACCAGGACGTACGAGGAGCCTGGCGCCTACCGGGACGTACGAGGAGCCTGGCGCCTACCGGGACGTACGAGGAGCCTGGCGCCTACCGGGACGTACGAGGAGCCTGGCGCCTACCGGGACGTACGAGGAGCCTGGCGCCTACCGGGACGTACGAGGAGCCTGGTGCGTACGGGGACGTACGAGGAGCACGAGGAGCCTGGCGCCTACCAGGACGTACGAGGAGCCTGGCGCCTACCAGGACGTACGAGGAGCCTGGCGCCTACCAGGACGTACGAGGAGCCTGGCGCCTACCAGGACGTACGAGGAGCCTGGCGCCTACCAGGACGTACGAGGAGCCTGGCGCCTACCAGGACGTACGAGGAGCCTGGCGCCTACCGGGACGTACGAGGAGCCTGGTGCGTACGGGGACGTACGAGGAGCACGAGGAGCCTGGCGCCTACCAGGACGTACGAGGAGCCTGGCGCCTACCAGGACGTACGAGGAGCCTGGCGCCTACCAGGACGTACGAGGAGCCTGGCGCCTACCAGGACGTACGAGGAGCCTGGCGCCTACCAGGACGTACGAGGAGCCTGGCGCCTACCAGGACGTACGAGGAGCCTGGCGCCTACCAGGACGTACGAGGAGCCTGGCGCCTACCAGGACGTACGAGGAGCCTGGCGCCTACCAGGACGTACGAGGAGCCTGGCGCCTACCAGGACGTACGAGGAGCCTGGCGCCTACCAGGACGTACGAGGAGCCTGGCGCCTACCAGGACGTACGAGGAGCCTGGCGCCTACCAGGACGTACGAGGAGCCTGGCGCCTACCAGGACGTACGAGGAGCCTGGCGCCTACCAGGACGTACGAGGAGCCTGGCGCCTACCAGGACGTACGAGGAGCCTGGCGCCTACCAGGACGTACGAGGAGCCTGGCGCCTACCAGGACGTACGAGGAGCCTGGCGCCTACCAGGACGTACGAGGAGCCTGGCGCCTACCAGGACGTACGAGGAGCCTGGTGACGAGGACGTTGGGATTTGCCAAAATGAAAATGACCTTGTCAAGTGGAGGCGTCCAGCATGGTTTGAAAGAAACAACAAATCATTCATGATGACATCATGGGGGAAACATGTAAATGACTTTGACAGAATCAGCCAAGTGGCAACCACAGCTTCATTAGGTGACGGCAGAAGTCCAACCTGTTGTTCATCACTATTTCTTGCTCTGTAACGATTTTCCGCAAGAACACGGGAAGCTCAGGTAACTGCCCACTACTGGAGGAAACTGCCCACTACTGGAGGAAGACATTGACATGTTATGGCTGAAACAGCTGGTGTTGATATGGATATCATGTGTGTTTGTACAATGTGCAAAAATACTTCTCTACGTTCTAATCATGTTTTAAGCAATAATTTGATAATTCAATTACAAATACAAGTCTGTTTAATTGTAATATCTTGATGAAATATCAAGGTGTGTAGCTGCGATCAATACAGAGTGGAGATCCCGGGGAATCTCATTAAAGAGAGAAAATATCGCACGGAGGGAATATCACCAACCCACCCAGGTGTCATCAGCTTCTGCTCCACCACCACCGCCTGTCAGACTGACCTCACCACCCTGCTGCCCGTGGATCATTACTGTTAACACACCTGCTGCACGAGACAGACAGACAGCCAGGCGAGGGAGAGGAAGTCTAGCTGACGGCTGGGGAGTTTACAGCCACATCACGCCACCGCCCGTCAAAGAGCAGGAAGCAGCAACACAACGAGAACAGAGAGATGAAGGAGTACTACACCCTGATACAAACACACACACACACACACACACAGCGGGAGGCGTGTACACCGTCCCTGAGGCTCATGTAAATTATTCAGAGGGAAAACAACAGACTCTAACCTCCATGTAGGAATCTTTACCAGGCAATGAAACCTGCCACCTTACAAAGGACACACACACACACACACACACACACACACACACACACACAGCTAAATCTATATTCTTTGCAACTCACTTCTGAATAATAAAGCTCTGGAAGCGGCGTCCACTGAACGTGGCCCAGCGCATTAAAAGCCGTTTGTGCGGTTCCTGAGCATCAAGGCGCGGGGTCAAGCGCAGCCTTGGGCTGCAGTTTTCCAATGAAAGCAAAAGCCTTTTGTAGACGAGTGAGTTTAGCGAAAAGAATAATAAATGTAAGGCCGATATTGATAACAGGGTAATAAGACAATTTCGGATAACAATTATGTCAACCAATCACCAGCAACCTGAGAACTCTAGACTCAAGACAGCGAGTTTTACTGGTTGGCTATCGGAATAAAGCACCCACCAAAAAAAGATGGAATTTCAACAGCTTGCCCCGAGGTCTCCAAAATGATCCAAATAATCCGGATACCACACAGCATCATAACTGCAGCTCCAGTTGGCTGGGAAAGACTCCCGCCGGAGGATAAATTATACATGAAACATCCTGCTGTGACCTTCACGGCGAAACTCATGAAAGCGAATCTGCACGCACGAGCCCAGGTTCCACCACAGGTGTCGGAGGCCAGTAACCGCCTGACCCAAAACAGCCCGAGATGCAGGAGCAGGTCCAGTGGGGGTCAACACTCCATCGTACTCCCAAACAGGAGTATGTTATGGCTACGGGTGTAGGAATGGTGGTGGTAGTCGCCTGGCGGGTAACACACTGGCTTATGAACCAGAAGACCCAGGTTCGAATCCCACTTACTACCATCGTGTCCCTAAGCAGGACACTTAACCCTGAGTGTCTCCAGGGGGGGACTGTCCCTGTAACTACTGACTGTAAGTCGCCCTGGATAAGGTAAATGCTGTAAATGTAAATAATCGATGCATCACGATGCAGACATGGACGATTTTGCATCAATGCAGTGCAGAACATAATTGATTATATCATAATGACGTTGCTTGGTGATTTTCTGGCACCGAAAAGTTGAAATTTGTTGAACTTTGACCACTGCCCGCCGTGGCCAACGTAATTGAATCGTGTTAAAAGCACAAATGGAGGAAAAGCTGATCTTATCAGTCTGAGTGTCCAGAGATCTATAACACGACCTTATCGTCTTACCGGGCGTTTAGAAAACCACGGCTATCTTTTGCGCTGACCCCCGCGGCAAGTGCGGAGCGTTGACCTCAACTCACGGTTTTTTAAAGAAACACGATCCATGTGGAGAGTGCAGCACATGCCGTGTTCGGTCTGAAAGCAGCTCCAGACATCTGAACCAGGCATTTTTCCGGCGTCAGGCGAGTGCGGACTGAACGCCTACAGCTTTTCTGCTCACTGAAGCCAAATCTAAGCGTCCACACAGGTGAACAAGACCTTGACTCTTGCATGTGAAAACATCATGCGAAGAAATGTAGAAACATTGAAGGGATGCATCGCGATAATCGTCATCAAATCGAATAATCACACCAGTGAAGGTTCACACCTCTGGTTACGGCCCCAGCAAACGGCAGAATGTAAAAGATTAAAAGTGGGTAGAGTCTAGATCTATATTTAACAAGAGCGGCGTGGGCGTCAGGGCTGGATGGGTAATTTTGTAGCTAATAAGGACGAGCCGTGAGCGGAGAGAAGTGGCACATCAAGTAACTGCTGAAACGGGCGCATGGCGTATTAAAGTGTAAATATGAGAGATGCATTAGACCAGACGCTGGGAATGAGAGACCAGAACTGGTACAAATCTACCAAGGTAGATCATGTCTTTTGGTCCATTTTACCATTGTGTAATCGTCTTGTACAATTCCCATTCACCTTATAAAGAAGTCCTATTTGCTTGCAGGAACGTTGAGACCACATGAATAAGAGCATCGTGATATGCTTAATCAAAACCTGCAGGGTAATTATCTTCCGTTTGAATTTGCAATTCGCATGGATCCTCCAATTAAATGGAAGCAACCGCTTCTGCCTGGCTGAAAACAATGAAAAAGTGACACAATACACAGATAAATAGAAATTATTCTAACAATCGCGGTGAGTCAAGTGCATAACAGTTGTGACTGATCCAGTCAACACAGTATATTGTCGGTACGTTGTCGGGACCAACACAAAATTGTCAAATATCAATTGGATTTTTCCCTCTGAAGATTTGTGGCCATATCACTGCTGACGGCCGCTCCGGTGATGTAGCTGCGTCTCCAGGGCCACAAAATTTCAACATCGCCGTGGCAACGGCTGCCCGCGGCCCCAGGGCTTATCTGGCCTGCGTATCTGGGAGAACAGAAGGGTTCTTAACAAAAAGACGGGGTTAAGGGGGTGGGGGGGGGGAAACAAAACATACCAAACATACACCGATTCAACATCCAAACACACAGAAGCACCACAAGTATTGATAATATATTGAAATTCCAAAAACTAATTGGAGAACTGACGACAGCACGTGGAAAGAATTCATCCGAATAAAGCGATTTTAAATTCAACAGCAAAATGTCAATCCAGAGATTTTCTGTCCAGTAACTGCTGCTAAAATGTGGTGCTCAGTGCTCTCACACACTTAAACACACACTTCACAAATCACTCCTACACCAGCTGAAGCATGTGCACCGTTCAGAGAGGCGAAGTGCTACGAGACGTCACGTCTCGGATCTGACTTTCGGTGGTTCCAGATAAACACCCACCTGAACCTGAAAGGATAAAAGCTCGGTTCGAAAGCTCGGGAAGCAGATGAGGCCAAAACACCATGAGGGGTAGAAAGAAGCACGTCATCTTAAAAGGACCAGGTTGGCCATCTCCAGCTGATCATGATGTGTCATGTTGGTTTCATAGATTGTCCAGTTCAAAACCAAATATTTGGACGCCTATTTTTTTGCAAATTATACACTCCACGATGGATGGTGTTCGAACATCTTAATGAACACTTTAAAGATGTAGCGGCGTGCAAGGCAGCAGGGATGCTAACAGTATTATGACTAGCACGAGCAGGTGGGAAGCCAGTGTACTAGAACGTGGAGGATGCCCAACAAAAAAAAGGGGTGTGTCTGGTCACCCAAGTATATATATTATTTTTGAGGGGAGCTAAAATGTCAACTTTATTGGAGACTGAAGTTGTTAATGTCCTAGGTCACATATTTAAAGTTAACCATTGAATGTTTATGGCCAAACTGTACATTTACTACTGTTAAGAAGATGCGGCTCACGCGCTGTTCTGTTTTACGTGAGGAGTGTCGATCAAGCACCGCATACCAGAAAAAAGAATGAGCGGCGCTCCCCCCTTCTTCTCCTCCTCCTCCCCCTGAAATTAAAGCAATCATTGAGCCTAATGCAGGCTGAGGAGGGGCAGGCGGGGAGCCGGCCAGCCCCCGTCTCGGAGAAATGGCCATTGAATTCTGATTACGGCGCAGTAATGGAAAGTAATGAGAGGGTCTCATGGTCGGGTGGCTCTGGTTCTCCCCGGCGGACGGCAGCACTCTCTGCAAAGGCCAGGCAGCCGCTGCGCTGATTGGGGATGACACTCGGCCGAGAGCGGCGGTGTGTGTGTGTGTGTGTGGGGGGGGGGGGGGGTCGTGATTCACACCCGCTTCACTCACCGAGACCGGCGTTCAAGGTTACACAACCACAAACTCACCATCAATCCGGCTCACCAGCTCCTCCAGGGCCTTCACCTTCCTCTGGATCCCCGGCTGGGCGAAGGTGTAGTTGTCCTGCACACAGAGACGTGGAGACGTCATGTCGGCGATGTACGTTAGACTTAACGACCGGCTGGACCTGCACTTACAGGACGCCTGTCTCTGCCGGCCGCGGGCGCCGTCAACGCCGTACAACATCGATCAAACATCAACGCTGCCCATTAGCGGCCGTTTACAGGCTCAATATATTGACATATATGTGCAGCACAGGAGTAATGAAGCAACAAACACACACTTTCGCAAACCAGACATCTGCACTTAAAGAGTAGAGTTTAGCTTTTCACAGTTCACATCTGGATTTATGGGAATTATGGGAAGTTATATGGAGAACCATTCTGTTATTAAACCCCCCCCCCACACACACACACACATTATATACATTAGATGGTCATCAACACACTCATGGTTGTGGTGCGTGTGAGGAATAGTGATCTGGGTAATTACGTTATAATATTCATCACGGTCGGCCGCCCCACCGAGTCGCTTAATTACCACATTCATTTCAGCACAGCTTATCAGACCCCCTGACCACACACACACACACACCTCACACTCTCAGTGGAGTTCGGCCTGAGTGTCCCCCCTATACACACACTCACACGCACATACGTTTCTATATCTGGTACATCCATTTATGAAACGTTTAATTAGAGAGCCGCTTTTTTTTATTAGACTGCAACATCATTAGCGCCTGACAGGCGCATCAGTAGGTGACATCTCAAGCAGCCGCACTGGCACGGCAGAGGAGCGTGTCGCACCGACGGGACTTAATGCTGCACCTTCAGCCGATCCGCCAAGGTGCCACCGAGTGAAGCACCGTCCCCACACACTGCTCCCCGGGCGCCTGTCATGGTGCCCACTACCCACCAAGGGTGATGGTTAAATGCAGAGGACAAATTTCACTGTGTGCTGCGCTGCTGTGTCACTTTTTTTTTTTTAAATGATTCCCCAACACGACGCACAGTAATCCAACCATCTACGGGCAACATTTTATAAAGGCGACTCTCGCGATGGGCGAAGTCGCGGTCGCTGCATCCACAAGGACAAGCGGTGTCTTCACCTGCGGCAAGGCGCAGCTCAAGCGGGAAACCGCTGAGACGCCCGACGCCCGGGGGTGGTGGAGAGAGGAAAGTCATTAGCCGATAAACAATTTCCCCCGTCCTTCAGGCTCAGCTGTGTTCCGCAGAACAGCTGAACTACGGTCCTGAAATAATAATCGGTCGGGAGCGACCAGGCCCGCGCGCTTGCAGGAGCTGCAGGGGTCAGATAAGGTTCACGGCATGCATTGTGGTGCCACGGTTCCACAGGAAGTGCGTTTAGGACCAGAGTGATAGCAGGTTCTAGACTCTTCAGCCTCTCAGGGGTTATCAGTCCTTTTACAAACTAGGGTGTGCGCCCCCCCCCCAAGAGCCTAAACCTAATTACCTGTAAGGAGGCAGGAGAGGTCAGTCTTAAGCATGCATTAAGCAGCCCACAGGTCCCCGTAATTGCATCTGCATTATTAAAGTGCCTCAGCTTTAATGAAGTGGCTCTGCTCCTTGCACTGAACCCTGAGAGCCGTAAACACACCACGTGGCGAGCCCGAGGTAGTCACGGCTGCAGGGCCGTATCATTAAAACTGATAATAGTTGTGTTGGTGGTGGTGGTGGGCGTGGTCACGTCTGTGTACATGGGTATTAGGAGCGTGGAGAAGTGGGGGAATGGAGGAGCGTCGCGTATTAACAGGAGGGGGTTTTAATTCAATTAGAGCTGTAAATCGTGGCCCGAGCCTGTTGGGTCGTGTGCAGTAAAAGAGCAGTGAGTAAAAGCAAACTTTTTCGTGCAATATTTATTTGACTCGCGGTTCTCGGCCACCGCGGTTAGGTGATGCATTTTAATTATGTTGAGGGAGATGCGAAAACGGATGAGGAGGTGAAAATGAGGCTAGTGTTCTGCTGATTATGTTTCAAATCCGCACATTTCCTTTCCATCTAATTCTAGTTCATCAAGAAGGTGTTTCGATGCGATCGCGCTTCTTTTACACCAAACTCAATTTGGACTTTGATTTGTAAACTGTTGTTGAATGGGTGCGTCCCAACACTTTCACCATGTTTGCAGGGACTACGTTGTCCCTCTGCAGTTGTTATAAGCATTTGCACTGAAATTGATCCTCATCTGTTGACCCTCGGGAGCAGGATTGGCCCCTTCAAACTCAAAATCAACACGGGTATAACCTAGCCTTGATCTCTGGTTGTAAAAGGCCATTAGTCTTTGTTCCCTCGAGGGAAATCTCTGGTGCTCAGAAAGCCGCTGACAGATTCTATCAGCGACGATGACCAACCACTCCATCCCTTCCTTGAAGTTTTCCAGGACTGAAAACCCTGTGCCCGTAGATGATGAGTTAATCTTTGAACAGAGGGACAGAGTCACACATATCAGTTGACAAAGAAAAGAGGGCTAAATCAGCGAGGGGACGTATTGAAGTTCTGCGATAAGACATGGAGGCACCATGAAAACAACAAAAACAACAAGATTCTTGATTGGATCCGTTTCTGTGATGACAAGCGCGATAACTTCCATGACAAAGAGCCAGGCTTTCAGGAGCAGTATTGACATCCCCTGCCCCACCATGAACCAAGCGTTATCAGAAACAGCCCGCCGTCCTGGAGGCGGCCCTCAAACCGGCTCACGCGCTTATCGCAAGAACATCTGAATGTCAGCGTGCGCGGCAAACACATGTTCGGTCCCCTTCGTAACCTGGATTAACGGCATCATCGGTCTGTTGGCTATGTATAATCTATACATTTTGAAATAAAAAATAAGAAATCAAACCATCACAAAAACCCAGCCACTAGGGACACAGGTTACTGTTCTTCCAGGACAGAAATATTACCCAAAAAATACAAATATTAAACATTACCGAATACCATATATTGCTCCACGTCCAGTCAGAAACCTCTACTGAAACCCTTACCTACAGACTAAATCCTTGTGGGCCAGAATTTTAAGTGATGTCACCAAGCTGTTGGCAAAAGAGAGCTGAAGGAAACGCTGCACAATTGGTGTGGACCTTAAAACGTCCACTGGACCTGCAACAGCTGCTGAACGCACGATTGACACATGATATTAAAAGGCAGACAAGGCTGCGATTGTAGGATCTGTGTGTGTGTTGGGGCAGCGCACGCATTAGGGAGTAAAGTGCATCGCACGGTGAGTGACAGGCTCATCACACATCTGATTGAGGGGCTCGGTGAGCTGAAGTGAGGCGTACAGCTGTCAATAAACGGCTTAGGAGACAGACGGACGGGGGGGGGGGGACCTGATTGAATATAATTGGCAGAGGTGTGTTGGGGTGAAATAGCCCCCTAAACAAAGCGCGGCACCGGCAGACGCCCAGCGCACATCTCTGTCTCTGGCGTGTGCTAAAATCCAATTCTCTCGTATGAACTGAGGCGAAATGCTAAATGCGCCCCGTAAAACGGTGACGAAAGAGTGCGGGGGAGATTGGGCGATAACTCAAGACGAGGAGCGAAAGACGGGGCCGTGATCCCAGGTCAGCTCCCAGGCTGGCGCGAGGCTGGAGGACGAAGGTGGGAGGGACCGCCGATGATGGAACGGTGCGCCCGCGGAGCGCTTTATTAGAATTCCGTGGTAGACCGGCGGGCACGGCGCCAACCCCCCAGCCCGGACCGACTGGAGGTTGATGGCCGCGACGTCACTTGCCGCACGGGGGGCTGCCACCCTTCGAGGACCGAGTCTTCGGTCCAATCCTGCTGCCACGTCAAGGATGAAGCGCCAATCAATGCAAAGTCCATGATGGATGAACCGTCGATGTGTCATTCCAGCAGAACAAGGGCGCCATTGGCTGTATCGGATCATTAGAGCCTTCGGCTCAATGTTAACATTTATTGCATTCTGGGCAAAAAAAAAGGTGGACGGACAACATTTACGGGGCAGTGGTGGCCTAGCGGTTAAGGAAGCGGCCCCGTAACCACTGAGGTGCCACTGAGCAAAGCACCGTCCCCACACACTGCTCCCCGGGCGCCTGTCATGGCTGCCCACTTCTCACCAAGGGTGATGGTTAAATGCAGAGGACAAATTTCACTGTGTGCACCGTGTGCTGTGCTGCTGTGCATCACAAGTGACGATCCCTTCACTTTCACTTTACATTTTGGACGTTTACCTCCTCAGTCAGGTCGGGACGCTTCTGACACTGTCATCTGGTGATGGGAAACTGGGGTGGGCGCTGAAACTGGAGCACGGCTGTTGGCTCCGAACCCCGAGAGAGCCCAGAGGTAAACGGTTCTCCCCCCCGTTTATTTAGCACAGCGTTTATATATTAATAAAAAAAAAAAAAAAACTGGCTAAATAAGCTGCGAGCTCATTAATTCCACTGAAGGTGCAATTCCCTGACAAAGGAGCCCTCCGGAGGGCCCTGTTTGTTTAGGAAATGAATAAATGCCGGTGCTTGGCCTGGCGTAAATGCCGGAGCGTTCTGTCCATGGTGGCAGTTCTGGGCGTCGCCGCGGCAAGCCGATGGCGCCGCTCCTCTGACGACCTTGGCTCTAATTACGCCCAGGGACACCAGGGAACGCGCGTTTCCCCCTAATGGTTTATAAACAATTTTAAAGGGGCTGTACCCCCTCCACGACCTTAATTAGTTTGTGATGCTTTAGTTTACCCCCGCCCGCTTCCCAGGATCCTCTGGTGGTGGGCCTGGAAGAAGGATGTTAACCTTAGCGAGCGGGGCAGGACAATTTATACTCTGCCTGCAATGCATGCTGGGTCGGCGTGGGCTTATTTCCCAAGAGTGGCGCTGCGGCGGCAGTCGGCTTGGCCGACATGGACCTCAGCGAGTGTCTCGCCACCTCATGTCACCATCAATCCAGGACCCGTCAAGCCTTCCTCCGGTAAAATGAGGAGATTTTACAGTCTACCACTGCCAACCCAGCAAAAAATAATAATAATAATAATAATAATTTACATCCACCTTCACAATGAAACTCATTTCCGTTGATGATATTCTATTACAGCAGTACTTGCACATTAGTAAAGCAGCATTTAACGGCACCCTGGTTATTCACTTCACTGGTTTTAGCGGAGTCTACGTGCTTTGTGACCGGCTTCACCAAGTTTGCTGCTTCCGTTTTTTATTATGGTAATTTGCATAGACTGTAGAGATGGCAGTGGACTTCAGGAGACATCCCACAACATTGATCCCCCTCACCATGTCAGACGGCCCGGTGTCTATTGTGGAGACCTTCAAGTTCCTGGGCACCACCATGTCCCAGGACCTGAAGTGGGAGACCAACATCTCCTCCATAAGACCCAGCAGGGGATGTACTTCCTGGGGCTACTGGGGAAGTACAGTCTTCCACAGGAGCTGCTGATCCAGTGCTACACCGCGATCACAAAATACACAGATAAATAGAAATTATTCTAACAATCATGGTGTGTCAAGTATATAATAATTGTGACTGATCCAGTCAACACAGTACATTGTCTGTACCAACACAACATTGACCTGCTGCCCTCTAGCAGACGTTATAGAAGCCTGCAGACCAGGACCACCAGACACCTCGCCATCTCCCTCCATTGTACTGCACTTTATGTACACTCTGTTCATTTATACACACTTATGGACCTGTGTACATTCATACATACATTCATATTCAGTATATATATTTATAAACAATATAAACATTCGACAACAAACAACATTTACACACGTCCTTACACCAATAAACACGATTCTGATCCTGATATACTCCAGAATGTTATCAAGAGTGATCAGATGAATTGCAAAGTCCCTATTTTCCATGAAAATGATCTTAATCCCAAAACCGCATTTCCACTGCATTTCACCACGGCTACAAAAGGACCTGCTGAGATCATTTCAGTGATCCTCTCATTAACACAGGTGAGTGTTGAGTCATGCTGTTGCTGGTTGTGATGATGAGAACACCATGTCATTAGGCACAAGTACAAGGGATTGAGGGGGTGGGGCTAGCTCAGCATAAACAAAACGCTGGTCAACAGACCCGCCTGTACATGCTGTGGGTATGAAGCTGACGGAGGAGATGGATGGGGGGGTGGGGACGTCCTTGGGATCGGGAGGGAGAGAGTCTCGCTGCCTCCACCCTCCGGGGATGTTTGGATCAGCAACGGCCAAGGCCGAGGTTGATGCTGATTAGGTGAGGCCAAAAAAAACTGATAGGATGGGTTGTTGGGGTGCGGAAAAGCTGGGAATTTCCAGCTCAGTGTCCGTGCTGGTCTCCAGCGGTGACTTTCTCTAAGATGGCATCCAAATTGTAATCAATAGTCACAGTGATGTTGTCCAATCTGCAATCGATCATCACAGTCTGAGCACAGTCAAACACAGATTGAGTTAGAATAGCAGACTGGAGGCTTTATAATGAGGGTGATGCTTCCTCTGTTAACCATGGTTACGTGCAAGGAAACGTGCAGCCATCGTTGCGTTGCGTAAAAAGTACCGTCTCCTGAAGATGAATTAGTTGCAGATCGGGGTGCCACAAGTGCAGAACTTGCTCAGGAATGCAGGTGTGAGTCCATCTGCATGCACAGTGAGGTGAAGACCTTTGGAGGATGACCTGCTGGTGTTAGTAGCCTAGCGGGTGAGACACTCACCTATGAACCAGAAGACCCGGGTTCAAACCCCACTTACTACCATCGTGTCCCTGAGCAAGAGTGTCTCCAGGGGGGGGACTGTCCCTGTAACTACTGATTGTAAGTCGCTCTGGATAAGGGCAGGCAGCAAATAAGACACTTCTCTCCAAGAAAAAAAAAATATCAAGGACAGACTGATATTCTGCTGGAAGTACAGTAATTGGACTGCTGAGGACTGGAGTAAAGTCCTTTTCTCTAATGAAGCCCCTTTCCGATTATTTTATCTTTAGATGCCCCAAACAAAGTGAAGTGATTGTCACTTGTGATACACAGCAGCACTGCACATGGTGCACACAGTTAAATGTGTCCTCTGCATTTAACCATCACCCTTGGTGAGCAGTGGGTGGGGAGCAGTGTGTGGGGACGGTGCTTTGCTCAGTGGCACCTCAGCGGATCGGGATTCGAACAGACAACCTTCTGATTATCTGATAATTTTACCCAAGAACACGGCCATGAATAAAGAACGGTACCAGAACATCCTCCAACAGCAACTTCTCCCACCCGTCCAAGAACAGCCTGGTGAAGAACGATGCTTTTTCCAGCATGACGCAGCATCGTACTCAACAAATTCCGACAAACTCCAAGCACTGATTATGAAGGAACGTGTCGCCGTCAGTCAGGATTTGGCCCAGAAGTTCACTGACAGCACGTCAGGGAAGAAAAAAAGGGCCAACACGGCAAATATTGACTCCTTGCATGAACTTGATGAAATTCTCAATAAAAGCCTTTGGAAATTATAAAATGCTTGTAATTATACTTCAATACACCACAGAAACAACGGACAAAAAGATAAAAAAAAAAAAAAAAAAAAAAAAACAGGACTGTACGTAGCCGAAATGACGATGGAGCTCACTTGAACTAGATGGATTTTTCTCAACTAAATTGATTTACTAAACACGAACCGATTAACGTGTAGCATGTGTTGGGTGCGAGTATCTGGTTCATTTTCAATCGAACTCACGTTCGTGCTTCTGGACGAGAGACGAAAACAGGGTTCCTGCGAGGTGTGGGGTCACGTCACTTTTGACCACACACGACAGTCAAATCCGTCCATGTCGTGTCCAGGCTGCTCACTTGGTGCCGCGTTAACGAGGACAATCTGCCGGAGAGGAGGAGACGCGGAGCGTCCTCGCCGCAGCTGAATAGGGGGGGGGGGGGTCGCCTCCAATTACCGTCCCTATCGTCCCCCCGACGAGCCGCAGCAGCTCCGGCGCGCCGGTTTTTAATAACGGCGGGTCAGTGCCGATGACAGACAGATCCACGTCGCCTCATCAATCTCATAACGGCACAGAGACGACAACACAAAGAGGGGGGACATCCGCGGTCACCGCAATTAACAGTCGTTTCAAAAGAGCTGAACATGTCTCTCTCTCTCTGAGTGTGTGTGTGTGTGTACACACTCAAAAAGCAAAAAACACCGACGGTGACATGTCACGGATTTCACAAGTAACTCGTGAGCGAATGTAGCTGGTGGCGCGGCGTGGCGCGAGGCGGTGAAGAACAGAGTCACGGGGGGATCATTAGCGCCTGTGAGGATCGGCTCTGTACACAAATTACGGCCGTAATTAGAGGCGCGGCGGCTCGAAAGGTTCGAGTTTCAATCGACGTCCGGGCCGCGCGTACCGAGCGTGGAATACCAATGGCCTTCGGCAGAGGGGCCGCCGAGAAAGGAAGTGAGTATGTGTGAGTGTGTGGGTGTTAGTAGCCTAGCGGGTAACACACTCGCCTACGAACCAGAAGACCCAGGTTCAAATCCCACTTACTACCATCGTGTCCCTGAGCAGGACACTTAACCCCGAGTGTCTCCAGGGGGGGACTGTCCCTGTAACTACTGATTGTAAGTTGCTCTGGATAAGGGCGACTGGTAAATGCTGTAAATGTGTGTGTGTGCCGTGTGTGTGTGTGTGTGTGTGTGTCCCGGTGAATAAAAGCAGAGAAGGTCGATTCCTCCTCCTCTGCACCAGGTTCCTACAGCAGAGCGTAATTTTCATCAACATGGAGAGACCAGACACACACACACACACACCCCGAGCCTGGAGAGATCAGTGGGGGTCTCGATTGCAGGGAGGAGAAGGTACAATTCCCACGATGACTGAGCCCCGCCAGGCATTGTGGGTAAAAGAGTGGATTGTGACCGCGTGTTTATTTCTGGGGAGACGGGGGGGGGGCTCTCCCGCTCCATCTCCTGACACAGCAGACACTCACACTTCCCAAACACACACACACACACACACACACACACACACACACACGCGCCATGAATATAATCAGCCCCGCGCACCGGCGAAGGTGGGAATCAATTTACCTGAATGCCGTCCAGCAGTTTGCTCATACACCAGAAGCTGTCGGCCTCGATGTTCCGCAGCGCTTCCTCCCGCAAGCTGGAAACATCGAAATTTTCCACCTCTTCCTCTGCAAGAAAAAAAAAACAAAAAGAGGAGCAAAAACAAAGCGACAGATGAAGTGGCGGGCGTGTGCGTTCACCGAGAGCGTCTGAAAGCGTGCGCCGCGGGGGTCCGGAGGAGAAAAGATGCTCCGGCAAGGCGTCAACAACACACGGGGACGGACGTTTCTCATAAGCCAAAACGCAGAGAGGTGTAAATTGGCGTTCCTGGAGCATGGAGGGTGGCAGTCAGCACGGAGCGTCTTCTAACAACTCTTTCAGGCTGCTGATGAAGTCTCCGCAGTTCCAGTTCAGCCAGTCAAAAAATTGACGATGGAAAATTCCACCGAGGAACTGATTTAATGGCTCGATACTAAATTCAGGGGAGCCGTCCATGTAAATACTGATTCTGATAAATTCAGCAATTGTAGAGAAATGATTGACAGAAACAACACAACGGACAAACACACACAAAACTCTTGAAACAATATGATAAATATAAGACTATCACATGATAAATATTAGACTAACTAATTGGTCAAAACAGCCCAATCTGGCAACACAGAACACAAAGTCCAGTCTCCACTCTTCAGCGGACAGATTGTTAACTTTACTTTACTTTACTTTACTTTATTTAGCAGACGCTTTTATCCAAAGCGACTTACAATAGGAAGACACCAGCAATTCTCGTTCGATTTCTATAGAATATCGAGTTTACAAACTAAGAGCCCTGATAAGGCTTAGACTTGTCAGTGAAGAGCATACTCGGAGATTGTTGGGTGCTAGACTAAGAAAAATTATAATGTATTTATACATTTTGTATTTGTTTATTCAATGTGTACGCATGTGCTTGTGTAAGTGTTAGATTTGTCTGTAATATTTTTGGAATAAGAGGGTTTTCACCTTCTTCTTAAAAGTGGTGATAGTCTCGGCTAGTCGTGTGGAGGAGGGCAGGTTGTTCCACCAGCCAGGGACAACAACGGAGAACAGACATGATTGGAATCGGAGACCCCGTGAAGAAGGAATTTTTAGTCTCCTTTCGTTTGCTGATCTGAGGGAGCGTGCAGGAGTGTAGCTAGGTAGTAGTGTGTTGATGTAGGAGGGCGCAGTTCCATTTACAGCCCTGTAGGCAGCATCAAGGTTTTGAACTCAATGCGAGCAGCTACCGGGAGCCAGTGGAGGGAGGTAAGAAGAGGTGTAACATGGGTGTATTTTGGCTGATTGAAAATGAGACGAGCTGCCATATTTTGGATCAGAAAACGTTATCAATCCCGAAGGAAATAGCTTAGTTATTATTATTCATCCAACATAATACTTTTTACACAGCATGACGCAAACATAACTCATTGCGTTGTGTATTATTCAGAATTGTAATCCAGTGTTACGAGCCGGTCTAGGGGTTCTGGTCCACAACAAAAGAAATGACAAAAAACAAAACCTACTTAGGCGAAACGGAGAAAATTAACAAGAATTTTATTAACAAATAAGTATATAAATAAAGAATACATATGAATCGAATTACAACAAACAAACACCGAAGCAGGCCGACACAAGAGGGGAAACCGGAAGTGATGCAATCGGTAAAAGGCTAGGGAGGCGGGCGGGGTGGATGGCACGGCAAGCGCAGCCCCGAAAACTGAGGCTCCTTTTATACAGTCTGTCCACAGCAGGAACCGGTGGGCTCAATTTGTACTCACCAGGCACCTGCAAACACACCACAAAACACAGAACGGAAACACACCAAAAATACCGGGACGTGAACACCAGGCATAAATGTTAAGGCTGCACACGGCCTCCCCATGTACTTGATTCCCTTCTCCACTAATTACAAGTTCAGTCCCCCCGGAACAACTTGGGGTTAATTGTGGTAAGTAAACGGGGTTTTTGAACCTGCAACTCCGCAGGTCAACTGGTTGATTGTTTTGTTCGTTACCCACCGGGGGGTACCACCACGCCCAACGCTCACATTCATAGCACCGGGAAGGTCTGAACCCTCACCCTGGTGATTGAGCCAATTTACCAATCGGCTATGCGGACAGGCTTTGTAATTACATGGTGGTTGTTAATTTGTTACATGATGTAACTCAATCAAAAACTAATTTTAATGATTAAAACGATTAAATAAAACCACCTTTAACTCATGTACCATTAACAGCAGGTATTTTAGACATTTATGGTTACACTTTTTAATTTACTCTAATTGTAGTAAATCATGCTATTAAAGGTTTCTTTTGTATATTAATTTCCATCCATTCTTCTGAACACTCACCCGGGTTCAAACCCCACTTACTACCATTGTGCCCCTGAGCAAGACACTTAACCCTGAGTGTCTCCAGGGGGGGACTGTCCCTGTAACTACTGACTGTAAGTCGCTCTGGATAAGGGCGTCTGATAAATGCCATAAATGTAAATTAACTGGAAAGGAGAAGATAAATTCCATTAACAACACTTAATTTCCAGTAACACAAGAGAATGTCACACGTTCAGCATTCAGCAACATTTAATTAGCAGGCTACTGAATTTAAACCTTGTAATTAATTAATTTAAGTAAATGCTTGGAAAGGTCAGACTGAGAAAGAAGGCCGACGTAAGGAACAACATTATGGGCTATTTGTGTTTGGTGCTATAATCATCCTCCACCGCCACTCATCTGCTGATTACAGGCGTGATTGACAGCCCCTGGATTTCACACCCGCCCCACAGGTGGGAGGAGAGGAGCGAGGTGGGTGGGGGCCGCGGTAATGCCGTGATAATGTCTGCAGCGAGGTGAGGAATTTTGCACCGGAGCGTCTTACTCATCAGAAAACAAGGACAGCGGGAGAGGAGGGGGGGGGTGAGAGGCGAGCACTGCAAGAATGAGAGAAAACATGATGAAGCAAGAGTGCCTCCTGTGGTCAGCGGCGGTACTGCATGGCGTTGTTGCGTCCACACACTCACTAGTCCCTAAAAATTCCACACGCTGATGAATTCCACATCTTTATGGTCTCATTACCCAGCAGGTGAGTCATGAAGCCCAGATTCAAATTGGACACAAACGGAGGACGGCAGGGAACACCATCACCGCAGCCCAGCCATTATTTCACATTAAGGAGTTACACCAACATAGCAGCCAATCATCTTGCATTTACATTTATGGCATTACAATCCGTAGTTACATGGACAGTCCCCCCCTGGTGCAACTTAGGGTTAAGTGTCTTGCTCAGGGACACAATGGTAGTAAGCGGGATTTGAACCTGGGTCTTCTGGTTCATAGGCGAGTGTGTTACCCACTAGGCTACTACCACCCGAATCATCTTGCATTTAAGTGTTCATAGCGCCCTGGTGAAAGTGCCCGTTCGTCTGTTTGGCTCTAATTGGAGTGGGCGGGGCAGTCCCTTCCCGCGACGGTTCGGCAGTGTTGTGCACACCCTGTCCGGGACGTTTTTCCTTTTCGTTTTTGCCTCGCTGGTTCAGCGATGTGTTCACAGCAGACCTCGCGCCCACACGCGACTCATGCAGATCCCACCATCTGGAGCCGGGGGCTCCACGCCGACCACTGTCAGGACTTCCTGTTGGCCGGCAGGTTGAGTTCCTGTGTACCTGGGCGACAGGTGGGACCGCCCTGGCACCGGGGCGGCGACAGCTGTGCGGGGAGGGCCCCGGTGCCAAAGGGCTCCTGCAGAGACGACGGCACCGGCGCCATCTGCCCGAGGCCGGCCGGGCCAGGGCGCGGCCCCGCGGGAGCACGCACGGCTGCCGCGGTACGCCAGGTGGCGCGCCACCCCTGCCGACAGGGGTCAATCACGCAATCTTTTCCTGATGAAAAGCATTAATTCGACCAACTGAGCCCAATTACGCACAACAGCCACGTAATCCCACGCTGGTTAATGAGCACCGAATGGATTCCACCGTGGCGTAATTGAGCCGGGGGCAAATTAACAGAGGAGTGGAACTTGGCAAAAGACGGCAGTCGAAACACAGCGCGGAATTAGCGCGGGGAGCGTGATTACCGTGTAAGTGTGTCGGCACGTGAAATGTGAGGAGTGGACTCGACGACGACTTGCGAAAGTCTCCGTATGGACGCGAGGTGCAGAGCGGCTCCCAGGAAGGAGTCGAGGGCCCGACTGGGGAGTCCGGTGCGGACACCGAGGAGCCTGAACCCCCAACCCCAACCTGAAACTGTGGAAATAACACCGATCCTATTCACCGACTATTTCAGTTAGCGGCAGTAATGTTAGTTCCGTCAGACGGCAGCCGAGCTCGGTTCTACAGGTCAAGTCGGCACAGACGCCGGTCAACACAGGTGACCATGATGGGGATCGCAGTTCAACCAGAACTAATATGACAGTTCAACATAAAAAAGCGGACCTATGTCCATAAATCCCAAGTGTTGTCGGGGTTAGCGTTACTTCGCTCTGACCACTGCAATCCCAGAGCCAAAAATCTCTTTACTTTTACTCTATACTTGTAATTTAAAACCAAGATGGATAAAAGAGAAACAAAGGGAAAATGAAAACAGGAGCAAAAAAGGCAAAATGAAGATCGTCCCTGGGGGAAACAGCCTTTTAATGTATAATTTTTAATTAAAAGAGCTGAGGTTATTTAATAGACCAGGAAGTGAGCTAAAAAGGCCTGCCTGGAGATGGTCTGCTCTTGTGAAGTCCCACAGCTGTGGATGTGCGACACGGTGATGTTCATTACACCTCTGACCATCAGATCTGAGGCAGTGATGGAGGATGGGAAAAAAACTACAAGAACTTCTGGTTGTACAGAATGTATCTGTTTCTGGTGGCAAAGGTTCCAGTTATTGTACATGTTAGGATGATTGGGGTCTGAAGTACTTGGAGGAGGGTCAATCAGGCCTGTCAAAAACATAATAATAATAATAATAATAATAATAAAAAAAAAAAAAAAAAAAAAAAAAAAAAAAAAAAAAAAAACACTAGAACTGATCTTCATTTGGCCAGAGAACCAGATCCAGCATTGACTGCATGGGGTTAAAACATCACAATGCAAGCCAACTAGAGGTTCCGCTCAATTTGTGGTTTTGAATGTGCAATGAGTTAATCAATTAAGAAAAAAATAAAAGTTTTTATTTCTTTCAATTGTACAAGTCCACAGAACTCACTACAGAGAGTTTGCTGCACTTGTACGCATGCAGCAAAGTGCTTATCTGCACAGAAACGGCAGGTGTTATTCCTCTGGGTCTTGGTAAGTGACTTGGTAAATTTTAATTAGATGCTGGTTGGGTCATCATGTCTGAGTTATGGGGGTACGGTTCTAGCACCGGTTGTGCAAACGCTAATACTGCTGGGCCGATGACGTTCCGCAATGACACATCTTTGGTATGATTAATTTTGTCACCTAAACCTGTAAGAAGTCCACATTGTGCTGAGAAGTGAACTCTCTGGGAACACATTGGCCCGGAAAAGAATCTGATAAAGTTTGTGTCCATGAGCGGCGCGGCCGAGGTGCCATTACGAAACGCGCAGAAATTAAAGTTTGCCGGGTGTGAAATGTGGCCATGATCAGTTCATTAAGCCATTAATTTTTGGTTCTCCGCACACTCTGAGAAATCATTAGACACACAGTAATGGGCGCCTCATAAGAAATTATGAGCACAAGCGGGCAATTAAGCAGCACTTTGTGCCAGGGCTAATAGATAAATACATAATATATATATATATATATATTTTCAGCACGGCTGCAAATAAAAGTACACAGTCGATTGTCTGGCGGCGTCGCGAAGCCAGTAAGGACGGATTGCGCTCTTAATTGTTACGAATCGCAGCGGGTCAAGTGCGGCACGTCCCGCTGATGAACACGAACAAAGAGCGATTCCTCAACACCGAAAAATCCGTGCAGGAATTCAATTTATGGCTTTTTATAGCAGAGTAATTAACTACACCCAAAAATATTCAATATCCGCGATTACTCAGGGAAAACCGATGAGTCGGATGACAGGACGATTTCTCTGAATCTGTCTCTGCTCTGCTGCGCTCTACGGCCCGGAATGAGAAAACGTAAGAAAAGTCCGTGGACCAGATTTATTTCAGCTCATTGCTTAGGCATCAAGCCATATTTCACTCCGTAAACTTGGCTGCTGATGTTGATAGAGTTCATCATCAGGATTTGCAGCCTTTGACTGTGTGTGTGTGTGTGTGTGTGTGTGTGTTGTGTGTGTGTGTGCAAGCAGATTTCAACTTGGCCATGACGGACAGCGTCGTGGAATTTGGTCGCACCTCCGGAAACGTCTATGATGAATTTTTCAGGAGGAGAAGGGCAGTGATCGTCTCCAAAACTACAGAGAAACACAAGGTGGAAAAACTGATGCTGCAGAATTTAAACTCCTTTCAAAAAGGCGATGATCCCTGAAACACGAGATGGAACAGTCTGGAACAATAGATGGTTGGGGTGATTAGGCAGGTGCTGGACAACTGAAACCAGAAGTCATGAATCTTCAATAAGGCCATAATGGGCATTCTTACTGAAGAGTCCTGACATTTAGTTTATAGGCATTATTCATGAATCATCATAGTCATATCCAGAAAAGAGCATCCATCAGTTTCTAACAAGGTCCGCGTCACGCGTCTGCTGGGTACCATCAGGCCAGTTATGGCCTTACATAGGCCCATGTCCACCCAGCAACACATTACAGGATTTACATTTTAGTTTAGTTTACTTACATGGTGAAAATTATATTTTTGAAATGAAAGGGGAAAAATTATATTTGGTTTATTTAACATCGTAACATGACCTTAAAATTAGGGGGCAGTGGTGGCCTAGCGGTTAAGGAAGCGGCCCCGTAATCAGAAGGTTGCCGGTTCGAATCCCGATCTGCCAAGGTGCCACTGAGGTGCCACTGAGCAAAGCACCGTCCCCACACACTGCTCCCCGGGCGCCTGTCATGGTGCCCACTGCTCACTCAGGGTGATGGTTAAATGCAGAGGACAAATTTCACTGTGTGCACCGTGTGCTGTGCTGCTGTGTATCACATGTGACAATCACTTCACTTTAAGGTTTAAAGTTAGTGCATCATTATAATTGTTATATATCTGTAGAGCATTATAATCGTTGCATTAGTATTTAAATTTGTGGATTGGAAGCGATATAGTTTGCAGTCGTGGTAATTCGCCTACTGGGGAAGAAAACGTGGTTTAAAAACGACACCGCCGTCTTATTACCACAATAACTTGCGAATAAGATAAGATCCAGTGAATGTAATTAGTTTTAACTTTTTTCCCCCCGAACAGCTTCGCTCGATGAGCAACTCGGGCAGAGGAAGAGTAGAAAAATGGCCTCCTCTGGACGTCAGAGGACACACTGAGGCAATCACTTAACAACTCGTTAGGGAAAATCAGGGATGTTAATCAGGCCGGCGCTAAAATCAGCTCTCGGCGCGGCGCTCCAAACGAGAGATCTGAACAAACCGATACTCATTAGGCACAAGCCAATGGGTTCCACGCCGGTGAACATTCAATCCGGCACCTCCGGTCGCGAGCGCTCAGTCAACGGACAGCGCCGGCGCGGCACGGCGCGAGGGGGAGGGGCTGATAGACCACGCGCACCATTCACCGGCGGCGGCCCACAGCCAGCTGCACGGCTCCTGTGGGGGGAACGTTTGAGTGACGGCTCCAGGATGGAGGAGAGCGGAGCAGGCGAAGCTCAACGGCCAGCTGGCTGCGCTCGGCGCTCCATCTGCAACGCAGGCACTCCTGCGGAGCGTCGGGAATGACGGGCGTTCCCGCGAGAGACCGCTCTCGGCTTTTACACCTCCAGCAAAACCAAGACTTCCAAATATTGCATGTTGTACACACACACACACACACACACACACACACACACCACTCCATGCTCAAATGTTTCCACAGGAAAAGAACAGAAGTTCCCGTAGTTATCATAGAACTTCACCGTTCCATGTTCCCTGTCCTCCTGGTCGCTCAGTTTCTGCAATATTTCTGAGGTCCCGACCTCAGCTGTTCAACACTGAACGCGGGAAAGGAGCCGAGGTGCGGCGGCGGCGGCGGGCTCGCCGGATGCTGGAAAAGGACGAGAGGGAAGCGAGAGAGAGAGAGAGCGGTCCGCAGGCACGTGCGCACACACGTTACTACTCATCACCTCACTACTGATACTACTAACGGCAACAAGGCGTCCGCAGTGTGAAAAAAAATAAAAATAAATAAATGTGTACGGTTCTGAAGGATGCACTCGGCAAAACGTTGCCGTGACGTTCCAGCAACCACTTTTCACAGCGCTCTGAAACGGTTTAAGCTTTACTTCACTTTACTTGGCAGACGCTTTTATCCGTAGACGACACCAGCAATTCTCATTCGTCTTCTATGGATTGTGAGTCACAAAACTGAGAGCCTTAATAAGGCCGAACTTGTCAAGAATACATGCAGGGGAACTGTTACGTGCTAGACTCATATATATATATATATTAGAGGTGGGCATAATTAATTTTCTTAATCTAGATTAATCTCATTGTAATCTTGGAATTAATATTGATTAATCTAGATTAATCTACATTAATCTATATTAAAATGGCTCATTTGAATTCTGCCGAAGGCATTCAGAATATGTGTGCTACCCAAATAATGACTAAAAGTAAGTCTTTGAGAACGGGTTTCTCAAGCCAGGTGGCGCATTAGACCAGGGGCTCATCTCCTGTTTCCAAAATGCATCACAAACTGCTTGAGAAAGCTGCTCTACTATGATAATTGGTGATGAAAATAAATTATGTTCAATAAGATGTACTTGTGTTTACCAACTGTTTATTAAGTTAAATAGCTGCATCCATGTTACCACGTCACGTTTGATGTGGTAATTTCACAGTTCGAAGACTCGTTCTCGCCCCCTACAGTGCAATTCGGCTAGGTATACATCCACACTAAAATATCAAGGTGAAAGTCATCATAGTGTAGCGGTTCTTCTTCTGCATTTAGTTTCTTGAACCACAAATGATGATCTGAAACCAAAGAGATTTTCTGTGCAAAGTGTATTCTGTACAAAAAGCAAGGTCGCGTCAGAACATCGAGTCACACATCGCGAACACACACACACAAACACACATTTTGCCCAGTGCATCCTTCAGAATCGTACACACTTTTGAAAATTTTTCACACTGCGGACACCTTGTTGCCGTGTGTGTGTGTGTGTGTGTGTGTGTGTGTGTGTGTGTGTGTGTGTGAGCGTTAGACTCGTTTGAAATACTTTTTGAACAAGTGTGTTTTCAAATGTTTCTTAAAAGGTGGTAGTAGTCTCAGCAGTGCACTTTGAACAGCTGGTCACCGGTGCACCGTGACCAGGGTGCCCAATTTGCTGTTGCTCCGTTGCCACGGCAACCCAGTCAGGATCACGGGGTCAAAGATGCAAAAAGACCGGAGAGGAACACGTTTTTAATCAAGTCAGACAACAATTTACCCCGCCCAGAGGGACGCGATGCCCACCGAGGCAGCCCCTCTGTGTCCACAGGGCGTTATTGACTTCCGTCCGATCGATGAAAGGCGCCAGATTTAAAGCAGCGCTGCTACTGTTCCGTCAGGACCACCCGCTTTAATTATCGAGTTTTATTGTTGTCTAATGGGGAACCCGTTTGGGTTCGGAAAATGGAGACTCTCTGCTCAGAGAGAAAAGTGCAATAACCGTTCCATTCACCAGCATGCTTCTGCCCAAATCAATGACGTCTTCAATAAGGGATAGGGCCACAGATTAGGCGCATTGATAGAATAGATGGAGACTGGTTTAAGCCGCTCTCAGAGCAGCACCACACGATTGGGTGAGGAATGAATAATGATATCGAGCTCTGATTAAAACAGTCGCCTTTCATCAGTTGCCTCCAGTTCATCCCCAACCAGAAGCCAGCAGCTTCAGGAAATGAAGTGGAGCTTCTCCCATCATCGTGCCATCTCTGACAGGCTGCAGAAACCCGACAGAGAGACACAGAAGGAAAAAGGTGAAACAGAAAGGGACTTTATATGAAAGCTGATGGGGGGAAAAGAAAAATGAGTGGTGCCGAGATCTATTGGTGATTACGGCTGAAATTTGAATGCGATTATATGGTGATTATTTAACTTTTTTTTTTTTTATATACATAAAATCTAGCAAAGATGAAGTCATTTCTAATTATACTGTTCACACGATTCATAACTAAAAACGGTTTGACTATATGCAGGCCTATGCATATTTCTTAAAGGACTACACCAATTAAAGTCTGTACGGAATTATTAAAAAGCAGTCATGTGCTCCTTTAAGGCTCAACGACATTTGTTTGGCAAGGAGACGCCACCGTGCAGCTCCAGTTTGATTTTCATAACCACACAGTTTTTTTTTTTTGTTTTTTTTTTTTTGCGAATGCTTCCTTTGACCCCTCCACCGCGTGTTCTCCGTTTACCGAAACACAGAGGCGGGAGAATAATTGCTAAATAATGCATAAGCCTTGAAGCAACGTGCAAACATCGGGCCTAACCGCTTCCAATTACATCCTGTCGGCATACATCTTTTAAAAGCGGGATTATGAACAATCGGCAAAGCTCAAAGGAGCCGCGGCGCTAACTCTGTAAAGGGATGCATGGCTGCCTCTTTCATTCTCCCCGCACGCCGCAGACTTAATCAGAGCCGCAGCCTGTGAAGCGCAATTCTGTCTTTGGCTTTCTGCTAATGTCCCACAAGGGCCGCGCCTCCGCTCCCAGAAACTCTGCTGGGCAAATGGGATTAGACGTGTACCGTTTCGACGTCTATTTTTCTAAAGCGGCACAGATCTCGCCCGTTCGAGTCGAGCGAGGACGATATTTTATCCCGGTCGTCGTGCGGGCCTCAGACAGCAGAGCGGCTGGCTAAAAACAAACTCCGACTTCGTCCACATTAAACAGCGGGACTCTTCATCTAAACGTCAGCCCCCGGGCCTCTGCGGTTTTCCAACGCCACGCTCTCTGAGGGATGGAGGGCAGACGCTTGCCTCGGTGCCTCCGCTGCCCTGTCGGCTCTGCTTTTAATGGCCTTCCACCAGCACCCGGCACTTAAAGGCAGCTGTGGCACCCTGCATCAAGCCTGGCTGGAGAAGTGCCTTATGGGTAATAAATGACCAGGAGTGAGGGTGTTCGTGCACAATCTTCCACACGTACGTTCTAGGTTTAGGCTAAATCCTTCGAGAGAAAATGTTCTTTTTCTTGCTTTTGTACATACATTTTTTTTTTTTTTTTTTTGCATCGGCCACATTGAAAAATTGCACAATGAATTATGGGATATATTTGACCATGAATGCTTCTCAGTCAAAGAAGCAAAATACCAATCTGTGGGATGCATTTGCAGTAGAGGACAGCTTTTTACAAGCGCAAGACTATGGAAATGTGCGGGGAAATGAGTGGGTTTAAAACATAATCAGTGGAGTCCAGCCTACATTTCCCCTCCTCTCACAAGAGTTGTGAGATAAACGAATCACCTGACGACGGTGGCCAAGAACTGCAAGTCAAATGAACATTCCATACAAAAAAAAATTTTTACATTTAATAAAACAAACACTTTTTCAGAAGCAGCTATTCATACGAAGATGAATAGGTACTATAGATCGGTAGTTCGCATTTGATGACTGATCATTTACCACATGAGCTAGACCCAACCTGACCACAAAAAAATGAGATTGAGGCCAAAACTGACCCAACCAGAGGGGTCAAAATTCAAAATTCATAATTCACTTGCAGGACTACCTTATCAGGCCACCTATGTGGATGGATTGGATCGAGTAAAAGCTCCATATAAATGGTTATTTTGTTTGAAGAGAACGCATAATTGGACACACCAACAGATTAACAGCCTGGTTAACCAGCAGATACATTCATGTGATGAGCCTGAAGGTCCATTAACCCTCCAATGATTTCCCCACCGCTCGCCGTACCAATGGTACGGTCCGTGGAGTGCAGCCCGGGACTACAGCTATCAATGCAATATTTTCCCAAGCTGCATATGGAGCGGCAAGGGATCAAGTAAACCATGTGGGCAGTGCAGCGGTACATCGGCATTAAAAAGCATGGCCTTCATTAGCCCACTGATCCCAATGCCACTGGTCAGCTGGCAAGCTAGCCAGTGGCCGAGTCCCAAAGAGGGCCGCGGGAGGACTGGAGTCGGTTGAAGGATGCCACACCTGACCGCCGTCGAACGGGTGGCGGCAGGGAGCTGTAATAAAACACGAAGCGCCCCATCTGCGAACGAAGCTAGTGTTGTCTCGCCAGCCGTTGTGCTTTCAGCAGCTTGGCAGGCCATGGCAGGAAAAAAAAAAACCATGCAATTACTTACTTTCTCTTTTCATATTTACTACAACGCAGAGAACTCACCTATGTATTCAAAGACGTAAACTACAAAGAATGGCGTGACGAGGTCGTTGATGCCCTGCACGTAGCCGCTGGCAGGGTGGCGGATGGCCCAGATGAAGAGAATTCTCTCAAAGATCTGTGGTTGGAAAAAGGAAAGTTGATTGTGAATAAAAGCAAAGCAAATTTTTCAAAATGCACATTGTGTTGCATTTATATGACAGTGGTCAGAGCCAAGAACCTGGAAGTCAGCTGAGGTCAGCAGCTAGGTGAATGATTGCGCCTGCTAGTGGCAATAAGTGGCAGCAATTTTCTACAGTCATCCATAAATTGATTCAAGCCATTTACTGTTGTGTTCAGAGGCCGATAAATGTGTCTCAAACAATTACAAGTTCTTGGGGAAAAGTACTAAACACATAAATATAAATTGGACTGTTCTGAATTCTGAATTTTAATAATTTGAGATACTGAATTTGTCTTGACGTGTAAGGAACATAACATATATGAAGGTTTAGCTTTTTTAAATAAATTACAGAAACAAAACGACGGCTTTCATTGCATTCAAGATGCCACACACTCCTGACATTCATACAAGGACAAGCAGGTTTTCTCCCATTTCATATTAGAAGTGAAATGAAATAATGGGCTTAATTAAAAACACAAGACAGAGTGTTTGATATGAGAGAATAAAGCGGCAGGAATGGTGGGCAAGTGCACAACGTGAACGCATGTGTGCGCATGTGTGCTGGTCAGTAGTGGGTGAGTTCTTCGAAGCCCGGTTCTTCCCCGGTTCAGTCTCTCGGCCGCTCTGCACCACTCTCATTAAATATCACACGTTTTCCTTCACTCTCGCTCCCTCTCACGACAAGGCAAACACTTCCGCTCCCATTAAAGCTGGCCGCTCTGACGTTTTTTAATGTTCCACCTTGCCGTCGCTCGGCTGGAATTAAGGGACGCTTGAAGTCCAACTTAAATCGAGTGCTGAAATGGATTCGTTTTTTTTTTCCCCTCCCCACAGCCGCGCCGACGCCTTCCACAGGCCGAGCTTATTTGTTCCGTGGCGCATCGTGTTTCCGTCATCTCCCACGGCGTGCCGAATCGCAGGCGCAGACGAGCCCTGCGTTGCCGGCCCTTTCCCGATCAAAGCCCCATTCATCAGTGTGGATTTGGGGAGGGGCGCGGCGCGCATCGGCCGTTCCTGGGTGGGGGGGGGGGGTCGGGTTTGTATTCACGGCCGGCGCTCGGCCTCCTCCCGAAGCCCATCAGAAGGTGGAAATTAGACACTAAACCAGGCGGGAGAAATCAATGAGGAGCTGGAGTGTGCTGAGGCCCTGGGAGAGAATGCATTATCCATTTATTTGCTTAGCCGACACCCTTATCCACTGCTGCAGACCTCTTGTGAGCATGTGTGAATTTTTCGTTTACATTTTTTCCTCTCCTTCCACCTTCCTTCCTGCCCCCTCCTCCCAACTCCACGAGAGCTGAATGCAAAGCGGCTTCTATAGGCGGCGGCGGTACGAGCCTCGCCGCAGGCCGGTCACCGCAACGTTCATGTCATACAAACTGGAGATAAAGCAAACTGAAATGATGGCTCCCTTAGTTTTATAACCCTGGTGATAAATATGAGCCTGCACACAGCAGCAGAGAGACTGGAGATGAGGTCGGGAGCGGATGGGGCTGGCGGACCATCATGCACAGGGGCGCCAGGGCCGCTCCACAGGTCTCGGTGCCGGGACAAGAGCCCGGCGCGAAAGGGAAGGCAGAGCGGGAAACTCGGCTCGGTTGGGCGGGCGCGTGCGTGCGGATGTGGAAAGGGAACAGATGGCGGGCAACACACCGTACATGCGAGCGGCTGTCTATAACTCAGCGTCCGAGTCGATCGTGCGAATAAACGCGGCCCAAATGCTCTCGTAACGAAGTAACAAGCAGCGCTGGCTGTCAGGAAACGGAGCAAACATTCCAGCGGTCTCCCCCGACTGGGGCTCCTATAAATATTTCAAGGTGGGCTTGTGGCCTGTTCATTTTGTGGAAGCCCCACCACAGCGCCTCAGACCAGCCGAGAAATAGAGGGAGCTAACAGAACGAGGGGAAGATCACTCAGAACCCTGACCCGACGTGTAAAGAGGTCCACAGGTGAGGGATTTAAAGAAATCAGAAATCATCTATAATGAGATTGTATTTTACAGCAGAGCCCGAGGCCGTCCCCGTGGAGACAGATTCTTGACGTCCCAGCTCAAGCTTAGTTGCACTTGATAATGGCGCATGCCGTGTGTGCACATTTATATCAATTTGTGGGTTTTTTGCACAACCAACACACGGCCAAACGTGGGATTTAAACCTGGGACTTTGTGGTCTTCTGGTGCATAGGCTACTACCAGCTTACCTGTTTACACACACACACACACACACACATCTTGCACACCGCTTTGACCGCATGTCTGCATGTGTGCATGTTTGTGCATGTCTTGCATGCCTACGGGTGCGCCTCACCTCTTGCACAGAAGCTTGTTGAAAGAGAGGAATTAGAGGATTAGTTCTCGGGATGTCAATGTGAATCTGCGGGGAAGAACACAAACAGGAGCACGAGCAGGTTAGGGAGGAGTCGAAGACAAGCCGCCAGAGACAGGAGGAGGAGGAGCGGGGCTGCAGGTGCCGCGGGTCTCGAGCTCTCTCGGCCCGCCGTGCTATTCGCTGGTTGAGGGGGTTCCGCCGGCGAGAATAAGTAAATAAATAGAAATCCCGGCCTGAGAGCTCGAGGCCTCGACTGAAACAGGCAGGCGGGCGGACGGACGGACATGTACAGAGAGACAGACAGCTCTGGTGGGACGTGCGGCGCCAGCTGGTTCGCCTCTTACCTCTGTGACTCCGGGCTGCAGCACTAAGCTCTCTGGACTCATACGGGGGATATCTATATGAATCTGATGGTTTAAAGGGATACAAATAAAATAAAAAGCACACACACACACACACAGTCCAAGGAAAGGAATAGAATTGACACATAAAAGGAGGGAACACACACAGAAACAAAATGACTAGATCAGTACATTCATGGAAAAAAAAAAAAAAGATACATGAACTACTTAAATTCTGAGCACCCGTATAGAGGATTTTTAATTTTTTTTTTTTTTTTTTTTAAATGTCGAGCTGTTCAAAATGAGGCCACCCTGCTGCGGTAGACACCAAACAGCGGCTGCGGCCGCTCAGGACTGAGTCTCTGAAATAAAAGGGCGGTTTTCATCCCCGCATGAGGCACGGGCCGCACTGGACACGCCTCCCCGACGAGTCCGGAGGGAGCCGGCCGGCGGGCGGCTTGGTCAGGGGCTGCTGGCGTCCGTGAATGCGGCAGCTATCACCAGGCGACTAATCCTGCGGCTATTCCGCCTTCTACGCTCCGCGGTTCAAAGCCACCGCAGCCGCAGGGCCGAAGGGGTGAAGGGGAAACCGCGGGGCGTTAAGGATAAGGGGTGTAAAACTGCTTTATCTGCTGCCTGGACACAACTGCTCTTCTTCCACGTCGCTGAAGACTCGAACGCCTCTGACCTTTAGTGATTACAGAGCAAATGACTGCTGAATACCATCATTAACACCGTGACCTTAACAATCTCTCTCCTTCCACTGGGCATCTGTGCGGCATTTATCACAAAAAAAAAAATTTTTTAAATCCCTTGCTGTGCTAAAAATGTACAAGCAATAATAAATAATTCATTTCTGTTGCACTAGTATAGCGTAAGACATTTTTGACTACTAAACTTTCATTTTACTACAAATGCTTTAAGACAGAATTTCACATATTCAAGCTTGGTATAAAGCAGCGGTGGCTTTTATGCTCCACTCACAGACTATTACACCTGAGCAGAAAGAGAGGAGGGGCTCAGTAAAACGTCATATGATACAGTAACCGCATTCAGATCTTAAAAAAACTGCCTATTGCATTGGAGCGTCCGGTGAATTGATAATAAGGCTTAATAAACGACCCTGCAATGCTTCTTAAGCCACAGATGTAGTGGTGCTCGGCCCCGTTACTGCTGTGAACCATGTTCGGGCGGGGCTTCCTCACCTGTCTGTAGGTGTCCTGGTGGTGCTCATCGTTACGCGAGTCATAGTACTGCTCGATGAAGCCAAAGTACTCCTGTCTCTTCCTCTGCAGGGTGCTCTCTCGTCTCTCTGCGTTGGCCGGGAGGTAGCCCTGTGGGGCAGACACGGGACGGGTGAACCTGTTGCACCAGGCTGCTCGAAAAGCTTTACAAAAACCAAGCGAAAAACGGTCCCCTGCGGCCATTCGGTTTCCAAAATGCAACGTCCCTGCGGGCCAAATGCTCCATGTTAAAATCACAATGAACCGTGTGGGGGGGTTCGTTTGGCCAGTGTGGTGTCCACGGGTCAACGGGCGCCGTGCGTTCAGGCACACAGCAGATGTCGCAGCCAGAAAAAGAAAGTCTCCCGATAGAACTAATTGATGGCATGGAAACGTGCCGCCGCAGAAGTCCATTCATCAACCGGAGCGCCGACTCCGCATCCTGGACAGCTCCTGCAGCAAGATGTATGCGTGCCAACCGGCCCCTTCCACTTCGGTGGGAGCCGTGTGTGTTCATGTAATCGAGCTTAATTGAAAATACCTTCAGAAGGGCTGTTGAGTCTGGGGAGAGACAACGCGATACAGATGGGAGATAAGTGACAAAGGAGAGGCTGCGTCGCAAATCCAGATGTCCTAAAACAATAGGTAATGGGATTTTTTATTGATGTGTATTGCATTGGTGGCCTAGCGGTGAAGGAAGCGGCCCCGTAATCTGAAGGTTGCATCTTGGATTCGCCGAGGTGCCACTGAGGGTCCCCTTGATGAAGGTCCCGTCCCCACACACTGCTCCCTGAGCGGCTGTCATGGCTGCCTACTGCTCACTGAAAGTCGTTTAATGTACGTAATACCACACCTAGTGCTTCATGGTTTGTGTGTGCTCTGAGCACGGTCCTGCTATTATGGGGCAGTGGTGGCCTAGCGGTGAAGGAAGCGGCCCCCGTAATCAGAAGGCTGCCGGTTCGAATCCCGATCCGCCAAGGTGCTACTGAGCAAAGCACCGTCCCCACACACTGCTCCCCGGGCGCCTGTCATGGCTGCACACTGCTCACTCAGGGTGATGGGTTAAATACAGAGGACAAATTTCACTGTGTGCACCGTGTGCTGTGCTGCTGTGTATCACAAGTGACAATCACTTCACTTCATCAAGCAAAACCGGTTATTTAAAAATACTCTGCACACACGTACATTGGCAGGGGTTTTATGTTTCTGTTGCATTGACGAAGCGGAGAAACGCAGGCGAGGGGGGAACAACGGGACCAGGTTGGCTTTGTCTGCGAGCAGCATTGAGCGCAGATGTACGACGTGCGGTTTCAGAGTTGGTCGCCGCCGCTGTGCACAGAGGCGCCCGAGTTGACAACTCCGAAGTAATGATCCCCAATTTCGTTACACCAGGTGCCACGCAAGAGAAAGCAGCACTTCAAACGGCGGACGCGTCTCCGTACCCGCCTCGCCGTAATGGTCCCTGCTGACGCCGCCAGTCTGTTCGCGCCGGCGGTGTGTTTCGGCACAAGCTGACATCTCTTCATGCGACGACAAGGACGATTGAGAGGCGGAGGAGGCAAAAAAATAAAAAGCGTCGGTAAACAGAAGCGATGCTACCCACAATGCCAGGTGAGGAGCGGCGCCAGGAGTTTGCCGGTGCTCTCGCCATGGCCAGGTGCGGCGCCGCAGACAGGGGGTCCGTAATGAACGGGCCATCTGAGCGATGAGAGCCGCGCCGCACGCGTTTCCGCGGCCCGGCTGTTAGTCAGAGTCCTCGCCCGGCTGGCGAACGGACAGCGGCGATTCGTCACGGCGTGCGAGCGATACCTGCTAAATGAAGAGGGCCACACTGACCCACCTGCACAGGTGAGCGGCCCACTCGGAGGCGTGGCCAAGAGCAAAAAACGCTGCGGAATAGCTCAAATAGCATGTAAACGTAATAAATAATCAATTATAATAAATAAATAAATAAATAAAACAGACAGTCCCCACCTGCAGACGTAGTCAAACCAGGGTCTAGGGAATGTCCACATTAGAAAAGGACTATGTGACCCTACCGTCCACGTGGGTCAAAAGAAGGTAGAGCGTCACAAACTAATCTCACGTGAAATGGGGCAAAAACTCATAACCCAGGTGCCCCGCTGTCAAATCGAGACCGTCCACAAGAGCGACTTACAACCAGTAGTTACAGGGACAGTCCCCCCCTGGACACACTCAGGGTTAAGTGTCCTGCTCAGGGACACAATGGTAGTAAGTGGGGTTTGAACCTGGGTCTTCAATCAGAGAGAAACCCTCACAAATGGTCACTGGCATCCACTGCAAAAAGTATTTTATATGTGATATCTCAATGTGAAATAATATTGTGTCTCAATTACTGCCCACGTCGTTACCACGCAGTTACCACAACGACATGCCGGCATTTTACAGTCGCGACTCGGATACAGCCAGACGGATCTGCTCATCTTCCTTCTGCAGACCCTCGGTGTGAGTTTTTCCGGGTGTTTATGACTCGGGCTAAATCCCAAGGTTAACCCATCCTGGGATTCATCGGATTCATCGTGAACCAGGGATTTACCGCATGGGTTCGACGAAAATGAACGAACAAAAATAAAAAAAAATTCCGCAAAGCGCCGAAAAACCAGTCACGTGACTTTGAGAGCGGCAGGGGCGAGATACGAGAAAATTAGGCATCGGACCGGCCTGGAAGGCGAGCGGCGCGGGGATTTAATCCAGCGGCGCGCAGAGCGCCCGGCCCGGCGGTGCCGGCGTCGCTTTGCATAATGAGGGGGCGTGAAAGTCCCCTCGTCCGCGGCTAATGGAGGGTTTACGACCGAGTCGCCTGCAGACGCCGGCGTGAGGGGAATCTCACTCGGCACACGGCTTTGGCTGACTTGCGGAGAAAGGAAAGCTCTGTACCAAGATTATATACACACACACACACTGTATATTTATTCCACAGCGAGGCTAATCCCTCAGTGAACCGCCGCAGAGCTACGGTAAAAAGGCCGCCCCTCCCCACCCCAAAATAAGCTTAAGGAATCGATTTCTGGAGTGAATGAAATCTTTATTTTCTACCGGGGAACTGACAAACCGAAATGATTTCTACTTAGGGCGAGCGCCGGAGCCGATTCCTCGGGGGCCTGCTCGTGTCGGGTCAGCAGGACGGGGCCCCGATTGATCGGCCGTTAAAGGGACCGTCGAACGACGACTGGGCAAGCTCCAAACCATCGCGCGGCGCTAAGCATGTTCTCCAGCCGACGGAACAGACACACGCGGCTCAATAGCAGGGATCGATGGGTGCGGTTTGACGTGTTTGACGGTCGAACCCCCTCATTACTCCAGCACCATGACTGTGTTGCATTTACAGCATTTATCAGACGCCCTTATCCAGAGCGCCTTACAATCAGTAGTTACAGGGACAGTCCCCCCCTGGAGACACTCAGGGTTAAGTGTCTTGCTCAAGGACACAATGGTAGTAAGTGGGATTTGAACCCGGGTCTTCTGGTTCATAGGCGAGTGTGTTACCCACTAGGCTAGTACCACCCTGGTGTTGCGGTACGTCAATAGATGTTCTGGTATGTGTGTTTTATGCGGCGGTGGCGGTGAAGAAAAGCCTTGAAGAAGAGAGAGCGCGGCGCTGCGGAATACCAACTCTCTCGCTCTCCTCCGCTGGCCAGGGCGGCCTGGCACCTCATCCATCAGAGGTCCCATTTGACCACGGGGCGGGGCAACGGCCAGGGTCCCGGAGCCCACGCGGTCCGATTTACAACGTCACCGGCAGGGGAGGCGAGCTTCCGCAATACTAATAATGCCGGAGCCGCTGAATTAACCGACATGGCTTAACCAGGTCAAAGGTCGAAGGTGAGAGATCGTCACGGAGGACCCAGTCTTACCAGACACTTACGCCATCGAGTAAGCGGCGGTCAGAAAGCGCCGTTTTTCTGTATCCGAACGGAGACGAAGCGCCGGCAGGCTTGGAAAGGTCACGCGGCCATTCGGAGGATGCGGGGAGAGATGGACGGGAGTCGGAGGTCAGCCGCTGCAAATGCCACCGTGCGGCGCACACGCCGAATACCGAGCGCTGCGGGCGGTTGCGTAAGCGACCCGGAGCACTAACTGGGTTGCCGGCGGTTTTCAACATACAAGAAGACGGCCGCGCCGGCATCAACTGAAACGTTTTTTAAGTTTAAACTGGCAATAATAAGCATTGCACAATTCCAGACGTTACTTACTGAGAGGAGCTTCCACGTGATGGGACGAACCTGCCGTGGAATTCCAGACCAACTCAGCTTCCGAAGTTCCTCTGTGGAGAAAGCAGGACATTTAGAAAAAACGCCAGATACAATAAATAGTACGGCAAAAGCATGTGCATTTATAATTAGGGGATGGGCTGGTCCACATTTTTTACCATCCAATCCTTATACATTACTGCAGATACCAATGGCCATTCCAATACAATTCAACTTTTTGGCTTTAGCGTTACTGTTGTTGCTATGGAGACACACGTGTTAATTACTTCTCTATTCAGGTCGCCATAGCTGATCGACCAAACTTTATTTTACCAGCACAGCATGGCTTTCAGAAACCACAAAATGCAATACTACACAAAATCACTGACCCTATAAAAAAAGTTTAAAAAAAATAAATAATAATAATAAGTCACAATATACTTATTGAATTGTTAGATTTTTTTTTCAATTTTGCAAATATTAATCAATTTTTAAATCACAAATTTTTTCAGATTTTGCCAGACAAAAATGAAGACACCAGAGATAAAACAGTTTATTAACATACAAAAACATGACCATCGCTGCCCGTATTCCATATTCCAAGGCCTCAGCGATTCAGACATGCCAACCCGTAGTCTTGAGATGAAATGTGGTTCATGTTTTTCAGGCAGCCTCCCTCCATCATGATGCTCCACTGAACAGACAGCAGTTCTCATAACTTTGGAAGTGGAGGAGTTAAATAAAAGCCCGCCCACACTGAAATCTGATTGGATTATTTTGCTACGTCCATACAAAGTGATCCAACACGCACGCGTTACCTCTCGCGATGTATATGCTACTGTCTTGCTCTAGGTTTCGTGATATTTTATTTCAATATGCTCCAAGGGGGTATATTATGGTATTTACAGGTATAAATATGGTATTTATTTGTCATTTACAATAACAGCTATGCAATGCATCCTACCATAAAATAAAGATTATTTCATTAATTTACACAAGTACATTTTGGCTCACCTATGCTCGGGGGAGTATAGAAGACAGACGAGGTTTCATAGCCCAGCTTGGGATAAGTCAAGGTTCTCTGATATCGGTAATGAACATGGACATCTCACCAGGTGCCACCATTACAATTTCAACCTCACAGCTATGACGCTTCACAGCCGAAAAAATAAAAAATAAAAAAGAACGAGTCAAGGACCCAGAGTGGACAATAAGCACCTACAATTGCCCCACATTTCAGTTTGTTACTTCCCATGGCCATGTTCCCCCCAACGGGGTCGAGCAGATTACCTTTCCAACATTACTCGGCACCGGCCTGCATACAAAGCCCGCACGGAACGGCGGCGGAATCGCACTCTGCATCACGCCACGAAAGTGCAGTGTGCATCCTACACACTGCAGGAATCGTGCGTCAGGTCCTAATTTAGCCGTGGGAAGAAAACAACTGAGAAAAGAACAGATCCGGGCCTCAGAGAATCAGGTTAACCCTCCCATTACCCTTCGCCTTTTTTCAGTTTCATAAAATAGAGGTTCTTTCACTTAAAATAACCCGTTTTACGTAAAATAACCCTTATTTACGGGGTTTAGAGGTAAACAATTAAATGGTTAAGTTAATAAGCAAACCGACTTTTACATACATTAACAGCATTTACCAGACGTCCTTATCCAGAGCGCCTTACAGTCAGTAGTTACAGGGACAGTCCCCCCCTGGAGACACTCAGGGCTAAGTGTCTTGCTCAGGGACACGATGGTAGTAAGTGTAGTAAGTCATCTGTGGACGGTGGACGGTACCTCAGTGGGGCCTTGGCAGGTCTAGGTTCAAACCTGCAACCTTCTGATTATCAGTTTACCGCATTTATCAGACGCCCTTATCCTGCAAAAGGGACACGATGGTAGTAAGTGGGGTTTGAACCTGGGTCTTCTGGTGTGTTACCCGCTAGGCTACTAGCACCCAATCAGAGAGAAACCCTCACAAATGGTTCCCGTCCCGTCCCCGGCTTTCACTGCAAAAATTATATTCGCCTCACGATGTGATATCTCAATGTGAAATAATATTGCGTCTCAATGCATTTGTAAGTCCCAGTTGTCCGATCAAAAAAAAAAAAAATAATAATAATAATCTGTTACTTAGCACTAAAGTTGCCAGGAGGAAAATATCTGACTTCGCAGTCGATATTGACGTGTCCCCGACCACAGTGTGTACAGTCAGGGATTTCCTGTCCCCCCTGCGCCAGCTACCGATTAAAATTCTGTATTGACCGCTAAGGATCTGCTCCCCTGACTGCTGGTGGGGCCTTCCACCCGAGCGCCGAAGCCCCCATTACGGACATTATTTTTTTTTTTTAAGGCACGTGGACCTCGTAAGGACGTGGGATGAAGAGGATCCGGGTCGCGGCTGTATAATAATGCGGCGTGTTGCGGGCACGGTGCAGTAAAAGTGCCGAACGGCCGGCGGAACTTTAAAAAGGGGGTGAAGCGCTCAGTTCATTAAACGCAGACTCACTGGAGGGCGCCTCTCCGCGGCTCGCACCTTTGAACCCTCATTTGCGCTGTCAGCCGCAGAAATTAGCCGATGAATCTTGTGCCCCGCGCTTAATTAAACTATCCGTTATGTATCCCGTACCTGGCATTAATCTCGCGGCGGGGCGGAGAGGCCGGGACACGGAGCTGCGGCCCTCTCGCCGGGAGACGGTGACCTCCAGCGCGGCCAGGAGGGCCCATACATCAGCCGCCGGCCCGGGACCTCGGGGGTGGCCGCGGAGACGAATTTTACACCAATTACGGCGGGGACGTGATTCTCCGTACTCCAGATGAATAAATAAGACCTTCCTCCGAGCATAACATCATCTTCATCGGGGGTCTCGGCTAAATTGCACGTGGCGTTTCATTACCGCGGCGGATGACGTTTCAGGGAACTCGAGATTTTTTCCCCACTCGATTCGCGGTGCAGATGAAATGGGAGCAACTGAGAGGTTGAAATTGTGCTCTCATCACGTTCTTGCCGGGCCGGGCCAGTCTTGGCCTCCAGAGCTCCAGAGAAGCAGCAGAAAAGGCTCTGAAAGAGAATTTTATATCTTGTCCGAAGCGCAGGCGCCGCCGCGAAGCCGCGCGTTACACGCAGAAAAAAATGCATAAATCAAAAAGCCTCGCGGCTCACAAACAGCTCCCGATTCCTTCTGATGGCAGGAGGGTGAAGGGAAGAGAGGAAGGCGAGGAGGAGGAGACACACCCCATTTGTCACGAAGGTGGGAAAGCTGTCAGTCACACGGAGGCACCGAACTGTGCGGGCGTGTTGCAGCCGACGGGTCAGAACCGCACGTCGTTCAAACGCTGCCCCAGAACGTCCAGCCCGGGAAGAAAAACCACACACACACATATTTGCATATACCTCGCCGCCTCGAAACCATTTACATGCTACTGCTGATCCAATATTGGTATGCAATGTTGGAAAATAGTGATATACTGATCATGGATGGAATTGATGTATTAAACGTACCCCACATTTTAATTTTTAATTAACTGTGTATTTAAATAAACCGTAGCGAGAAAAAGGTGGTGCACTTGGGCGGTGTTAGGTTTGGTTGGGTGATTATACCCAACCTATGGGGCAGTGGTGGCCTAGCGGTGAAGGAAGCGACCCCGTAATCAGAAGGTTGCCAGTTCGAATCCCGATCCGCCAAGGTGCCACTGAGCAAAGCACCGTCCCCACACACTGCTCCCCGGGCGCCTGTCATGGCTGCCCACTGCTCACTCAGGGTGATGGGTTAAATGCAGAGGACAAATTTCACTGTGTGCACCGTGTGCTGTGCTGCTGTGTATCACATGTGACAATCACTTCACTTCACTTCATACGATCGTGGTGATCCAATTCAGGTCGATTACAATGATCAGGCAATTTTTTTAGATACCGCGGCGGCCTGATCTGAGCACAGAAAAATTACGCATTTGAAAACATACTGCGAAGTAACGTAGAAACATTGATGGGATGCATCAATAATCGAGGCATTGATGATCATAAGTGAATATAGAATCGGGAGACCGGCGAAGGTTCCCGTCTCTCGGGGCAGTGATGTCCGAGCAGGTAAGGAAGCGGACCCGTAATCAGAAGGTTCGAATGCCAAACCGCCATGTTTTCTCTGAGGGTCCCCTTGATGAAGGTCCCCGGGCGCCTGTCATGGTGCCCACTGCTCACCAAGGGTGACGGTTAAATACAGAGGACACGGTTCACAATGACAATCACCTCCCTTTCATTTAAAAGTCGCCGATCAATCATCGTTTCACGTTCAAAATAGCAGAGTCGGTGAGGAAGGTAAAGCTAGAAATGAGTTGAATGATCAGTACTGGACACGACTTCGTCCCAGTCATATTTCCCGCCATGCGTCTTCCATCATACTTCGGTCATAATGAACAGGACTATTTCAGCATTTGGTTCAGCAGCAGCAGCCATCTACAAGCCAGGTTTCCTCTCCTCGTTCCAGTCGGCTCGCTCAGCGCCGCATGGCCCAGCGCGGCGCCGCATGTAAGTCAAATAAAGGACGAAGCGACGCGCGACGCGCTCGTAAACTAATGGGCCTCCTTGTAAAAAGATACTTTCCGTATTAGCCGATGCTGCACAGGGGATGAAATATAGTCCAGGTGGCTGGGGACGGCTCAGCAGAACCTTGTCACTTCCTCTGGGCTCCCGCCGTCACCGTGAACCTACATTTAATTGATTGCATTATAAATTTCCCCCGTTTTTTTTTACAGCCGAATTGCATTGTTAACCAGATACTCCACTCGACACATTTTCAAATCCAACTTTCATGAAAGTTTCTTTCACCGCTAATAAAATGGGCCGTTAGAGCTCTCTTCCTTCCTCTCTTCCCGGCTGACTGGAAGAAGATCTTTGTAATCCCGCGCCGGGAAATCGGAACGTGGCCGGTGCGCTTAATCTCCAGGCTCCCCCCCAGCCCTCCGTCTGCGTGCACGATGAACGTTCTCAACCAGGGACGGTCGTTTGCGAGACGCCTGAAGCCCCTTTTGTGAGGATTTCCGTGCACTTTTAGGATTTTCCGCTCGGTCGTGACCCCCCCCCCCCCACCTCCCATGCAGGCCCTCCGTCGGTTTAAACGCGGCCCGCGCTCGCCGCTGCATTAATGAAGGACGGCGCGGGTGGAGGGGGACATCAGTATGGAGGCCTCGGCCAACGCAAATGAATAAGTAATGAGCGGAAGGAAGCGGTTGACGTTTGAGGTGGCAGGTGAGGGCTGACACATTAAAGCGGATTCCGGCCGTAAGTGACGGATCGTTCCAGCTTATTCAGACATCGGCGCCATCAAGGGCACCTACAGAGGCAACACACCCACAGGGAGCGTGAACGCAGCTAGGGATGCACCGATACCTGGTATCGGCCTCGACACCACATTTCCTGAAGTACTCGTACCCGTTAAATGTCCCCCGATACCGGGGACCGATACCACTGCCTGAGAAATGCCTGTGTTTGAGCGGCGTGTAAGGGGTTAATCACAGCCGCAGAGTGCCCGCCCCCTGGCCCCGCCCCCAGCTCAGAGCGGGGAGAAGGCGGGGCTAGACATGTCTGCCGTGTGGAACTATTTCAAAGTGAAATAACCCCGGCAATTACCGAGTATGTTACGTTGAGTGACCAGCCACCCTCGGAGGTAGAAAATGTGGGGTTCCTGCGTCTCCTCCACGTTCTGGAGCCCAGATATGATGTCCCAGCCTAAACTACACGACTCCACAGCCTACTGCAGCCTGCTCTGCGTGTGGTTTCACCGCGGATATTCGGACCAGCAGCGTTAGCCCGGCGCCGCTACTTAGCAGAACCTCCCGGTGGATAGACGAGAGTTGCACTAACGCGGTTTACATATTTTATTCTATTTTATTCTGTAATATGTTTTAAATAAATGTTCTTAATTCCAAACAAGTGTGTCCAATTTCCAGGAGAAGGCCGAGTTCGCCGGAACGTTCTCGCACGTTTTCATGCACTAAAAGGCTCGAAGCACCTAAATTGTCCCTCCTAAGACTGGCCAAAAAAAATGCGGAGGAACTGAGAGAAAGACGCCGCCGATGTTGTCACCCGAATGGCAGGCGTGAGCTGATGAATGTTGGAAAGTGCTGCGTAACAGGACTGGCGGGGACGAGAGAAGGAAGGACGGGCCGGCAGCTCCCCCAGCCGTAACGAGGAGGCGGCGAGAAGTGCAGCGCGGTGGGCCAGGATGAACAGACACGAGGAAGGAGGCGAAGGAAAAAAAAATTTTATAAAAAAGGGAGAGAAGAGGGGGAGCACATTACCATGGCAACCGTCCTTACTCTGATGGAGCAATCGGCCGGTCGGACGCTCACCTCTGAGAGCGGACCTTGTCGTGACAGATGCTTGAAATGCTCACCAGCCTGTTTTAACATGTTTAATTCTACATTTACAGCATTTACCAGACGTCCTTATCCAGAGCGCATTACAGTCAGTAGTGACAGGGACAGTCCCCTCCCCTGGAGACACTCAGGGTTAAGTGTTTTGCTTAGGGACACGATGGTAGTAAGTGAGGTTTGAACCTGGGTCTTCTGGTTCACAGGGCTCTAGGCTACCTACCACCATAATGCCATTATCACCACCATCAATGGCAAAGGTATCTAATAAAAAGGTAACACCTGCCGTTTAGAGGGGTCCAGATCAGCCAGAGCACCCCACAGTTCTGGATCGTTGAGATCTGGGCAATTAGGAGACCAATTCAACACCAGTGACATGAAAGGAAACCTAATTCATAGGACCGGTCCTGATCCCCACATCACCATCCCATGAGCACCCTGACCCAGCCATCTAACCACCACTAACAAATCGGTCTTCCCCTCGCACATGTTCACACAACGTTCAGTTGATGCCTAATACAGCCCAGCGTCCTCTGAGAGCGACCTGTCGCTGGTCCTAATGTCACGGAGAATATAATGTTATGGCGTAAATCTAATACCGGGGCAGAATTACATAACAGCGCTACAGACAGATCTGGAATGGGCCGCGTTTAACATGATTAGCCTGCAGGTTTTCATTATGGAAACGCTGCTTGGCCATTTGTTTGGGAGAACAGCTCTCTGCGCTTCAGGGCGAGAATGTGCATTATACGTGACCGTATTATTCACCAGGTACAACAATGCAGCGATAAGCAATAAAGCCATGTTGCAAACCTACACCTTAATACCTCCCAAATGAAATATGTTAGTCATAAAAACTGAATAAAAGTATAATCAGAGATTGAATGCAATTTTAAAGTGATAATCAATAATTATTGGGCAAAAAAAAAAAAAAAAAAAGGAACATATACAGGGGAATCAAAAGAATGTAGAAGATAAAATAACTAAATACACAGAGTACCATGAAGAGTCAAACCAGTCAAAACATAACCACTGTTCATCTAAGGTGCAAGCAATTATGCTACCGTAACCAAAAAAAAAAAACCTTATTTCCATGAAACACTGACATGACGTGGGGTTTTTACGCTTCGTTTTACCCTCCGTGGAAAGGCTCTAATTAATTTCACTACAGCCTAAAACTTTTGCACTATATATAATATCCTCTCAGCGAGCTGGAGAACCACAGGCCACAAACACCCGTCAGTACGTGCATTTGCTCGGTCTCCTCGGCTCCTGTTTATTGCGATTTTGAAAGATGACAGCAGTTAACATTACGAGCCTTTACGAGCCACACAATGAAGAGAGCAGGAACGACGGCACCCTTCAGTTGTCCTTTTCTCCGCGGCTTCCGCCGACTCATTAACTCGTCGTGGTCATTAAAGACGGGGCTCTACAGATGATGGAAGACTCGACCAGCGAGTAATGCATCAGAGAAAAGAAAGGGAAAAAAAAAAATAATAATAATAATAATAATAATAAGTAATTCCATGTCCTGCACTAGGGGGCAGGCTCGTCCCCGACCGGGCCTGCCGAACGCATGACTGAGGGGGAAAGGTGATGGATCTGTGGCGGGCAGACAGACGCTGTGTCACATCGGGGGGGTCGGGACAACAGGGCGATCCATCACTGCCACGGACACGCCCACCGGCTTAATTATGTACATGGAATTAAGTTCATATTTCACTCTGGCAGCCTGGATGGCCACTTTAGAATATTTAATAAGGTGACGGCAACTGAATTAGGACAGGTGCTGATGGCGGCCATGCGGTAATGCGGCCTGACAGATTCTGTATTTTTATATATATATATATTTTTTTTTTTTTTACCGTGGGTAGGTGGGGTCAACCGACCCAGCACTCGCCAGAAAACTGCATCAGGAGCGTATACATGGAGATATAAGAACGCGAGAGGCGCTTAACAGACCGCAGGGTGAACTGCAGGGGTGTGGGCGGGGCCGTACGAGTGACCTTTCCGCTGTCAACACACACGCGCGGCCGCGGCCTGACGCCTCAAACAGCAGCTCTCATTATCAATCTGCCGAGCCGGCTTTCATCTCCAATCGCTGCTCGGGCCGACAGCTGCTGGGACCGGCAGGACGAACAACGCGGGCGTCCTTGAAACGTCCACGAAACAAAGTCCAGAGCTGGAAAAGCAGCACATTATCACCTGCCCAAGATAATCTATACAACCGGCGTTCATAACGGACTCCGAACATCAGTTCTCGTTACAGACGGGCCATTATCAACATCAACGTGCTTAAAATGTGAAACATCTCCGCGCTCATGGACGCCCTCGATGCCCTGATGTGGACGAGGCCTGGACTTTAGAGACATTCAGATCTGCACTGGCCAGAACACGTCAATACAAAATCAGATGAAAGACAAACCCAGTGAGCACTAGGGCAGTAAATCCGGGCCCAAACTCGGGCTCGGTCAGCGAATGCGAACTCCCGGTCTATAGTACCTTTCTTTTCCGTATGATTCCGTATGATGTAAATTTGTTTTGGTGATTGGAAGGTGTTTTACAACATGCGTCAAAAAAAATATTATAATTTCTCGGCCACCCTCGTCCGGTGATTTAATTACCCCCAGAGATGCGTAAATGGATGCCGAGGGGGTGAAACGGGGGCTAGCCGCTGGCGAGTACGTTTCGGACCCGCTCATTTCCCTTCCTTCTTAGTCTGGAACTCATAGCTTATGTATTAAAAGCTGAACTTTTCAGGTCGGATTCGGTCAGGCTCGGGCCGGGACACATCTCTAGCGAGCACTTCACTGAGGTAATAATAATATTTCCAGGAAATGTCTCTCAACAAATTCAAATTATTAAAAAAATAATAATAATAATAATTTGGATGCAGAGACCGTCTGAATTATTGCTGTGATGAAACGGAGAGTTGGGCCACTCACCCAGGTCGGTGTTGGGTCCGGCCAGGACCTGCCTGAACTTGTCCAGACGCGACGCCTCTCTCTCGGTCATGGCGGGGGTGCCGGAAGTGTTCTGGTCGGCCATGCGGGCCACGAGCGGGATGACCGGTCGGTGGGGCAGCGACTGTTGTCGGTGGAGGCCCGCCCTCTCTCCAGCAACCTCTGGGGGGACAGAGACACCCGCTGTATTAATAAACGCTCCTGCACCACAAGACCCCAGATGTTTACTCAGACGAGCAAAGGCCATTACAGGTAATTACGGAGCTGCGGCTCGGGCGCGGCACAGGCGACACCCAGCCAGCCACGGCCATTACCCCGACAATCTGGCCCGGCATAATGAAAGCCTTTCTGCCCGCCATTATCTAATAAGACTCATGCAGCTGCGGCGTCCATTCCAGCCAGCAGACATCAGACAAACAAATGGCGAGACAAGAGAACGTGTATCAGGGAACCAGCGAGAGAGTCATTCACACTCACCCGCATTCAAATCTTCTGATTTTATAGAAATGAAGAAGGTGAGAAGATATTTTAAAAGGGGGAGGGGCCTGTGGGCATGATGGACAGCTATCACACCACCTACTTCCTCATCCTGGACTATTTAACCCCCTCATATCAGTACATGACAAGGTGTAGCGCAACGCCCAGCTCGTCCCTTTCTCTCCGATCTACACCCCCCTAATAGACCACAAACATGACCACGCCCACAACAGACACAAACATGCACAGCATCAGCATGCAAGCATGCTTAACTAATGACTAGTGGAGAATGACGCCATAAACGTAAGCACGACAAACTGTAATATTATTGGATCTTACGAATAATCACATGACTGTAATAATACAAGATGAATCCTCTGAGGTGTATGAAATTCTTTACACAGGCTCTATCGCAACTTAGGTCAGTTTCCCATGCATGAATTAAAGGTCCCATGACATAAAATATATCGGTCTTGCTGGTCCCCTAATACTCTCTTTCCGAAAATCAGCCTTGGTGCAGAATTACAGGCACTTTGATCCAGTCCCACAGTGAGGTCTACCAGGTTCCATTTGAGGGTCCGTAGCTTTAAATGCTAATGAGGAGGAGAGCGGATTATAGAAGTTGAGGGAGCATTTGCGGAAATTATGTTTGGCGCAGTCATGTTTTCCAGAAAAAATATAATGAACCCGCTGGTTCTCCAGAGTCTCATGTGACTGAACTACAAAAAAAAAAAAAAAAAAAAAAAAAAAAAAAAAAAAAAAACATTTGTGCTAATTTTTACATCCAATCACCAAGCAACTGCTATGCTTCACACATTGGGAAGCCATGATGGTCTGTGGAGATAATGTTTTAGGGGAGGGGCGGGACATTCGCTGGGCGGGAAAAACATGATGTCATAAGGGGACAAATTCCAGACCCAACCGTCTGAGCTGCAGATCTCTGAATGGTGAAGCAGAATGACCAAAGCACTCTTTACACCTATCACCATTTCTAGCCACTGCAGGACTATAGACAGGCTCTGGGAACTCGTATTAATGTTAAATCATCCAATAAAATCACATTTTCATGTCAGGGGACCTTCAAGGCTAGTCGCAGACTAACAAACACTGTTAGCCGAGGACTAGGTTTAATCCATGAATGTGAGGCGGACCCACCAGAACAATTTTATTCTCTATAACAATCCTCAAACTGCTGTTACATTTGACTAAAATCTCTTCTGCAGTTCAGTATGTTGGCTGGAGGAAAGGGACAAATACTGATGCAGAGATAAGAGAGACCCTCTATTACCACAGTCACCCAGCCACCAAACGCTCACGGACTAATACAGGGGTCAAGCCGCCATGGAGAGCTACCATCATCTCGCCTCAGGCAGGAGGGGAGCGTGAAACATCGATTTCGGTTTCCTCAGAAAGGGGCCGAGCGGGCAGGTGAACGTGGTGCTACAACGTGGTCCCCACTCCTGGGAGATAATAACGGTGAAAAAGGCGAGTGTATGCTGCTGCGGCGACGGGATGAGATACTGACCCCTCGGTGAGCCGATGGGAGCTTCGCTGAAGGACTTCACCAGCCTCCCGTCGCCGTGCGGACCGGACTCCGGGCTGAAGGACTGTTCTGTCGTCCGTTCTGCTGCTGCCTCCTCCTCCTCCTCCTCCTCCGTGGGCTGCTCCTCATCTGGAGCCGGCACTTCCTGTTCCTTCTCTACAAGTTCGTCCTCTTGCAGAGGCACCGCCTGCTTCCCTTGGAGCTTGCTGTGGTTCTCGATCACTTTGTTGGCCGTTTCCATGACAACTTCAATGTTCAAGTTCTGGGCAGCCATGGCCAGCAGCTCGTCGTCCTCGTCACCGACATCCCAGGCGTCACTAGTGATACTCTCAAACTCCTGGAAGCTGGTGGCTTTCTTTGGCTTGACAGGGGTCAGCTGTGGCTTATTTCCTGCCCTTATTAAACTGATAAAAAGGCAACTATTATACAATTTTATACAACACTAGGACTAAAAATGGCCAGTAGGGACACATTGAACAATATTTGAAGTCTTATTAAATTATGATTTGAAGAGAGAGTGTTTTATACATCAGTGTTGAACAGAAATGACAATGAGCCAACTATAAAGTTCATAGTCTTTAGATCTTTAAACGTATTCAAAAGAAAGCTATATCCAAACACACACAGAACAATCCAACTGGCTCTGACAGGAATCAAAACTGCCAAAGTGTGGAGAGGTTGAGTTTTATCAAATAAATCTGATGAGGCAGAGAAGCAGAAGACTTGTTTTCTTGTGACAGTGCCAGGGCAGCTCGTCTAACAGCTTCAGCAATATTTTACAAACGCGGCGCGTTTAATTTCCTCAGAGGACAGCAACAACACACAGCAGAAACAAGCCCCACCACATCTAAATTGACCGCGGAGATCACAGAGACGTTTTTGGCAGCTTAAACCGCGACGGGCCGCCGGGGGCGTGGATCAAAACCGCTTTATTTTCATCTCTTTAAATCAACTTACTTGGCATGCAGGAGAGGATCAAAAGGTGGGTGTTGAGCGCCGTACACATGTTGTATGCTGGAAGGAAAGGAAGAAGAAGAAAAAAAATCAATACTCAGTATTCGTAGTTTCCCAAAGATCTTTTTTTTCGGTCGGCTGTGTGACCACGTGGCCCTTAAGCAATCCAGTAATGAGCACCATGCAATAACACCACCAGACCTGACGTGACTCTTACAAGATATATGTAAAATTAAGCAGCTACGGGCCATAAGGTTACATGCATCACACAGTCTATTGCTAACACATGATAACTGACAGGGGTAAATATGGGTGCGTTCTGCCAAGGATCTCACGATATGATTGCATCATGATATATTGTGATACTGTACATATTGCGATATTCTACAAGATGCTGGGTGGATCACATTACATTAATAAAATTTGTATACAAAAAAATTATATTTGGTGTCCCTGTATCGATACAACATCACCATGGGGCAGTGGCTGCCTAGCGGTTAAGGAAGCGGCCCCGTAATCAGAAGGTTGCCGGTTCGAATCCCGATCTGCCAAGGTGCCACATCAGTTGAGTGCTTTATCGGGTTTATGGTCAACGTGCAATACTAATAAATTACTATTTAAAAAAACAAATAAGTGAACACGTTGGTGAGAACACAGGAACACAGAAGATGATAATAATAGTCATCAGATCATTCTGACGTCGTCATATTGGATAATGGATGAAATGTGACCGTAATTAAACCCCAGCTCACATTAAATCGACAGAGTGGGGGTGTTAGAAACAGACGTTTCTTATTACTGTGTGTGACTTGGAGGGAAAAAAAGCCTTGCAAAACGCAAAAAAAAAAAAAAGCAGAGAAAGGAACTTGGAGGAACCCGACAGAGCTAAAATACCCCAAACCGTAACACGCCACGTCTGTAGAAGGAACGAGATTTTGCGGAACGTCGTGCGGCCCGAAAACGAGCTGCCGCTCGTCCTGCGGCGTTTTGCTTGGTTGGAGTTTTCAGTGATGCGGTGAGAAAGCCGCGGCTCGGCCGTTAGCCATTAGCTCGCTGCTATCCGAGCGGGACTCACCTGCCGGGAACTTTGGCGGCGCCTCTCCGCCAGAACTGCTTCTTATTGCCGTCTCCCGACATCGTCCTCCCGCCGCGCCTTAACGCATCTACTTAGAAGGGATCGAAACGCACGGCAGACGCGCACAGGACGCTTATTTACACCCGGGCCTTTCCTGGTAAACTCACAGAGCCGCCATGTTGACGCAGCTGACGGCGAGTAACGCAAGCTGCGATTGGTCGGACGGACGCTTGGCGGCGTCCATCCAATCACAAGTGAGCATACTGAAAAACCCCACCTACGTCATCGGCCACGCATCAAACAGAGAGGACTTGACTTGCACGTTTTTTGTCATTTCAATTTCGTACCAGAATCTTTGGAGTTTTTATTCTGAGGCCATCAATTCATTTTCAGTAGGCAAGTGGACTAAGGCTTAATCGGGTCCGTTTCATCAATTCATTTAAACGTCACAGAACTGATGTATGTATTATATTACGGAGGGTGAGGGAATTCTAAATGTACTTTATAATTAAAATGTCCAATTTACTCTTTATATTCTTGACAACAAACCTTCAGGGATCCAACAGAGAGTCCGGGAACCGTCTACAATGTGCACAACGATAAGACTTAATAACTCCTGCACACTGAAAATTCATACTAGATCCTTTATTTTGAGGAAATCAGGGTCCAGGGCAATGACGTACCATTGCACAATGTCGCAAGTATTAACTGCAGCCCACCACCCATTAAAAAGTCACAGAAATGTTTTTGAAAGGCAACTTTGAGTAATGCTTCCACAGATCCTATTAAGAGAAATCTTCCTCCAAAGTTAGCTTTATTGACATCTTTTGAAGTGAATAAGTGAAAGTGTTTGGAAAATGGCAGGAGATGACCATGCCAGAACTTGACTACTTAACATGCAACAGTGCACTTCAAGCATTGCCGGTATATAGGGCTTAATGACGTGTGTCTTTAAAGAAATTCATCACATATTTCCATAATAGATGTTTTATTACAGTTTTTTTTGTTAGAAATCAAGCTTTTGACCACTTTAACTGTTTTGCACTTGCTGGAGAACCAAAAGCCCATAAAACGTAGCTTGCAAATGAGTTTGTACATGAGGACTTTGTTGTAGGTTGTTAAATTTATTGTCCTTCCTCGTATTCATTACTTTATTTCACTGTAACAAGAGGAGGAGGTGTCCTAGTCGAAGTCCTTCCTGCACTGCTGATGGTACAGGGTTGTTCCAGGAAGCTTCCCTTATCTAACATCCCCTATCCAGGGTGCGTGGAATGAGGCGTCATGCACACCGGAGAACGAATGGTACAGAAGATAGATTTATGTTTTTACGCCCAGGCACACATGGGGTGTAGTGGGACCAAGAAGCGATGGAGGATCTGTGAGGAGAGTGAACTTCTTCACGGTTTGCGTGCGTTGTGCACTTGGTCGACGGTCCCCATGATCGCTCGTCATACTGTAGATCTTATGATCTGTGGACAATCTTATAATCTGGCGTCCGAGTTCAAGCACTCGATAAGTCAACAAGTATAACTAAAGAATTACATGCACGTTTTATTTAATGGGAAAAAACACGTAAAAATAGATCATGAATAATGGACTCAGCATTTTATAAATGGTCAGTTGTTTGGATTTTATATTTGGGGAATGGTAGTTATATTTATGGTGAAGCTGTAGTTGTAACTGCTTAAAAATGCAAAATGTAATATACTGAAACGTGTTTTATGTTTTACAAGCATGTAAATATTAGCGTGTGATAAAAAAAAAAGCCAAATAAAAGTCGATAAGGAAGGTATAAGGAAGTGCGGCGCTGTAAATATGTCAGAAGGAAAAAACGTAGACGCGTTGTTTTTATTATATGTTCCTCATAACCGGGTCGCGTCGCCCCGCCCACACCGCGATGACGCAACGACGCACATCCGCTTTCGAGCCGCGAGAGGAGACGCACACAACAGGAGGCTCCGTTACGCGGCGCCTCGGCCGGGCCTCGGGAGTGGAACGCCGCGCTGCGGGCGGATGGAGCGGCCGCCGCGGCTCCTCTCCTCGCCGCTCTGGCTGCACGGCCGGCGGTGCGACGTGTGCGTGAGCGGCGCGGCGCTCACCTGGACCGCGGCGACGGGCAGGACGCGGATCCCGGGCCGGGCTGGTGAGTCCTCGACCCGCGTCCGCTCCGATGGACGCGATCCTGCGTGAAAAGGGATCCTCAGTGGATTATTTAAAATGTTCGCTTTTACCACACGGGCTCCGCTTCCCTCGGCTCCTCGCTTCTTATTGGTTCGGCTTTATTCGTGTTAAGCAGTGTGTGTGTGTGTGTGTGTGTGTGTGTGTGTATATATATATATATATATATATATATATTTTTTTTTTTTAATATAAGTGTTTTTATCAGCCTCGCTTGTTGCACTACCAGTCCTGTCCTCCTCCAACCGAATCAGCGAAGCTTCTAAGCCAACTGCTGCTGCCATGAGACCGCGTGTAAACGAGGCTTTTTATCCGAATCGGAACACCACAGACCTGTTTCATCATTTTTTTCATGCGCCAGAGCTAAAGTCAGTAATACATTCATATATATATATATATTACACACACACAGTACAGGCCAAAAGTTTGGACGCCTTCTCGTTCAACGTGTTTTCTTTATCTTCATGACCATTTACGTTGGTAGATTCTCACTGAAGGCATCAAAACTTTGAATGAACACATGTGGAGTTATGGAGTTAACAAAAAGTGGAGACCTGACCTCCACAGTCACCGGACCTGAACCCAGTCCAGATGGTTTGGGGTGAGCTGGACCAACAAGTGCTAAACACCTCTGGGAACTCCTTCAAGACTGTTGGAGAAGCATTTCAGGTGACGACCTCTTGAAGCTCATCGAGAGAATGCCAAGAGTGTGTAAAGCAGTAACCAGAGCAAAGAAACTAGAATATAAAACATGTTTTCACTTATTTCACCTTTTTTTGTTAAGTACAGAACTCCACATGTGTTCATTCATAGTTTTGATGCCTTCAGTGAGAATCTACCAATGAGAATAAAGAAAACACATTGAATGAGAAGGTTTGTCCAGAGTTTTGGCCTGTACTGTATATAAAGCACACTTTTTAGCAAGCACACATGGCGCACATTAAAAACACTGGACAGGCTCCCTGAATTCTGCCCGTCGGGTTTTTGCTTAAGTCTGAGTTGAAATTTGTTGACCTTTTGACAAGCCGCGCGCCGCATTTTTGCCCGACCAATAGAATCCAAGCGGTCTCTGGGTGTCCAGGGACCTACGACGCGACATTATCGTCTTACCGGGAGTTTAAAACTCCCGTCTTTGTGTTCGCAGACGCCAGAGACATCTGAACCTGCCGTTTTTCTGGAATCGGTGGTTTCAGGTTACAGCTTTCGGTCAGTGTCTAGTGGAGGAAACTCTAGCAAAGCATGCGGAGAAAGGGGGTCCGTCGGGACGAAAGAGAATCTCTCCGTCCCACCACGCCCAGGTAAATGTTGGTAACCGCTCGTACGTGGGACTGGGACGTCACTGCTGTAATACAAGCCGAGATTATAAAGGGGGCCGCAGGAGCTCGGGCCAGTCTGCTCGGTTCCTCGATCTGCGTCAGGACTAACTCCGCCCACAGCGTATATACACGACTCCGCCGGTATATACACGACCGTCACAAGGTGACAAATCGTTCACACGGGCGTACGAGACCTTAACTGTAACTCTTGAATTTGAGAACGTCATGTGACGTTTTGGACACGCCCCCCGTTGCATTTTGGACACGCCCCTCGTTGCATGGAAGCGACTTCGGAAAATGTCCGCTCTATAATTGTCCCCGACGCATGTTCCCTGAGGTACGGTGCTTCTGACTGTACCTCGTCACTTCCTTGTCTCCCACGTGACAGGAGTGACACCCTGTTGTCTCGGTTGTGTCACCTCTGGTGCTTTTTCTCCCGTCTCTCTTCTCGCGGCCGAACGCCTCCAGTAAAAAGACGGGGCCGCTCAGTCGGGGGCGAAACCCGAGCGATACGATGAGGAGGCGTGCCCGGGGATCGATGTCTGCTCCGGATTTACGCCTCTTTTCAGATGTTAATCGATCTGATTTGCCGTTGATTGTGTTATGGGGGGGCAAAAAAAATAATTTCCAGCGGTGGCAACGGAATAAATAATTCCGGTTGGTGGAGGCCAACAATCGCTTAACACATCATTGTAGTAAAGTACGGGCGTCGCATTTACCAAAACGGAGATCGATACGTAATCAAATAAAACTGTCTGGTTGTGTTTAGAGCGGCGCATCGTTGGCAGGCCTCACTTCCAGTGCGTTCGGATTTAACGCCGCCATCAGCAGTTACTATGAAATACGGCGCTTTGTGGTTCATCTGCCAGATCCGAGTCCTTTTTTATAAAAGGAGGTAAATTGCTGCGACTCGTATTATTCCCCACATGACAAAATACAGTGACGTGAGTAAATCGAATATGAAATACAGTCTGTGGGTGTGGGGGGGGGGGCATTTAAAATGTCACCCAGGGAGCAGCGGGTGGGTGGACGGTACCTCAGTGGGGTCTTGGCGGGTCTAGATTCAAACCCGCAACCTTCTGATTATCAGACTGCTTATCCAGAGCGACTTACAATCAGTAGTTACAGGGACAGTCCCCCCCTGGAGCAACTTAGGGTTAAGTGTCTTGCTCAGGGACACGATGGTAGTAAGCGGGATTTGAACCTGTGACTCTGTAGTGTTCTGGTTCATAGGCAAGTGTGTTACCCACTAGGCTACTACCACCCCCATGCTTTGTTTACGGCATTTACCAGACGCCCTTGTCCAGAGCGACTTACAGTCAGTAGTTACAGGGACAGTCCCCCCCTGGAGACACTCAGGGTTAAGTGTCCTGCTCAGGGACACGATGGTAGTAAGTGGGGTTTGAACCTGGGTCTTCTGGTTCGTAGGCGAGTGTCTCACCCACTAGGCCGCCTATACTGCTGTACCGCACTTACGGATCTAAATTGAATTCAAATTATAAATTTTTTTTTTTTTTTTTTTTAAGGCTCCCCCACATTATGCCGCCTACGTTAATTATGATAATCGGATGAAATTTAGTGCGTGACGAACAGATTTTCGTGGCTCGTGTGACTGGCGTAACGGGAAAGATTGAATTTCCGTGAAAAGAAATCCTCCGTTATGCAACAGTCCCGTACGCCCCATATCCATTGCAATGAAAGGAAGGTTCGTATTCGTTACGTAAGTTTTCTTTTGTTGTTTCCCTCAATTGAAGGAACGTTCCGGCTCCTGAGCGCGGCCGGGCGTCGACGTGTGGATGGTGCGGCGTTGCCGCGGCGAGCCGGGTAAAGGGACCCGTGCTCGGCGTCATTGTCCCCGGCCTAAGCGGCTCAAGCGCCGTTCACGTGGTGAAACCCGCCGGCGCCGCGGTACAGGCGTGCCGAGTAACCCCCGGCAACGTGCCCGCAGTCTTCGCCCCGCGCCGCGGTAACAGGATTATGGGATGAAGGCGGTTTCTCGCGCCTGGCTGAGGCGTTCGCACCGCGCACGAATGAACGAACGAACGTTAATATTAACGGGGCCTCCTGCATGCATTCGGTCGAGTAAATCATTGGTCTGGAACAAAGGTCGTCCCTCGTCCAACGTCCTCTTCAATTTAGGACACGGGGGATATTTATAGTGTCTGCGTGCCACACGCAGCCTTTTGATTGGAAGTTCGCACAAACCATCTCGCTGGCCGAAAGGAAGCAGCCAACCAGTCATCATCATCATCATCATCGTCCTGGACAAGGTCATAAATGAGCGGTGGTCCAGTGTGTAAAGCCAGGCGTGATGGTCCATTGTCCTCATGCCTGCGGTGCTTTTAACCTGCAGGTTCTGATCCGTTCGCTACGATGAAGTTGCGAGTTCAGACCCTGAGCAAGAACTTTTTACAGTCAGTAGTTACAGGGACAGTCCCCCCCTGGAGACACTCAGGGTTACGTGTCCTGCTCAGGGACACGATGGTAGTAAGTGGGGTTCGAACCTGGGACTTTGTGCTCTTCTGGTTGTATAGGCGAGTCTTTTACCCGCCAGGCTGCTACTACGCCGCTCTGACTCTCTCCAGGGGGAACGAAGACTGTTTGACCTTCATGATGGCCTGAAGACTTTCGTAGGAACCGTGTGGGTCTTCTTTGCGGTGGCGCGTTGTTCTCCGTGGGCCAGATAGCCGACTGCGCGGCACCACGTGGGAGTTTCCAGATACGGAAAAACGGATGGACGGCGCCGCCCATTGTCTCCCTGAAGCTGCGGGCCTATTTTTAGCGGGTTTGGGTCATGGACGTCGTGAAAGCTGAAGTCTCCGGCTAATAAGACACCGCATCGCGCCGGCTATCAGGTACCAGATGTTGGGATCTGGACGGACTGGCTGGGTTCGGGTTCAAATCACCTTGTGCTTTGCTTCAATGTGAACTTGTATGTTCTGTTCTGGGACGTTTATCTCTAGTCCTGGTTGCACGGTGACCCCCTGATTCAAATTCAGATCATTATTAACGATTGTGACCAGAATTGTTTTATTATGTTTATCCAACGTTTAGCGTGTTTAAGAGAACAACGCTAAGATTCGGTTCAAGATTAAATTAAATAACATTTGTAATAACAATTGTAACAATTTGATGTAACTATTTTAATGTATCTTCAAATATAAACAGTGAACGGCAATAATGAGTGTGGAAAAAAACCAAACCCCGACGGTATTAGTTCAAAACAATCTTCTTTACAGGATTCCAACATGAATTCGGCTGAAGTGATTGTCATTGTGAGACACTGCAGCGCAGCACACGGTGCACACAGTGAAGTTCGTCCCTTGCATTTAACCATCACCCTTGGCAGTGGGCAGCAGCGTGTGGGGATCGGATTTCGTACCGGCAACCTTCTGCTTACGGGGCCGCTTCCTCAGTGGGGCGGTGGTCGCTGGGCTAGACTTTAGACCGTATGCTGACCGGGAACTGTACGTGTGTGGGGTCGGGACGCTGCTGGGACGCTTGGACTTGCTGCAACGAGCAGAAACAGCAGAAAACCGCCTGGTTCAGACGTCCGTGGCGTCAGGTGAGCGCGGACTGAAAACCTAAAGCCGCTTTCAGACGAATCGCACTGCGGCCGCCGCGGGCCTCAGCGCAGAAAACTCCCGGTGAGACGGTAGCGCCGCGTTGTAGGAGAAAGACCGGCTTTTCCTCCGTTCCCGCTTCGAAGTGGCAGAAAGAAATCTCGCCCACTCGCGTAGCGCGAAACCCCGACCCGGAGCTGTACTCTGTGGATCAGGACCAGAACTTTTAGACGTTGTTCTGATGAAATCGATTATGTCCTCTTGGCTTGTGTTGCAGCAGGCAGCCACTGTGTCCCCGTCTGCGAGATCGTCGGCGTCCAGGAGGCGGCGGGAAGGAGCCAGAAGAGCGAGCCGGGAAGGTGGCCCCGGGTCCTGCAGAAGCCGGACAAGTCGCAGCAGCCTGCGTTCACAGGTTTTTTAAATCCGACGTCCACCCGACCACCCCGGATTGTCCAGGGGACGTTGGTCTTCACGGTCTCTCTCGCTGTCGTGCTTGGTCCTAGTGTCCTACGTGGGGAGGGGGCGGCAGCACCGCTGGCGGTGCAGTGAGGTCACCTTCCACTGCGCTGACTGGAGCACCTGCCACCAGTGGGTCCAGACCATTCAGGAGCAGCTTTCTCTGCTGAGTACGTCCACCGTCCCCCGTTTCATGTGGCGCTTGTGAAATATAATATACAGGGTGGGCCAGTAATATGGATCCACCTTAATAAAATGGGAATGGTTGGTGATATTAACGTCCTGTTTGTGGCACATTAGTATATGTGAGGGGGCAAACTTTTCAAGATGGGTGGTGACCATAGTGGCCATTTTGAAGTCGGCCATCTTGGTCCCAACTTTTGCTTTTTTCAATAGGAAGATGGTCATGTGACACAAATTTATTGGTAATTTCAATGGTGTGCTTGGTTTTAATGTAACTTTGTTCTTTCATGAGTTATTTACAAGTTGCTGACCACTTATAAAATGTGTTCAATGTCACCAACCATTCCCATTTTATTAAGGTGTATCCATATAAATGTCCCAACGTGTGTGTGTGTTTTTTTTATCTCTCTCTCTCTCTCTCTCTCTCTCTCTCTCTCTCTCTCTCTCTCTCTCTCCTCGCCCTGCAGCCAACAGACCAAAGCGCTTGCTGGTGTACGTCAATCCGTTTGGGGGAAAGCAGCGCGGGAGGCAGATTTACGAGCAGAAAGTCGCCCCGGTCTTTTCCCGGGCCGCCATCTCTGCCGATGTGATCGGTGAGTCCTTCTCATTAACATATGAAAAAAAAAAAAAAAAAAAAAAACGGGCCCATCTGATGCATCTGCCATTTTTCCCATGGACTGCATAATGGAACTTCTGATGCTCGATAAACATGGGAATCCTGACGCATCAGTTATAGATGAGCGTTGATCATTTATTATCTGGCCCTTCAAGTGCCACTCTAATAACTCGCCTCATGCAAATAAAACAAAAACATAATAAAGAGAGAAGCATATAGTACCGTGAATATGGCAAAGTGCATGCATATGGTGATTCTATGCTGGTTGTCCTGTAGTCACGGAGCGGGCCAATCATGCGAGGGACCATTTGAAGACGGAGGCGGAGTTGAAGGAATACGACGGGTACGTTCCTCAGGCGTCGGGTTTGACGTTTCATATCCATGCAGTCTTTGCAGTGCTTGTGGGTAATAGTTTTTAATAACTGATGGGATGCAGCATCTAAATATTTTTTTTCCTTCATAATTTAATTTCAAAAGGTGAAACATATATAGGTCTGTAGAGGAGACTTTTCAGAAAATGTACCTGTGTTAGCGATCTTTTTTTAAATTGAACACGCCCCTCACCTTATAATCTGCTACATTATAGAATGGCCACAACCTGAAATGGAGTAAATGTCAATTATAGAATAAATGTAATAATTACACTGTTTAATGTACATAATGGATATGTATTAATCTATAGTGTTTTATTATGAACAGACAAGATGGCATGCGTCTAATGACTGTATGCACATTTCGATCATAGGTAGGTTTCTAGTCATTAGAGTTTCTGCCATAAAAGAAACATGAATATGGCGTATGAAATTCTGCATCCATATGCTCTCCTTTAGAGACGTACGGCATCTTCACATCACAGTTCTGATATAAACCTTGCACCGGAACTTGGTAGAAGGGCAGGGCTCGTGTGACGCTGCTTTTCTTTATCAGTGTGGTGTGTGTCGGAGGCGACGGCATGTTCAGCGAAATCGTCCACGGACTGATCTCCCGGACCCAGCTGGACTCCGGAGTGGACCAGGACAGCCCAGAGGAGACGCTTGTTCCCTGCAGCCTTCGGATCGGAATCATTCCCGCAGGTGAGTCACATAAGATAAGATAAGATCAACCTTTATTAGTCCCCCAAGTGGGAAATTGCAATTGTCACGGCAGAAAGTGGACAGAAGCAGAAGGTAATAGCAGATGCTCTGTTTACATCTAAAATGCCTTCAGTCAGGTCCTCTGCTTCAGCTCCTGGAGTCAACTGGTGCATTTGTGTGTGTGTGTGTGTATGTGTGTGTGTGTGAGTTGTAGCTTTAGCTTTTTTGAGTAAAAGTTTAGCTTTAAACGAAAGCAGACGGTGAGTTTTTAAGTAAATGTGGGTTTTCCATGTGTACCAGCAACATTCTCACCGCACTCCCACAAATAATTCACCGAAACGTCTCTGCAATTCAGCCGGTTTTTCCACTGAAAACGATGTGGAAGTGCATGCTGGGAGGGGAAGGGGAAATATAATCCAGTATTGAAGTATGAAAGATGAAGCCGTGGTAGGAGAGGTAGGAAACGTGTACGGTACGGCGCTTTATAAGATTCATTTTAAATATATAAACCGCAATGAACCGTCTTATCGAACCGAGACGACAGCTTGTGATGTAATTGTTATCATGGACGAGGTTTTTTTTTTATCTCGGATCTTCTTCGTTTCGGTCTGTTCCAGCTCCGGCCGCTGATCTGAGTGGCGGTAACCCGTGGCGACGATAGATTGCAGCGCCCTCTGGCTTTATCGCCGCGCTTTCATTATCGATGTAACGCGGAACCTTCAGAGCCGCTGGTGCTGTCTGATCGGCGCGCGGGCGACCCTTTACCTCCAGGCCAGCACTTTCCCGAACAAACGAGTTACGGCCGCACTCGTCCGGTGCGTCATTAAAACGCCATTTGGTCCTTCTGGACTGATGGGGCCGATCCATCACCGCGTCCCCTCTAATTCTGCGGCGCCGCATTAAAAAGCGAGGACCTCGTTTCTGCCCAAGGTCTGTTACGGTTTTCAAGGGTCTGTGGGCAATAAAACGCCCCCCTGTAATCCATCAGCTCGGGAGGAAATTCCGAATGTGCCGCCGCCGCACGCGGCCCGCCGTAACGGCGCGCTTTCCAATTAATTACGCCGGTCCCGTCCGGAGGGGGAATCTGCGCCTCCCCACTGTCGGGGGACGAGGCGAGTTCATTTACAAAAGTGCAACTGAAATACGGCGAGGGTACAGAATGAAAATAACGTGCATAGGAACTGTCAAACATATTTAAAAAAATAGTTGAATGTCAGTGCAAATGGAAATTGAATGTAATCAGCAGAAGATATTCCAATTTTGTTGGTCTGCATTGCGCGGTTTGTTAAAAAAAAGGCGCTTTTCCGATGTTTGTCCCATTTTATTGTCTGTCTGGGGTGGAGGGGTGGATCTTTTATCGCGCACTGGAGCTTGAACTCAGGCCGAAGTTTGTTCTGTGCGACAAGTTGCTTCCCATAAAGCGATCATACGGCAGAGGGGCGGGACTTAAGAGTCGACCTCCAGAGAGTGGCGGACCTTCCGGCAGGTTCCCCGACTGACCTGTGTGATGTGTTTTATTTGAACCAGGTTCCACTGACTGTATCTGCTATGCAACGGTGGGGGCGAACGATCCAGTCACGTCGGCCCTGCACATCGTGGTGGGTGAGTTGACGCGCCTGACGTGGCGGGCCATACATCAGGCCTGACGTCCTGTTAATCATACGCTCAGCTGGCATGAGACGAAGCAGCTCCTCGCCGACATGCCGGCGCCCAGAATGCTTAACAAGTTAACTGCATTTATCAGACCTTCATCTTAAAGGTCCCCTATCATGAAAATGTGACTTTGTGAGATGATTGAACATTAATAAGAGTTCCACGAGCCTGTCTATGGACCTGCAGTGGTTAGAAATGGCGGTCGGTGTAAAGAGTGTTTGGTCATTCTGCTTCGCCGTTCAGAGAGCGGCAGCTCAGACGGTCTGATCTGGATTTTGCAGATTTTGCAGAAAATGCATGAGAAACGGGAGGTTTCCCCTTATGATGTCATAAGGGGAAACCTCCCGTTTCTCATGCATTTTCTGCCCAGAGAATTTCCCGCCCCTCCCCTAAAACACGATCTCCACCGACCGTCATGGCTTCCAAAAGCGTTGCAGTTGCTTGGTGACTGGATGTAAAAATGATCAACAAATCTGAAGAACCGGCGGGTTCATTTTCATTTTTCAGGAAAAATGTAGACGCGACTTCCTGTCTGCGTCAAACATTGTGTTGGTGAGCGGCGTTGAGGACGTCATTTCCGCAAATGGCCGCTCAACTTCTATTGGCCGCTCTCCTCATCGTCCCGCCTCTCTCCTCCTCATTAGCATTTAAAGCTACAGACGGTGAAACGGCGCGTCCTGTGAAATCTCATTGTGGGACTGGATCAAAGTGGCCGTAATTTTCGGAAAGAGACTTCAGACACGGTATTAGGGGACACTAATAACAATCTAAAAGCAAAAAAGATTTAATGTCGGGGGACCTTTAAAGAATTCTCACATATTTAATGTCCTGAGTGACGTTTCAATAAAGCGCCTCATGCTTTAATTACAGAAGGCATCTGGTAGGGTTGGGCAGATCATTCATTTTTTGCATTTTCATTGGTCTTCCCAACATCTGTATTAGAATAATTCCTGATTGATTCGTATATCATGTGCTGTGATATACGGAGGTCTCGTTTATTACTAGCTTTGTTAATTCTAAATTTCATTGAATGACTGAAGTTAATTTAAATAAATGAAACTTTAAAACAAAGGTAAGTGACTGGTTTAATAACCGTGTACTAAACACTCACACCTGATATGGCTTCTTTGAGCATTTGTGGCTAAATAACATGGCACCGTAGATTATTGAATATTGCGTTTATTTTATTCTATTTTTATTTTTTTTATTCTTCTGGCCTGTTTTTAACCTGAGACATTGTATACGGCCTCACGTCCCCTAGAGAATAACATCAGGCAGTTGAAGGTGTGTTCTCCTCCGCCATAATCCAGCCCGACAGGTATTCTTACATTTTACAGAGGGAAGCCGATCATTATTTCTCATTTGATCGCCCTACCCTAGGACACTTGCATTTCTGGCATTTATTTTTATTTTTTATATACAGTCAGTATTTACAGGGACAGTCCCCCCCTGGAGACACTCAGGGTTAAGTAGGCGAGTGTGTTACCTGCTAGGCCGCTACACGTGTGTGTGTGTGTGTGTGTGTGTATATAAATTTTTTTTTTTTTTTTTTTTTGTGAAATGTTCCAGTGTGTTCTGTAAATAAAGGCTTTTATTTTTATGGTAAATATTGTTCGTTTCGGCACCTTCATTGGATGTGGGTGGAGGTGGGAGATACGGGATTGTTTTTTTTTTTTTTTTTTTTTCCGGGTGAACTTGGCATTGCCGACTGCTGATCTAACGGAAAGCTGCCTGCTCGTCTCCGCAGGCGACTGCCAGCCGCTAGACGTCTGCTCTGTCCACCACGACGACGCGCTCCTCAGATATTCGCTCTCGCTGCTCGGCTACGGTTTCTATGGGGACGTGCTGACGGACAGCGAGAAGAAGCGCTGGATGGGACCGGCCAGATACGATTTCTCAGGTAAACCGGGTCGTAGTTCCCCGCCGGCTGTGGCCGTCGGCGGGATTCTGAAGAACCCGCACAATGTCTGTTGCAGGGTTGAAGACGTTCCTGACTCATCACCAGTATGAGGGCACGGTGTCCTACCTGCCCGCTACCGGCAGCGTGGGGTCCCCCCGAGACCGGATGAAATGCAGATCGGGGTGGGTGGCGCCTCATTCAGCCGTGGTTTCGGGGGGGTTCAGGGGTCACGCGAGGCCGTCTGTGAAACCCGTCTCACTTTCAGGTGCCACGTCTGCCAGCACAACAGCCCCCTTCCCTCGGTGGACTCGCTGGAGGACGAAACGAAGGCTGTCCTGGCCAACGGTGGTGAGGAGCCGCGTCCGCATCATTTCATGTACAACAACCCGAACACGACGGAGAGAGCGAGCAGAACCGTCGCCACATCATGCTAATGCTCGGGGCCATTCCCAGACGCTTGTCCCCATCTGTCCCGCCATTCATGAACGTGGGGACCGCGGCCCATTATCGCTCTCGCCCAGCACCCCGACCAACAGGCCCCATTCCATTTGTTTCTTCCCAGCCGCAGATAAGTGGTGTTTACGGAACGTCCCTCGCGCCTAATCGGCATTCATGCGTGTTAATGTTCCCGCGTCCCGCTCGCGGTTGGATGCCGCTGCGGCCCGTGGAGGGACGGCTTGGACGAGTGCTCGTAATCTGGTTCCGTCGAGCGCCCTGCTACTCTGCGGGGCTTCTGAGAGCCTGATAAGCAGAGTTGTCCTCCCTTACATCTCATCACTACTTTCTAATTAACCCGTCTCTAGAGATGGCCCCTAAAATAAGAACATCTCGAGGTCATAATAATACAATAATTATACAAAATGAAAGAACGATGATCACCAGGCGATGAATAAAAATGTTTTTATAAGCGTCCCTGTCCTGTCTGGCATGGTTCTGACGAGGCTCTTTTCCAATTGGCTGTTCAGGACCAAGGGACGTGTGGCAGGTGGTGAGGGGGAAGTTTGTGGCCATAAATGCTGCGAGCATGAGCTGCGCCTGTCCCCGCAGCCCCAAGGGCCTGTCCCCGTCCGCCCACCTCTCCGACGGGACCACCGACCTCATCCTCGTCCGCAAGTGCTCGCGCCTGGACTTCCTGCGGCACCTGCTGCGTCACACCAACAAGGACGACCAGGTACATTTACCAGACGTCCTTATCCAGAGCGACTTACAATCAGTAGTTACAGGGACAGTCCCCCCCAGGAGACACTCAGGGTTAAGTGTCCTGCTCAGGGACACGATGGTAGTAAGTGGGGTTTGAACCTGGGTCTTCTGGTTCATAGACGAGTCTGTTACCTGCTAGGCTACTAACACCCTACGGTACCGCAGAGTCCTCTTGCTGTCCATTTTTTCGAGAAAGGGACGGGCTGAAAGGCTTTTAACCAAACATGTCCCCCAAAAAACGCGAGGAATAATTCAAATGAATTATTTAAAGTGAAAATAGTTTTTGTCATTCTGATGTGCAGCACACGGTGGAACGTGTCCGATGTATTTAACCGATCGGCTGAGTGAGCAGTGTGTGGGGGGGACGGTGTCCTCTGCGGAGGTCCGCTTCCTCACCCGCCAGGCCACCGCTGCCCCGCAACGTGTCGCTACAAGAACAAGAGCGGAAGAAACGGGCGGGGGAATTTATTAAAGACAGGCGCTCCTCGGCCGCCCCTCATGCTGACAGCTCCGCGCCCCCCAGGTCAACGGCAAGAAGGACGAGACGCCGTCACCAGATTTGGACGAGAGCATGTGAAAAGGGTGGGTGGGGGGAGTAAAACGTATTCATGGTCACCATTCTCACGCCAGGGTCGCCACGCCGGCTGATGGCGAGTAAAGTGGCGGGCGCTCCGGGGCAGAACCGATTGGCGACGCCCCGCGTCTCACCCTCCGTCTCCGCCCCCCCCCTGCAGTTCGACCACCCTTTCGTGGAGGTGCACCGCGTGCGGCGCTTCCGCTTCGCGCCCCGGCACCACGACGCGGACTCGGAGCTGGACCTGCGCGACGGCGGGAAGGGGCTGTTCGGCCAGATCTGCCGGGACCACCCGGCCTGCGGCTGCGCTGCGCCGCGCAGCACCTGGAGCTGCGACGGAGAGACGCTGCCGCACACCTCCATACAAGTGCGGTATGTAGACCAGGAGGCGTTTCGGATCCAGCAGGGATTAAAAAACGATTCTCAAGTAGGATCGATGTTCATTTAGAGCTGTAATCAGGCGTAAACCGTTCGGCCCGAGCTCGACTAATACGGCCTTTCAAAACCCCAATAAAATCCCAGCACGCTGCAAACATCTGTTTCACCTCCTCAGCATCCATTTTCACATCTCACTCGCGATCATTAAAACGCACGATCCTATTAACAATTCATTAAAAAATAAAATAATACAAGATAATAAACCAAGATTTACCACAGGCGAAACCCTTTTACCCGACACTAAAAACAAATATACAGTACAGGCCAAAAGTCTGGACACCTCGTTCGATGTGTTTTTCTTTATGTTCATCACCATTTACGTTGGTAGATTCTCACTGAAGGCATCAAAACTATGAATGAACACATGTGGAGTTCTGTACTTAACAAAAAGTGGAGACCTGACCTCCACAGTCACCAGACCTGAACCCAGTCCAGATGGTTTGGGGTGAGCTGGACCAACAAGTGCTAAACACCTCTGGGAACTCCTTCAAGACTGTTGGAGAAGCATTTCAGGTGACGACCTCTTGAAGCTCATCGAGAGAATGCCAAAAGTGTGCAAAGCAGTAATCAGAGCAAAGAAACTAGAATATAAAACATGTTTTCACTTATTTCACCTTTTTTTGTTAAGTACAGAACTCCACATGTGTTCATTCATAGTTTTGATGCCTTCAGTGAGAATCTACCAACGTAAATGGTCATGAAGATAAAGAAAACACGTTGAGTGAGAAGGTGTCCAGACTTTTGGCCTGTAGTGTACAGGCAGCAAATCAGGCTGAAAGGATCAGTACTATAGATCAAAAGTTCATGTGTTCTCACCTCGACCCGACCCCCATCATAGAAATAAAGCCAAGATTTAGAGCTCTAGATCAGAAAACGTTCTGCCTTGTTGTCATTTACGGGGCGTTTTGAGATTTTTTTTAGACTCGTTTTTATTACGGAACAAAGAACCCCACGCCAGTCGCTCGGCGCTAAAATACTAAGTGGACGACGACGGGCAGCGCGCCGCGGACAATGACTGCTGGGTGCAAGTGTGATGGGTTACTGTTGGAAAATCTCACCGCGTCATTTATTCCGCCCTCCGCTGCGCCTTTGCCGGTGACGCATGGATGTGTAATGTTTCTAATTTAATAGCCGTCCCACCGTTAAAAGCCGTACTCCCGTTTAATTAAAACAGAAGTCCGTTCGTTCATCGCATTTTCCCCTCCAGTAATCGTCCGAGTGAGTCGGCAAATGAACTGTAGAGGTAATTGACGACCAGGCCGCTGCCAGGAAAGTCTCCGCAGCGGCCGGAAATAAACCGGCTGGATTATTAAAGCGCCCAATCGAACTCTGATCACGTGACGCCTTTTTTTTTATCTTTTGCCATCGCAGGGTTCACTCCAAGATCATCCAGCTGTTCGCGAGGGGCATCGAGGAGCGGCCGGCCTTCCAGGACCCCGGCGTCCTCTACGCGGCGTAGACCAGCCCCCCCCCCCCGGGTCCTTCTCGTTGGTAGCACGTAGACGTCCCGCTAGAACCGGGACCGCTAGCCCAGCATTAGTGCGGTTTTCTGCCTCGTTCCTGGCCAAAGATGGCCGACGTTAGACACGTTCCTTTCTTTCAAGCTGGTCTTGATGCGGTGCACATTTCCCCGTTTTTATTCCTTCGCTACACCAGCGTCTCCACCCTCGTCAGAAGGAGCGCCGCACGCACCAGACGGCTCTTTTCTGTTGTAGGTTTTTTCTAATTTTGTTCCCGTTTGCATGCCGCATCCGATATATATCGTAACGCTCCCGCCGGCAACGAGCGACGCTGTAGCACCCAGCGATGGGTAATCGTAATTATTTCCGCTGGAGCGTTACGATGGCGACATATTTATCGCGTTGGTCTTTTTGCTGTAATTTGAAGTCGCTTTCGTCTCAGGAGGTGAAATTATTATTATAATATATATGTATTTTTTTTTAAATATGCGTGTAGTGAAATTGGCTCTTTTTGCACGACTCCCTGCGTCGGGTACACGAGACGCCCCGACGAACGGGAGCCGTGATGGGTGCGCGCCGGCGGGCCCTTCCTGTGCACCTTCGGGCCCCTAAACCGGGCGTCTCCGACACGCGGGGACCCGCGTTGAAAGCATCGTTTGTCGGAGGGCACGAGCGCCATCGTGGCGAATGAGCCGACCGGAACTACGCGCCAGGCCGCCATCTGGCAGCCTTCAGGTGGTTCCGCGGTCGTCCTACTTCTTCTACTTCTCTGACGCTGGCCACGGCGTAGGATGGACCGCCCGGTGTGGGCGTGGCCGTGCGCCCTGCTGAATAAAAGCCTGCTGAGATCCACGCTTGTGCGTCGCCGTGTGCTTCATTTCTCGCCGGAGGAATTAAAGTGCCGGGCCGCGGCCCATCCATCTCCATCGGGCGCGCCGCCGCCGACAGCCGCCCACCTCCATATCGCTGCCGAGGTCCGCCTTCTCAGAGTGGACCTGATTGACTTTGAGGTGACTGACAAGGTGAGGGCGGAGGGAGACGTCCACGGGCAGACTGACGTCTGGATTTGAACCTGAAATCGGCGTGAACCTACCAGATACAGAGGGAGGGGTGGAAATGATACGATTAGCGGGCAGCTTAATAAACCCCGATCCACCTCTGCACTACTCGAACGTGCCCCCACAAACTGTGTCTATAGACCAGCATTTAATATTAATATATATATATATATAGAGAGAGAGAATTTGGTCAATTTTATTGCCATTAATAACTTTTTGATGGGAATTAAAGTGAAGGGGGTGACACGGTGCACACAGTGAAATTTGTCCTCTGCATTTATCCATCACCCTGAGTGAGCAGTTGGCGGCCATGACAGGCGCCCGGGGAGCAGTGTGTGGGGACGGTGCTTTGCTCAGTGACACCTTGGCGGATCGGGATTCGAACCGGCAACCTTCTGATTACGGGGCCGCTTCCTTAACCGCTAGGCCACCACTGCCAAGTGCCTGATTATGTGCCAGATTCTAATGACAGGACTGTAAGAATGACCAAGTGACGTTATTAATGACTGAGTTTTGTATGATGATGTGGACCGGAGCTGAAATGCATGCTGGGTGAGAAGCTCTGAAACGAATGGGAGCCGACAGGTTAAGGCATTAGTCCAGTGAGCGGTGGAATATTCTAGTCCTGCAGATGGTGGCACCTGAGGCGGCGCGGCCGGGGTGATGGATGAAAGCGCCGCCATCCATCTCGACCGAGGCCACGTTGAGTTTAATAAATCAGACTTCTCGCGGGCCGCTCTCCAACAGGGCCGGCTTGAGGAATTCTCACCGTTCCTTCACAGGTTCTGACACCGGCATGATCCCGTGTCGCGGTGGGAATGCTCCAAGGCCCAGAGAGGACGGGCCAGACGCCGCCCAGGCTAATGGACGCATTTCACCGAAACGACTGCATTGGAGGAACAGGCCTGTCCCATCAGCATGATGGAGAGATCTTCCTCCTCCGGCGCTTCTCAGGCAGCATGGTGATGGGGCTGGGTAATTTTCAGAGCAAATCCCATTTCCCGCCTCCCGCTTCTGCACGAGTTCTATTGATTTTGTTCTGCGTCGGGCCGGGACCCGCCTCCCCTGACACGTCCAAACTACACCAAACACGCACCTGCCCCCACCTATCAAATACCTGCTGAGAGACCCCGACACGGCGAGATTGCACCCGCATGCCTGCAGATGCCTGGAAGCGGCGCTCCATGCTGCAGCTTTACGTTCGATTGAAAATTAAGCGGCCCCGTAACCAGAAGGTTGACGGTTCCAGTCCTGAATCTGCACTTTTTGGATTATACACCCCCATCTGCAGCTGTCCCTCGGAATACAAGACGGTAATACCGTGGCACCCACCGGTAGGGGGACTTGGTGTCAGTTTTATTACATAAACACAGATCTGAAACGTCGCAACCGGGTTAATCCAAAAAAGTGAAAACTCCCAAGCACTTCCGGCTCAGCCCACGTGACCCAAAAAGACAGGAAGTCGTGTCGCCGCTTTTCCAGACAAAAATAAAATCTTGAGTCTCGCGTGACTGAATTAAAAATAAATACATTTGTGCTCATTTTTACATCCTGTCACCGAGCAACTGCAATGCTTCACACGTCTGGAAGCCATGACGGTCGGTGGAGATGATGTTTTAGGGGAGGGGCGGGAAATTCTCTCAGCGGAAGAAGCACGAGAAACGGGAGGCGACCTTTCCCTTTATGACCTCATAAGGGGACAAATTCCAGATCCGGCCGTCTGAGCTGCTGCTCTCTGAAGGGTGAAGCATTACGACCAAAACACTCTTTAAACCTATCAGCACTTCTAGCCACTGCAGGACCCCAGACAGGCTAATTAATTCATTTTAATTAATTTAAATAATTAGCTGTTCTTATTAATTTCTCTGTTTATGTTGGGAAATCTGCTATGTCTCCCTCTCCTGCGGTCAGGGACGTCCCAGAGGCTGTTGCGAACGAGATGACGACGTTCCGGATTCTGGAACCGCCACGCCATTTGGTTAATTCCGCAGTTAAAAGTGTGATTTCCCCCTCGCCTGCCCGGCTCTGCATGAGAGAGCGAAGCCGGACTTTGTTTCCTTGAAACACTGAAGTTATTGCATCTCTAATGGTGCATAAAGTAATTACACTTTGGAATGTTTCTCCCCATCAGAGCGGCTCTAGCTTTAACCGCCACTCACCGCTAAATGGCGCCATTAACCATATTGCATTTGCTGACTCTCTCCGGAAAGCGAAATGAGATTCGGTTCACTGGGAGTTTAATTGACTGAAAACAAGGTTTATTTAAAAAATGGCGTGGAACGGCAACCACAGCTACTTATTACGAGCCTGTTGTATGCATTTCCTTTTTTTCCCACCGCTGGACACAGTTCTGCTGAAATTAGCTATGATATTTCCCAGCAAATATTAGATCTGAAGATGTACACACCTGGGCGGGGTTTAAATCGTCCAGAATGAGGAAGTGGGGCGTGTGAGAGCTGTCAATCATCCACACGGGGTTCCTCCCCTGTTAATAATAACATAATTAACGTTCATCTACATAATTGCACACCAACAAAATATATTTAATAATCTGCAGAAATCAGGCCTGGGTCTGACCGGGCCAGATTCTTTCATGAACGATGGGAGGCGTGGCCAGGGTGCGGCTGCTCTTCTTATAGGATCAGGACTTAGAACAGAAATGCAGTTTGGTTGGAACAGCAAAAAAAAGAAAAGAAACAACTGACCTTTGACCTCTAACCACACCCAGGCCAAGGCTGCGACTTTTCAAGGATTGGTAGGGCGCCTCTCGGATGACAGACCAGGTGACACAAAAACATTCGATCGCACAGCAAGAATACCAAACTGTCATCTGTACAGAGAGCATAAATGCATGAAATGCAGGCTTGTATATCGTAGTTTTTTATTTTTGCCGACAAACGACATGCAATATAGGGCCAATAGCAATGTGCATATATACTATATGTATTATTGGTCTTTGGTGGGTCCTCCAGTAACATCAAAAACTTGCAGAAGGAGAAGAAAAGTGTCCCATGGCCGGACGTGGCTCTGTGTTCTAATAACGACGAAGCGTGTACAGGTGACGCCGGCGGCTCTGGTGCAACTTCCTGTACGCAGGAAGAGGCCGAGTGGCACGTCGTACTTTTCACTCTGGTGAAAACGGGCATCTGGACAGTTCGGCTCTCGCCACGCCGGAAGCTTGCGGGCTGTAGTCTGCCCGTGCCACGCCCGTAAACAAGGATCCGAGGTGTACCGGCCGCTTTATGTTTCGGGTCTCGCCCCACCCGTTTCCATTTGTCACCGCTGAGGGTCACGGGCCATCGCGTCGGTGAAATGTCTCCAGGGGAGACGGCGAGTGACGAAGAGGAACAAAAACTGTTGTTATCTGATGGGGGTTAAACTGACGTGCCCTCGGGGGACGTCTTATCCGTGTGGTGGAAAAGCGGGACAGGAAGACATCATACTGCTGTGGGCCTTGCGCCGTCCCCCTTTACTGCGCAACGGACCGGCGCCGTCTGACTTTCGTGGAGATGGGGAGGGACAATTATTATTGTTGAAGACCACCGATCTTCAGGCCTGCAGCTCCCCCACCTGGCCGGTTCCTGTCTCTTTATTTTCCAGGAAATCCAGCACGGGCAGGAAAACAAGACAATCGTGTCCCCGAACGCCGCCCCACCTGTCCCTCAAACCGGGACGGGACAGAATCCAGCTGCCACCCTGCTGCAGGTAGCACCCGCCTTCCCTGGTGGAGAACTGCTGAAGGTGCTCGTTCGTACTCGAGGTGCAGCCCCGGAGAAGAAATGGCCGCATCGATGGGGGGGGTGGCCGGGACAAGGCCCCTGATCAAAAGCCCATCTGCCCGCTCCCCTCGCCCCCCTCGGCCAATCAAAAAGCCGCGTATCACTCGCTCGGAGGGCGCAATCGGAGGCAGTCGCTCGGCCTGCGGAGACGCCAAAGCTGAGAGTTCCACTGAAATAAAGTAGTAATTCCTAGATTATAAATTAGATTATAAAGAGTTAATAAAGATAATAAAGGTCAAGTCTGTTGCTCATATAAAGAATCGTTATATTATATTATTAACAGTTATTTGGTTTTATTGTTGCTATAATTGACATCATTGTATTCGATTATTAAAAGTTAAGACGGCATATGAAGAAAGCCGTGTGGCGCGACCCGTCCATCAGCAGGCGCGGTCATGGCGCGTTCCATGGAGCTGAAACGTGCCAGCGGCTAATAACAGCGTATGTTTTTTTGTCACGCGAGACTGGTGCGGTACACTCATCACCGTGACCCCCGCGACCTCCCACCCGCCACGTAATTACGCTAACCACCGTCTAATGGTCATCTGGACCTGGACTGGAGCTCGGCGGGGCAGAAGGCCCCGTTCTGTCCACACGTCACCGCGCTCGGCCTGCCACGGCCGCATCAATCACAGGACACGGCCCCAGTGTGACGTTGTCGGGGTAATCGTCGTCCCCGAGGGCCGCGCGGCAATATTCGTGGCAGGCGCGGCAGCGGTCACCCAGGTAATGAGGTCCATTTGTTTCGTCCCAGTAAGGAACGAGGCGGCGCTCCCGCGGTTTACTTTTAGGCGGGAGAGTAACGCTTCTCCTGGACGCCAAACCTCCGCCCGCTGGGAGTTGAGCCGCGCCCGGGCGCCGCTGTACGGTAAATAAGAGCGATGGCGAGCACGGGCCCGGCGTGTTTACACGCCGCCAGCGGGACGCCCAACATCACAGCTTCCTGCTCACGAGATGCCGAGGGAGCCGGGGGCCATTTTCAGCCGCCACCCCAAATCCATTTCTCCACGCTCCACTTTAATCGGCATAATTAAAGCTGCGCTTTGGCATTTCCAGCTTTTGCCTGATTACAATCTCCAAGTGTTGAGAATTACTTTTTTTTTTTTTGATGATGATGATGATGATGATGGAGTTTAAATTCCAAAGAATTTAAACAAGGAATGTAATTTCAATATTTTTAATATTTATTTATTACATTAACTGTGTGGTTGTTGGATGACCAGTAAAAAAAAATTATTATTTTTTTTACAAAATTCGCAGAAGCGAATACAGAAAATGATGAAGATTTTGTGATACAGTTTTTAATTTCTTTCTTTCATCATTATATGCCGGGTTCGGGGAACCACCAGACTGACAGCGTTCCCGCGGTGGATGAGCTGGAGGAAGCGGGGACTCTGTGGGGACCTGGTTCCATTCGGCGGGGGTCAGGGGGCATGGCCCTCAGTTTACCGCATAATGAAGTGAGCCGAAGCTGGTGGCAGCTGTTAATTACCGACGTGGCCGTCCTGCAGATCGCCACGTCCTCGCCGGCCTCCTGCCGCGTTTCCCACGGGCCACAGGCAGATGAAAACGCTCCCGTCCTCCCAGATCGGTACGAACGAGACGAGAGTCCGCCAGCGGATGTGCTGAGCTCTGACGCACATGACTAGGACCCCCAGAAGTATTCTGCTGGAAGCAATGACATGAAATTCCCGGTGGGATTACAGGGTCAGGGAGACCCACCCTGCACCAGGCCTGGAGTGTCGGAGAACAAACAGCCAATGTCAGCTCTGTATGCTGAAATGGACAGAAAATAACCAAACTGACGCCAGGACTAGAGAAGGTCAATTGGGGACAGTGGTGGCCTAGCGGTTAATCACAAGGTCGCTCCGTAACCACAAGGTCGCCGGTTCGAATCCCGATCCGCCAAGGTGCCACTGAGGTGCCACTGAGCAAAGCACCATCCCCACACACTGACCCCCGGGCGCCTGTCATGGCCGCCCACTGCTCACCAAGGGTGATGGTTAAATGCAGAGGTCAAATTTCACTGTGTGCACCGTGTGCTGTGCTGCTGTGTATCACAAGTGACAATCACTTCACTTTATCACTTTAAATGAACGTACGTTAAAAGTATGAAGAAGCCTGAAACCGGTGTGTTCTGGGAGTCAAAGGTCACGGCCTTCATACGGAGCTCAGACCCTTCGTCTTGCATAGCATCACCCTAAACAGAGGGAAATAATTCTAAAGCGCTGTGGTGGACGCTTTATGGAACGCCGGAATATGGAACGGAACGTTGGGGGGGTGGACTTCCTCTAATTTACCCGTCTTTCTCGCCTATCTGTGGCATCGCGGTGAAAATAGAACAGTTCTGCGGGATCCCGGCTTCTTTGTTCTCCGTTCCGAAGCCCTGCTCCCGTCTGCTTAACTCCCGACAGGTCGTGTGAGCCGCCGCAGCCCCCCGCCCGCCTCGCTTCGCCGGTTCTACCGCGGCCCGGTCGCCCCTTCCAGCAGGTTCCGCCGCCCTCTGGATGGAGGTTCTGAGTGAGCAGGAATGATTGGTTCTCCCGGCCTTTAAAGGCAGTCGGGTGTGTGTGTGTCTTTAGTGAGGACAAACCCACTCCGGCGTTATGACACAGCACCAGCTGTCCCGGCCAAACGACATATGGAAGCGTGTCCCGGGGACCGCCGGGACTCGTCTGAGCGACCCGAGTCACGCAGCAGTTAATGCGAAACCGCAGGGGTCCAGTCCGCGGTGGCCAGGCGGCAGCCGCCATGTTACTTAACGCTCCTCCATTACCGGGCCCAGGCCGGCGGTGACAAAACTAAACCCGAAAACGTCGGGGACCCGAGGGCCGTTTCCAAAGGGAGTCGGATGAAGAAAGTCGCCATGATTCCCCCTAAGACAAAATCATTAGGCTGTTAGCGCCGAATCCATCTTCATTTGGGTCGAACAGTATCTGGTGTAAATAAGCCCAGGCCGTGGCGGGCGTGACCCGGCCCGGTGAGCGCCGGCCCCTCACCGCCTCGGCGGGAACCAGAGCTGACTGCGGCCCGATTGTGATTTATGTCGTGGAGAGTTTGCGGCGCGCGGCCCCCCGAGCGGCGCCTGGGGAGGAAGATGAATACACACTCCAACCGCAGGAGACAATCTGATTACGCCACACGCCCGCCTTTCATCTTCATTCGCATGGCCCTCGCCATGGCAACAGAGGCAGGCCTGGCAACCGCCGCACGAGTCCGGACCCCAGCACACCGCTCATATTTTGGAATCTGTGCTTCTTCAAAATGAATTAGCTGAGAAGAGGAAGTGAAAGAGAAAAGTTCCCATTTTTTTAAATGAGTGGGAGTGGCCAAGTGGGTACAAGCAAGTGGGTATGTTCAAGCATAATGGAAATGCGCATTATGTTATGTAGTCAATTAAAACTGATTCGTTCATGATACCCCCAACTAAAGTATCAGACTAGTTAGACGCGTCCCTTCAGACACGATCCTGAATGAATTCCACTTTGTTATACGTCCATAATGGACGTATAACAAACATTCTTTCAACCTTCTTCATAAACTTTTTCAGGGATTTGAACTAATGAAATTCCCGAGTCATTTAAGACAGACAGACAGATAGATGAAAGTAAAAGAAAATTGACCCACATTTATCAAAAATATGAAATATGATTAATTCCTTGTGAAATGTATGATTAATTATTAAATGATTGACAGCCTTACATATAACAGAATATTAGACAGAGGAAAACATAAATAAGTGACAACTGTAAATATAAAGAGTCAAAGACACACCATGGAAAATTAGTAAAAAGTTGTGAACTGATTAGTGCAACAATGCCTAAATTTTGATCTATCTATCTATCTATCTATCTATCTATCTATCTATCTATCTATCTATCTATCTACTGTACAGGCCAAATATTTGGACACACTTTCTCATTCCATGTGTTTTCTTTATTTTCATTGGTAGATTCTCACTGAAGGCATCAAAACTATGAATGAACACATGTGGAGTTATGAGAAGGTGTCCAAACCTTTGGCCTGTACTGTATCTATCTATTGTGTAAAAGCCGATGATAATTTTTCGGGGAAAAGAGGAGATGTGGTCACCCTAATTTATCAGCGCTATGTTAACTCTACTCAACGTAATATATTAAATATTTTGATCAACTGCTGTGGTAGCCAATCAGATTTCAAGGGTGGCCAGTGCCTTGATCACCCCTGTGGCCACGCCCCTGGCGTCCAGCATGCCGTGGCTACAGATGAACCGAGCCTCAAAACATGAACAATTGCACAGTGCTGTGAATTTTTCCCCCCACCGTCATCATACCAGCGGCACAGCGGTGGCCGTGGCGCTCTGACAAACACCCTCGTTCTTCCCTCTCGGCGCGCCACACCTGCTCCACTCCCAGCAAATTAATTTTCCAGAGAGCCCCCGGAACACCCCGGAACAATAAATCCCACGTCCTGCGCTATCTGTGCCACCGCGGTGAACTCTGGTATACGGCACCGGTGGGATCCGAGGTTCATCTCGCTGTTGGGGATGTATGAATGGGATTTGCGAGCCGCTCTGTGTGTGTGTGTGTGTGTGTGTGTGTGTGTGTGTGTGTTGGGCCACCAGACAGCTGCTGATAAGAAGGAGGCGGTAAACGGGCTGGGATGGATGAATGTGCGCGATGGGCGCTATTTCAGGGAACAAGTGCGGGGTGACAGGTCTGTAATAACAGCCTCGCCGAGCGGCTCGTTAACGGCGGCGCCACACAAGGGAACCCGTTCCGAAGAAAAGCCGCGTTTCCGGCTATAAATGACTTTTAATTACTAGCCGAGCACTTCTGGCCGAGCACTCGAAACCGCGGCCTCTTGATCAATTTGGTGTTTTCTGTACCAGGCGCCGGGTCGACTTGTGAGGAGTGTGACATCCGTCGTCGTGTTTAACTCCGCTCCACCGGGGCTTTTTATCTGAACGAACGAGAGAGAGATGAAACCCACACACACACACACACACACACACAGAGAAATGCTGACCGCCGGAGATGAATTCTTCACGTCGGCCCCAGAGACTCCAGGCTGGACCCAGCTGTGGTGACACCGAGGTGACAGGTGGGGAAGCTGTTCCATTATAGCTGCCAGCGAAGACGTGAAACAGAAGGAGTGAGGGCTGCGGTGTGCAGGAAGCCCCGTATTCCCAACTTGAAGACCATTCCTTCAAACGATTCCCACATCTACATGGCTGCAAAGGAGCCACCCAGGTGCCTGGTCACTGCCATGTTTCTATAGTTAAAGTGAAGTGATTGTCATTGTGATGCACAGCACACGGTGACACGTTGAAACGTGTCCTCTGCATTTAACCATCACCCTTGGTGAGCAGTGGGCGGCCATGACAGGCGTCCGGGGAGCAGCGTGTGGGGACGGCGCATTACTCAGTGGCACCTCGGTGGCACCTTGGAGCATACAAGTCCGTACTGCCAAGTGTTTTACATAACACTAGGATCTAATGAACATTTGTAAAGGCGGAGTCTACCTACTTTAAATGTTGCATATCATTAATATCATTTGATGTTCTTTTTTGTTCAGGTCAAGGATAAGTTGGCTTGTGCAGCACATTTGCAAAAAAAAATAAAACCTTTGTTGTCCCACAGTGCTGTTCACATAAAATAATGTATTATAATAAATTAAAAAAGCAAATATATAGGATTAGAAGTCAATAGAATATAAAAAAAAACCTTTTGAGGGTCCGAGCTGCCCTGACGTGAAGAGGCAGAACGTTCAGACAACCAGAAGCGGGTGAGATGCTCGGTCATGGAACCATTTCTGCTCCATTTTCTGTCTATTCTTCCCAAAAAACATTTTGGTTACTTCCTTACCCTGACAATGGAGACAATTTGGTCTGTGGGTGACGCAGCACCGAGACGAAGAGCCGAAAGCGTTACTGCCGTACGGGTCTCGGCGTGAACTCTGGGCCCGGGAGATTACACGGCGCCCGCTGGGCCGGGAGCCATTAGCCACTTCCAGAGCCCACAAGGCACTTGTAGAGACACTTACGCAGTAGGGTTCTCTCGGCGAGTAAAACACACACACAGCACTCTCCCGGGTCTAATAAAGACGCCGGCGAGCGGGCGAGTGAATAAAAAGAGAGAGCTGCACACAGCGGTTGGCCGAACCCCAGACTCTCCTAAAACCGCAGCTCTGCCCGGTCTGGCCAGTGAAATACAGCCGCCATAAAAGGACGGCACTTTGATGGGGGTTACCGTGGCAACTCCTCCCTTTTTAATAGACATGCTCTTCCCCCCGGTTCTCGGTGCCTGAGCGCCGGCGTCCACCGAGGGCCCAGCAGGCAGGACGGGCCTTTAAACGAGGGCCTAGCTGCGGCACGGGGGCGCGGAGGTAAGCCGCACCCCCCACTTCCTGCTGGATCCGACCACGAACCTCGCACTGGCTGCGTGATCCCGCACTGCCACACACTGGCCATCTGGGGCACTGCACAGCCGACCGTCAGAATCAGGCACCTAGATGCCCTTAATCAAGCCTTAGTGGGCAGCCATGACAGTCACACGGCGAGCAGTGCGTGGGGATGGTACCTTGTTCAAGGGGACCTCAGTGGTACCTTGGCGGTTCAGGATTAAAAACGGAAACCTTATGGTTTCTTGCTAACATTCTCACTTGGGTAGAACTGTTATACTGATGCCTAGATATAGACAGCAAAAGCATTGTATTTGGAAAAACATGTAATTGGAATTACAATGAAATTGTATATTAGCACATTGCAGTGAGCATGATTTCATTTTTATTAGAATTGTTTGGGATGGGGTTACCGTGGCGCCCACCTCCTCCTGCATGGGGGGCTCGGCTCCAGGGAGGGGACTACTGGTCGGCACGGCTCATCCAGACGGCGCCGGGCATGCAAGCGGTGACGGGGACCTGCTCAATCAGCAGCGCGTCCCACGTCGAGATGCACTGGAACAAGAAGCAACTCCATCACAGTCCAGAAAACAAAGGAAAAAAAAAAAACGACTATTCATCCTTCCATCTCATCAGGAAACGTACACAAAGCACATCCTCAAGCAAAGGAGCAGCTCCAGTTCCAGAATGGTTGGATAGATGCCCCACAGAAACCCACTTTTCACAATGGGACAAAGGCCAAACATCAACCTCTGGAGGAACATTTTTCAACTACTTGGTTCAACAGACGACAGGTCAGTAATATGACTGGTTATAAAACCCAGGTAAAGATGGCCACAATTTCCAACTCTGAAGACCTCGTAAGTCTCCTCAGCAGCACAGTACATAATATGATCTAAATGTTCTGAGGATCTGGAGCGGTTTCTGTGCAGAAGGGACAAATCAACATTGCACGCCCCTCGTGCAGGAAATCGCTGCATGGGCCCAGGAATGGTGTGCCGTTCCATCCAGATCTCCATCATGCGATGAAGAAGCCATATGTGAACATGATGCAGAAACGCTGCGGGTTTCTGTGGGTCAACACTCATCTGTTTCCAGATGAATCTGCATCTCTGATGGAACTAGGCTGAATTTGACGTATGGAACTGGCAGCTGGCACGGCTGGAAAGGCACCATCAGTGCTGAAAGGTGTCTACAGGTCTCAGAGCAGCATCTGCTCCCAATGCAGACGACGTCTTTTCCAGGAAAAGCCTTGCAGGGTCCAGATATAGACACCTGGACACTGCCTGATCTCTCGGTGTAGCGGCATGGTGTCACGTCTCATTTTACAGGCCACGCCGCAAGGAGACAAAGGTCAAGCCAGTCCAGCGGCGAACAGTGCTGATACGGAGAAGTGGGTCTCTTCTCACGCCCACATCGCTGGGCCCTTGGACCCGATCTGCTCGACGGTGCAGAGGAGGCGTCTGCCTGTCTGGAGGCCACCATGCTCTACTGAACGGGAGGGGACGAGGACGTCTGCCCAGATAACCGGGGGACACCTCGTCATTCTGGACCCAATACGGTTAGAGCCCGGCTGATTAGCATTGGCTCAACAGGAGAGGACGTTCACGGCAGCACGATAACATTTACCTTTCCCCGCCTCTGCTCTCTGGCCGGACAACGCGGCATAAATGTGGTAATAAACCTGGTCTCGCCCCCAGGCTGCTTAAGAGAACGAGCCGCCGTGGATGTGGGCGATGGCAGGGGGGCAGGAGAAGAACGGAGGAGGAGGGGAACGGAGGCGTGATTAAAATTCCCCCCGCCTCGCCCGGCGGAGAGCAAATAGGGCCAAGCGGCACTCAATCTTCACTCGCGGCTCAATGGAAACTGGCCGCTGCGGGGTTTTTCTTTTACAGTCTGTTCCAGTCCTTCGCGGAAGCCGGACACTTTGGTCCCTTTTTTATCAAGCAGTTCCATCTCATCTCAACCTTATAGACAAACACGCATGACAAGACTTTCATTCGCATTTACATTTACAGCATTTACCAGACGTCCTTATCCAGAGCGACTTACAGTCAGTAGTTACAGGGACAGTCGCCCCCTGGAGACACTCAGGGTTAAGTGTCCTGCTCAGGGACACAATGGTAGTAAGTGGGGTTCGAACCTGGGACCAAAACCTGGGTCACATCTTCACACTGGAGATGGCATCAGACCACAATGGGACCACAAAAATGTCCATGGCTAAATGGAGATGATTGTTCCATCATTTCCAGCAGGGATGGTGACAGTGAGGGTGTGCATGAACTTTCCAGAAGTTCCTTCATGGAGTAAACTGGTATTATAAGGCTTACATCCACCTGTTTTGTCACCTGTCACCACAGACCTGCCCTCCTGCAAGAGCTTTTCTACAAACTTGTCCTCATAAATCCCCACTTGGCTCCACTTCCAACAAGGAACAAATAAAAACCTCCTCACTGTGGTTGACAGCAGGAATTAAAGCTTCTGACATCCATCTGCGTTCGCAGCCCAGGTCGCCGCGGCGACGCTGTCGGTTTTTATTACGCCCTCTGTCCACGCGGTGCGGCCGTGGCCACGCGGTGCAGGTCCCGGGATCTTCTCCATCAGAGCTGACGATCGCCATTCATCATGTGCCGGAGTGATTACGCACTGTCTGCATTCTGTTTGAAGCGGCGGAGACGCCGGGACCCATCAATCACGCGCGCCCCGCCACGTCCCCGCCGCCAGTCTGTACTTGTTGAGCGGAGGGTGAAATGTGTCCCCGCGTACGACAGGAACATTAACGATTTCCCGGCTGTGTGCATCGTTCCAACTTTTTACTCCCACATCTGCTGATTAGCGCCAACGCTTCTCCGCCAATATGGCCGCGTGCGGCCTGCCCCCGAGCGCGCCACGCCATGCGTGGCGAGTAAACACCACACAGCAGCTCATTAAGATTGACAATCCGACAGCTTTCGTTTAACGGCGCCACGGCGGCCCGCTGGAGCAGCGGGATCTATTCCCAACGTGCAATCAGAATCCTAATTAATCCGACTCGCACCTCGGATCTGGAAACGAGATGCAGCGTCTCAGAAATGGCCTTCAGTGCGGGGCGGGAGGTCCGCGGGGAGGACTGCTGAGGGGGGCTTCCAGAGAGCTTCAAAGTCGGGGAGCTGGTTGCAGGAGTGTTCATGAAGAATGAACCCGGAGCGCCCGGCCCGAGTCGCACCGCGGCACCGTGGGAAATTTAAATCCCATTAGACACCCGCATCAGCCTGGACAAACAGCACAGCACACGGTGACATACCTAACATACCTACAGAGTACAAGTTTATTCCAAAACAGATTCTCCAAGTTTTACACACAACCCTCCATATCGACGACGTGAAAAGAGTTTGTTGGACTTTATTGAAAGTAAAAAAACGGAGAAAGATAAGTATTCACATCCTTTGCCATGAGGCTCAAAATTTTGCTCAGGTGCCTCCTGTTTCCCCTGATCATCCCTGAGATGTTTCTGTAGCTTAATTGGAGTCCACCAGTGGAAAAAAAACAGTTGATTGGACCTGATGTGGAAAGGCACACACCTTATAAGGTCCCACAGTTCACAGTTCGTGTCAGAGCACAAATCAAGCAAGGCTTGGGCCTTCCCCACAAATCTGGGGAAGGCTACAGAAAAAATTATGTCCCAATGTGCACAGTGGCCTCCATCATCCATAAGTGGAAGAAGTTCAAAAGCACCAGGTCACCTAAACTGAGTGACCGGAGGAGAAGGGCCTTAGTCAGGTGACCAAGAACCCAATGGTCACTGTGTCAGAGCTCCAGAGGTCCTGTGTGGACAGAGGAGAATCTTCAAGAAACATAACCACCAATCAGGCCTGCAGCAAACCACAAATCAGGCCTGTATGGTAGAGTGGCCAGATGGAAGCACATGGTAGCCCACCTAGAGTACCAAAAGGCACCTGAAGGACTCTCAGACCATGAGAAACAAAATTCCCTGGTTTTTGGTATTAATGCCAGGTGTCCTGTTTGGAGGAAACTAGGCGGCGCTCATCACCAGGCCAACACCATCCCTACAGTGAAGCATGGTGGTGGCAGCATCATGCTGTGGGGATGTTTTTCAGCTGCAGGAACTGGGACACTAGTCAGGATATAGGGAAAGATGACAGCAATGATGCAGCAATGTACAGTGACATCCTGGATGAAAACCTGTTCCAGAGTGCTCTTGACTGGGGCGATGGTTCATCTTTCAGCAGGACAACGACCCTAAGCACGAGATATCAAGGACATCTCTGAATGTCCTTCAGTAACCCAGCCAAAACCCGAACCCAGAACCTCACTGAACATCTCTGGAGAGATCTTAAAATGGCTCCACAGACGCTTTCCATCCAACCTGATGGAGCTTCAGAGGTGCTGCAAAGAGGAATGGGCCAAATGTGGCATCATATTCAAAAAGACTTGAGGCTGTAATTGCAGCCAAAGGCTTTGAATATTTATACATGTGCATTATCAGTTTTTTTTTTTTGTCTTAATACATTTCAATTCATTAATATAATAATGTATGTTGTTTTTAGGGTTTTCATTGAAACAAATTAATCAACTCATTTTGCAGTGAATTTACAGCAATTAGTTTGAAAAATAGATTGTGCGGTTATATTGTTGCGAGCAAGAAATAAGCTTTGGTTGCCGCTCCAGTGCTCCTTGCATGGCAGACACACCCACCCTCAAGCATACAGTAAGCAAGTGGCCTAACATGCATCAAATATTTCAAATGAATCACAGCGATCAATGCACTCATGTGGACGTTCGATGACATTTAAGAAAGGATAGCGGGCGAACAAGGGGAGCGACTTCATTCGTGAGATAATCAGGGCTTGTTCACGCCAGATCCACAAATAACTTTTGTTTTGTTTTTTTATAGACCAATTCATGAAAGTGGCTTTCATTATAAAAAATAAAATGAAGGGTGGAGCAGATCAGAGCTCCACTCCTTCAGCTGACTTGAATGCGGAATGCTTTGGTAGTTGGGAAAATGCTCCTCTGGAAGCTTTAGACCTCAGGAATACATTAAATCCCAATTAGCAGCAACAGACTTCAGGAAGGTTCCGGGTTCACGGCGCACTCCCCTTGCCCATGCTAGCAGATTCAGTCCCCGTCGTCCTAGAGGCTGGCTAGCGTCCTGCCGCTGAGAACGTAAAGTGAATATTTCAAATGATATGGCTAGCATGGCGCAGAATCTTAATTTGAAAAAATACAATCTGCATATATAAGTGTAAAGCTACTCTTGTGATTTAAATATGAATTCAGTTGGCTTCAGTATAGCCGGCTCCTTCCTTCCTTTAATATATATTCAGGACAGGATTTGGAGGGGTTACTGTGGGATTGCTTTGGTTGGTTCTTCATAGGGGAGCATACACACACACACACACACACACACACACATTGTTTTAACATTTTCTGCCAGTGAAGAATGGACACTTCATTAAATTCAAATGACTCTCATGTGGCGTCCTAATGCAGCGCTGGGGTCACCTCAGACTACAGACGCTGAAGGGCCACATCATTCACCACCTGCACATCCATCAGGTCTCCACCGTCCGTTACTCCCGCCTCTCCACGCCCGGAGCGGGCATCATCCATGCGGTCACTGGGACCCCGCTGCCATCATAACTCCGGACCGAGCCTGGCAATGTCACCGGCGGCTCTGAAAATGACGAAATGCTGTCATGTTCTAGATCTTCAGCATATGATCCACTGTTGGGTGTCGGGAACGCTGCTATGGGGACAGGGGTGTGACAACAGGCAGGTTGACGTCCTTTACTGCACTGATACACGATACCAGCAGATCAGAAATATCTCACCCTGGACATTAAACAGAACACCAATATCCAATTAGCATTGTCCAGTAGACCCACCTCTCTCATGCAGGTTGGTGCATCCATGAAGATGGCCAGAGGAGATGTTGGGTTAAAGGTCAGCAAGGTCAAACATTAGAAATCTATTACATTTATGGCACTTACAAGACACCCTCATCCAGAGCGCCTTAAAATCAGTAGTTACAGGGACAGTCCCCCCCTGGAGACACTCAGGGTTAACTGTCCTGCTCAGGTACATGATGGTAGTAAGTGGGGTTTGAACCTGGGACTTTGTGGTCATCTGGTTCATATGGGGATTAGGCTAGTAACACCCCCAATTTGAATGGCGCCCTTATGAACATTGATCGTGTCATTATAGGTCACATGACCCCGTGTGAAAGCGAACTGCCCCCTGATTTAGAATCGACCCGTCTGTGTCTCTGAGGCTCCACCTCAACTTCGCCCATCAAAGAGATTTTAATATCTCCACGGCGGCCGTGATGAGGGGGGAAGGTTATTCACTTTTCAAACAATCCCCTCGCCTCACCATTTACATTCGAGAAAAGAGCCAGTCGATGGCGCCGAATTGACATTCGGGGAGTCGCTTCCGCAGCTTTTCTCAGCACAGTCTTCATTATCATTCCAAAACTGGCCAGATTCTCATCACCCTGCCCAAGGGTTAACTGAACATACTTTCATAGAAAGGCACATATTTTGAGCACGTACTTGATTAACATGCAACCGATATCTCAAAATGTAATTTATGTTCAGGTTTTCCAGGGTTAGAATATAAAACCTGTATTGCATAGTTTTTTATTTATCGAGTGGTACATTAGAAATGGAAAAACGATAAAAGTGGGCGGTGTGACAATGAGCAGTGGTCGTATTGGAACGTCTGCAGCCTGTAATTAATGCAACTTTAATGAAAATGCTGCCATTTCTCATTGGAATCTTTGTCCTGGTGCTTCACTGCCCCCTGGTGGCAGAAGAGCTTTTACTCAAGTGAGAATAATTATCTATTTTTTCCTCCCAGACCCATAAAACTCATGCATGAAAGGACCTGGTGACTGCAGTTCTTTATGATAATGTGATGATTTACATTTAAAATCAATTCATCAGAAAAATAAAGATGATTGTTTAAATGTCTTTTGTCTCCTGCCTTATTTGTGTGAATATTTGAAATGAATAGAAAAGTGTGTAATACAATCCTCCACCAAAAAAAAAAAAAACACACACACACACACATCTTCTACCGACAAGATTTTTATAATTAAAATAAATCAGCAGTGACATAAAAATGAACAATGCAATTGGTGGCAAATTTTATTCACATCTCTGGTATGAGTTTTTCGCAGTGCGTTACTGTACAAAAATAGATCCATATATTTTACACATGGTTAGAACAAACACAACCTTCAGTAATCATTAAAAGCAGCAGCTGCAGCAGCTCCAGCGCCGTGTGACACGTGATTCCAGATCAGGGGAACGAATGGACGTTGGACCAGATTTACCCAAAGAACTGAACCACAAGGACAGGACGGGTAGCAACTCGTCTAGACTCGTTCATTTTCCATGCACGCTCTATCCTGTTACTTGGGCTCTGGCAGCCATGACCCTATCCAGGGACGCTGGGAGCAGGGCGGGGCACGTAAACTCCGCCCACAAAAGGTCAGAGCCAGGTTTGAAACTCAGACCCGGGGGCATGTGTGAGGTCACCTTGCCAACCACCACGCCACCATGTGGCCCTTATCTAGATTATATATACATATAGACACACACACAGGAGGAGACATCCAGCCAGTCCTCATGACCCCTGACCTTGGGTTCAAACTGACCGCCACAATCTCCAGTGTGGACCCTCCGGTCCTCCGCAAAAACACCATCGGCAGGAGGAAGAACGAACAATTTGGCAAATCGTTTATCCGAAACACATGTTGTGCCATTTTAAAAACCCACGTATAAAGACATTAAAATAATAATCTACTCTGCAAAACATATTTTAGAATTTTGCCTGTTTTCCTACGAAAATCTTATTGCTGTGAACTGGCTGCTTTTAACGGACTTTTAAAAATCTGTTCTGCATGAGGTAACTCTGGCCGTTTTTTGGGGGGGGGGCGAGCCCAATAGGCGATGTGTGTGTGGACGTCAAAATGGGCCAATCGAAACGAAGCTGAGCATGTACAGCTGTCCAGCTGCTCTGCGGTCCTACCACGAGACGACGGGCAGTTTGGAAGAAACACAGTGAAGCAGGACATCTAGTGCAAAACTTCATCATGGGGAGGATAACAGGCCGTTTCAAACTTCCCGGCCGTAGTGTGACCCCAATTGGTGGAGACCGGCCTTGTGCAAGAGCCGGTAGTAGAAGAAGAAATATTCGTCTGTAAGCCACCTCAACCTTTGGACATTTTGTCAAAATGAAGGTAGAAAACGCATATAATCTAAACACAAAATGCAAACTGGCTGGTTGGCGTCCTGCACGGTTAAGCTGGTCATCGTCTTAACCAGACCGTTGGCTTTTCCAAAAGGAGAAGAAGAAGAAGAAGAAGAAGAAGAAGAAGAAGAAGAAGAAGAAGAAGAAGAGCTCAGAAGAAAAGGCATTTAAAATATGAAACGATCTGATCAAAGCAAAAAAAAATAAAAATAAATAAAAGGACACCTGAAGGACACCGTGGCGGCTGAAAAAATATAAAGGCTTCACTTCGGTCACCAGCTCATGAAACTGTGATAATCATAGTGAAGAAAAAACACATTATGAGACAACACACACACACACACACACACACACAGTTAAAAAGAGCAGGCAGGAGATCCAGCCTCCATCACTGATAAAAACACCTACCCATCACACACACACACATACAATGGACTGGAATGTGTACCATGAGCCCACTGGCCCCTCCCTCCCATCTGACAGGAATGATTGACCAATCGTGGCGGAGTGCCGTAAGGACAGGGGAGGGAGAGAGAGAGAGAGAGAGAGAGAGACAGGAAGTGTGCCTTTAACCCAGGTCCCTGCAGTCACCGTGGAACCCACGGGGCGGGGCTCCGGGCTTTGTGGCCACTCCCCCGCTGGCTGTTAGGTCTCGGTTGTGCCCGTGGTCATGATCTTCATGTACTGAGTGAAGATCGCCTCGAAGGCCTCGTCCCTGTGGATCATCGCGCCGAACACCAGCGGCTGAGCGAGGGGAGAAAGAAGCGTTAAAAGAAGCCGTCCACCTTCAGACGCGGCGCGTGTCCGAGCGGCCGCACCTTCTGCGTGGAGGGCGTGGCGATGGATATTCCCATCCCTGATCCCGGTAGCACGGACAGGACTTTATACTGGAAGGAGGCAGATGGCAGCGTTAACGCGCGGAGGAGGCGAGCGGCGCGGGGTGGCGGGGAGGAGCCCGTACCTTCTGAATGTCCGTAATGTCGGCCAGCTTGATCACCTTGTTCTTCTTGGAGGAGCCGGATCTGGAGCTGGAGCTCTCAAAACACAGGAAGCTACGGGCGGCACCACACGCAGCGTCGGTTACAACATCCAATTAACACTGATCAATTATCACTTTTACTGGTTTTATTGATCACACTACAGCCGTATTCAGGGGGGGTCGTTCAAGTCCCTTGTACGGTGGTACTGAGTAGGATTGTGCAACGACAATAAGGTCTTTAAACACAACATGCGAAACACTTTTTACCAAAATCTCCAAAACAAATTTACAAGCAGTGAAACGTACGGAAAGGACGGGTACCACATGACCGATCATTTCTCTCGCGTGAGCCCGAGCCAAAATTTACATTTACATCTACAGCATTTACCAGACGCCCTTATCCAGAGCGACTTACAGTCAGTAGTTACAGGGACAGTCCCCCCCTGGAGACACTCAGGGTTAAGTGTCCTGCTCAGGGACATGATAGTAATAAGTGGGATTTGAACCCGGGTCTTCTGGTTCACAGGCGAGTGTGTTACCCGCTAGGCTACTAGCATCATATGGTAAACATTTGTCTCGGACCAAGATTTACAGCTCTATAACGCACCAAATTGTGCTTGAGGTCAATTAATTCTTAAGACTAAAGCTTGATATAATGGGAGGTAGCAGCCTAGTGGGTAGAAGACCCAGGTTCAAACCCCACTCACTACCATCGTGTCCCTGAGCAAGACACTTAACCCTGAGTGTCTCCAGGGGGGGGGACTGTCCCTGTCACTACTGACTGTAAGTCGCTCTGGACAAGGACGTCTGGTAAATAATGTAAATGTTTGAAATCAAGTGTGGGAAAGAGGGTCGCTGGAGGCTTCCCGCACTTCGAATGGGGCGACATTATACGTGAACCGCGGGTCCGTCACTTTTGCGCCGCTTGTGGCAGAAAGCCGAAACGTTTTCCAGTTTCTGAGCAAACGCCGGCCAGTCCAACCCATACGTGCAAATTTCCTGCATGTGAACATCAACATGAACATCGATGGGCTGGAGAAACGACGACTGCTCGCCGCTCCCGTGCTCCCTGCACGGCAAAAACACGCCCACTTCTGCACCGTGTGCGGAGTTTCCTCGCTTCACCGCACCTTTCATATCCAAAACTAGAATGGACGATTGAGTAGGTCGAGAAGGACCTGCAGGACCTGAACTCACTTCTCGGTGACGTAGAGGACGCCGTTGCGGATGTAGTCTGTGGGCATCTTCCGGTCCCTGTTGATCAGACAGCACCTCCACCCGTTCTCACACACTGCAACACAGACGCGGTGTAGACGGCGTTACCGGCGCGAAGACGTTGGGACGGGACCGACTCGCTGGCACAGTCACCTGCGAGCGGACGCTCGTTCTCGGGCAGGCTGAAGACCTCGTGGAACGCCCCTTTCTTGGTGCCGTGCAGCCGGCTGCTCTCCTCCTCCCGACTGGCGCCGCAGGGCGCGGTGGCCAGGCTGCTGCGGGACACCACCGGCTGGACCTGCAAACCAGACCAGCGTCAGCTTTTTACACTTTCACCCACGATGCTCAGAACCCCGGGAGAACGTCCACCAAACACCAGAGGAAGGGCGTGGTCTACTTTTGGAGTCGGACTCCCCCTCATGCTGGTGTCTCTTCTTCGTCTCACCGAAGTGGCCAAATACACAGGAACCGAGAAGGAACCAAACATCTACGCCTGATCTGGTCCAGCTAGAGTGATGAAACTAAGACACGTCTACGGCGGCAGCTACGGGGATCTCCTCGTCCCTGACAGCGCCCGGCGCTTGTCTGTGACAGACGATGCGAAATGCCACCGGCGAGTGAGAACGTCAGGAGCGTGACGCTGGCCGGTCTGGAGCATTTTCATCAGTCTGCACGCAGATAAACACAAGGCCACTCACACACACACACACACACACACACACACACACACTCAGTAACTGATGCGAAGAACGGGCGTGTCTACTGGAGGAAACCGTCCCCTACCTTCTCACAGGCAGACAGCTGGGCGAGAGAGAGAGTAGAAAAAGTGTGACGGTCACTACACACGGAGTAAAACCCGCCACCGCACCCCCCACAATTCTGATCATATAGTAAAACGCTGGTAAATATCACCTCTGTTAAATCGGGACTCTATTAAAAACCTCTATTAAATCGGGACATGAATAGACGGCCTTTAATAAATCAGTTTCCTGACGTGGGTGACGTCACTAATAATCACGCCATCGTCAGAATTTACAGAAACAGGAAGTGGCTGCGGCCTCCAGGAGAGGAACTTTAATGACAACGTTTGAAAGGGGGAGGAGCCTGTGTGCATGATTGACAGCTCTCACATCCTGTCAATACGTGACAACGCCCTGGTGCAGCGCGCCGTCCACCTCCTCCCTTTCTCTTCCGTGTCCCTCCGTTCGGTATCGGGGCCACGCCCAGTAGTGGCGCAAGCTTATTCATGTAAACCCCGGCTGTTTAGGGGCGTGCCTCCCTGGGAACTCACCCGTCGGGACACGGGGACGCTGCTGCGCTCCTTCAGCTGCGGGTCGGTGGGCAGGTTGTTCCAGACGATGTACGGCGTGTCGTATTTGTCCCGCAGCTTGGGGCAGCTCTTGAAGAGGAAGTCGATGATGAAGAATTTGATGCCGGCGTACAGGCCTGCGGGGAAAGTTTTTATTTTCCCTTCGCAGTCCTCACATGGAGCTTAATTATTTTGCCGCCGGGGAGAACCATTTCTGATCTGATTATTCCGCTGCCATCTGTGTGTGTGTGTGTGTGTGTGTGTGTGTGTGTGTGTGTGTGTGGAGAATCTTACCGATAATGAAACCCACGAGTTTATAGGGAAGGACGCAGGAGGAGATGAAAGCCACCCACAGCGCAATATAGAGCTTCTGAGTGATCTCCGGCTGCACCCACATGAACAAACTGAAACACACACACACACACACACACACACACATTTGCATACAAGACTATTAGAACCCTGCAACAGAAACCCACACAAACTGTACAACGTGGCTTTAAAAATCACACACTCGGACCATAAAGGGGAAAAAATGACAGAAAATGAACAAGAGCCTGAAACTTACTTTTTGATCTTCTCTAAAACGTCGGCCATCTTACCAAACAGGTTCTGGGGACAGCGCACACATTTCGAAGAGTGAGGAGACTTTCAGGCCGATGCGGAACAGAATGGGACAGAGCGGACGGTAAAACGGTACCTGCGCTTTCTGCGCAACGTCGAGGACCAGCTGGAACTTCTCGGACACGGTCAGGTCCTCCTTCGGCGGCTCCTGCACAGCACAGGGGACAGAATGGGGTCACGTCCTGTCCTAACCCAGCCGAGCAGGCCTCGCCGTCCTACCTCGGGCTCGGAAACCTCGGGCACGATGCTCCACTGGATCCGCCAGCCTCTGGGGGGGGAAATGAAATTGCGGAACACGGTACGCTGGGGTCACGTTGGGGTCACGTTGGGCTCGGAGACTCACCTCGCGATCAGGTAGTTCAGGGACAGCCTCAGAATGGCCAGGAACAGGAGCATTGGGATGGCCCAGCCGTGCCACGCGGCGTTCATGTAAACCTGGCGACACAGGAAGCCAGGTGTCAGTTCCGGAATGGCGGCGCCGGGCCGGCGGGGGCGGTCGGGGACTCACGATGAAGGCGATCGCCGACGTGTACACCGAGTGCCAGCTGGATAAGGCGGAGAGGTTCCTCAGGAAGTTGGTGACGGGTCTGGCGCCGCGCTCTGGACACACAGAACCCCCCGACCCATGACCAGCCTGCACTGGGGCGCGGCCGGTTTCATGACACATGATCGATCGGGATCATTTATTCCTTTTACTCCGAATCTGTTGCCAAATTTGCAGGGTGGTAGTAGCCTAGCGGGTAACACACTCGCCTATGAACCAGAAGACCCAGGTTCAAATCCCACTTACTACCATCGTGTCCCTGAGCAAGACACTTAACCCTGAGTGTCTCCAGGGGGACTGTCCCTGTAAATACTGATTGTAAGTCGCTCTGGATAAGAGTGTCTGATAAATGCTGTAAATGTAAATGTAAATGCAATCAGCCGGCATGGAGTGAGAGACGACATCAATTCTGGTCGTTTTGCAGTGTGGGAAGCGATTTAGTTTTAGTAAATGAAATGAATTTAATGAAGCGACGTGACTGTACTCACTGAGACGCCTCATGTTTTCTGTTAGCCTGAAAAAAGAAGAAAGCTTCTTAAAAAAAGGTCTTTACTTCTCATCAAACAGTAAACATCTCTTCATATTTCGAATTTGTCTCCACGTGCTGCTGAATGCAGCATCAGATGCAGAACTGGACCACAGCGCAGTATTGTTTCTAATAAAAACAATTTATAAAACGTTTCTTCTTATTTGTCTGACGGTCCTGGTCTCAGCCGCATCATACAACACCAGTAGGTGGCGCCAAACTAAACGCTTTGTATTGAAATACATATATAATGCCTAATAATTAAATCAATTTCTGCCACTTTTCTATTTCAGTTGGGCATCTGTTAAAAGTGGCCACCGCATTCCCACTGTGTGTGCCAATGTCTGCTGACCACAAGAGCTCAGACGTGCTCTGTGTAAACACCTTTGACCTCTCACCTCTTAGCACTTAGGGGCTCCTCGGCCTCCATGGTGTTCTCTTCTGGCTGGAAGCGAAAGTCCTCCACGTAGACGCCAAACCTGTTGTGCAGCCACTTCTGAACCTGCGAGAAGCGAGTCTCGTTCTGTTTCTCTGCCGGGGAGGACGGGAGGACAGTGTGTGTGAGTGTGTGTGTGTGTGAGTGTGTGAGTGTGTCACACTGAGAGGAACTGCTGATACCATTAAGGACCCATTAACCCAATTACAGTTGGTTCTGCCTCTTGTCCTGTCCTACCCACAGCCCCCAATTCAGAAGACACACACACACACACACACACACACACACACACACACTGCCTGATCTGTCCTACATTAAAAATTTAGCCCAGTGCCTAAAATAACACCTGCGGTTGGGAAAGTGAATGCGGGGAACAATCTTCTGCGACCCACCTAGCAGGCCACTGATTCCAGATCAGCAAGGGAACCAACGCCCTGCAACCGAGCCCGTACCTGTGCCGTTGGCCGAGGGCGGCGTCCTGTGCGGAGGCTGCGGAGGGGAATCTTCCAACCTGGAAACAACATCAGCGTTGTAGTACGTTGCAAAGCATCCCATAATTCAGCACCAGACTCTGAGGGCAAACGGGCCAGTTGCGGGAAGGTTTCGCAGGGAAGGAATCAGCGATCAAAAACACAAAATACCTTCTCTGGTCTCACAATTCGATTCCATTATCGACGCGTCCCACCAAGTTTTCTACACGACTTCACATCATGTTGAGATGAGAGTCAAGGCCTCGTTCACACGGACGGTCACACCGCACCACCGCGCCAAGGAAAAAGGGGGCTTTGCAGGCCCCTCATAATTAGAGCTCGGGATTAAGGCGAAATTCGGACTTTCTTCACCGTATTTACAGGCTGACGGGATTAGGATGCAAATCGCGGTTTATCCAACAAGCGTCACACGCGCAGCCGAACCCGACACTTCCTGTAAAATGACCGCCGCTTTACACGCGCAGCCGAACCCGTACTGTGTGTGTTTTACAGGGTCTGACATGCGTTCCATTTACATTTACAGCGTTTACCAGACGCGCTTATCCAGAGCACCTTATAGTCAGTAGTTACAGGGACAGTCCCCCCCTGGAGACACTCAGGGTTAAGCGTCCTGCTCAGGGACACGATGGTAGTAAGTGGGGTTCGAACCTGGGTCTTCTGGTTCATAGGCGAGAGTGTAACCCCACTAGGCTACTAACACCCTTATTCTCATTTTTATCTTGAAAACAGGTCAGCTCTACCCCTAATACTCAAAATATTAATAACAGTACAACTGCTCAATATTTTGCAGGAGAACCGGGGTGCCGGACGACCTCTGGTGACCCCGAATCTCCAACGTGGGCAGCAAGCGTGTGTGGACCCGGACTCAGCCGCTCACCTGGACTTGAGAACTTCGTTCATCTTCTGCTCCAGGTCCAGACGTCGCCCCCTCTCCTTCTCCAGCTCCTGCTTCAGCATGTCGACGCTGGTCTCCTCCCGCAGCTTCCTCAGCTCTTCCTCTGTGAAGCGCCAGGTAACAGAGATTACCCATGGTGCCCTCCTGTGTGCCAGTCACGTTTCATGTCCCGAGCTGCAGACACATTCTTTCAGACGTTTTTAAGTTTTGGATATTTTCAGGGTGACGACCTGTGACCTCAGGCTGTATGTGATTCTGGATGAGGAATCACATACATATGAGCACAGTTCTCGCTCGGACCGGACCTGGTACGGAACAGACGTCAGTCTGCGGTTCAGAACCTTAACGGGCATGAAATGATACAAACAGAAAAACAGTCCACCAGACATAAACCTTGAAAGGTCAGAACATCCTGTCATGTATTCCAGGACAGGCCATATACTAAAAAGTATATAACTGAGCCCGAAATCGGCCAATCAGAATCGGCGGTGGGACTGAAGGTCCCCCATCGGCGCCATACTGGCGCTTTGCTTCCCAGGCCCTAAGCAGCTTACGGATCCTCGGTCCAACTCCCTGACCCCTTCTTTCTGAGGAACGCCAGTAAACCTATTAGAGGCGGAGCCAAACGCTGAGGGGTGGTCGTCACGGCATCTGCCGGGAGAGAGCAGGGCGTGGCTTTCGGGCCGCGAATGTGTAATTGCTTTCGAAATGGTCGGCTGCACACACTTGCTAGTTACATCAGAGGCATTATGGGAAAGAGGGTTGTGGGCGTGGCCGGTCTGGCCTCGGGTTACCATGTTATAGAATCCAGAGAGCCAGGTTACCACACCGCACGGAGCAGCTCTGTTCCTCCAGAACATTCCGTCAGGCCAGCATCGGCCAGATCTGATACAGAGTGAATGGGAAAGATGTGGTCATGTGACCAGGTGATCCGCCACTTTAAAACTGCATGACTGGGGCACAAAGCAAGATCCCGTCCAAGCTCAATGTGTCCCGTCTGACGTGGATTATCTGGTCACCCTGAGCTCTGGTCACCTGTTTCCATGAAAACGCTGGGTCTCTCATTCTCCAGTAACCCAGCAGGGGCTAACCCAGTCACATGAGGGACTATCAGTAACACAGTAACCCACAAAAATGCACGGCAGGTGCTTCAGTCCTGACATTTTCATTAATAACAGAAATAATGAGCAGTGATGATGTCTTCATGAATGATGCAAACTAGGCGTGTCAGAAAATATCGATACAGCAAGATATCGCAATATTTTAGATGGTGATACTGTATCGATACAGGGACATCAAATATCGATATTTTCATATACAAATTTAGTCCACCGGGTGGTGCTGTCGAGCATTTTCTTTAGTGAGGTCAGTAGAGATACAACCCATTTACATTTACATTTACATTTACGGCATTTGGCAGACGCCCTTATCCAGAGCGACTTACAACGTGCTTTCAAGTTATGAGCACACAACCCCCACTCCTGTAGGTGGCGCTGTACAGCCGGGTACTTTGAATTTAAAGTTTTAAAGTTTAAAGTGAAGCGTTTGTCACATGTGATACACAGCAGCACAGCACAAAGTGCACACAGTGAAATTTGTCCTCTGCATTTAAACCTGAGTGAGCAGTGGGCGGCCATGATAGGCGCCCGGGGAGCAGTGTGTGGGGACGGTGCTTTTGCTCAGTGGCACCTTGGCAGATCGTGATTCGAACCGGCAACCTTCTGATTACGGGGCCGCTTCCTTAACCGCTAGGCCATCACTGGCACTGCCTGGCGTCTCTGGCAGAGTGAAATTGCAAAATATGACAGACCGATCACAGCATCTTGTATTTGAGCTTCGTTTTTACATTTTCTGTGAATATGTACAGTATCACGATATATCGTGATATTATCGTATCGTGACACATATCCTATCTTGAGAGCTTTGCCAACACACACCTCTAGTGACAACTGTCACAGGCCGACCTGGACCCTTCTCCATGGCACAAGATGGCACATGCAAGCGCAGGTGGACTTTTTCCTAAAGTGCCATGACTACATTAGACTCTTGGGTTTCGATGAAAAATTGATTCCAGACTCCATAGATCTTCCGTTATTATGAGCCATTCTGACTGATTTATTACCCATCCATATTTTATATCCATAGATGCATAGGAAATGAATGTTTTGGTCACAAAAATAAAAATGTTATTGAAAATATACCTTATTTTTGCTGTTAAACGTTGATCTAGACGTAAATGCATTAAACCCAATAAGAAATACAGCAAACCGCAAATTAAAGTGTCTAGTCCCAATCAGTCCATACTGAAATGGAGATGGAGAAATATGAATATGAAATGGTAGCGATTTACTCGCCTGTGCATAAAAGTAAAAATTCTGAGCTGCACCACAGCAGTCAGGACATTTGAATATTCAAACGAGACGCAAATCACCACGGAAACCACTGTTGATAAGGGTGTCCCGAAGACCCACGGGCTTGTGCTGCAGCGGCAGTCAGACACTCACCAGGGGTCCCACTGAGCTGCAGGTCCAGGCTGCGCCCCTCCATGATGGACGCTCCAACACAGCTGGCCGGCAGACGCGGTCACGGCAGGACCCTGCACTGCCGCTGCCGGCATGGCGACCCCACAGGGCCCCCGACTCCAGGGGGGTTTACCCAGAGCGGGATAATGCGCATTGAGGAATGTTCCTGAGCAGGATCACTACAAAGAGCCCTTTATTCGCGTCTTTTCCTTTTTCTATTTACATTGTGGCAGGTGCAGCACTGAAAATGACGAATGTAAAAAAAAAAAAGAAAATGTGCACCAAGGATCTACGAATTAGTAATCGGGCATAAAAAGTTAAGCCCCGACCCAAACAGACGAGTGCAGCTTTTAAAAGCCCGGCTTTCTTTGTGCGTTAGACTAACAGGGAAGGGAAACGTGCGGTGAAATGAGCGGGTTTAAAACATTTCCTACGCATGGATGGATATAAAATTATAAACTGTAATAAATCTTCAGCGGAAGGTGGAATGTGGGTAATAAGTCAATAATAAAGGGTGGTAGGGTGGTAGTAGCACACTCGCCTGTGGCAGTGGTGGCCTAGCGGTTAAGGAAGCGGCCCCGTAATCAGAAGGTTGCCGGTTTGAAAGTGCCACTGAGCAAAGCACCGTCCCCACACACTGCTCCCCGGGCGCCGGTCATGGCTGCCCACTGCTCACTCAGGGTGATGGGTTAAATGCAGAGGACAAATTTCACTGTGTGCACTGTGTGCTGTGCTGCTGTGTATCACATGTGACAATCACTTCACTTTTTTTTTTTTCTTTTTGTGAACCAGAAGGCCTAGGTTCAAACCCCACTTTCTACCATCGTGTCCCTGAGCAGGACACTTAAAGAACGGAGGGAAATGGAGGAGATGGACGCGGTGCTACACTTTGGCTACACCACATTGACAGGAGGAGGATTAAATCCACCAGAATATGGAAGTAGGGGGTGTGACCGCTCTCAATCATGCACACATGCCCCTCCCCATTTTTGAAAGTCCATCTTCTGGGAGTCACGCCAAGAAGAAGGTCTGGACGGGCAGTTAGTTCCTCCTCTAGAACATACAGATAACCAGCAAGCAGACTACCATGTGGGAGGAGAACTTGGTGTAACGTTGCATTGCAGCAGCTGGATGAGGGCACCTACGGCAGGTTGGAAAAGCCAGCAAGGCTCAGAAGACGTAAACAAAGGGAATTATGCTACGTAAGAGCGCCACATGTTCCAGCTAATAATAACCCCTAAATCCCTGCAAACATGGCCGCGGGCGGCTACGTCGGTAAAGCTGCTGATCTTCTGCTGGAGCTCCAAGCGTGGATCGGCAGCTCTGACTGCCACTGTAACCGTGCAGACATATAACTCGCTCGTGTCCTTCTGCACAACATTAGGAGGATTCGTCCATTTTAATCAACACAGGCCACTCGGGTACTCGTCCAATCTCTGGTCATCTCCAAACTACCCGTAATTCCTGGCTGGTCCTCCTCTCCTGCTGATCCAGAACGCTCCAGCACTGCCCCACTGGTGCCACCATCTCTCAACTGGCTCCGGTTGCTGTTTTTTACTGTGCAATAATTCACCCCGATCCCGCAGCAGAGTCATCTTCAGGAGACGGTCCTGGACTTTCTCGCTCATCCTGATGCCTTCTTCACAACACTTGAACTTCTCTGCTTGGACGTTTTTGATGATGTGATAAACGGTTGATTTGGGTGCAAATCTTACTAGCAGCAACAGCCTCGCCTGTGAAGGACTTTTTATGTAACACAATGATGTCAGAACGTGTTTCCTTGCAAGTAACCATGGTTACACACTTATTCTTATTTTATTTTTTTCTTGTCTGTCTCTCGGTGTCTCTGTGCACTTGTTGGATGTCCTATACAACATACATTGCATGTACGTTGTTCCCCTCTGTGCAGATGTGGCATAAGCAATTTCCTTCGGGATCAATGACGTTTTCTGATTCTGATTCTTTTACTGCAGTCGTGGCCAAAGGTTTTGAGAAAGACACAAAAACTGGTGTTGACAACGTTTGCTTCGGTGCTGTTAGACCTTTTTGTCCGTTGTTTCTGTGGTGGACTCAAGTATAATTACAAGCATGAGATAGGTTTCAAAGGCTTTTATTAACAATTACATCGAGTTCATGCAAAGAGTCAATATTTGCAGTATTGGCCCTGACAGGCTGTCAATCAACTTCTGGGCCAAATCCTGACTGACGGCGACCCGTTCCTACATATTCAGAACTTGGAGTTTGTCAGAATTTGTGGATTTCTGTTTGTCCACCCGCCTCTTGAGGATTGACCACAAGTTCTCGATTAAGGGAGTTTCCTGTCCATGGACCCACAATTTTAACATTTTGTTCCCCGAGCCACTTATAAAACGGTGCTCCATCATGTTGGAAAAGGCATCGTTCTTCACCAGACTGTTCTTGGACGGTTGGGAGAAGTTGCTGTTGGAGGATGTTCTGGTACCGTTCTTTATTCATGGCCGTGTTCTTGGGTAAAATTGTGAGTGAGGCCACTGGCTTGGTGGAGGAGCAGCCCCACACATGAATGGTCTCAGGGTGCTTTACTGTCGGCACGAGACAGGACTGATGGTGGCGTCACCTTTTCTTCTCCGGAGAAAAGGACTTTACTCCAGTCCTCAGCAGTCCAATCCCTGTACTTCCAGCAGAATATCAGTCTGTCCTTGTTGTTTTTCTTGGAGGAAAGTGGCTTCTTTGTGGTCCTTCTTGACACCAGGCCGTCCTCCAGAAGTCTTCTCCTCACTGTAGGTGCAGATGCCCTCACACCTGTCTGCTACCATTCCTGACCGAGTACAAAAATGCTCTTCGAGTGTTAAAGGCTGCCGAAGCCTGATCTAGACTCTTCTCGGTCTTGGAGACTAGGTGGTTCGAGCAGCTGATTACGCATATTTCATTAAAAAAAGTTGGCTTATTAATGGTATTTACAGATCAGGTCCTGGTGAAGGGATTTCAGTGACGGACATTTCGAAATGCTGCCAACTGGGTCATTTATCGTTGAACACATAATTCTGTTTCCATAATTTGCCTCAGCTCTATCTTTTGTGTAAAACGCTTGTAAAATGGGTGGAACTCCTTCTTTTATTTCACCTTGGACTGGATCATGGTGGTCTGACAAATCAGGGAAAAACCAACTGTAGATAATGGTTTGATGACCCGCCAAAGAACCATGCTTGCCCAACCCATATGACGTGAGGTTCCACCCACCGACCCCCCCACCACGCCACGACAGTCTGACCCCGCCTGTCCAGCCAGCCATCAACAAGGTGTGTGTGTGTGTGTGTGTGTGTGTGTGCGTGTGTGAGACTCACACTTACGTAGAAAGTGCTTCTCCAGTAAGGCAATTTCCAGATGACCTTTCACCTCGTTCAAGCGCTCCGTCTCACTCCTCTGAAAGTCCTGGATGGCTGCAGCCATGCTTCCAGGTCCTGTACCAGCCTAAACAGACGCATGGCCATGCAAGATATCAGTGAAGTGAAGTGATTGTCACATGTGATACACAGCAGCACAGCACACGGTGCACACAGTGAAATTTGTCCTCTGCATTTAACCCATCACCCTTGGTGAACAGTGGGCAGCCATGACAGGTGTCTGGGGAGCAGTGTTTGGAGCAGCAGTTTGCTTTGCTCAGTGGCACCTTGGCAGCAACCTTCTGATTATGGGGCCGCTTCCTTAACCGCTAGGCAACCACTGCCCCCCCCCCCAGATATAAGCACACACACACACACACAAACACACACACTTAAAGGCAGACCATAAAACGAAGAAATCCACATGCGGGAACAGAAGAGGTGGGATTTCCTGCCCCACGCAGCTGCAGAGTCACGTTCCGCGGAGGGAGAGAGGAGGGAAGGAATCTGCGGCGCCCCTTTAAGAGCCCGATTCACCGCAGCTCACACACACCGCAGTGACGCCCTCTGCAGCGGCTCCACATGCGACCGAGGCCGGCGTGAATGCCCACATTAAGACATATTTTGGCTACTCACCCACGCCCCCAGCGAATTCTACAGCAGTCCAGCCTATTTTTGGGGGCGCCTGGGCTTAAGCGCGTCCAGAGCGGGGAACAAATGGCACGGGGAGACGGGGTGGGCGGGAGAGAAGGAGGGCAGCTCATCGCCTCTGCTCTCTGCCAGGGAGGGGGCAGGAACAGGAACCATCGTGGGTCCCGCAGAAGGAACTTAATCATCTTATTTAGCGAACATACAATTATTAGAGATTCGACCTCTTCGTTTTGTGCAATAAAAAGCGATAAAATCACCGAGCTCCGCAATTGCGAAGCGTTGGCCTGGCGGGTAAGGGGGTGGATCCCGTAACGGGGCTCGAATCCCGGTTAAATGCAGGGGACACATTTCATTGGCCGTCAATCATGTGGCTACATCTGACACTGGCACTTTTTATACAGAATAACTTCAAAAACGCTGCTGTTCACACATCACCCACGATTCCAGGCTCCGTTACCATGGCAACATGCAGAGCATCCTAAATTTCCCTTCTATTCCACAATCCAAAAAAAAAAAAAAAAAAAACACGTCACCAGGCCACGGCACCCAAGGAGGACGTTCCGCCTGTGTGAACGAGTTCTGAAAGCGCCGGGTTCCAGGCTGTAGGGTGGCGTTACAGGCGAACCCACCTTCTTTGAAATGGTTCCGCGTTTTATATGAAGGGGAACCTGCAGCGCGCGATCATACTCGAAACGTCAGCAGCACCTGAACGATCCGCCTGAAGCTGGGTGGTAGTAGCCTAGTGGGTAACACACTCGCCTATGAACCAGAAGACCCGGGTTCAACTCCCACTTACTACCATTGTGTCCCTGAGCAAGACACTTAACCCTAAATTGCTCCAGGGAGACTGTCCCTGTAACTACTGATTGTAAGTCGCTCTGGATAAGGGCGTCTGATAAATGCTGTAAAAATGTAAAAAATGTAAAATGAAGCTATTATGACATTTTAAAAACCTGATTATCTGTCTGGTCATATGAAACGAAGCCACTTTTCGTATGAGCCCAGAACGACGGCTTCTACGTGATTAAAGTGACACCCTCTCAGGGTCTGTGTTACTGCTGAAGCTGCGGCCTGGAGAAGAGGAAGTATCCAGAGCGCCTTACAGTCAGTAGTGACAGGGACAGTCCCCCCCCTGGAGACACTCAGGGTTAAGTGTCTTGCTCAGGGACACGGTGGTAGTAAGCGGGGTTTGAACCCGGGTCTTCTGGTCCCGCTAGGCTACCACCACCCTATATTCGCTGTATTTGACGCATAAATAACAGTTCTGGCGTCGCGGCTTCCTGAGGAGCGAGGAGCGTAGATGAGGGCCGCCTCCTCCGCACCGATCTCACCGGCCCACGCGGAGACGGCATCAGTCTCGGAACGCCTCTGCCCGCGGGCCCGGCTCGCGGCAACGTCCATAATTACGCAATACGACTCCGGCGGCCCTCAATCATGCTGCCATGCAGGAAACCTGCTTCCTCTGGTGCGGTGGCAGTTTTTTGTCACCTAAATCAGCAACATGAATTCATTTATTACATTTCACCTACATAAAATGTAAATATGTATAAATGTATAATATTTAAAAAAATTTTGGGGAAGAACTTAGTTAAGGAATTACTTCATAGATGATCTTTTGCTGGACTATTGAAGCCACCCGCTTGGTATGATGTGTAAAGGTCGAGATGTATCTGATGGTGACCTGGCGTCACGAAGGTCACCACGCCAATGAAGGCTCATGAAAGATTCAGAGCGACATAAAGGGCCGGCCGGAGCGGAAACACTCACAGGGTCTCGTGTGTCCAGGTCCATGTCTCGGAGGGAGAAGCGCGGCTTCAGCAGGACGTCGTCGCTGCACTCGCTGTCCGACACCGTGGGAGAATCGGCCAGGTCCAGGAACTCATCTCTCCTCGGGCCTCGGAACCGGATTTTGTCCAGGCGCTTTAGCATGTTCGTGTTTAACTTAACATGGTGAACGGCAAACCTGCGGGCAGCAAACAAAAAAGAAAAAGAGACTTTACCATATAATGGTAATTAGGACCACTGTTACAGAGCAACAGATCAATGGTGGTAGTAGTCTAGCGGGTTACACACTCGCCTATGAACCAGAAGACTCAGGTTCAAATCCCACTTACTACCATCGTGTCCCTGAGCAAGACACTTAACCCTGAGTGGGGGGGACTGTCCCTGTCACTACTGATTGTAAGTCTCTCTGGATAAGCGCGTCTGGTAAATGCTGTAGAAAAATGTACATTTTGCAGATTTGGGTTCAGGGAATTACAGTAGGTAAATGTAGGGGACATGATTTAAAAGGCTGCGTTGTCTCTGCTGTTTTAACCTGTCCACGGTATGATTTGACGTTTGGGGCGGGATTAAGATGTTCGCCCCGCCCCCTAATCCTCAGATTACGCCGCAGTTCACACCCTTCAGGGACACATGAGGGACACAAGACGCCCGTCGCCGCCCGGGGACCGTTGTGTTAAAATAAACGACTCGCTTTGATCCCTCCGGAGCATCTCGAACCGGCGTTCCGGATTCAACGAGGGCGACACGTGTCGAACCGGCGCCGCCCGCAGTGGCCAATCAGAACGCAGCCCGAACCGGAACGGGCCAATCAGCGCACGGCACCAAAATCACGGGGCGGGGGCGGACGACCCCGACCGCTTTAATTGACGCGGTGACAGTTCGGTCATTATAACAGACGTGACGACACTACGCCGCAGGGACAAATGGGAACTATTTCAAGATTATTAAATAAGCGGCCGTGCGCGACGCCGTCGCGACGAGCCGGACTGCGCCTCACCCGCGGCGGGAGTCGTGGCGAAGTTTCATGGACGCCGGGCGGTCACCCTCCGCGCCGCGCAGCTCCTCCTGTTGATGTCGCCCAGCGGCAGGAACCGGACCGGACCAGGTCTCCGCTCTTAAAGGGGCCGCCAGATCTCGCGAGAGCGCCTCGTCTTCGCACCCACGACGCCGCTCGTAACCACGCGTGTCCAGGAGCACTTTATACCGTCATGGAAATACATCCAAATCCGAATTAGGACGAATGTAGTCCGTCTGCGGCTGAATAGTGGACAGAGGAGGCGCGTCTCCGGCCGTGTAAGGTGGTGTAAGATGGTCCAGGAGGAAGGTTCCGCACCAGGCCCTTCAGTCAACAGCAACTCGCGTCTGGAGTGGTCCAGTTCCACGAGAGATGTGGTTTTATTCTGGTCCCCGGAGTCCAACAGGTGGCGCGTTTCCCGGCTTCTCCACTGGGGGGCGCCGCTTTGCTCATTAAAGTACCTTCATTAAAGTACCTCATTAAAGTAACTTCACTAACACTGAAGAACTGAAAGAAAGTGGAGTGACGGTGCACTCTGTGAAATTTGTCCTCTGTATTTAACCATCACCCTGAGTGAGCAGTGGGCAGCCATGACAGGCGCCCGGGGAGCAGGGATTCGAACCGGCAACCTTCTGATTACGGGGTCGCCTCCTTAACCGCTAGGCCACCCCAGTCCAGCATTTCCATGGAACTGTGGCATGATATGTGTAGAAGAAGGGACTCTGTAGATCATTATTTCACAGAGAGAACGACCGATACCCAGATCTTCTAGAACAGGTCTACATATCTGTATTATTACCGCTTTCACTTTTTAATCAGGTTCGTCTCCCTGAAGAACTTTCTCTTCTGACCATGTAACCAGATCACAACACACGATGGAACCTGAATGGCAGGTTTTATTCTGGAAAATCCTCTGTACTTAAGATCTGTAATAAAGTGACTGATCACGCGGAAGTTTTTTATTTACAAGGGTGGTAGTAGCCTAGCGGGTAACACACTCGCCTGTGAACCAGAAGACCCAGGTTCAAACCCCACTTACTACCATCGTGTCCCTGAGCAGGACACTTAACCCTGAGTGTCTCCAGGGGAGGACTGTCCCTGTAACTACTGACTGTAAGTCGCTCTGGATAAGGGCGTCTGGTAAATGCCGTAAATGTGAAAGAAGCGGAATAATCTTCTGAATCAGCCTCCATTTGCCAGGGACTTTCCGGGCGTGGCGAGCCGAAAGTCACGTGATTTGACTGAATCGCACAGTATACGGTGGCATAATAAACTCCTCTCCGCGCACATCACACAATTTCGGCCAAAACAACGACGGGGAACGTCCATTTCAGGCCTAACCTCTCGCAGCAAGCCAGTCGTCGATTATCATTAATTATATTGATCATTTGTCTTTTAAAAAAATAACCTGTAATTAACCAGCCAGATGAAAAATTGCATAAAAACAAACCGGAGGCAAATAAAGAGGTCAAATATGTTTTATTCGGTGTTTAATTCGCTAACTTTGTGTATTAATGCCAATTTCATTACCACAAATGTTGGTACGTTCCTTCCCAGGAAAGTGGATTATAGTGCAAAGACAGGAAAACATGGTAATCTATGACAGCAGCCACCCTCAAACCCCCCGGTTATTTAGCGATACGAATGCACTTCGTATCTCCAAACAGAAACACAGGCGCCTGGCGGTTCACCGACGTTCCCGGCGTCCAGCCGACGTTCCACAGGCAGAAAGTCAGATGCATATTCGGACAGGACAGCATAATAAAACAGTCCGCCGGGAACCTAGCCGCGGAGGGAAATTTCAGGATTATTCCTTATTTCATGAATGAATGAAGAGTTGAATCGGAAAATACGTACCAAGAGCTTCCAGCCCCTACATGTCCGATTCTGTACGGGGAGACAAGGAAACGTTTGGAGACAAAGCGGCAATGCAAGTGAGGAGTGAGTAAAACGGAGACTCACCCCAGGTGTAGTCCTTGGCGGGCGTGGACATGTGGCGGACCTGGCAGGAGTATTTCTCGCCCTTGTTCGGGGTGAAGGGCGCGAACTTGGTGAGGTGGAACTGCCAGCCCTTCTCGAAGGCCAGGTCCGTCTGCTTGGCGTCGGGGATCTCCACGCCGTCCCTCAGCAGCCTGATGGTGATGTCGGGCGGGTGGAAGCCGCTCACGTGGCACAGCAGGGTGTTGGGCTTCCCGAATTCGCCGGGGTTCCGCGCGTACACCTGGACCTTGGGAGGAGCTGCGTTCGGAGAGTTTATGACTGTTTACCCAGATCCGCGGAGCAAAAATGGCGGCACGACACATAATGGCATATTTAATAGCCAACAGTGTCGAAATAAATCTATAATGTTACAGTCAATAATTATGAAACACTATTTAAAGTGTTAAATATAGAACAAGTGTAAGAACATTTGCTACACAAAACGCAATTAATCACAAAACCTGAACTCTCGGCTCTCCGTATATAATAATACATGATAATAACACAATATACATGATAATAACACAATATACATGATAATAACGCAATATACATGATAATAATAACATGATTCAATTCGAATGATCCAGATTTTGTCCAGATACGATATGGTAAAATATGAGGAAGGACCGAGACAATGAGAAGATGACACGGGTTCCAAAACTTACACTCCTTGGCGAGCGCGGCACAGGCCAGGAGGAGGAGGACGGTGAGGGACAGGAGCACCTTCATCGCGACGGAGTGGAGGAGTCTTCTTAAAAAGTGGAAAAAACGAACTCGGCTTGGTCGATAGGAGAGTAACTGTGAAAACGAAAGTAACGCGCGCGGCGTTACATCACACAAGCCACGCCCCTCCCGGTTCCCGCAAGGGCCAATCAGCTGCCGAGTTTCCGGGCGCCGGGTAGATTTTACCCGAGTGGGGTTCTACCCGGCGTCACGTGACGGGCGCTCTGTTTCAGCAGAACTGAAATCGGCCAATTTACACGATCTGTGGTCTACGGTACGGAGACCCCTATTGGTTGTGTAATAGAAAAAAATATTTAGGTTGAAACGCGGTAGATAAAAAATTTAAATGGTAAAAAACGGAGCCCCCTAGGGGTCATGTAGTAGAGAAAAATTTAGGTTGAAAAGTGGTAGATAAAAAACATTACTTGGTAGAAAAAAAAAGGGGTGGTAGTAGCCTAGCGGGTAACACACTCGCCTATGAACCAAAAGACCCAGGTTCAAACCCTACTTACTACCATCGTGTCCCTGAGCAAGACACTTAACCCTGAGTGTCTCCAGAGGGGGACTGTCCCTGTAACTACTGATTGTAAGTCGCTCTGGATAAGGACGTCTGGTAAACGCTGTAAATGTAAATGTAAGATTAGCATCGCCAGATAGCAGAAAAAAAATTGGTTGAAAAGAAGTAGAAAAAAAATACATGGTAGAAAAAAATCTGAGCCCCCTAGGGGTCATGTAGTAGAGAAAAAAATTGGGTTGAAAAGTGGTAGTGGCCTAGTGGGTAACACACTCACCTGTGAACCAGAAGACCCAGGTTCAAACCCCGCTTACTACCATCGTGTCCCTGAGCAGGACACTTAACCCTGAGTGTCTCCAGGGGGGGACTGTCCCTGTAACTACTGATTGTAAGTCGCTCTGGATAAGAGTGTCTGCTAAATGGCGTAAATGTAAATGAAAAAAAGTGGTAGATAAGAGAAATACATGGTAGAAAAAAAATCGTAGCCCAATAAGGATCATGTAGTAGAAAAAAGAAATAGGTTGAAAAGTGGAAAAGTAAAAAATGACATGCTAGAAAAAAACCTGAGCCCCCTAGCGGTTATGTAGTAGAAAAATAACATGGGTTGAAATGTGCTAAAAAAAAATCTAGCAATGTGGTAGAGACAAAAAAAAATGGCCATATTACAATCAAAGTGGCCTGGCCTGCTTGGAGTGCTTGATGAAGGTCCCGTCCCCACACACTGCTCCACAGGCGCCTGTCATGGTGCCCACTGCTCACCATGGGTGCTAGTTAAATACAGAGGACACGTTTCACCGAGTCACCGTGTGCTGTGCTGAGTGTTTCACAACGACAATCACTTCACTTTCAGACTTTCAGACCTGCTGGATGTAAAGCAACAAACTGGGCATCCAGTAATGAATTTTTAATAACTGCTCATTGAGGGAAAACAATATCGAGAGAAATAACACATGGACCGGTAATTACTGACAAGCCCAAATGATGAATAATTAATCAAGTGTGCTGAAGATAATGACGTTGCACTTCTACTCCCCCATGACTGAGTCCGGACTCAGAGTGGTGGATGCACTGAAACATCGGCCATCATTTGGAATTTGTCAATATCAACTTTGATTAACATCAGCCAATTAGAATATAAGACAAAATTGGAATCATATTTTTCCTCAGTTGACCCATGCTGCTAATCAACATTTGTCTGTACTTATTCATACTTTACTAAAAGGCCATTTCTTTTATGTGTAAGAAAAATTCATATTGTATTCAGAAATAATGTAATGAATCATTCAATTATTTTTAACAATGAAGGTTTTTGTTTTCAGCAGATAAAAAAAAAATCTATATCAGTATCGGCCCTGAATTAAATAGATTTTAACAAGGTAAAAAAAATTCATAATCAAAGTCATGTAAAAAATTAAACAGGTATGTAAATTTTTTTAATTTAATTTTATTGTTGTTCAGATATACAGATTAGTTAACATTTCGGCAAATTCTTCTTTGGTTAGAGGGTTCAAAATCAAATATACATAATTGTACAAGCATTTCACAAAAAGACGTTTACACTTTTAGTTATTAAAAAAAGGCAACACGACCCCAAACACGCACACACACGCACTTAGAAAACAATACAAACATCCTGCTAGAAAACTGAGCATCTGGAGATGAAAGAGAAATTGTTTAACTTAAAAAAACTTGATATACAGGTATGAGTGACGATCATCACAGACGTCGAATGTAACCCTAAAAGACAATAAAAGATAAAAATGTAAAAAAAAAATTCAGATTTGAAACTTTAGATTTACTCAATTTTTTCCGCAAATCCACCCCAACAGAGAGGGCGGGGTCACTCCAAGCTCGATTTTATAGATATTCGCTTGACGGAGAAGAGTTGCCTGAAGAGAATTACCGCTTGCGTCCATTTCACTCCTCACATGTCAGACTCTGCAGAAAGGAGGGAGAACGTCAGACACGATCCGCTCGGCATCCGACGCCACCATGGCAGACGGGTGCAGGAGACTCACCCCAGGTGTAGTCCTTGGCGGGCGTGGACATGTGGCGGACCTGGCAGGAGTATTTCTCGCCCTTGTTCGGGGTGAAGGGCGCGAACTTGGTGAGGTGGAACTGCCAGCCCTTCTCGAAGGCCAGGTCCGTCTGCTTGGCGTCGGGGATCTCCACGCCGTCCCTCAGCAGCCTGATGGTGATGTCGGGCGGGTGGAAGCCGCTCACGTGGCACAGCAGGGTGTTGGGCTTCCCGAATTCGCCGGGGTTCCGCGCGTACACCTGGACCTTGGGAGGAGCTACAGGGGGAAGATCAACGAGCTTCAGAGTCTGGACCACCATCACTGATGGCTGTAGATCATCCGTTTTCCATAATTCTGCCCACACAACATGCATCAGATGAATGCAATTTCAATGTCCTGAATATATTCCTGCTGATTATTCCTCCTTTATCTTTTCTTCTTTACGTTTTATTTCTTTTATATATTTTTACTCTGTCGTACGATGCTGCACTCAAACACAAGGCGGCGCCAAAGAGCCGGAAATGTTTTAAAACACAAATAACTGCACCAAATTCCGAACAAGAACTATTCTCTCTTATTTAAAACCGACGAGTAGTTGTATTAAATATTCTGATCACAATATCATTATAATTAAATTATAGTTTTACATTTGCAGCATTTACCAGACGCCCTTATCCAGAGCGACTTACAATCAGTAGTTACAGGGACAGTCCCCCCCTGGAGACACTCAGGGTTAAGTGTCTTGCTCAGGGACACGATGGTAGTAAGTGGGGTTTGAACCTGGGTCTTCTGGTTCACAGGTGAGTGTGTTACCCACTAGGCTACTACCACACCACACACTTTTATTTTCAAGTTTTAATTAATTATAATTAATTCTAATTAAAAACAGACCATAAAAACGAACACCCATAGTATATTCGAGTACGTTTGAGTAAAATTTCTGAATTTCGATTCAACAGAAATAATATAATTCCTGACATCCACAACAAAAAAAGTTCGATGCAACTTCAGGCGTAAGTAAAAAGTCCTTAAGAAGACATTTTCAGCACAATTTCAGCACCAACGCTACTTACACTCCTTTGCGAGTGCGCTCAGGCACACGAGTGCGAAAGCGAGGAAGGAGACGGCCGCCTTCATCTTCCTCGACTGAAGATCCTGCCACCAGACGTCCGACCCACGGAAGCTTCTGGAGATGTAAACTGAAAGCGCCCACCGCCGGCTGGTATAGCGGGGACCGCGGAACGCGCCTCGGCCAATCGGAGCGCCGGCTGCGCTGTTACCAGGCAGATTTGGGTGCTGGAGGTGGCGGGCAGCCAATCGGAGCGCCGGGGGCGCTGTTACCAGGCAGATTTGGGCGCTGGAGGTGGCGGGCAGCCAATCAGAGCCGCGCGTCCGGCGAAAAAGCTGGTCTGCTGGTAATTCCCGGGATTTCCCGTAAATCACGTGGTACAGCCATGGCGTGGTGCACTTTTATTTTCAATTTTCCTAATGGTCCAGCATTACATGTTTTTAGAGCATTTTTAATAAAGGCAAAAATTAAACAGCACAATGTAACTTCTGTGAAATCAAATTGTCCACTTAGGAAGCAACACTGATTAATAGTTGATTTTACATGCTGTTGTGCAAATGGAATAGACAACCGATGGAAATCACTGGCGACTAGCGAGATGTCCCCAATAAAGGCGTGGTTCTGCAGGTGGTGACCACAGACCATTTCTCAGTTCCTGTGCTTTCTGGCTGATGTTTTGGTCATATTTGAACGCTGGCGGTGCTTTCACTCTGATGGTAGCATGAGACGGGGTCTAGAACCCACACACGTGGCTCAGGTGGTGCAGCTCATCCAGGATGGCACATCAATGCGAGCTGTGGCGAGCTGTTGCTGTGTCTGACAGCGTAGTGTCCAGAGCATGGAGGTGCTACCAGGAGACAGGCCAGTTCATCAGGAGATGTGGAGGAGGCCGTAGGAGGGAAACGACCCAGCAGCAGGACCACTACCTCCACCTTTGAGCAACAGGAAAAGGAGGAGCACTGCCAGAGCCCTGCAAAATGACCTCCAGCAGGCAATGTGCATGTGTCTGCTCAAACAGTCAGAAACAGACTTCATGAGGGTGATATAAGGGCCCGATGTCCTGAAAGATCCTCAGACCATATGGGATCCTCCTTATGCAAGACGATGCTAGACCTCATGTGGCTGGAGTGTGTCAGCATTTCCTGTAAGATGAAGGCATTGATGGTATGGACTAGCCAGTCCATTCCCCAGACCTCTGAAACATCATGTCTCGCTCCATCCACCAATGCCACGTTGCACCACAGACTGTCCAGGAGTCGGTGGATGCTTTAGTCCAGGTCTGGGAGGAGATCCCACAAGAGACCATCTGCCACCTCATCAGGAGCATGGTACAGGCGTGGTAGGGATGTCATATAGGAACATACCACACACACTACTGAGCCTCATTTTGACTCGTTTTAAGGACTTAACATCAATGTTGGATCAGCCTGTAGTGTGTTTTTTCCACTTTAATTGAGTGTGACTCCAAATCCAGACCTAATCTGATTTTCCATGTCACAATTTTGTCTAATTTTGTTGTCAGCACATTACTATGTAAAGAACAAAGTATTTAATGTCTCATTTTTGTGTTTCCTTTATTTTTTTGAGCAGTGTAGTTTTATTCTTCTACTGTAGTGAGTGAGATGTTGATTCATGTCTGCTTCAAGATCGTTCATCTTATTTCTTCAATTTTAAGGGTTGTGCATGACATCACACTGAAGATGATTCAAGAAAATACACACACACTTACAAGGAATTGAGCTTTTTAAAATTATAATTACATTCCTTAACAGAACGTGGCACTTGTACGAACACCCAGGGTTATGCATGTGAAGTATAAAATACTTTTTGTTATCGTGGATCTCATCGTGTTAAGGCCAAGACTTTCCAGAATCAACCACAAACATGAACGGAGGCAATAAAACAAGTTAGGCAGGGGAAACCCATTAACCAGACTTTATTTAAATAGCGCCTTTAATGCGAAATAACTGCACAAGGGGCCTAACAATGCAACTGAAAAAGAGTGACAACATGTGGACTGACACAGACGTAAAATAATGTCAATAAAATATAGTTTTATAGAGAGTTCTGAGCTCAAGCGCCTATACAAACCAGTGAAAACACTGCTATTCTGAGCTGCGGGCAACTTTATCAGCTCCAGTACTGATCAGTACAGCATATGTTTTAGTCACTTAACGCCATATGAGGTGCAAAATGTTGTCAATTCAGAAAACACTGAAAAGGTGTGTCTGAAGATTTTTTTTTAAAAGGTGCTTAAAATTTTGACAGGCACATGTGAAAAAAAATAAAAAAGACAGACTGAAGAAGAGAAATTGGTGGTAACTGAGTAGTTACTAAAACTTAGACGCCTTAGTATGAGGATTATAAGCAAAAATGTATTACTAGGATTTGTGCAAGGATTAAACAGTTTTTTTTTGCATCAACATGCCTTGAATGTTATTATGTCACCATGTAATATTAACACGAATAACAGCAGCAATATTCAGCTATTACATTTTTACTCTCAAATATTTGGTCATTTTAGAATCCTACCATTTTTAACGAGCGTATTTGGTTTCCACTTTTGTATCATACAGATACAGAATGAGTAGATATACGGTCGAAATGACATTACATTACACAGGTAATTGTGCGACCTCTCCAGCAGGCGCCCAGTACTTCCGCCAGGTGGCAGCAGAGGGCAGCGACGCGCTTGGCGCGCCTTCGACAAGCAGAAGAAGTGGAAGGCGGAAGTGAAGCGTCTCTCTTGGAGATAAACAGTCGATCCCGGAGCAGCTAGTCGCTTTAACAGCAAAAACCAACAAAACAATGGATTCGGAAAAATACCCCCGCTCCTCCATTGAGGACGATTTCAACTACGGCACCAACGTGGCCGCGGCGAGCGTCCACATCCGGATGGGTGAGTCCGTCTGTTGCGCCGGGCAGCGTCCAGGCCCCTCTGGCCGTCAGCTGGGGAAGAAGCGCTGGACGCAGAGACAGTTATACACGCTGGATCACAGCAATGTACTTTATTTAGGGGTGACAGCGCGTCCTGCGTCTTACTTTTACATTTTACATTTACAACATTTATCAGACGCCCTTATCCAGAGCGACTTACAATCAGTAGTTACAGGGACAGTCCCCCCCTGGAGACACTCAGGGTTAAGTGTCTTGCTCAGGGACACGTTGGTTCATGTGTCTAGTGTGTTACCCACTAGACTACTAACGCCGGTCCTTCCGTCCTGCGTCTCCACTTTAATTTAACCTAATTTCGTTTAGAATTCGTTTTAAAGTGTACAGAGTGTACTAACTTTAATACGATCTGCCTCTTTTCAAATCCCATCTCTTCACCCTGGCTTTTGACACTTCATGAGAATTTTGGGGGGATTTTATCTTAATTTTTACTTTTATTTGGTCCTGTGTTTGTTGCTTTAAAGTGCTTTATAAATAAAGTTGGATTGGAGTCTGAATGATGCAGGTTTGATTGTTTCACATTTACTTCCTTCACGCATATATGTGTAAAATAAATTATATACACACACACACACGCACGTAGTCACTTACTGGCATTGAAAATAAGCAATTATTTAGAACTGCATGAATTAATTAAGACAATTATGGTTTTGACATCCAAAGATCCCCTAATGTGAGAATTTTTAATAAAATGCAATCCAGCAGAGACGGGTATCATGACGGGCTTGACTGGTATCATGTCAAGATAATCCCTAATGTGAAGAAGAGAGTCTGCACTAAACAATATAATTTAACACACAATGAAATGTATTATATGCCTGAATTCCAGATTTCCTGCGCAAGGTCTACACCATCCTGACCATGCAGATCTTCCTCACGACTGGAGTGTCCGCGCTCTTCATGTTCTGCGAGCCCATTAAAACCTTCGTCCACGCGAGGTACCGGTTTCCACTGCTGCATGCAAACCAAATCATGTATGGAAAGTGATGTGGGAGGCCAGCAAACTTCACTGCTCCAATTCTGTCTCTGATTCAGTCCGTCTGTGGTTCTGGTGTCGGCCGTGGGCTCCCTCGTCCTCATCTTCGCCCTGTTCATCTACCGCCACCAGCATCCGGTCAACCTTTACCTGCTGCTGGGATTCGTGAGTTCATCCGCACTCATTGCGCCTCGTCTTCTTCATCTTTTCCTGCTGAATTTTTTCTTTCGTTGACTGTTTACAATGAATCTTGTGTTTTTGTTTCAGACCCTATTGGAGGCGGTCTCTGTAGCTACTGCTGGTATGAACGCTACCATGAATATAATAAAAGTCTTATATGTCAGAAAAATGATTTGCTATGAACCAGAATTCTTTTTCTCTTTTTTTTTTTTTTTTTTTTTTTTTTTTGTCTCCAGTTACGTTTTACGAGTATTCTATAGTCCTTCAGGCGTTTATTCTTACATGTGCCGTTTTTGCTGGACTGACTGCCTACACGTTTCAGTCCAAGCGAGATTTCAGCAAAATGGGAGCTGGGTGAGAATTTCTTGTCTATTTTTTTTTTTTTCCCCCGCACCTTCAGCTCTTTTTTTCTAATAAAGCAATAAATAAACATTTATTTTGTTCTTAGGCTCTTTGCCTGCCTGTGGATTCTGATAATAGCCGGCTTCATGAGGGTGAGTGCTGCAATTATAATTATAATACCATTATAATTGAAAAATTTCAATGTTAAAATATATATATAATAATCACACATATGTGGTATTGTTTGTGATAATGTCATAATAGAGCCTCATGTCCAAAAAAAAAAGTCCTCTGTTAATGTCTGGAAATATTGATTTTTATTGCTGATATTCTTTTGGCTAGAGCGTCCACCTGACTGTGATTTGTGGATATTTATTAATAATGTTCTTCTTTTTGGCTAGAGCGTCCACCTGACTGTGATTTGTGGATATTTATTAATAATGTTCTTCTTTTTGGCTAGAGCGTCCACCTGACTGTGATTTGTGGATTTTATTAATAATGTTCTTCTTTTTGGCTAGAGCGTCTACCTGACTGTGATTTGTAAAATGTGGATTTTTATTAATAATGTTCTTCTTTTTGGCTAGAGCGTCTACCTGACTGTGATTGTGAAATGTGGATTTTTATTAATAATGTTCTTCTTTTTGGCTAGAGCGTCCACCTGACTGTGATTTGTGGATTTTTATTAATAATGTTCTTCTTTTTGGCTAGAGCGTCCACCTGACTGTGATTTGTAAAATGTGGATTTTTATTAATAATGTTCTTCTTTTTGGCTAGAGCGTCTACCTGACTGTGATTTGTGAAATGTGGATTTTTATTAATAATGTTCTTCTTTTTGGCTAGAGCGTCCACCTGACTGATTTGTGGATTTTTATTAATAATGTTCTTCTTTTTGGCTAGAGCGTCCACCTGACTGTGATTTGTGGATTTTTGTTAATAATGTTCTTCTTTTTGGCTAGAGCGTCCACCTGACTGTGATTTGTGGATATTTATTAATAATGTTCTTCTTTTTGGCTAGAGCGTCCACCTGACTGTGATTTGTGGATATTTATTAATAATGTTCTTCTTTTTGGCTAGAGCGTCCACCTGACTGTGATTTGTGGATTTTTATTAATAATGTTCTTCTTTTTGGCTAGAGCGTCCACCTGACTGTGATTTGTAAAATGTGGATTTTTATTAATAATGTTCTTCTTTTTGGCTAGAGCGTCTACCTGACTGTGATTTGTGAAATGTGGATTTTTATTAATAATGTTCTTCTTTTTGGCTAGAGCGTCCACCTGACTGATTTGTGGATTTTTGTTAATAATGTTCTTCTTTTTGGCTAGAGCGTCCACCTGACTGTGATTTGTGGATTTTTGTTAATAATGTTCTTCTTTTTGGCTAGAGCGTCCACCTGACTGTGATTTGTGGATTTTTATTAATAATGTTCTTCTTTTTGGCTAGAGCGTCCACCTGACTGTGATTTGTGGATTTTTATTAATAATGTTCTTCTTTTTGGCTAGAGCGTCCACCTGACTGTGATTTGTAAAATGTGGATTTTTATTAATAATGTTCTTCTTTTTGGCTAGAGCGTCTACCTGACTGTGATTTGTGAAATGTGGATTTTTATTAATAATGTTCTTCTTTTTGGCTAGAGCGTCCACCTGACTGATTTGTGGATTTTTATTAATAATGTTCTTCTTTTTGGCTAGAGCGTCCACCTGACTGTGATTTGTGGATTTTTATTAATAATGTTCTTCTTTTTGGCTAGAGCGTCCACCTGACTGTGATTTGTGGATTTTTATTAATAATGTTCTTCTTTTTGGCTAGAGCGTCCACCTGACTGTGATTTGTGGATTTTTATTAATAATGTTCTTCTTTTTGGCTAGAGCGTCCACCTGACTGTGATTTGTAAAATGTGGATTTTTATTAATAATGTTCTTCTTTTTGGCTAGAGCGTCCACCTGACTGTGATTTGTAAAATGTGGATTTTTATTAATAATGTTCTTCTTTTTGGCTTGAGCGTCCACCCTGACTGTGATTGTGAAATGTGGATTTTTATTGCAGTTTTTCTTCAATAACGACACCGTGGAACTAGTCTATGCTGCTGCCGGCGCTTTTCTCTTCTGTGGTTTCATCATTTACGACACCCATCTTCTGATGCATCAGCTGTCCCCTGAGGAGCACGTCCTGGCCTCCATCAATCTCTATCTGGACATAGTCAACCTCTTCCTGCACATCCTCCGCATCCTTAATTCCATGAAGAAGAACTGATCTGAATCGAGTCGCACATTAACTCCATTTATCATCTCATCCATTGTCACTTGTGTGAGAGATGATCTTCAGGAAAAGCACAGCACATTCCAGAACCAGTTCAGAATGTTCCTCATGTGCTGGCCTTTGAGAGCGGCTTCATCTCTAAATGTACAATATTTGTTCTTGGGACTCGTGGATACTGTGGACAGTGGCTTGTTTTGATCTACACTAATGTCATGTCTTTAACAACGGGAATGTGATTTTTTTTGTGAATCATTGTGTTGTTCAGTAAAGTAAGAATTGATTTTCTAATTAGGCCAGTAGCTCCCGTTTTTTCACTTGCACTTTCATTTTAACCTTCTTTGTGTAATTGGCTTCTATTGGCAAACAGCTGCTGTATTTCTTTCATCACATGAAATAAAATTAACATGCAGCATTGTTCGGTGCATATTATTCTCCGAACTGATACCCTCACACATCCATCCTAAAGACGTAAACAGAGGCGCTTCCCATTCGTTGGATGGGGTGATAATATTCAAAGCCCAAAATACGTTTTGCAACAGAGTTAAGAGCAGCATTTTAACAAACGCGGTCCAGTTTGGGTTTATTGGAGGTTATGGGTTTATGTTTTCGAGCGTGTGAAACGATTGGTTGCTGCTCCCTGCAGGATGGACACGCCCAGCCTTATACAAATACTGTTATTTTAATTACAATTTTGAAAACCCGATGATAATTAGTATTTATTTAATATTCTGGCCCTCAGTTAACTAAGTTCCAACACTTCTTTTCAGGGGATTTTGATGATGTGTGTAACTTATGTTTTATTCCACTTTATTTCCCTGTATTTTACGTGACTGGCCCACAGTATTCAGAATTTTGAAATGTTCTTCACAGGTCAGAGAGGGTCTTTTCAGTGTTCCGATTGGTTGAATGGCCACCAAATACCACCATTAAAGGCTTATTTCAGCTTCACCACAGACACACTACCTGAAATGTAGCAGACATGCACCACCAATCTGTTTCATTCCATTTGACAAACAAGGCGTTTATTTTCGAACGTGATAAGAAACGGTGAGACACAATGGGAGTGTAGTGTATTGCGGTTTTCCCAGCATTCTGCATCCACGGACAGTTGAATTTGTGCAGTTGTGAGTCCAAGATGAGTGCTTAACTAAAACAAACCGAAAAATGCACAGCAACCCAAATAAGAAAATACTGGAACAGATTAGAAGGCTTGTAACCCGACATGCTTGGGCTCTTTTAGCAACATCTGCTCTCCAAGACCTTTTCCACTTGATTTAAAAAGTTTCTTTGGCAGTTTATCTTATGGCTTCCAGCTGAAGAGAAGGGAAAATGGGGGACTCTTGGTCTTTAATATCAGGAATTATTTGAATGTCAGGCAGAAGAAGAACCGAAGAGCGCTGATGCAGAAGCTGGCCCTCGAGCACGAAGTGGCATTGTGAAACGATGGCTGATTTGTGGGAAACGTTATCCTGGGATGTGAGTTAACAGTCGAACTGGAATGCATCTGGTTGGTTTCTGTGCTTCTCACGCGGGAACATACAAACGGCAAGGAAGGGCCTATGGTCTTGTGGGAACTGCATGACGTGCTCTGTGCAGGTGTAGAAATGCACGGCTGTGAAAGTGCGTGTTAAGAGCGTAGATACAAGCCGTAGGTTAACAAGAAAAATCATTAAAGAGGTAGTTTGCTCTGTTTTATGTGTATTTCTTGTCTTCATATTTAGCCGTTGTTCACCAAACTAAATGAATATTGTAAATATCGTATTCTCTGACAAAGAGGTGGTATGAAATGAAAGTCCCTCTTTCTGCTGTTCGGTACAGTGCGGTCTGAAAAAAAGCATCATGGTTCTGCCCCGTAGTGACGTAGAACCGGAACAAGTGGTTTGACGAGTTAAACGTGACATTGCTGGGCTAGCTATCGTTCCTTTTTACAATACGTGGCTAACTCGTCCGAATGTGGCCTACAGAGGGATAGTGGTACAACCAAATTTTTAACCGGTGACACAGTTGTGTTCAGTAATGCATTCGCATTGGAACTGTGGAACTATCATGCGGACAATCTGTAGACGGTGTAAAATTAGGGTACCCAACGGGCCTGATTTCAGCACCGCTGCATAAGACGTAGCGTTCGTGCTCAGTAATCTCACGGCATTTACGTCTGTGGGATTTACTGGGATTAAGCTATCTGTATGTTGGAGAGGAGGAATTTTTGTTGCCGTGTAATTATTTCTGATGCCCAGAAGATGAACTTTTAAACTTTGTATAAACAAAGTTCAAAAGGGGGAGGAGCCTGTAGGTATGATTGACAGATCTCCCACACCCCACTTCCTCATTCTGGATGATAAAATGATATAACCCCTGTCCTTATGCTCATTTAGCAGATGCTTTCATCCAAAGCAGCTTCACCCGCTACCACCTATCGTCACATGCATTACATTATATTCCACGCCCAGTGTAGCACCTCTGCTTTCTTTGCTCATTGTACTCCTGGTATGCAATTTCTGCTGTAGGCTTCTCGGGACCATGCCCACTATCAACACCAGCATGCAGATTAATTCAGGCGTCCTCCTTGGCGACCTAGTGAATTCTAACAATGCGCTACGTCTCATGTTGCACGGGGAAATCATCCCTCGAGGAGCGAAAACTGTAATCGCTGTTCAATATGCATTATTACACAGATAAATCCGGCCCGTTCCCCACCATTGTTCCCATAGCCGACATATATTGCATGCTTTGGAGGTATACTGCGTCCTTGAGGCCACACCCACAGGTTGACGTGAGAGCAGATGATTCAGTACGGTGTAAACAGTAACTGAAGACACACGAGCAGCTCCGACTGTTCTGGTCCATCGGTGCATGGGACGCCGTCATTGTGAGGATTCTCGGCTGGCGCTGCCATGGTGTTGCTCCACAGGAGGCTGGAGGACGGGGTGTGGGGTTCTCCAGTCTGGGTGGGCTGGAGGGCGTCCAGTGTGCTGACTCTGCAAAAAAAGAGAGGGGAGTGGAACGATGGGCGGTCCCAGTTTCTTCTGCGCAAAGGATCGTGGGGGGTTACCTGCGAGCATACGGAAGCCGGCCACGCCTTAGCTGTGAGGGGAGTGCCGGCACTGCGGCAGCAGACTGCTGACGATCTACGAGAGACTGAGAGGTTAGACACAGCGGGGGGGGAGGAGAGATGGAAACAGGCCACGCCCTCCACTTACCTGGACGTCAACATGGGAGCAGAGGAACACAGGAAGGTGCTGGCTACTTTTATACCGTACTGTTACGCTGCGTTAAAAATGGTCGTGTTACTGGAACAGAACACAATTAACTGTAATCAAGCTCCATGGCTTCGTAAATCGTGCTCAGAAAGCTTGTAAATGCGAAGTCAGTCTCGCACGAGGCCCATCTGCCGTGGTGTTAGTAATAAATAATAATAAATAAATAAATAATAGTAATGCATGTGTTGGAAAATTTCCATTTACAGCATTTACCAGACGCCCTTATCCAGAGCGACTTACAATCAGTAGTTACAGGGACAGTCCCCCCCTGGAGCAACTTAGGGTTAAGTGTCTTGCTCAGGGACACGATGGTAGTAAGTGGGATTTGAACCCGGGTCTTCTGGTTCATAGGCGAGTGTGTTACCCTCTATGCTACTACCAAATACGCCAGTTCCTCCACCATGTTTTAATCTGTTTATGGTCTTCAGGCTGGTTCATCTTATTCTTTATTACTTATTTAACAAAGTGATTGACAGACGTGTGATGAAGTGGACAATGGGGACAATTACAACACAATAAATGACAAAGACGCGTAAAAAGTGCAACACGCGGTATTTACAGAGTACATGAAGGCTGAATAACACGGTTACATCCCTCACCCATGCATGTGGATTCGATATTCGCGTTCGTACGCGGCAGGTAAGAAGTGACGCTGGTGCGCCGGAGAACACCCTACGGGGCCACGGAGCATTTGACAGGTTTCAGGCTCGGCGGGCTGAAAGGAGACGCGTGGCGCCTGCTGGACGGGAGTTCACAGAGAGGAGGTTTCAGCTGGTTTCCATACTGTTCACCAACGGCAAGAAGAAAAAAAAAAGCCAATTGACACCAACGCGGCCAAACGCACCACCGACTCAGCGACCTGTTCCCCCGAAAAGGCCCTGAAAACGACCCCATACTACAATGTTCAGATCAGAGCGCCATTTCGCCGGCTTTCAGCTCGGAGGACATGTCAAATGCTCCATGGCTCCCTGCTTTTGGCTAAATAACAGTCATCGGGATGCGGGCGCGACGGTGAGGACATATTTGGTTGTGTAGCATTTCCAGCCACGAAGACCCACGAAGGGCCACGAAATCACTCAACACAAGCCCGATGCAGCGGAAAATGGGTCTCCAAGCAGGACGGGCAGAGAACGGGACTCCACGTGGCCCCCCCCCCCAACACAGTTACTGCAGCGTTATTAACAGCAGAGTGACGATTCTCACAGGAAAAGAGCCAAATGGTGAAACCTTCCGTTTTCAATCCCCGACTGTGACGGCTTTTTTTCCAATTATTTCTTTTCTTTAGTGACATCCTGTCAGTGCTTCATATTCCCTGAGTTATTCCATTAATTTAATTCATTAAAACATCTCCAGGAGGCATCATGTCCTGCGGGGCTGCAGTGACTCCGTCCGTAATGTTTTAATCGTTCTGCATCTACCATCAGAGGAGAAAAATTTGGAATTCTTATACAGAAGACTATACTTATAGTATAATAGCATACTATACGATGAAAATACACAAATTTTTATTATTTAATTTAATGATTAAAATAACAATAACAACGATTCAGATGAATAGTGTTTTTAGTTTGGTCTGGTTTTTCCCCCTTTCTTGTGTCAGTAAAGCTATTTTGCCCGCTGCTCTCTGTTGCCACCTATAGGATCTTCTCAGAAAGGGCAGCTGGCAATTATTGGCTTACACTCTGGAGCAGTTCTGCACCTTCTGCCATCCATACTAAAGGTTTTGAAGCCTAATTTTACCCTAATTGGGATTTTTTTCTATGCGAGGTGACGTGAAATTAAGAGATCTGGAGACTTCTGTAGGACTCATATCTGTACAAGCAACAATTCACAGAATCACAGAGATTCAACATCATAACACTGAAGCAGACCTTGCATCCAGCAGAAACATTTCATGAAGTCAATCAGAAGGACGTTACCCACATGCGATAGACGATAAAAAAAAAAAAAAAAAGCATCGTGAGAAGCGCCCCGCAGGCCGATCAACAGCCTGGGGCCGGATGGGGCTGCCACCGGGCCCCGTCTAAAATCCCTGAGCAGAAACAGTTCACCCTGAACCAGGAAACCAGTCTGTCCTCCTCTCTGTGTCACCCCACTCAGTACCGTGGATGGTGGGAGCTGTAGGTTCGCGGGTACAGCTGGCCGTAGGAGGTGGGGGAGCTGTAGTGGCCTGCTGAGCCGTAGCGGGACGTCAGGCTAGTGAGGGGCCGGAGTCGGGGGGAGCCCCAGGTGGTTCGCCTGACCCCCGAGATGGGAGAGCGGTACGGTGATGACGGCGCCGAGCCGGAGGCGTGGGACGGAGACGACGGGGACTCGGTTGCATATCGCTGGGCGAGGCTGGACGTGCGGGAGAGGTGGGCGGAGTCTATACTCAAGGTGCGAGGCTCCACTATGTAGGTGCGAAAGCCCAGGGTCCACGGTGAGTGGCCCAGTCGTAGCGGTGTGGACGGAGGGGTCCAGGAGGCTGGGGACGATGGGGGCTCCAAGGAAGGGGGACTGCTGGGCATGGAGGGTGTGGTAGGCAGTTGACCCGGGGTCAGAGGGGCTCTGGGTGTAGCTGAGGTGGAGGTGAGCCCTAATCCTATAGTTGCTGTTGTAGTTACGGGGCTACCGGAGGGGCCAGGGGGTCCAGTTCCACTTACTTTGGGTGCGGCGCTCTTCGTCTTGGCTGCCCGGCTGCTGCGGGTCCTGTGCGTTTGCTCGTGGTCGAACTCCAGGTCCTCCAGACGCTGGGTGAGCGCCAGCTTCTGCTGGATGGCCATACGGAGCAGAGAGTTCAGCGTTTTCTTCTCGTCCTCGGCCGCCGCCAGCTGCCGCTGCATCTCGTCCAGCTGAGTCACGTACTCGTCACACCTGAACGGGAGACAGAGCGTCAACTCCAAAGCCATGGTATCCACAAAACGTCCATCGGCCATCCAACATGGGCAACTGAACATTGCACGTTATTGGAGAAGCTCTCACCTGGTGGCAAACATGGCCCTGAGCGAGGAGAAGGTGGCGGCATCCTCCTTCAGAAGCTTCAGCTCGTTCCTCAGCTTCGTCATCGTCTCTGTCACCATCGACTTCTCGTTCTCATACTTACTCTTCAGGTTGGCCAGGGCCACCTCAGCAGTCTGAGGAACACACACATGTTCTTACAACCACCCCCACATGCCCGTGGCCCAATACGATTTGTGTGTGTAGTAATAAACAAGGTAATTACAACAATTTTTAGCTTCACTGCAGAAATCTATAAAATGCATGAAGTATAAATCACTGTTCAGTGGAGTCTGTCATCCACCCATTAATCACCACAAAGCTGTGGACCACAAATAAATACAGTCTGAGGCAACTACGTTAATCGGAGGCTTCGTTCCAGAGTCACTGAAGACTGGAGGAGGCCCTCTGGAATGGAAGGGCCAAACGTTGTCAAGGATCCATAACAAGTCCAGTTGCCATCGAAACGACATTTTTTTTTTTGATAACCTTGACAGACGCTGAAGGCTACCGAACCAAGATCAAATAAAACTGTTCACACAATCAAGGCAGCAGAACCGACGATCATCTACTTTAGTTGCTGAGGAACCTGCCCTCCTCAATCCTAATCCGACCGGAGTCATAAACTGCCAAAGCCAACATAAGACCTACAAACCTACGTTTCGGTTTGTTAACTGAACTAATGAGGTATAGTTATATTATGTGGCGGGATCGTGCGAGTGGTGCTTAGTAATGGAGCCAACCACGCCCACGTAAAGCGGACCCATATTCGGTCTGCAATTTACCAAAACCAGCCATATCTTCTTAAAGGTCCCCTGACATGAACATTTTTTTTGCTTTTATATCGGTCCTGTTGGTCCCCTAGTTCTGTGTCTGACGTCTCTTTCTGAAATTCAGTCGCGGTGCAGAATTGCGGCCACTTTGATCCAGTCCCACAACGAGATTTCCCAGGACGCCGAGTTTCACCGTCTGTAGCTTTAAATGCTAATGAGGAGGAGAGAGGCGGGGTGAGGAGGAAAGCGGCCTATAGAAGTTGAGGGGGCATTCGCGGAAATGACGTCCTCAGCGCCATCCACCAACCACAATGTTTGTTGCAGACAGGATGTCAGTCTGTATTGACGGAACTAAAAAAAATACATTTGTGATCATTTTTACATCCAATCATGGAGCAACTACAACGCTTAGCATGTTTGGAAGCCATGACAGTCGGTGGAGATAATGTTTTAGGGGAGGGGCGCATAATATGTCTGGCCAGAAAAAGCATGAGAAAAGGGAGGTAACCTTTCCCCTAATGACATCATAAGGGGACAAATTCCATCTGAGCTGCCACTCTGGTTAAGCAGAACCAAAGCACTCTTTACACCTATCGCCATTTCTAGCCACTGCAGGACCGTAGACATGCTGGGGGAACTCGAATTAATCACACACAAGAAGTTAAATTTTTTTAGTCAGGAGACCTTTAACGTGGTCCTATGGTGTCCCCCTGTACACCACAGGATGGAACAACAATCCTGGTTTTTCCAGTTGAAATAGAGGCCAGGTTCTAGAGGCCTCTTTGGACCTGAGTGATAACGTACCTGTTTGTTGGCCTTCAGCACCAGGCGCAGCGTGGCGATCTGCTCCCTTTTGGTGCTCAGGAGGGACTTGAGTTTGAGGATCTCCTCCATGCAGGCCTCCTTGTCCTTGTCGAGCAGCGGCGCCAGCTCCCGGGCCGCCGCCCTCTGGCGGGACAGCTGCATGGACTGGTCCACGGCCTTCTGCAGGTGGGTGATCTGGTCGCGGATGATGGCGGTCAGGTGGCAGATGTTGGTGGGCTCCCTCCGGGGGTCCGAGCCGGAGCTGGGCACGGACGCCTCTGGCCCCGGCGAGGAAGAGGAGGAGGAGGAGGAGGCACTGATGACGGGGGAGCCCATTGGGGTGCGGGCGGGGCTCTGCTCACCGCCGTGGGGCACTTTGGACGGCGACTCCGAGGGGCTGCGGGACTCGCCAGAGGAGCTGGAGGCGGCGGCGTTGATGGCCGCGAGGCGGCGCGCCAGGCGCGGCGTAAGGAGGACGCGGTGCTCGTCCTGGCCGGGCTTCAGGCCGCCCTTCCCGGGCGCCCGGCCCTGCCGGTAATAGTCCAGCATGACGCGGTTGGGCGTCTCGTTGTTGCAGAGGCAGACGTGGTGGTACAGCTGCGCCAGCTCCTCGCTGAAGGTCGCCAGCTCATCCTGGGCGGAGTTCAGCAAGTTGTGGCTTTCGCTGCCGGCGGCCGCCGCCGCCCGCAGCTCCGCCTCCAGCGCGCCGACGCGCTCCCTGCCCTCCCTGCAGACGCGCTCCAGCCGGGCGGCCCGCTCCTCCAGCGCCCGCCGCTGCGCCTCGCGGCCGCTCCTGTCCTCCGCCTCCCCCTCCACCTGCCGGCCACAGCGCTCCTTCATCGCCTGGAGCTCCGCCTTCAGGCCCACCGCCTCCGTCACGGCCAGCCGGTACTTACACTGGAGGATGTCCAGGCACGGGGACTCGGCCGAGCGCTTCGGCGCCGTCTCGTCCTCCTCCTCCGTCTCCTCCTCCGTCTCCGTCTCCATGCAGGCGTCCTTGTCGGCGCGTGATTGTCGTAGCGTGACGAGCCGCTGGCGGAAGCGCTGCGCTCGCTGGTGCTGCTGCGTCAGGGCGCGCTGGGTGTGCTGGAGGTGAGTCTCGCACTCCTGCAGACTGACCGAGAGCGAGGCCTTTTCACGCTCCACCTGTCTCACACACACACACACACATTTTACACATAAAAAAATAGTCAGATGTTCAAGTTACGTGATCGTCATTGTGAAACGCTGCAGCACAGCACACAGTGAAACGTGTCCTCTGTATTTAACCATCACCCTTGGTGAGCAGTGGGCAGCCATGACAGGCGCCCGGGGAGCAGTGTGTGGGGACCTTAGCAGTTTAGGATTTGAACCAGCAGTTACGGTTCTGCCTCCTTTACCGCTAGACCACTGCCCCTAATTTATGTCCCGTAGAGCCCAAAAACACAAGATGTACATCACATAGTCCAACAACATCACTATGCCTGAACTGTGGTACATTACAACTTCACCATCAGTACCAGTGCGGGCTGCTTGGACCAAACCCAGATCTGTTGGTGGACAGCGGTTATATATTTAGCAGCGTACCGTGGTACAGTGTTACAGTCACTAAACACCTAATCTGTTCCCGAAACAGACACACAGCCTCCTTCCCCAAAATCCATGATCTCACCGTGCACATAGCAAACACTGCTCAACGCGGGAGACAATCGATTGCCCCGAGTAGCAGGGAGGTTATAAATAAGCATGACGCATTACAGTGTGTGTGTGTGAGTGTGTGTGTGAGGTTGTGTTTCATCTCTGTGTGCTGCAGTTCCATTACTAGTACAGTGCAACTGTCCCAGAGGTCTCCTTCCTTCAGTATTGCAGCGAAGAGCATCGCCAGCATCTCCTCAACAAACGAAACAAACCCTTAAACAAAAGGAAAAATTCCCGAACAAAACCGGACAAGCTGCAGATTAAAACTAAAAGGGGGCGTGGCCTAAAAAAAAAAAAAAAACGCTAAATGTAGAAGGACATCAATGTCCATCAGCCCAGTGCCACACTTGGAGGCTAGAATCAGAATGACTGCTAATGACCGCCACAACACCCAAGCGCTATAGAATAAAATAATCTATAATACATTTACATTTACGGCATTTACCAGACCTTATCGCCCTTATCCAGAGCGACTTACAATCAGTACTTACAGGGACAGTCCCCCCCCCTGGAGACACTCAGGGTTAAGTGTCCTGCTCAGGGACACGATGGTAGTAAGTGGCATTTGAACCTGGGTCTTCTGGTTCATAGGTTGAGTGTGTTACCCGCTAGGCCACTACCACCCTCAGTCCTACAGAATTTACGGTATTGCACATAGAAGACTGTTGCATATCACAGCAAATAGTGCACGTAGTGTTTCAATAATCAATAATCATACAGTAGAAGCTGCAATGTGTGACAGTAAGAATTGTCACCGATGTTTTGAAACATGATACATGACTGGGCTTAAAGTGATTTATTTCAATGCAATAATAAAAGTTATTGCAGTCAGCCAAGCGTCTCTCACCTGAATGAGCTGCTGCTTCAGCTTCTGGATCTCGGTGAGGTGCAGCTCGCTGAAGAGGTCGGGGGTCAGCGGGTCGCCCTTCCTGACCACGGCCGAGCGGAAGTCCCCGTTCATCCTGGGCAGCAGCGTTCCCATGGCCCCCTGCAGGAGGTGCCCGTTACACTTTCCCCCCTCCTCGCTGCCCGGCGAGGTGGCGGCCGTGGGCGTGGCACTGCCGCTGGGCGGGGCCGAGGAGAAGGTGGAGATGAGGGCGCAGCCGTCAGACAGGTGGTGCGCCAGTTCCTTGCGGAGGCCGTTCTTCTGCTCCCGTTCGATCTTCAGTGCGTCCAGCGCCTCCTCTAGCTGCACCTGCGAGATGTCCTTCAAACGCAGCGCGTCGTCCAGCTGGCTGTTCAGCAGCGCCGTCTCCTCCTCCAGAACCTTGATCTCATGCTTCAGACCCTCGTACTCCACCTGCACAGTCACGCCAATATACTGGTTGCTTCTGCAGAATGTGTGTGTGTTTTAGTAAAATTGTCTTCAGTCCTAAACTTCCTGGACCTGTCAGCAGGATTTCACAACCACAAGACTCTCCTGGGCATCCTTCAGAGTTTGGAATTTCTACAGGATTTCACCAGGACAACATCTGCTCCTTGCAAGTCTTTTACTAGCGTCCCTCAGGGCTCAGTACTTAGCCTTCTCCTTTTCTCCCTTTACACCAAAACTCTTGGTGAGGTCATATCTTCTTATCGATTATCCCAACACTACTATGCAGACGACACCTTCAGATGTACACGTGTCCACCAAGATTGTCTGGCTGACATCTCATCCTGGATGGCAGCACATCATCTGAAACTCTACCCCAGCAAAACTGAACTGCTATTCGTCCGCGCTAATTCCACCCCACAACTGGACCGTAAAATTTGGACTACTGTAACTATCTACTGGCTGGTCTTCCTCTACTAGACCAGGCTACAAGACCTCTCACGCTGCACCACGACCTGTTTTCAACCAAGACTAAAAAAAGAGCTGTTAAGTACACTTTCTATATTAAAATGGGGGTTCCAGGTTCTAGGTTGTTCTACGGTACCTACAGATCAGGTTCCAGAATAGGTAACCAAACGAGGGATTTCAATGATGGATATTTAAAGCGCTTATGTAAGTCTGGATATGCTGTAAATGTAAATATGTGTGTGTGTGTGTGTGTGATACCTGGTTCTGTTTTAGTGTGGACACCAGCTTCTGGAGGCTGATGTTCTCCTCCTCCAGTTCAGTGTAGTCCTGCAGCAGCCGCGCCTCCCGGAATTTATACTCCCTGACCTCCTCCCTCATCCTGCTCCTCTGCAGCTCCAACATCTCGTTACTCTGAGAGGCCAGACAAGGACGGACGAGATCAGATCAGCTGGGGAGACTCTGCGATCTCGGTGAGAACGTTCTCACCTCTCGCAGGTCCTGCAGCAGGGCACTCAGCCGCTCGTTCTCCGACTGGGAGTTGGACGTCTGGGACAGGCTGAGCTTCAGCTCGGCCTGGATGTCCAGCAGGCGGCCCATGTAGTACGCCTCCTTACTGGCCGACTCCTGCAGCAGTGCCTCCTCGTTGTTCTCCCCGTCCTCCGCAACCTTCCTCTGCGTGGAGTACGCCTGGCTGAAGGCCTGAGGACCAGAGAGTCCGTCAGATGATCAGGAAAGGTCTAATTATCTAACCCCAACTCTGTTCTATTTATAGAGCACTTTATACGACCCAAAGTGCTGCACAGGATAAAAAAATATTAACATACATCTTAGGAAATATGAAAAATATTAATATGACAGTTGATATTTCATTCACGTCGATGGTAAAATGCAAACAGTAACTGACAAATTGAGCGTCCAGAAAACTAAACAAATAATGGTATGACACAGTCGTTTTAAACACAATTAAAATGAAATATATTCTTAAAATATTACTGAATACGGAATTTCCAAATGGCCCTGAATTGAGCTGAGCACTAGAAACCAGGGAGACGATGTCAGCAAGTCCGCATGGACGTGCAGGAAGGAATACCGGAGAGGCGGACTGGGAATTCTGCTCATTATCCCGCCGCCGTGGCTGCGATTACACGGCGGTCGATACCGGCCTCACCGCGAGGGGAGAAATGAAGAATGTTATGGAGCAGCGAAATCGATCCGAGGTGGATTAAGATGAAAGGGTGAAAATACCAAAAAGAATGGATGCATTTCATGCAATATATAAAAAAATTACATTTAATGTAGTTTACTATGTATAAATGAGATTATATGTCTTATTATATGTCATTTTGTGTGTTTTGTGTAGTAATTATATATTTTGTGAATGTAAACATCAATGGCGTTTTCTCCGGGACAGCGTCTCTTCTGTCTTTCTGTGCTCACGATGCAGCAGGGTGTGGCCTGGTGACGTCATTAAACAAGAGCGGGGGACAGACAACCAAACCAAACGCGCTACACCATGGCAGCTATCACAACAGCTGCGAGTAAACATCCAGGCCAAGGAGACAGACAGAGACGCTGCAAGAAAGAGAGACAGGGGGACAGGGAGGAACGACGGTGCATCATGGGGGTCGTTGATCTTCCTCCTGTGGAAGACTATGGAGGACACTTCCGCTCCACTGCTTAAGACGGAGCACGTTGTGGACGATCGCGAATATGCGGCTTAGTCTTCGGCATGTAGGCGTGGTCCCATCATATTGCATTTGCGATGTCCGCTGGTGACACCAACGACTAAGTGCCACTAGGTGAGCGAAGAAAACTGAGAAGGAAGAGAGGAAAACTGTGGAGGAGATGGGACCTCGTGGCCATATTTTGCATAGATATTTAGTGAAAAATAAAATAGCAATGCGGCGGGCTGCCACTAGGGGTGTTGAAGTCAACACTACAATCGATGCATCATTTACATTTGCAGCATTTACCAGACGCCCTTATCCAGAGAGACTTACAATCAGTAGTGACAGGGACAGTCCCCCTGGAGACACTCAGGGTTAAGTGTCCTGCTGAGGGACACGATGGTAGTAAGTGGGGTTCGAACCTGGGACTTCTGGTTCATAGGCGAGTGTGTAACCCCTGGACTACTACCACCCATTGCAATGCAGGAACAGACGTTTCTATATCGATGCAGTGCAGAACTTTATCAATTATGTCATATTATTAAGACCAGTGAAGGTTCACGCCTCTATCTGACTCTCTCTTCCTCACTCTGGGGGTCAGAGTGAGGTGGTACGGTTTGTGAAAGCTGTCAATCATGCCAACAATGCAGAGGGGATCTCCGAGTCCCACTGCAACGTCATTAGAGCCTCAGCCTCAGAGTAAAATGAAATCATAAAACAAAGACACACACGTCTCCAGCGTCCAGTGAAGTCGGACCAACCACTGACTCCACCTCTCAATCGACCCATTTTCATTCATACCGGCCTTTTTACAAAGTACACTGGCAGAACGTTCCTCACATTGGAACCAAATTCGTCGCTGCTGTCCTGCCCCAATGATTGACGGGGCTTTTAGCGTAAAATCCATCCCGGACGTGAAACATGAGCGCATTCATCTTCATTAGTTAACGTTCAGGGACCTCGATGGTCCGCCGATCAGGTGTGTTCCCGTGTCCTCGTCCCGTTCAAATCTGATATTCCCCCCCTGAAATAGCCCCCCGACCGCCTCAAAGCACAAGCAGGACGGGAGCGAGAGACCAAGAGACAACCCAGCCAAGGAGGGAGGAGACACGCCATCATCTGTCTCCGATGCGTCTTCTTTCCTCGTTCTGTGTGTGTTTGTGTCTACAGGAAGGGAGCCATTGACCAGCGGTGCTGAAAGGTGCCTTGGTGCCCAGAGCTTCTGTGAAGAGCTGTTCAGTCTCTCTCTCTCTCTCTCTCTCTCTCTCGAACGCCATTGTCATTGTGAAACACAGCAGCACAGCACACGGTGACCCGGTGAAACGTGTCCTCTGTATTTAACCGCCACCCTTGGTGAGCAGTGGGCACCATGACAGGCGCCCGGGGAGCAGCGTGTGGGGACGGGGCCTTCATCACGGGGACCTCAGTGGCACCTCGGCGGATCGGGATTCGAATCTGATCACGGGGCCGCTTCCTTATTCGCTAGGCCACCGCTGGCCCCCACACGTTAGTGTTTGTGCTGCGGCAGCTACGAGAAATCCTCTCTACGCTGCACATTTCTAATGAGAAGACGAGGCCGGAGAACAAACAAGGAGAGTGGGGAGTTACAGCGCCACCTACAGGTGTGGAGGGGGGTTACAACAGCATTTGGGACGTTCTCTGCACGCGGATCAAAACAGTTCAGATAACAATCCTGTGCGGACACGGGTTTTTTAGGAACCGAAAACCCGTTTTAGGGTTTGATGTTGATTGTTGACTGGTCAGTTTTGTCGAAAACCCACCTCAGGGTCGCGTTGACTCTGATATCAGGGCAGCGGGCCTTCTGAAGTCCACAGCTAAAAGCTCCACCAGCGGCCGTCCCAGGAGTCCATCTGGCCATAACCTGCGTTCCGCTTCTTGGGCCGTTCACCGTGCAGACATCCCACTTTTAGCAAAACACGTCACGCCCTTATTAATTAATCTGACATGCAGAGGCATTTACAGGCTTCCCCCAGGAGCCATGCGCGATGCATAATTCATAGACGCTCTACAGCTTATCAATTTATTATTCGCCACATCGGAGTCTGATCTTCAAAATAACCAACCGAAAGCATCGTTCACTAGCCCCACCCAGTCGTGCGGTCACGTGCTGCGTGCAGAGGTCACGGCGCCCCTGCCCCGTCCAAGAGAGGCGGCGGAGGCTTTTAGCGAGCAGCCGAACTGCATTTTTCATCAGTACTCCAGATGCTGACAGCCGGCGGGACCAGCAGGAGAGGAACAGTTCAGGGCGTGTCGGGAACCACTGAGCACAGTGACATTACAGAAAGCCCCTGGCCACCATCGCCATCGATTACAGCAGTCGGAAATGTCACTCGGAGCGAAGAATCGGTGAAAGCCGACACATTATTACACATCACCCGTCTGGTTCTACCACCACCATGTCCACGTGCATCAGCAGTAGAACTTCAACTGCAACATCTGCTGCTGACCAGATGATCAGATCCACCAAACCTCACCAAACAAGGAAGGATTATATAAATTATAATTTTTTTTAACCAACTTCAGCAAATAAAGGTTTTTGACGACCATTAGAATTAAGATTCAAATGCGGCCAGCAGTTTATTGAAGAATATGGGTTATATATACATAAATATATATGTAATGTCATATGAAACCATAAAATGGTGATTCTTCATATTCATCCATGTGCTTCGTAAATTCAAACACTTCCATCAAAGCTACTATTAAATCAGCCAGACAAGGTGATGCATGCAGGAAACCAACGACACACGTCCTACAAAGAACCACCTGTCAATCACTCACACACGAACATGAAACACTGCGTAACACTCTGTACCGTACCATAACATAACATACAATACAACACAACACATTACACCATATCACACCACAACATACCAACACATAACATAATGTACCGTACCATTACGTTACGCAATGTATAACATAACGTTTTACATATCACAATACAAAACACCATACCATAATGTATCATACTGTAACATACCATACAACAAACACACTACACTACATCATAACATACCCTACATAACGTTACGCAATGTATAACATAATGTTTTACACATCACATCACAGTACACCACACCATATGATAACATACCATACTGTAACATACCATACAACACAACACTCTACACTATACCACACCACAACATACCAATTCATAACGTAATGTTCCGTACCATTACGTTACGCAATGTATAACATAACGTTTTACATATCACACCATACTACGTTAACGTACCATACTGTAACATACTATACAACACAACACTCTACACTATACCACACCACAACATTCCAATTCATAACGTAATGTTCCATACCATAACGTTACGCAATGTATAATATAATGTTTTACATATCACAATACACCACACCATACCATAATACCATACAACAAACACAACACACTACACTATACCACACCACAACATACCAATTCATAACATAATGTTCCGTACCATAACGTTACGCAATGTATAATATAATGTTTTACATATCACAATACACCATACCATAATACCATACAACAAACACAACACACTACACTATACCACACCAGAACATACCAATTCATAACGTTGTGTTCCGTACCATTACGTTATGCAATGTATAACATAACGTTTTACATAACACAATACACCACACCATACCATAACGTACCATACTGTAACATACCATACAACAAGCACAACACACTACACCACAAGGCTTAAGGCAGAAATATACCTGATGTGTTCATATTACGTAGTTTAGCCACGGTCTGTATCCTGCATTCTTTGTGTCGGTTTTTGGGCACATCCTCAAAAATTTATGGAACATATATGGATACGGATGCATTTACATTTACAGCATTTATCAGATGCCCTTATCCAGAGCGATTTACAATCAGTAGTTACAGGGACAGCCTAGTGGGTAACACACTCGCCTGTGAACCAGAAGTCCCAGGTTCAAATCCCAAGTCTGGTAAATGCTGTAAATGTAAATGTTGTCCTTCAGTTATTTGGTTTGCAGGCTTGATTACAACACACAGTACGGACGCAAGTCTATCAACACTACTGTACGTGGATAGCTATACGTCGCTCACAGCATGAATATTTCTGCATGTGTATGTGTGTGTTGCATTGCTCGTTGTCTACGATAAAAGGCCGAAACCTGTAAATGTCATGTGTGTCGTGGTTAATATTTATAGACAAGTAATGAGTGGGAAGAGGCCTGGATTGAATTATTAATGATGCCGTGCTTTCGTAGTTCCAGTATCGAGGCTTATAGGGCTCCATTAGCGTAATTGTTCTTCGTTATCAGGATCATTAACGACCCGGAAACATTTTGCCGCGCCGCCATATTTGATCTTAAGTGAGTGATGGTCACGGTCACCCCTGGGTGCCTCGCCGGTCTCCTGGGTCCTGGTGTGGACCTGATATTCATGCTCAGTACGAGGTATAACTGAGACGATAATTTACAGATAGTTCTGTACAGAAAATACTCCACGGACACTGATGTCTTTTACGCCAATTCGCTTCAGGCTTTTAATTCACAGTTTGTGGAGAGGTTTTCATCTGTCGCTTTGTCCAGTGACCTTGAGGGTCTCGTTTAAAAAGAGGCGTGGCCACGTCTGCATGGTGTCTTAATGTCACTCACCGTGTGGCGTCTTCTCCTCTGGGTGCCACCCGCTTTTCATAACAGATGTCAATTTAAATGCCAACACGTAACGTAAAGACCCAGACAGACAACAAAGATACAGCACAAACACACACACAACACACACACACACACTCTCTCACACACACACACACACACACACACACAACACACGCACACACACAACACACACACTCTCTCACACACACACACACACTCTCTCACACACACACACACACACACACACACACTCAACACACCACACACACAAACACACACTCACACACACAACACACACACACACAACACAACACTCACACACACAACACACACACTCACACACACAAACACACACTCACACACACACACTCACACACACACAACACTCTCACACACACAACCACACACCAAACACACACTCACACACAACCACACACAACACACACACTCACACACACACAACACACACACTCACACACACAAACACACACTCACACACAACACACTCACACACACACACAACACACACAGAGACTGAAAAGGAGGGGAAATGATCGAAAAGAAAGTTTCCTCCGACCCGGACCCTTTACCTCCTGCAGCTGCTCCAGCTCCCGCCTCAGCGCGTCCTGCTCGGCCTCCAGCTCCGCGTACTGCTGCTTCAGGGTCTGGTTCTCCTCCAGGACCAGCAGGCCGCACTCCGCGGCGCGGACCTTCTCCCGGTTCGCCTCCGCCAGCTCCCGGCCGAGGCGCTCCACCTCGGCGCGGTACCGGTCCGCCGCCTCGCCGCATCCGCGTCCGCATCCGCCCCCCGCGGCCATCGCCCGTCGCTCCGGCCGTGTGGGGGACCAGCAGTGGCCTTTAAATGTCCCCTCCGGCGTCCCGCGGCATCCTTCTCCTCCGCTTCTTTTTCTGCTTATTCATCGGGACCCGGACGCCATCTCTCCATCCTGCGAGGCGGAGAGGAAGAGGAGGACCGGCGCACCCGCATCCTCCGCGCCGTGACGTCAGCGCATCCCGGAGCGTCTCCTTCCGACAAAGGAGGGATGGAGGGAGGAATAGAGGACGGAACCTCGAGAACTAGAACTATATCTAAAAAGCGGATTTCATGAAGCGACGTGGACTTTTGCTAAAGAAAAATGCAACTACATGTGTATAATACACATAAAATGAAGTATTTCTTTTAATTATAGTACTGCCGTTTTGAATTTAAAAAATAACCTGATGAGAAAGGGTGTGGCAGAATGAAACATGTCCAAAGCTAAAATCTATTCATATATATCTACATATATACATATCTATTTATATATATATATATATATATATATATATATATATATATACACACACACACACACACACACACACACACACACACACACACACACAGTTATGTACATGGGACATCTTTTTTATTTGTAATAAATTTGTCAAAACCTTTATCACGTTGTCATTGTGGGGTGTCGTGTGTAGAATTCTGAAAATTTTATTCCCAAATTAATCCATTTTGGAACCAGGCTGTAACATAATAAAACGTGGGGAAAGTGCTGTGCTGTGAATACTTTTTCACTGTTGTGATTGACCTGCCACAAGAGGGCAGGAACATGCAGAGAAAGGCTTTCCACGTTAGCGGTGAATAACACTTCTCCAAACTCTGCCTGCCTTAAAAAAAAACCTTATTAATATAAATAGATGAATGAATCGGTCGGTCCACGTTTAGATTAGAAATTGTCTCGATCCTTGGCCTGCTAGCTGGTCCGAGTCTCGCTGCCAGGCCCGGCGCTGTGTGTACCGATAAGTCGAGATAAGGCCGGGTTCACGCTAATGCTCATGGGTCATAAACGCCGATAAGGGCCGAGGTGAAAAGTTCAGCTGTTGGAAGAGCAAGACTGTCAAGGCAAGACCAAAGCAATAAACACACACACACGTGGAGTGAAAAATCACACACACCACAAGATGTTCCTGAATTTGCGTGGTGACCAGATCTCTCAACATGCTCATCTGTAGGTCCCATCGTTATCTAGAGATCTCTCAAAACCTCTTCTGGACCAGGATAACTCCATGTTCCATTCACTTACTAAATGAGCGAACACATCCCTTGATGGATCGTGTTGAACAGGTAGATGATGAAGATTACGTCTGGTCTGTGTCCTGGAGTCCGTAGAGCAGGATTTTCTCCTCCCACCCGAATACGTGCTGTAAACCGCTCGCCTTAATCGTCAAATAAACGCTAATGACGGTCCTGGGAAAAAGGGGAGTGTCCCGCTGCTGTCCCTGTCCACAACGCAGCCTGGGCTCCAGGCCTGCTCCCCTCTGGCTCAGAGGATTTCATTCTTTTCCCGACCGTTCCCTGACTTATTTCGTCTGTTTGTCCTCTTATCTTTCCCACGGTGACGGAATTTGGCCTCGTCCTTCCTTTACTACAAGTCCCTATAATAAACGTTGTAATTAAATAAGTTAGCAAATCTGAAACCCTCCATGTTCTGGCCTCCACGATGATGTGTATGACTGGCATCTCACCCCGGGGCCGACCTGGTCATAACCCCGACAAATTAAGATAAGGCGCCGCTTTACTGCTTAACGGCCAATAAACCAATTGGGCAATAATTAGAACAGTCGACGAAGGGCCCCGTAAAATGGCCCGTATCTCTGGATTACGCTAACAAGCCCCTTCGCTCAAGGGCCGTGTGTTGTTTCAGCGATACGCTCAGCCTGCGTACACACACATACACAACGCAGCACAACAGTGCGAGGCAGCGAGGAATAATCACAGTTCCACGTTTCCTGCGCGAAATAGACGACAAATACGACAAGATCAAAGGAAAGAAGGAAAGAAGTGAATTAGGAGCAATTTTGGAGCACATTATTATTCTCTATGAAAACGCATATTTGAAAATGTGATATAAAAACGAACGTTGCAGCTGCAGAAACCTGATGCTTCACTGGTTGCTTCTCAGTCCGCCAGGTCAGAGAGAGTGATCCAGCATAAAATGCAGGAATGAACAGTCTGCAGCAGACAGAATGTTCTGGACTTTTGGGACACTGAGGAGCAGACAAGCATGTAGGTTTTTTTTTTTTTTATGTAATCATTGATTGAGAAGGGGCCAAAAATCGATCTTTTGGGCGAAACCACCGGCCACCGCCGTGATGGTGCTCCCGATCTAAATCAGAGAACCCAACCCACATCCCGAGCCTATGAAAGATGATTGCACGGTTTCTGAGAATTCATGAGACAGTTTAAATGGTGGTGAAGTGCAGGAGGAGGATTGTGAAGCTCTTGGACGCTATGAATCAAACAGGAGCAAAAAGTCATTTTAACAAGCTTGATATTTCCAGGATTTTTAGGCATTTCGTGAACTGAATGGGACCTTTTTTGCCCATTCTGTGGTCACCTTTGTTTCAGGTTTTCAGGAGTCTGTTCTGATCAGAGTGAGAAAACCGTCAAGGTCACGGCTGAATCAGCAGTGAGATATCACCGGGAAAGTGATAGTGGGAAAGTGTGGACCGGCTACAGGGGATCAAAAGACCTGGTAATCTCTGGAGGTTCAACATTTGCAGGAAATTGAAAACCCAGAGCTTCCATTTTCTCAGTACCAGTGCTGGACCTCATGGATTCTCACCCATTAATGTTTCTCAGATTTGCATACACACACACACACACACACACACACACACTATCACTTCCGCCGAATGATGTAATACACGAGCAGCAGCAATTTAGACAGACACAGAGGCTTTGAAACAATAAACCTTTTTATTCAAAACAATTTAATTCGCTCCTTTTATATTCGTTAATGATCCTTAATGAACAGAAATACCATAAAGAGCATGACAGGGTTGAGTGACCAAGTATAAAGAATATGCTATTTATATAAAACACAAAAATCTGTTTTGTGGTATAAAATATGATATTACGTGGGGTCTAAGTGATGGTGTGAGTTGAGCGCAGGTGTGTATGTGGTGGGCGGAGCAGAACCGGCTTCACCATGGGGATAAACAGGGCTGAACACTGATAGGGGTGGAACTTCGACGGGGCCCAGTGAAGACAGCTGATTGTCGGAGGGCGGGGTTCAAACAGGAAGTGGCTGTGTCCCGAGTTCAGGTGCCCAGGAGCGGGAGAAGGTGACAGGTCACAGTGTTCAGACTGGTTGAAGGCCTAAAAGGAAAGAAAAAAGACAAATAAAAAAGACAAAAAACCCCCAATAAAAACAATGCATACATGTACATATACTAACATTACATAAAAATAAAACATATATATAAAAATGCACTGAAATGTATAGATAAATATATGTAGATTGTAGGTGTATTCCTATTGAAATATATAATATAAATATAATATTTTCTATGTTACAAATGTAAATGGTAATACATTAAATTATTGAGACAAAGCTTTATTTAATACAAAGTGGTTTGCTATTGAATACTCTCAGAAATATTCTCTATGAATATTTGAATTGTGTAAGATGCTTACTGAGCTGAACCTCGAGTCTAAATCACACAGATCCTGCAAGTTCCTGCAGCTCCACTTGGCTTCATATTTCCTCCATTTGGCCCGGCGGTTCTGGAACCAGATCTGCGTTGCGGTGAAGCACATGCACGTTACCGGAGCTGCTTTCCTGCGGGGTGCAGAGCGCGCTACTGATCTGATGCCCACCTGCACGCAGGCCTCTGTCAGGCGGGTGCGAGATGCCAGTCGGTCTCGGGTCTGGACGTCCGGGTAGTGCGTGTCCCGAAACACACTCTCCAGCTCTTCCAACTGGGCAGACGTGAAGGTCGTCCGCGCTCGTCTGTGGCTTCTCTGGTGAACTTCATGAGACCAAGACATGCTAAATTGCTATTTCAAGAATTATTCTTTTCGATTTGCATTGTCATGTTTACAGTATTTTTGTAGAATTACGAGTCAAATTTGAAAGATGTAATATGTTAGAGTTCAGAATTATAAAAATTTTTTATTTCATTTTATGTGGTTACTATTGCTTATTCAGAATATGAGTAATATCTAAATATATAAAAATATATATCTAATATCTAGTGTTTTTGGATTCTAGCTACTTTTTGAACTGCATCTATTTCTTTGTACAACATTCAATTACGTTGAGAATTACGTTGCAGTATTTAAGTCTATTTATTTTTTATTCATTGATTTGATCTTTTTTTATAGATCAACTCTCAGAAAATGTACATTAGAAAAAATGTACTGTTCCAGTTTTTGACTGTTTCTTATCTGTAAATATAATAGTTATAGATCCAACCTCAGCCTAACAAATGGTGAAACAATAAATTATATTGCAACGTCCTTCAATAAAAATGATTATTAACAGGCTCGTTCAGTTTATCGTATTTTTACATACCTGGGAATTTCGTGAACGTGGTGGATTCTGACCCCATCTGCGCTGCTTCACAGTCTTCCTGACTTGGTGGCCCGTTCTCCACCGGCCTGCATGGCTTCCTCAGGATCTCCTCGATGGAGTGGGACAGAGTGGTGGACCCCCTGTGGACCTCCTTCTCGCTTTCCAGATTCGGCATCTCAGCCTTGTGGTGAGTTCTGACCAGCTCTGCCCCCCCGGGTTCAGCTCATCGGGAGGAGAGGTGGCTTTACTCTGTAACCGAAACACTGGAAAGTCACGCCTGCGGCTTCCTCCTCAATTCCTACTCAAGAAGCCATTTTCCTGATCGTATAAGACGAAGCGGCGGAATAAGCACGGACACACATGCAGCGCTGAGTAAATGACTGACTGTAATCAGGTGACGTTCTCATGGCCTTTCTGTGGCCTTTCACACTGGGCTTCACCTTCACTCCGCAGAATCACGTGTTTATAGCGGGACAGCGACGCCCCGTGGCCGCTTGCGGAATCGCAGCTCTCCTGGCTTCAGTTTATTTTCGAGCCATGGGTTCGAGCAGGAACACATTTTACTTCCAGGTAAAGCACTAATAAAAGTCCTGCTTCTGACATTTGGCTTATTGAATTCAGAAAAGTGCCCTCAAGATGGTTGAGAACTTTTTTTTTGCTGTGTGTGTGTTGATGGCATCATGTCTTTTCAGCATTATTATTCCAACGATCAAGATTTGGCCCTAACTTTTTAATGAAGCCGTCTGAGTGAGTATTTGCATTCCAACCATTTTCGGTCAGGATCTTCACCAAACCAAAAAATACAGGTTGTGGATTCATGGATGGGGAAAAGCATGAAATTCAGAAGCATTAGAACATGAGACATCGTTTTACCAGCACCATTGTAGTATTTAGTTTGCATTGCAATCGTGTCTCATGTCCCTGACCTGCTTCGGTACCTTCTCTGTGACCAGAACGTCCCTGTAGACACGCGGCAGCGCAGGCACGGAACACAGTGACAGGGAAGAAAATCTTTCTCCTGTCCCAACAGTGCTGGAATCAGGGCTCCTGCATGGCGTGTGATCGATGGTCCTTCATCAGGATCGAGGGCCCAGTTTGAAGAACCAGGCACTAGAGGGCAGCATTGCACCGCTGTGCGTGAATCTCGGCAGCGTGGGTCCATGGTGGCATGGTCTTCATTTATTAAAAGCCTGCGCCCCACCACCAGCCTGCTAGCAGACCAAACAGCGAGCTGTCAGGGTTATTATGGCGCCGAGGGCCGAATAAGCACAGCCTGTACACTCACAATCGCCAGTTAGCTCGTTTTATGCACGCATCTTCTTCACATCACCTGCATCATCTGAGCTCCAAACACGATGAGACGGGGCAGCTTGCTTGCATGTTCGGCTGTGCGTTGTTACTGTATTCCCCCCATCTGCTGGAAAAGAGAGTCATTAATCTGCGTGTTGAGCTCTGGCAGTCGCATTTCTCCCCATGTAAGAAATCCTATCGCTGTCTTGTCCAGGACCAAGCATGCATTCAGGTGCGTGGCTTTCTGCTGATTCCTCATTTGCATGTCTGGATGTCTGGATGACCGAGAGCACGAAAGGGTGGCTAGTGGGTAACACACTTGCCTGTGAACCAGAAGAGGCAGGTTCAAACCCCACTTACTACCATCGTGTCCCTGAGCAAGACACTTAACCCTAAATTGCTCCAGGGGGGGACTGTCCCTGTAACTACTGATTGTAAGTCGCTCTGGATAAGGGTGTCTGGTAAATGCTGTAAATGTAAGTGTAATGTAAATGAAAGTTTGCTCCTGGGATCCAAACTGTTGTTGCATTTCGGTCTCTTATCACGTGTCCCTCGAAGTGTATACACCTAGGAGAGACCTGGAAACAAAGTTGGACAAGTGGTCTCTTCTGAGAAAACTGCAAAATCCTGCATGATCACTGAGTTGGGAATACACGCCTGAGAGCCAAATTCAAACTTTCAATTTTTTCTGCTGGAAAAATGTACAGATACACGACCAGTTAAACGTCTGGACGCCCAGACTAAGATGGAGGCGTTTTGAAGAATCCAGTAAAAGAACCGTATTTCGTATTTGTTGTATGAGGAGAAAGTGGCGTTTGATGAATCGTTTTTTTCCTCTTTTTACGTTCATGGCGGCTTTGTTCACCATCGTCATCATCATCAGCCGCTTGATGAGACGCTCATTAACATGAGCGAATGATCAGGAAGTGTGTTGGAAACCGTCCCCATTGTCCAACTGAAGGTGGTGGAGAGAAGACGAGAGGGTGAAACGCTGCCATCACAGAAGTAGCGACGCAAATCTTCATCTTTTTATTTATTACATAACCTCACGTTATTTCATATTCCAAAAGACCCATGAATGAGTAGGTGTGTCCAAGCTTTTGACTGGTAGCAAATAAAAATATAAAAACCACACAAACACCCCCTTAACATAAATAACTTGTACCTATTTCTATGTATAAATTTTGTGTGTTTTATACATGTTTATGCCAATTGCAGGATGTGTTCTTGCACGTATAGAGGGAAAATGTGTCTGGTTTTGATGAAGTATTGCAGACACTTTGCATGTTCTCGTCGAGGATAAATTATGAATCGTCCTTCTGTAAAGTACAGAACCGGAAGCGGCGCTGCGCGACACCAAAGACACCGTGCTCGTGGACAGAGTGGCTTTTAGTCACTCACTGCTCCCTGGGGGAGGAGGCGAGAGTGGAGGGGGACTGTTGGGACGGGGACAGGCTTCAACGGTCCAGGCTCCGAAGTGCTGCTTTGAACGCCGCTGATGAATGAGGGCACAAATTGAGGGGAAAATGGAGTCTGGAATGGAGTCGTTGGGCAGTTAATGTCTGACAAGCGTTGCGCGCCGAATGAACAAGACTTGGGGGCTGGAGATGGCGCCGGTGAAGCGTGCCTGACCGGGCGGGGACGACTGATAAGAAATACTCACCCAGACTTCAGGGCCACGCCGCTGACCTTGGACCCAAACCCCTAACTTGGACATGGTTTTATTTTTTAATGCACAACCGCTTTTTAAATCGTTGCCCTTCCTTTCTTCTCTTTGATGCACTACTGGCATCATTTATTTAGTTCTAACTAAACAACGTAGTGAAGGTCACCAATCAAAGTAGAAACGGGAGTCTAATTAGAAATAAATGCGAGACGAAAAATCACCACGTTATCTCACCACGCTTTAACAAAAACGACAAAGAAATAACAAAATGGGAGAAAGCCAATCGGATTGGGTTCAGTTTTAATGCTGCTCTGACTTTTAATGTGGTGAACAGATCCAGTAACAGGAGACGTTCCAGGTTCTTCTACCCAGTGGACGTGTTTGGACCGGGAACTGTGGATTCTCCAGAAGGTCGGGTCATGTTAGAAATGATCTGAATATAAAAGCCTGACGGCGGCGGGGCTCCGTCAGCCCCGTCACCTGCCAGTCAGGGACAGCGTTCTAGGTCCTCCCGTCTGAGGAACATCCTGCAGGTGATTTCTGGTCAGATTTCTGAGGGACGACGGAGAAACGGACAGATGATGGTCAGAAAAGGTCTTCGTCCCTCCTGCAGCCAGACGCGGGTACATTACAATTCTCCTCAGTGTTGAGTGTGTGTGTGTGTGTGTGTGTGCTGCATCAGGCTGGCAGGTATTACACACTGTTCTTCCTCCCGCCTCTCAGGACTCCCTTCACTTTCAAGGAGTAAATAACCAGGAGACCTCGCTTCCAAGATAACTTGGAGACCGAGAATTCCGGTTAAACCGATCCGGGGGAGTCGTTCTCGAACACCCCACTTCAGACGCCGGGTCCTTGATGGCTCCTCGAAGCCCGAGGGAGAAGAGCAGACGAGAAGATTTACCAGCTCGGAGGCGGTGAGGAGTTCAAATCGTTTCTGACCCAAGAGGAAGAAGAAGGTGGTAAAAACCGAGCAGTGCAGCTGACCCTGCATCTCATCATCCCCCGAAACGGACAGTGGGGGGACAGGTCGAGGTGTCACAATTTCCCAGAGTTCCCTGGGCTGGAGGCATGGGACACAAATACAAATCCAAGCCTGGTTTTTAACCAATCACCTACGATCACCTACGGTCACTCATGAGTTCCACCAAACATCTTCAGATCTCCTCATAACTCCATGTTAAACGTCTTCCAGCCCATGTTCGCTGGAAGAAGTTTAACAAATTATTACTCTTTTAATGCATGGCAACCTTTTTATTTTTGGAAAAGCTGCAGTGACATCGGGCATTTTAAGCTGCGACGATCCCTCAAGATCCTGGACTGTTCCACTGCGTCTAGAAACTTTCACCACGCCCTTCGTCCTGGGATTTTCTGAAGGACGCACCTGTGTTTCTTCACCATTCCAGCTCCATAACTGCTTCCATTACAACCAAATTGAAAACTCAGCATCCTGCATCTTATTTATTTTGGCCCTGTTGTCATCACCTTTTCATCGCCTTTTGAAAAAGTCACATCAAAAAAGCAGGAGCTCCAGAGGCAGCGGCGAGTTTCATTCTTCGTCCTTGTTCAAAGGGCCGGGATGCTGCTGCTTCTGATTCGTCCCGGGGATTGGAACAGAGCATCCTGCGCTTTGAAAAATCTGTCCACTCGAACTCAAAGACACGTCCAGCGCATGACGTGCCGATGAAATCCCGAAGATAGAACCCTGCTAGAACCCTGGTATCCGGCCGGGGTTCCACAGGCCTGGAAAAGGCTGAACATGGAGAGCAAATAAGCAACCGCCTGCGGGACATCAGGACGGGGTAAAGCGTTAAACAGGACCCCCTCCCTGTGAACATATGCCCTGCAAAACGTCCCCCGTCCTCCTGACTCCTGCCCGCTGCCTGGCATCTGCTCCTCATGGCCAGCCGGGCCATGCCACGCCCCAGCATTCATAGACACAGTAGATCCGAGATGTTCATGATCGCCACTGCATCCATGTTTCCACAGTGGGAAGACAAATCCACACACACTTCAGCGTTTTTACACAGGAAACTGTAAGGTAGGCCAATGTTTGTAATAACTTGATTTTTTTTATTGCATTAGACATTTAGGGGGAAAAAATTAGGAAACACAGATAAATTAATACATATTTCTTTTACTGGACTCACCAGACTTCTTGTCCAGACTGTGAATTTATGACGAGACCATTTTCTTAGATATTGGGGTCAATATAGTATATGCTGATAAACCCTTTCTGGAAATTCTGAAAGAAAAAAAAAAATTCTGGACGTTGTCATTTATCAGAGGTTTTAATCCCTGACGAGCATGCTGGCCGGTCCCAGTCCTGGCCATTCTCATCCATCACTCCCAGACGAGCTTCCACCTTCCCTCACCTGTTCATCTGTTTCAGCCCCAGGCAGGACTGTGCTTTACTGAGGTTGTGGAGTTTGGTATGTGAGTCTTCAATAAAAGGAATCAACTATATATATATATATATATATATATATATATACACACACACACACATACAGTATATGCAAACAATGATTTACTATTTCACAAGCAGAGGCTGGTGAACAGTCAGTGCCGGAGGACTGGGAATTTGCATAAACTGTTACAACAGCAGGCTTGTGCCCATCATGAAGTAATATAGATATGAACTTGGTGAAATTGAATGATTAAATGCACAGCAGTTTGGTGAGATTTTATTAATCTAATCCAGCATATCCGACAAAAAAATGTGCATGGACTACTGTTGGAAGCACTTGTAGTGCCAACGCTCGACATTGAGAGGAAACAAAGGGATATTTTAATAAAGAAAGAGAGAAACAATGGCACGGTGGCCTGAAAAAAAACTAGAAAAAAAAAAAAAAAAAACTTGAAACATGCAGGGTGTGACCAGAAAAACATCTACACACAAGCAATGCACGACACCGAATGCTGCACACAGTCTGACTTATGAAGGGTTCTAATAACCCACGGCGAACGGGCAGCAGCTGTGGGTGATTAGAAGTCAGGCATTCACACCGGTGATTCGGGTCCATGGGCACCAGGGCATGACAGTATTACAACGTACTACAAAAAAAGCATGATCAATAGTCATAAAATGAATCAGAATAAAAAACGTTTACAGTTCTACATGGTCATTGGACAGTCACTTTACGTTGAACCCAGACTCATTTTGGTCTAGTCAAGTTTACCATATATTTATAACCCACCACTGTATATCTATAACCCACCACCATATATCTATAATCTACCACCATATATCTATAACCCACCACCATATATCTATAATCTACCACCATATATCTATAACTTACCACAAGCATTCTGAAATAGTAATGATATGAGTGGGAATTGAGGTAGTAACGCTATCTGTGCGACCAGATGGGAGACAGAAATACTTCATAATAATAATGTGAAGTGTCATTGTGAAACACTGCAGCACAGCACACAGTGAAATGTGTCTGCTGTATTTAACCATCACCCTTGGTGAGCAGTGGGCACCATGACAGGCGCCCGGAGAGCAGCGAGTGGGGACGGCACCTCACGACACCTCAGTGGCACCTCAGTGGCACCTTGGCGACTCGGAATTCGAACCTTCAGATTACGGGGCCACTTCCTTAACCGCTAGGCCACTACTGCCCCTGATTAAATTCATCTCATTTTCATCAATGAAAATGAAGTCTTCTTTTTTATACGTCAAAAATATGACATGATATATTTCATTATAATTATCGCCACATAACCAGCATTTACATCTCATCTATTTTTTGTCACATTATAAAGGTTCGTTGAAGAGGATATTTCGTCAAACATTTTCCTGACGAAAACCACACTAGACAGTCGGAGTCGACATTGTAAGGAACGTGTGGCAAGGCTGGCTGTACCAAGACGGAAAGCGGGATTTAATGAGGGGAAACCGTAGAAGTGGGTTGGCTGCGGCTCCCAGGAGCCGTAATTAACGCGGCACTTCCTGCCCGGGCTCGGGGACTTGGAGTCGCGTAAGTAGGGGCTTCTGCTGCGTGGAAGTGGAACCGACTGTGTGTTTTGTGGGTGGATCGGGCGCTAATGCTAACGTGTTGCTAAGTTCAAGTGAACGCTGTGCAATTAGGACCCTTTAACGTGTAATCCGGCCGAGCGGCGAGGCGAGTCCTCTCTTCAGATTAACAGGAGGCCGAGGACACACACACACCCTCGTCCATCGCCTAGGCGACCACCTTGCGTCCTTCCTGCTTTATGGATGATTTAATCCCTCTTCCCCAAAAGGCATGAAGCAATAAAAATGCTCAACACATGTGTGTGTGTGTGTGTGTGTGTGTGTGTGTGTTGGGGCGGAGCCTTCAGTCTTTGGCAGGTCGTCCATCTCCAGCCGTAAGACGGCGGAGATTCTCTCTCACACACACACACACACACACACACACACACACATATACCGCGGCACATTCGTTACAGAGAGACTCGGGTTTTTTAAACATCATGAGAGATTTGAAGCCATTAAACTCCGTGGCTAAAAAAAGAGACCAGCTCTCCGTCTCCCATGAGGCCTTGCGCGCAGATTCCCGGGAGGAAGCCAGACCTGCTTTGAATCATAGATGAAACGTGGATCGAGTCGGGCCAGAATCTGTGTGTGTGTGTGTGTAATCTCCATCCTCTGGGACCACTTACCACTGCAGAAGTTGGAGGGGGGTTCTGCTGCCCAGTCCCCACCCCGTCCCCAGAGCGTCCGGTGATTCAGGCCTGACGTTATCGTCGTGGTGCTATTCTCAGCCGTCAAACCAACCCCGGCGCCGGGTACCTGCTCCCTCGCCCTTCCACCAAACGAGCGGCGGGGCTCCTGAGCGGCATGCTAATGCGGCTGCGGGCGAGGAGATGGCCCGCCTCTAAATATAGCCACGTAAACAAATACGTGAAGGGCGGGCGAGGAAACGGCGAATTCCGCGATGAGGCCTGCGGGCACCCTTTCACGTCAGGTCTGATCACCAGAGCCCGGAGGAGACCACGCCGACAGCACGGCGCCCAAGTTGGCCCCTGCACGTTTCCTCAAGGAGCATCCATAAATTTAACTCCATACAGTAAAAAAGTATTTACAGCTCGGTGCCGTCGTCTTCCCAAAAGTAACTTGGTACTCCAGGAAAAAAAGGGTTATTAATTATAATTTCATATTGATGCCTTGAGATGTGCTAGAAGAAGGTTGGGGGGGGTGGGGGGGTGGAGCTCCCATACTCATCATGACACTGTTTGATGATAATGAAGAAAATTCTGCTATAAACACCTTATGTAAATCCTTATGTTAAATTAATTGCTTGCGACTTGGATTTTTTTTTTGGGGGGGGGTTGTACTCATGATGACATTTGATTCAAAATTCTAATCAAGATGAAAATCAAGGAGCTCTTGAGCGCCTGTTAATAGAGTTAATACTTCCGGTGCTCCGGCGCTCCCGTTGCCTATTGGTACTTTGGTATTTTTTCGCTGGCAGCGGATCTAATTCCGAGTGTCATCTCAGCAGGCGACAGATTCGAACCGGCCTACGAGACGCCAACAACAGCGCACTTAGTCCAATATGTGACGCCTTCATTAAGGCTGTCAAGTGAGCGGTGGAGAGCGATCAAAGTGCTTCTCATCGACTTGCAACGGATACGGCAGCACGAATAGTAATAATTCATTATGCAATCAGTTCATCATCGCCATCATTTTGGCTGTCAACCAAAACAAATAATTGTGTCCCCACAGTCATCACAATAATAAAGTTTGTTTATTAATTATTCAAATCAGTACTCACCTTTCGAATGAAGCCTAATGAAGATGGCTGTTGCCTAGCAACTCAGAGGCAAACGTTGCATAACACTATTACAGCACTATTAAAGTTACAGCACTATCAATATTTATACGAATGTAAGTGATGTTCCGTTCGTTACCACGGCTATAAACGTGGCTCGACCAATCAGCTTTCAGCGCCGGCTGAATTAAAATGCAGATCAAGGTGCAGGTGTGAAGACGCACGGAGGCGGCTTGGCGGCGGTCTGGGCCGCATTCATTTGAACGGCGTGCATGCAAACGTGCGCTGGGCCGCAATGAGGGCCTGATTCCCCCTGGCGTGAGCGGAAGCTCGAATCGCGTCACATTAAAGAGTGACAACAGGCTACAGCAACAACACCAGGGAAGTGTCTCCTGGCAGTAAAAAAAAGGAATGGTGAGAGAGATGGGACACAAGATGAGATGAGGAGTGTCCACAGCGTTGGATTGTCGCATTTCATGCATTTTTGTTCACCACCAACAGGGGATTTTATAAATCAAAAATATAGACATGAACAATGCAGCAGTGTTACAGAAGAGTGTTATGACATCAACGACCGGACACGGATGCAACACATCAGGGTACATTTACACACATGAACACGGATGCACACAACCAGGTAATCAGGGCGACATCAGACAAACACAAAACCCAAAGTCAGGTTTATAACAACAATAAGATAATTATTTTATAATGCATCTGCTGTGATAGACAAAGGCAGACGAACGCAGATGAGGATGTTAGTCGGTAATAAAGAGAAACGGAAGTCAAAGTGAAGTGATGGTCGTTGTGATACTCAGCAAGCACAGCACACGGTGACACGGTGAAACGTGTCCTCTGTATTTAACCGTAAATACAAAACCTTGGTGAGCAGCAGACAGCCATGACAGGCGCCCGCCGAGGATGGGGACGGAGATTTGCTCAGTGGTTTGGAGATTCAAACCCACAACCTCCCGCTTCCGTACCCGCCAGGCCACTGCTGTCCCAAGTACATGGTGGTCTTGGTTCTTCTCTGAGGGGGCGCGTGTTCCCCACCACCGACTGGACGCTGTGTGTCAGATCTGAATGATGGTGGCCGGCAGCAGCCTTCACGCTAACCTGGATGTATTAGTGTCATGGGGGCTGTTGTCGTTTGCCTGTTTGCAGTTTGGTTTAGAGGCAGTGGAATGATGGGATATGATTACCCACAAACCTCATGTCCCGCTCCGCAGCACAGGGACGGGCCCCCGGAGCAGCGGGGAGACAGATGTCGTCCTGGATGGATGGTGACAGGTGGAGGGGACGGGCCGCTTTAGTATGCAGGGGGGCTCTCACCTTCAGGGCAAGGTGTTTGCGCTTCGGCTGCAGCAGTGGGACCCAACCACGGCGTTCTGAGCTTCCGGGCGCCAGCGACCACCCATGAATATTCAGCAGTCATGGATGAGTCTGGAATGCCACATTTCTATTCCGAGCAAGATTAAAAGCTGACTACTTTTAAAAAAGATGTTCAAAGAGCGATTTTCTCCAAGATTTCAATCACTGCAGCATAATTACAGAATAATTAGCATTGGTTTTGTTCCAGATCACAGGACTAATTTAAGGCCATTTTTTCCCTATGTTATACAAGATATGGTGCATCAGAACACTGCAATTAAAGCGCCTGATAACCTGGATGTAGGTGTTGGTAGTGGGCGTGGTTACGTGCACTGGAATTAAAGCGCCTGATAACCTGCATGTTGGTGTTGGTAGTGGGCGTGGTCACGTTGACTGGAATTAAAGCGCCTGATAACCTGCATGTTGGTGTCGGTAGTGGGCGTGGTCACTTTGACTGGAATTAAAGTGCCTGATAACCTGCATGTTGGTGTCGGTAGTGGGCGTGGTCACGTTGACTGGAATTAAAGTGCCTGATAACCTGCATGTTGGTGTAGGTAGTGGGCGTGGTCACGTTGACTGGAATTTAAGTGCCTGATAACCTGCATGTTGGTGTAGGTAGTGGGCGTGGTCACGTTCACTGGAATTAAAGCGCCTGATAAACTGCATGTTGGTGTTGGTAGTGGGCGTGGTCACGTTCACTGGAATTAAAGCGCCTGATAAACTGCATGTTGGTGTCGGTAGTGGGCGTGGTCACGTTCACTGGAATTAAAGAACCTGATAACCTGCATGTTGGTGTTGGTAGTGGGCGTGGTCATGTTGACTGGAATTAAAGCGCCTGATAACCTGCATGTAGGTGTTGGTAGTGGGCGTGGTCACGTTGACTGGAATTAAAGCGCCTGATAACCTGCATGTTGGTGTCGGTAGTGGGCGTGGTCATGTTGATACATTTGGTCGCAAAGGGGGTTAAATGGTACAGAATGAGGAAGTAAAGTGTGTGAGAGCTGTCAATCATGACTAAAGGCTCCTCCCCTTCTAAAACCTTTATTAAAACATCAACAAAGATCATTAATCTTCTGAATGTCAGATATAATTACACAAGTAGGGTAGTTACGTATGCGAACCCAGGTAACCAGCAACTAGCAGGTAACCCAGGTAACCAGCAACTAACTTCTTCCTGTTTCTCTCCTGTATATTTCTGGAAATACAGAAGACGTAAAATCTGTGTCAACATAAATCTGCTAGAAGCCTGAGTGTTCCTCTCAAACTCAAGCACAATCAACACCATTCATGACTCACGTCCACAGTCCACACGGCTTCCTAAAAAATCCCTCTACTTCAGCGCAGCTGGGTGTGTTCTTCCGACATCTTGATTTTGACTTCTTCCAGCCACTCATGCAAACACGCAACACGTAACTCATAACCCAACGCACAAACCAGACCTGGAAATCCAATCCAGACAAGAACCAAGCAAACACTCCAAGCAAGTCACCTGAGCCTGCAGGGTCCCACATCTAATGCGGCCCATGTTGGCATGGGGCGGTATGAAGTTTTGAACGATGAACGTCGTTTTAATTGCCCCCAAAATGTCTGCTCTGCAGGGACGGGAATTAGAGGGGTTGGCCTGGTGGATGGCAGGGTGGTGGTGGTGGTGGGGTGTTCTGGGTAAACAGGCGGTTTCTGAACGTGCTGCAGGATTTTCAATTGTCTGCCGGAGGTCAGTCAAGGTCTCTAATCCCCTGGCGCAGAAGGCGAAGCCGAGCGAGTCATTTCGTGTGAAATTGGCCGAATGTATTCGCTCGTAGCCTCAGCCTGCTGATGAGACCTCCCTGCGTGCATTCTGCAGTGTGTGTGTGTGTGTGTGTGTGCAGGAACGTGTGTGTGTGCGAGCGTTTGGTGTTAATTGAGAACTACAGCAAACTGTTCAGCCCGGAACGTGCGAGCAGGAAAGAGATGCCTTCATTCTGGGAGAATTTACGCCGTGGTGGCAATATGCTGCAGACAGATGACGATGCAGAACGAATCAGGAGACAAAAAGGGGAATAAAAAAATAAAAAATGTAATTACTTCATTACGGCCCAAAAAAAAGCAATTTCCTGATCCGTTCAGCAACGAGTGACACACACACACACACACACACACACACACACACACACACACAGGAAAGAGACGTATTGCGCTTTTCTCAGCGACGCACTGTAAGCAGCGGGCGTGTTGCGCTAAACGAGACGTGCGAGCGCGTCCGCAGGCCTCTTCCATTCTGCCTGGAGTGGCGGGGAAATGATCACGGGAGACAGGAAATCATCATAAATCCTCCATAATCAGGGGCGAAGGGGATAAAACCACCATCCGCACCCGGAATAAAAAGGTCGCATGATTGGCCAACGACCCACAGGCCCCCATAAATGTGAAGATTTAATAAGTCCAGATGTCTTAAACCGCGGTAACGATCGTTACAAGTCATACAAACGCTGCGGTGGATCAATCAGAGCAAATAAAATGTTCAACATTAGGAGCAGAACGGCTAATCAAATTCAAATTTTATATGCTTTAGCGACTGATACAGACCACAGTATTGCAAATATTGCAAGTAAACAATGAAAACCAATATGCAAATATTGCAACCATAACCAAATATTACACTTTCATGTCTTTAATGTGTATGTGTAACAGGTAGGTTGAAGGTGTGCAAATGTGTAAAGTTAAGTTGTGATTGAAAGTGCTGGAGTGTATTGGAGTTCTATGTACTGTTGTTGTTGTTGAAGCTCGTATAACCTGCGGGAAGAAGCTCCTCCTCATCCTCTCTGTGTTGGACTTCCCTGATCGCAGCAGAGAGAAGAGTCCATTGTTGGGGTGGCTGAGGTCCTTCACGATCTTCCTGGTCCTGGTCCAGCACCGTTTGTTGTAGATGGATTGAAGGTCAGGGAGCTTGGTTCAGATGATGTGTTCAGCTGATGGAACCACCCTCTGTAGGGCTCGCCTGTCCTGCATGGTGCTGTTCCTGAACCAGGTCGAGATGTTTCCCGTCAGAATGCTCTCCATGCTGCAGGAGTAGAAGTTCCTGAGCACCTTGGAGGGCAGTCTGAAGTCTCTCAGACTTCTGAGGTGGTAGAGACGCTGCCGGGCCTTTTTCACCACGGTGTTGATGTGACAGGACCATGACAGGTCCTGCGTGATTTGAACACCGAGGTATCAGAAGCTGTCCACTCTCTCCACTGGGCTCCTGAACTCCACCTCCATGCAGGAAGTAAGCAAAACGATGACGACTTAAAAAGTTATTCATTAAATGCACAGATTAACATCTTCATTTTGACACGTTGCGTTTTGTAATAGAAAACGAGTGACATGATGAGCATCACTAATTGGTTGACGAGATTTTGGTGTGACCACCATCATCACTGCAGTATATGAGGAACCAGACCCATAATCGGAGGGTTGCTGGTCCCCACGCGCTGCTCACCACTTTTTACGGGTATCGATTGCAGAGGAGGCCGGGGGAGTTGGGGCACATTTTAATCAGACGCTCACCAAGAATTTCACGGTCCAGACTTTCATCTGAATTTGTCCTCATGAGGCGAGTCGAGATACAAGGAAAGTCATCAGCCATTCGGTCTCGCCCTTCACTTTCTACTGTGAGTTGCAGCTCCGTCCCTCCATCAGCATATTAATTAGACTCATTTAGGATCTCATTAAGACGGATGTATTTCTTAAGGCAGACGAGTTTCTCTCTTTTCAAAACTCCATCTGGTGCCTTCTAAAAGCTGAACTTCATTCGCTATTGACGAATAAAAGGCATTTGTTTTTTTAAATGTTGACGAAAAGTACATGGCGATGAAAAGATTTGGTGAACATCGCCTGTGAGACGCTAGAGACGTTTAGCTTCCTCGCACCATCAGTACAACGTGAAGCATATACAGCAGCCTCGGGATACTGTAACCCCTCGATGGCTACTCCACCTTTACACATATTTTACACGATGCATTCTGAGGTGTCCTTTGTCTCGCCACCCATTTACATTTATCAGACGCCCTTATCCAGAGCGACTTACAATCAGTAGTTACAGGGACAGTACCCCCCTGGAGACACTCAGGGTTAAGTGTCTTGCTCAGGGACACAATGGTAGTACGTGGGGTTTGAACCTGGGTCTTCTGGTTCATAGGCGAGTGTGATACCCACTAGGCTACTACCACCCCTTACCACCCCACAATCAGTAGTTACAGGGACAGTCCCCCCCTGGAGACACTCAGGGTTAAGTGTCTTGCTCAGGGACACGATGGTAGTAAGTGGGATTTGAACCTGGGTCTTCTGGTTCATAGGCAAGTGTGTTACCCGCTAGGCTACTAGCACCCCTATTGGGTGGTAGTGTGTTAACCACTAGGCTACTAGCACCCCTAGTCCTTTTAGGCTTTAAATCAACTTGGAGTCTTTGGACAAGTCAGGAACGCGAGGCAACATATGCAGAACATGGGTCTGGTTAAAGATAAGGCCCTATTTGGAGGACTTTATTGCTAATGGGTGATATCTAATTAATTATTTTAAATTAAATACATAAACATTTTGTTCATTTGTTTTATGTGGGATTTTAATTGGGATTAATTACCTGAAAGTAATTGAAAGTAGGTGAAAGTAATCCCATGTTGATCAGACACCCTGACGCCTGCTTACCCATAATCCCACACACTTCCTCACAGTGCCAGGTGGGAGCATCAGGTGAATGAGCCGAACGGTATTTGGAACGGGATTCGTTGCGTCTGTTCCACATTCCATCTCCATTACCAACGCGAGCCGTGCGCTTGTGTCTGATTTCACGCTTGTCTGATACGCCGTATCGCCGTCATCCACCATCATTACCATCGTCCAGCCAAACAAGGATATCAGCAGCAGATCCTTCCAGCCCCCGATACAGATGTTGTGTGTCTGAAGAGAAGATGATAAGTTGGTTCTGTTTGAGGGTCACGAGAGACCAATAAGCTGGATCCTGATTCAAAAGAAAAATGTTTCGGGAAAAACGCTTTTCCTCCAGTCTGATTTCCGTAATTATCCATGTCAGATATCAGTAAATCAATCGTATTTTTGAGCGGACCAAAATGTTCTTCTTCTTTTAGAAGGAGAATGTGAACACAGAACCCTGCATTGAATCAGCAGCCAGAGTAGGAAAAAAAAACTGAATACGTCTGTTTGAAGAGTGGATCGGCGCGCTTTACAGAGCAGAAGAGCTCCAGGGACGGAGAGATGGAGAGAAACCGAGATGGGAGGGAGAGGGAGAGATTACGCCGGGTGGTTTTATCGAGGTTTGAATGACAGAATGAGAAATCGCTTCATCTCTGGCTCTTTTACTGCTTTCTGGAGGCACCGTCGGCGATGGGATCGCGGACATAAATTCCTCCTCTCCATCCTACCTGCTGCGCTACAGCTTTCTAATTAAGACCTCACACTTCATGCTGTACAGCTTCTGTAAATGGCTCAATGTCGGATGCTTATCGGGGGTTGCATGCGTTCCAGAAGGTTCTCTGTTGTTTAACCCCTCTGCCATTCCAGGCGTGTCCAGGAGAAAAACCACTTCTGGTGCCTGTAATGAGAAACGTCAGGAGAACCGCTCCCACTTCAACTCCACAGTGGACTTGGCTTCATCCATCTCGGTTTGTGAACAGAGAGATGTCCAGGATTTGAAAGATCTGCGGTCAGGATTCTGTAAGGCATCGTTCAACAAATTTCAACTAGTTATTTTGGCTTGGAGACCCACAATCTTGGAGCAAATTTGGAAAAGTGTGAAATAAAAACATTTTTTTGGAATTTGTGCTGACACAGTTGAGCGCGAACTTTCATGTCACGTCGTGAGACATTTTGTTTCGCACAGTTTGACGTATGGCTTGGCTCGGTGGGATATGCGGCTCGTGCTCAATTGCCCTAAAATAGTTTTCAGAACACGTTTATTATTCTAGTCCAAAATTGTGTCCACATACATTTACATTTACATTTAAGGCACTTGGCAGACGCCCCTTATCCACAGCGACTTTCAACATGCTTCCATGTTACCATGTTGAACACAACCTTTTTATTCACTCTGTTCTAGTTTCCATACAGAAGTCAGACAAGAAGAAGGTTACAAGTTCATCTAAATCTTCTCTAAAGAGGAAGGTCTTGAGCTGCCGTGTGAAGGTGCTCAGTGACTGAGCTGGAAGTTCATTCCACCACCGAGGGACCTCGGCACACCGCCACGAAACAGCAAGGTAGGTGTTCTGACACAATGGGCCAAGTACACGTGTCAAGCATATAGCACCGTCTACCAAGTGTGCACCAAACCAACGTTGCAACACAGGCGCGGCAAAAGTAAAGGGCAGCTAATTCTTCTCTTCGTCAACTTTTTACAGACATGACCGGGTCCCAGAGAAGCGTTTGCAGACACTTCTGAAGAACTGGGTTTGGTGCTGGGTTCAGTTGCAAGGGGGTGACAACGGTTTGCCATAACGGCGTGATGCTCCACCCGGCGCACGCCACCTATGGAAGACATCCTGTTCCATCTGATACTGAAATTTTATTATCTTTGAATTTCAAACACTGATTTCTCTTTTGCTTTGAAACCATGTTTCTGAATACTTTCCCCCGTTACACTTTTGCTGTCAGTAATTTTTGTCTATATTTTCAATAAAAATTCATGGATTCAAGGAGCAAAATTTCATCGGATGAGCAGCGATCACCTCGACTCGGCATCCAGCCAACCAAGTTACGCTCCAGCCGCCATGTGACCCGAGGACGCTGGCGGTGTTATGGATTCATGTTATGCGCCTGCACGTGTTTGTGTTTCCCGCAGATGTTAACGCCATTTCAGAAATCATCATGGTGGTGGTGGCCTAGCGGGTAACACACTCACCTATTAACCAGAAGACCCAGGTTCAAATCCCACTTACTACCATTGTGTCCCTGAGCAGGACAGGAGGCAGGACTTAACCCTGAGTGTCTCCAGGGGGGGACTGTCCCTGTAACTACTGATTGTAAGTCGCTCTGGATAAGGGCGTCTGCTAAACGCTGTAAATGTAAATATAAATCGAATGACGGAGCAGTAATAAGTTATTAAAACTGAAACTCAGATATATTCATTTCGTTGCAGCACAAGCAGAGCTCCTGGCCCGTGGTCCAGAGAGGGCGGATCAGAGGCCGTGCAAGTGGCCCGGCAGCTCTGTGAAGGGCGATGTGATGTAACCCCGACTGTCTGATGTATAATTCAGCCGGTGCCGAGCTGACACGCTGCCGAATCGGGACCCCGAGTCTGTCAAGTCGCCAGAGGCGCTCGATGGAAGAATCCCTCGTCCGAACTACCTGAAATACACAGAAACACACAACTCTGCGGTTCCACTTTCAAGGCACAAAAAGTGCATTGTGCAGGAGGCGGAGGGCTGTACGAACTGAATTCATTAACATTCTGCTCTTTTATTTCGCACGGCTCCGCCACGCTCTTCTGAAGCAGGAAATGAAGCAACATCATTTACAATCCATGCAATGAATGGAGTACACCACACCACACCACGCTTCTGCCATTAAACCGAGAGCTCTTCGGACCTGACACACTGGTCAGCATTTTGAAAGAAGAAAACATGAGAAATTGTGCACTCTTAAGGTTAATAACATTCAGATCACAATCACAATTCAGATGAAACAATAGAAAAAGCATAAAAGGACCGATGGGATTTTAACAGTTTTTCACAAATGATCAACATCACATCGACGTTCGAAACGTTGAGTGTTCCTTCATGAACCCTACAAATAAAACCGACCAGGAACAGACACTGAAATCAAAAATCAGAATCTCATAAATTCATAAAATTGAATCTCATTATCGCTTTGGAAGAGTTTGGACTGGCTCTGTAATGGGTGTCCCATTCACGTGGAGACTAGAAGGGAAGCGAACCAAACATCTGTAAAAGACATTCCCCGCCCAGGTCGTCCCCTAATCCCCACCTTTTCCTGGCCATTTAAATGACTGTGATTTATGCCAAAGCGAGACGCATTAATTAAAGAGTCCTGTCCAGCCAGGGGGACGACGGAGGTGAAGACGCAGCGAGGCAGGGACGTATCATCTCGTCAGAAAATACAGTCATCAGTCTCCCTCTGGGGGTATCATTACCGGCGGGGGCAAACACCATAACAATAATTTCATAATCCGTTGCCTCAGCAACCTCCCCCATGGATTCTTCCCATGAGTAATAACTCTATCATCTCACCATTAACACGTTTCCACAGGAGCAGGTCAGAGTTCATCACGCAGGGAAATTAGGGATGTGACGATGAATTGCGATCTTCTGGTGGGCCAATGTGGCTAAAATGGACATATACTGTGAACCATGACACTGGTCTATCTGAAACCTACAATGTCCAGTACCTTCAAACATGGACCCATCCTTTCTTCAATTCACCATGTTGGACTACTTCTTCTGGAAGATCTTCTGGACCATTTCTTACACCTAGACTATTAGACTATTCTTGGACCAATTAATACCAAACCTGCTCTGACGCCTATGGCACCCTCACTCTCATCTCACTCACTTCTTCACAAGGTTTCTCCCATTTTGTTCTCCATGAGTTTTTTTGGTGGAGCTTTTCTTTGTGTGCAGAGAGGGTCAAATTGTGGTGTGTGGCAACTGCGGGGCCTGTCAAAGACCATTTCCCCAATTGGATTAACCTGATTGTAAAATAATTATACATTGCAGCCTGAACCTGGATGTCCTTCCTAAAGGCCTGGAGGTCTGGAGACAATACCTGACACTCACTCACACACACACACACACATTTCAGACAGGCCTCTGGGAATTTATTATTGTATGCAAACTTTGGAAACTTCAGTCAGTCACAAAGATGCAGCCTTTGGATTATTATACGCATCAGTCCCTGATATGGTAAGAATAATGTCTAGATTGTTAATATGCATGCTAGGTGTGTTTAAAAAAAGACTAATAAATGACATCAATGAAGAAATTGTTATTAATTAGATTAATAATACTAAGTGTGGCCCCCACAAGACAATGCAATATAGAAACAATAAAGCAGAAAGAATAATCGGTCCCTCCAAGATTCAAAAACTTCTGTAAAAAGACAGCGGCGGGCGGTGCGGCTGTTGCTATGAGGATGAAGAAAGGCCCCACGTACGTCGCCATGGACACCGCGCGGTGGGAAAAGTGCGGGATTATTAGATGCCGGCAGGTGAGCAAATAACACAAAAATTAAGCCCCTCCGACGGGAAAAAAAGGAGACTATAGACCACAAAATATTAGAGCCTGGATGAAATACTAGACGGCCTGGACCTAAACCTGAACGATGGAGTAGAATCCAGGGTATGACAGTGATGGAAAATTTCCAGCATTTAGGGTGGTAGTAGCCTAGCGGGTAACACACTCGCCTCTGAACCAGAAGACCCAGGTTCAAATCCCACTTACTACCATTATGTCCCTGAGCAGGACACGTAACCCTGAGTGTCTCCAGGGGGGGACTGTCCCTGTAACTACTGATTGTAAGTCGCTCTGGATAAGGGTGTTCTTATCCAGAATAGTGACAGAGACAGTCCCCCTGGAGACACTCAGCGTTAAGTGTCTTGCTCAGGGACACTTGTGGAGTTTGAACCTGTGTCTCCCTGTGTTCATTCACCCCCACCACCCGATTCAATGTACAAAACTAGGATATGAAATCCTGAGATGTTTCCTTTTCAGCAACGTGACTTTAACTGGTCCCATCCAGCCGTTGGGAAATCCCGTGTTTGTCACCGATTCACCTGCAGATCAATACCACCAACGTCACACTATTTACCCAGAATAAGATAAATGTAATAACAGCAAGGCAGAGAATTTCATTTTATGACAGATGCCCAAAATTTCTGCCTGTGCCAAATTCTTCCCCGCTTGCCGACTCGACGTCTCGCCTAAACAGACAGACGTGCAACTGAGATTAATCTGCTGAGTCTGAGCGCGAGCATGAGCGCTTATGAGCCAGAGATTGGCTTCATCTCTTCATAATTGGGTCCAATTATATCATAACCATCAGTTAATTATCTGTTTTACTGTCAAGTGCAACAGGTTTATTGGGGCTGTTTTATTTAACAGAGCGTTTGTCTGTATGTGTGTCTGTGTGTGTTATAGATTATTGAGTCTGGGAGTCTATTTGGAAACCTTACAGCTTTCCCTCTTCCTGGCCATTGGGATTATATATGAATCATCAGATTTTATTAAAGCAAAAATTTCAAAATCAACCGTATTCCAAGATCTTTAGCTCCTTAATAGCATCTTCATTTCCTGAGAATGTCCCCTCTATGGAGCAGCAGCATTTGGGGAGACGAAATGGCAAAACAAGGGGACACTTGACAGGCAAGAACATGAACTGTCCTCCACTGACAATAACCACATTATGCAACCATGCAGGCTCTCTGTCGGACATGTTAAAAAAGTTTATTCATATGCATTTATATTTAATTAAACTTGTCAAGCCGATACTTATCATGGTCAGGAAGTTGAATTAAGTGTTCTTGTATTAAACTTAAAGCTAATCTATTTTGGTTATATTAGTACTATATAACTACTGAGCTAACAAAATGCATGTTGTGTAAAAATTAAGTAAAAAGTGGAAGTATAAAAAAACGTACTTTACATAGTACAGTACTTCCCTTGCATTTAAAAGAATACTTTTGATGCTAAGACTAGATCCAAATTAATAAAATGTATTTAAAGTGTTGACTTGTGTTTAGTTCATGCCTTCATAATAATTTTTTTTCAGATTTATTCCTTGTTGCCATGGGCTGTTTTGTATTAAGCCGCCACCATTTTTGCTCGGGCCACTTAATTGTACATTAGGACATGTAAATTGTGCTGTCAGGCGCTCCCCCCGCCTTGTTTTCCTAAATGTTCTCTTTATTCCGCGTCGGAGCACAGGGTGCACGGGGAACTCGGCGCCGGTTCCGCAGATCAAACAACGCTCTTCTCCCAGGAAATCGCTGCCTCTCATGCATTTTAAAACCGCATGCAAATGGCACGAAGGGCTGAGGGGACATGTCCTGATGGTCACAATTTAAATTCATGACTCGCAATTTTCAGTTCTGCAGCGTGAAGCTTTTTCTGAAGGTAAAATCTCCCAATTTTTCATTGATCGGCTCACTATAAAACAGACACCAGATCGCACGGATTGGTCACCTCGTGTCACAACTCAGCTGTGAAGTGAAGTGATTGTCACATGTGATACACAGCAGCACAGCACACGGTGCACACAGTGAAATATGTCCTCTGTATCTAACCATCACCCTTGGTGAGCAGTGGGCACCATGACAGGTACCCGGGGAGCAGTGTGTGGGGACGGTGCTTTGCTCAGTGGCACCTTGGCGGATTATGATTTGAACCGGCAACCTTCTGATTACGGGGCCGCTTCCTTAACCGCTAGGCCACCACTGCCCCTGCTAAGCTGCATATTGTCTGGGACATCTAGACAAGCAGCATTATATATTATATAAAATGTGTTATCTGTTAATCTGGACACCCCACCCAGCATTTGGAGTGCACGCTTTCAACCAATCAGAAGCCACATTTACGTTGCAACAAACACTTCAATGCAGACAGGGAGAAATACGTCAGAAAACGTAACCGCACAAGAAAGAACCCCCCACTGAAAAAAAAAGTCCACCGTTGGAGACGTTTAAACTGGTGCGTATTACGAACTTGCAGACGGGCGGGGCTTATGAACGTCTGCAGGGTAGCCGTTTCCCGCTCGCCGGGATACCATCACGTCAAGAATCTCAGATCATCGAGTTTAATTGCACGTTTAAGTCTGACTGTCTGAAGGTTCTGCCGTTGACATAAGTGCTCTGCATGATTATTAAATAAAAAAACAACCAATATTAACACAGCCTGACATTTTGGGGTATTATGGATGAGTTTCATAAATATAATAGTATCGTAATCAGGCCTGTTTGCTCTTATCGGAGTATTTTTGGCCTCCGGGCTGCATCTCAAATCCTGGCCGCGCTCCAAACGGGAATATTATTGGCCACGCCCGACTCCGGCAACCCGTAAATAAACAACAGAATGCAGGAGAATCCTTTACCTACGACAGATATGGATTCCAGCAGCTTAATAATTGATGCGCCTCATTTAACCATTAGCCGGCTTTTCCCAAAACGCATTCTGGTCACCATCCAAGACGCAGAGCGCTGGCAATGACAAAAGGGCCAAGTGCAGCGGCGCCATCTGCTCTGCAAACCACCCCGAGGCCAGAAAGTGGACGCCAGCCAGTCAGCCGTGCCATTGGTAAGTGCATCTATTCATACAGGGGAGCTGGCAGACTGCGCATTTTCTGAAATCATTCATAGCATATGGACGCACGTCCACCTCGCCTCCGGGATGGTGAGCAGGGCCATGTGAACCGTAGAACCTCAGTAGACTGTAGAGCGCTTGAATTAAAGCCCTGATGATGCTGGTGTTGTTAGCGGGCGTGGTCCCGAGACGTCTAACGATATTAAGGGGGGTTTTAAATCATCTAGACTGAGGAAGGATGATAGAAGGTTGACACAAACATCATTAAAGGTGGAGAGTTCCTGCTCTCCAGCATACAGGTTACCAGCAAGCAGCCAACTCCTGTTTCTGTCTGGGTACTCAGGAAGATGCCGGCAAACATGCTCCATGTGCTGCGCCCAGAGAACATGGCCCAAAATCGAGATCTAAATCCACCTAGATTTGATATTTCCTTGCAGTACTTCGCACTCATTTGGTACATTTGGTACTTTTTACAACCTCTGAATCCTGCCTGGAATGTTTTTTAAAAACCATCTGAGTTTAAAAAGAGGTGAGGCGGAGATTTTTCATGATATCGGTCGCTAAAGAAAATTCAGGGATACTTGAGTCAAATTAGTATCTTTACTTTAGGACAACTAACAGACAACAGAAAAGATATGTATTTTCTTTTCTTTTAAAACAACATCGCCTGAAGTTCCTTTATTATCACAATGCTGCAAAAACATCATTCTAGAACATTCTGAAAGAAGCGTAATGCTGCAGGAGCATAAATATCCCTGTACACTAAACAAGCCACAGCAGGAACAGATAGTTCTATATATTTCATATAATTTCCTGCAGTAAAGACTTCTGCAGTGCACCTAATATCCCTCGGCCCACCTTCAGGAACCTTCTCGATCATCCCATCCGAGTAGTAATGACTTAATACCAATCTGAAAAGGAGACCGGAAAGGCAAAGGCAAATATTTAAAACATCTGCATGGACTACTTTAAAGTGAAAACTATTTTGCTGAGAAGAAGTGTACCTCCTGAACGAGCTCCTCAGCTCCCCACACGGCTGAACGAAACTGCATTAGAATTACAGCTCTGCCTGGTTTTTAGGGGAAGATAAATGCATCGTGGTTCCAGCCCGCAACTGGGAAGCCGAGTGGGAGAAGGGTGCCGAGGCGCAGACTTTTTCTGCCCGTGATAAGTGGTTAATCAATGGCCATTGATTTCAACCAAACTGTTGGCGTTGGGAGCCCAGGCCGTCCCCAGGATAATAACAGCCAGACGTGGGACAGAATCACAAATTGGCAACTTTTGAGCTGAGGCTGAGACACAATTACAGCCGTCGATGTGGTGATATAAACTTCTGAGGTACAATCGGCCTTATGCACGGTGTGAATAGAACATCCAGGAGAGCTCAGCAGCCAGTCAGGGAAGGCCTGACCTCTGCAGTGTGGCGGTAATCGGGGTCGTTTCTGAACGGTGGAGGGATCCTCTGTGTGACCGCCACAAGTCAGGGGCCATGAGAGGAACGAGGCGAGCCTTCCCACAATCCATCAGTCATTCGCCGTTTAATTGATTGGGTCTCGTGTGTGTGTGGGAGTGAGAAGAACGAGACACGCCCCTGTGTTCTGTAGTCCTGCATCGTGCGCAATTATGCAACGCAGCTTCCTGCATGCAACAGAACCTACAGAAGATTCTCCTTTGTTAAATGTGACGTCCTTGACACCAGATGTGTATCAAAGGGGCTTCAAATGAGACAAACTTAAAGAAAGCAGTAAGCCCAGTGGGGCAGTGGTGGCCTAGCGGTTAAGGAAGCGGCCCCGTAATCAGAAGGTTGCCGGTTCGAATCCCGATCCACCAAGGTACCACTGAGGTGCCACTGAGCAAAGCACCGTCCCCACACACTGCTCCCTGGGTGCCTGTCATGGCTGCCCACTGCTCACTCAGGGGTGGGTTAAATGCAGAGGACAAATTTCACTGTGTGCATCGTGTGCTGTGCTGCCGTGTATCACATGTGACAATCACTTCACTTCACTTCAGTAAATATCGGCCTGGCCACAGCAGGCATTATAGGGGCAATAGTTTACCCCCACTTTCATACAGAACACTTAAAAATCGTTGTGCATGATCCTTGATGGAAATGTGAAGTGAAAGTGAAGTGATTGTCATTGTGAAACACCGCAGGACAGCTCGCGGTGACACTGTGAAATGTGTCCTCTGCTTTTAACCATCACCCTTGGTGAGCAGTGGGAGCAGTGTGTGGGGACGGGACCTTCATCAGGGGACCTCAGTGGCACCTTGGCGGGTCGGGATTCGAACCGGCAACCTTCTGATTACGTGGCCGCTCCCTTATCCGCTAGACCCATGTCTGCATGTTCGGTAAAACTGATTACGTTTAAGTGACGCGAAATGTTGAAAGTGCTGCGATACGTCAAAACTGCAAAACGTGAATAATTCCTGCTGATGGGCTGAATTTGCGTTAATTGATGCGTGCGCAACATTGCGAATTCCTGGACGGGCAGTTGTGGAGGTGAAGAGATTTGGTTTCAGTATTAGATTCTCCATCGCATCATCTCTGTGATTTGAAATTGGATTCCTGCACCACGCATTTTCACTGATTGACAGGCTTTGATTGACGGGCTTTGATCGACGTTCGACCGATTGCTCGTCCTTATCCTGGGACAGTGATCTGGTGCGTCATTTCTCCCGCTGGTTGCAGTGGTTTAAGAAACCTGATGTCGCTTCAGAGTTCACCTCTCGCCTGAAGGCTGAACCAGCACCTTCCACAGCAATGTGTTCCTGCTCAGCATTCATCAGAGCGCCGGCTTTGTAGAGAGACGGACACCTTTGAACAGGAGTTAAAGGTGCAGGATGGCCTGAAGCCTCCTGTCTCTCTCACTCTCTCTCTCTCTCTCTCTCTCTCCCTTCGTTAATAAGGCCTCATTAATAACAGGAGCGAGTCAAAATCTTATTAAAAAATAAAACCTTTTATTACAGCCTGGAAGACAGACCGTAATCGCGAGTGGCAGATCTACTCCCCCAACAAGCCTATAATTACCTACCCAACAACGCGACATTCCTCGTTCCAACCTGCCAGGACATGAGGCTTCAGAGGAGAGGAGAAATAACGCCATATATGATTTGTCTCTGGGATTCTCAACCACGCATGATGCTTTTCACTTTTTACTTTGACTTCACTCATTTGCACACCTTCACCCTACCTGTTACACATATATTATGTTTTATCTTAAAGACGTAAAAGTGTAATATTTGGTTATGTTTGCAATATTTGCATATTGGTTCACTGTATACTTGCAATATTTGCAATACTGTGGTCTGTAGTAGTCGCTAAAAACATTTCACTGCATATCATACTGTGTATGTGACAAATAAAATTGGAATTTGAATAATGAACGCGCTGGCTCTGTTGCCGCCAGGTCAGGCCATTTTAAAGGAGGCTGTAAAGAAGCATTGATGTAGATGAACATGGGAGATACGAGAGAGTGGAGGGTTACGCAGGGTCGGGGGCATCTGACTGTTGCAGGGTCTGACTCTAGAGCGCCTTTGAGAAGATGGAGAAAGCGTCTTCAGATTCTGTGGCACTGGGCCACAGGACCCAGCATCTGACCCAGCATCTCATTATGTGCATAGATGTTTTTATGATGGCAAGCTTTTCATGTTTCATGTAATGGTAGTAGCGTTGCCCCACACAAATCCAGGACCACCCCATCCACCAGACACATCACCTTCCAGCTCAACCCATGATGTTCAGACCCTCAAAGAGCTGACCTCCTCCGGTCACCAGTGCGTGACCCCTGATGTCCAGGGAACAATGACCGTGTTCACTCAGGCATCTACTTCCTTACCAGCCTCTGTTTACAAGGTGTGGCATTTCAGAATTTAGAAAGGAATCATTAGGATGCTCGGCCAAGCTGGTATGCACCAGTCAGCCATAACAGACGTGCCGAGGCTCCTGGTCTGCAATGGTCAGGGATTTAATAAAAAGATGGTCCATCATGTTATTTATGAGACTATTAAAATCACATTTAATCGCCGCAATCGAACAGTTCCAGGCCCGGAGAATGAATCGAATTTACTTCCTGGAAGCAGTCGTCGTGATTCACTGCGGTGTTGTGATTACTTGTGATGAGAGTTAATGTAATGAACTGTAAAATGACGGCCACTTCTTCAGGTGTATGCAGCGTGGGACCTACTGCAGCACTGAGTGTGTGTGTGTGTGTGTGTAAAAAGACAAAGATGACCCGTATTCCTCTGCATTGTGTGAACTCATTTAGTCACTCCTCAGCGAACTAGGTCAGGTTTTAAAATACACAACTACTCCAGAGCTCATCGCGCTCCTCTGGAACCTTCTGCATTCAACTGATCACGTGACGCCCCAGCGCTACGAACAAATGAAATCACAACGATGGTCACTTTAAAACCAGTACTACTGTTAGTTCCAACCTCATGATGTGACTGAGATGCTGATCTTTACCACCACAGTGTTAGGCGGGCAGATTCGGCGACCCGCCTGACTCAATGGCGTTGCTAGGCAACAACAGCAACTGCCGTTCATGTTTCTCAAGCATCCAACATCCCTGAATTTCTGCAATAGAAATTGAATAAACGTCCAGTTATCTTAATATGAATAATTTTTCTGATCAGGTGGCCACACCTCTTATTCAGATTTTTTTTTACTATTATTATGGATTTTGTCAATACTATTATTACTTTATCATGTGCATCCTTATTGAACTATATCCCACTCTGCTCTTGGCTGTGCAAGAAAGACAAGAGGCAAATAAAATAATAATAGAGTCTTTCTTAAAATATTGAAGAGATGTCAGTTTAAACGTTGGGGGTGATAAGTTCAGCGTTCTTCACTTACATTCACAGTAACAGGGACTTTATGTGAGGACACCGCTGCAATGGTCTTCGACAACAACATAAATTTCTTATTTAGCCCAAAATGACAAACTGTATGTCTCAAGCCATTCTAATGTAGCCATACAGTAATCTGAAATCCAGATATTTCCTATGAAAAAATATCTAATCCACATGAGCACTGCTGAGAGCTTCATGAACAAGGTGACCTTTGTACAAACCCTGACACCTTCCACAGACCACAACAGAAGATGAGGTGCGAAGCCAGGTTCACCTGGAAATGGACGACCTCCTCTTTACACATTTCATTTTCAGACATGCGGGAACAAATCCATATAGACCTCGATCAAAACAACAGTACACACTACCGACACCCCAAATTCCGTACTGATATTTCAAACCATTATTTTAATATTATGATCCACACATCAGGTGGAAAAAATTTAATTGTATCGAGTCAATCGAATCACTGTTGAGATGAATCAGGTTCCCTATACGGTCAAAAAAAAAAACAACAAAAAAAAACAGGCATTTTGGCCAATTCTGATGTTTCCATCTGAGAAGTTAGATGCTTGAAGGATACTTGTCCATAGTGTTCCATAATGATAACTTTTTGGAGTATGTAGTTCTTGTAGTTCAATTTGAAACAAGACATGCTGCAACTTCATGACGTAAAATATGCTCTTAAAACAGGAAAAACATTTTTCATGATATAACGCGATTCTGGTCAGTTTTTTTTATTGTGGTCTGGCAGATGCTTCTATTATGAAGCAATTTGGACAAAAGCATTTGAGACATTTTCCATCTAAACATCAATCTGCTGTGAGCTGCTAAGGCACCGCAGCGAGGCAGCTGATTGGCTGCTGCATTATTCATGCGGAATGTTCATTCGGTACAAATCATGTTCCTGGGTCTGCAGCGCAGTACAATAGCCGGACTCAAACAAGGCATTAAAGCAGCATTGTTGGTTTAGCCGGCTTTCCCCCGCAGGACGGGGTGAAGAGGCGCAATTGAGGGCTTTTCACTCGAGACCCGCCGAATACACCAGAGCTGCTGAGAAGAGAGTCAATAAAAAAACAAACATACATAAAGCTTCGCTGCTGCAAACTGAGTGCAAGGCTAAAAAAGAAAATTCTCCCCTCGACCTGAACAGAAAGTGTGGTGTGAAATGCAGGAATTAAACCTGCGCCGTGAACAGAAACACAAGGGAACGGCATTCGGCCTGATTAATCGAAATGCCAGCGGACTCAGTACACTGTACACCAGATGAAATTAATAAAATTGTAAAGGAATGGAAAACTTTTACGTCCTAATGAATGCGTTCACCGCAAGGAAACTGTCACAACCATCTGACATGGCGAACGGAGATGACGAGGAAGAAGGATGACGTCACAATACAGGGGTTTAATCGGTGAAGAACAGGACAGGGGAGACATCCGGCAATTGGCGAACATGTAACTTAACAAAGACCCGATGGAGAACAGACACGAACAGGACAGCTTTATACAATTAGACACAGGTGAACACGATTAGGGAACATTACACATGACAAACGTGAAACTTCCGGACCGGGTCATGGCAGTACCCCCCCTCCTACATTTACATTTATCAGACGCCCTTATCCACAGCGACTTACAATCAGTAGTTACAAGGACAGTCTCCCTGGAGCAACTTAGGGTTAAGTGTCTTGCTCAGGGACACAATGGTAGTAAGTGGGATTCGAACCCGGGTCTTCTGGTTCATAGGCGAGTGTGTTACCCACTGGGCTACTACCACCCTTATTCTCCTAGGCACGACACTCGGCGTGCCCACCAAAGCAGTCCACGAAGGAGGGAAGGAAGTCCATACACTGAGTCTTTATGAATAAAGTGGATGATGAGATGAGTAGAATCGATTCGAGATGAGAAGAGATGAAATGCTGCGATGAATGGTAAATGAATAATGACTGGTCCGGTATTCACGATGGACGAGCGGCGGTAGACCTGAGCAGACGGCTTCAGGCCAGTGTTGACACGAACAGACACAAACAGGGCAGCTTTATACAATTAGACACAGGTGAACACGATTGGGGAACATTACACATGACAAACGTGAAACCTCCGGACCGGGTCATGACAGAAACACGACATAAAGAACAAGCTAATAATTACGGTTCTCTTCCCTACCCATTAGGCCACCACTGACCTGCCGTGCAGAATAAGGAGTAGAAAAAGAAGTGTAAGAAGTATGAAGTATTGGCCCTTTGCAGGATTTGACTGATCCTTTTCACTGCCAGTATGGAGTGGAATGTATTGCATTCGTTTCAGTTTGACTCACTTGTCTCCTGGTCCCAGAAAAACTAGCAAATATAAACCGAAAAGAGCAGGTTACTTCAGCCAAACCAGAGCAAAGTGAACGAGATCAAATAAAAAGCACTTTCTTTACCAAGGTCAGCCGGAAAAACCTTTTTCAAAACTTTTCCTTCTGATGAGCATGTTGCTTTTCTACAACCTGGCAAACAAAGCTGGGCTGAAGGACGTCAATGTGAAATCAGAGTGTCCTGGTCAGGCAACGTCCTCGCCACAAAAATAGCATTTTGGAGAGAGGGTTGGTGAGGAGGCACAGGGACACCAGTAATTTCCAAACCAAATGAAACAAGCCGTACATAATATGTACTAATGTGCACAGATGGATTTCCCAGGGCCATCATAACCTTAGGAGGCATCAACCAAATGCTTCTCCTGTCCCCAAAAACGTCTTTTTGAAATGCTGCTTGTCACGATCCAGGGTTGGAAGGAGACAGAAGCACAGAAGCTAGTCATACTGAATGTATTTTATTAGAAAAACCACAAAAGAAACCGTCACGATGGCCAAACAGAACAGAAATAAACTAAAAGCAACCCTGTGGCATGTGTCCAAAGACAGGACCGAAAACTACAAACAATGTCCAAATTTATGTTGCAGTACCTACTGGGTTCTTGTAGCGTCCATCAAGCCTAAATGGTTTCAGCTGGGATGGACCAGGTCTCCACAATCAGGTGCAGGAGCACCTGCCGTGATCGTCCCATGGTCCCTGTTCAAAGTGATACTACAAAAGGAATATGAAAAGGTGCTATAAAGATTCATTCTTCATATTTCTTGGAAATGCTGTATTATTTCTACATTATTATTGTTCATTTATATAACATAGTTTTATATTACATTATATTTAAATGATTATTATTAATTAATCTAATTTAATATAAGTAGGTAAATGTTTTCATTATTGTGCTCCATTATTGTGGTATAATTTATTGATCACAGAATATAGCTACAGGAAGAGCAAATATGCACAAATTAATTAACATTTGTGCATGTTTCAATATTGCATTTATTTGCAAATGCATGCAATTTCGATCTTTAACTGACAATTTTACAAAGTGCATCATGGAAAGAAATGGTGAAACATGCAAAACACATTGCTGCTCTGGAGTGAGCGGATCTCTGCGCATTTACTGCATATGCAAAATGCTAAAGTGCCCTTGGCCGGTAGAGACGTGTAGGCCTGACCGCTCTAATCCAGCAGCTTCCTCTCCAGATGAAGATGTGCCGTCGCAGTGGGCAGAAAAACAGGAATCGTTTTAGACTGAACAAAGCGGCGGCGTTATGAAACTGCCTTCTGCAGCGCCACTGCTGTCAGCTGCCTGTTTACTGGCACAAAGCGCTTCAGATGTTATAATGCGACTTTTCCACGGCAGCCATTAGCATACGCGAGGCCCTGCCACGCTGGCGCCTTCCTCCGAGACCCTCATTATCGCCGACCAGACTCCTCGCGGCCTGCCAGCTCTTCGGCAGGACAGCCTGTCACGTCGGAACATCCTGCTGTCTCCATTCTGTCTCTGGCGAGCGTCCGCTGTCGTGCCAGTCCGCGGCGGCGCCAGCTACCTGTTGGCGGAGTCGGGCGTCCCGAAGCTGTCAGCGGCCGCTTTACTTTTGATGAGGCCTGTCAGCAGCACACTTGCAGGGTAAACAGGGCTGTGAACGTGCATTAGCGCCAGCGTCCCGGGGGCACCGCGTCGATTCTGGTGGGAGGCAGCTGCCTGGTTTTTTAATCTACCATCTTGTCCACTTAGCGGACTCTGCGGACCATATTTAATCAAGAAATAATGACGTATGAAAATGTGCCGTGATAATGAAAACAATTAAGCCTGAGCAGTAAATGGATGTAGTGGCAGGATGCTTCCCTCCAGTGGGGCGGGAATAAATGGGAACGCACTCGCAGGTAGATTAACTCGTCTCAACGGCCCGGGTCCCTTCGACATGAATCCCCCACTTTTCCCACAGTGTTGGACAGCTCCACTTTTCCACCCCGGCAACGCTGCAGCGCCCCAATTAACCGGCCACGTTGTGCAGGTTTGTGTATTGTCATAATACCAGGAAAATACACTATAACATTTCCCATTAAGATTCCGGGGAGGTGCATTTGATGTCTTTTCTATTCAAACAAGAAATACAAGACTGAGAAGAAATGTTCTTGCATTGCAATGAAAATTCAAATCAGTGAGCAAAAAGATTATTAGACAATAAAACTGTATAATTAAAAATACATTCTCTTTTACAATTAATTATCGGTTTATTTATGGACCTGGTATTTTGGTATTTATTTCAAAAAGACATTTAACTTGAACTAATGGGCAGAATCTGTGGAGGAGAGAACAGTTTCTATTGGTTGGTTTGACAACATGGGGTCACACCCACAATCCGGTCTGGAACGCAGGCGCGTGTGGAAGACGACGCCAACAGCGAAGTTCTTCTCCACTTTTAACTGAAAATCGTGAAAACCACTGACAATACACCAGACAACCATTTGCTGGGCTCTAGGTCTCATTTTACCGTGTAGGACATGGCATCTAACTTTACGTGCCGATCTAGTGTAAGTAAATACACAGATAGTGGAATGCAGTGATGAGGAAGTAGTTAGTCACAGAATAATCACTGGCTAATTCAACACACCAAATTTTTTCATTACAGAAAACTTGTCTTTTCTTTAAGTCCTAGAATGGCAAACAAGTAAAAAACGGAACACCAGGTGATAAATTTACCGAAATAATTTTAGTACAGCCCAAAAAATGTCATATATTTTCCATAGTATTCAAATTACTTTTACTGTCCCTATACCTGAGGTCCCTTTACCTGAAGTAGAGAGACAGGGACAGTGTCGGGGTATAAAGCGACCCTCGGTGCAGAGTAAAATGTCCAGGTAGACAGGCCAGCATTCAGTGAATCTGTATAAACTCAAGATCCTGCAGATTAGTATATTAGTTTATATATATAATACATAAAATGAACAGTAGCAACCATAACAAATACAAATTTTGCACATTTTGAAGTAACATAACTAATGCAAATATTTCAACATTTGTGCAAAAAAAGACCACAACAGACGGAACTGATGCTGTGAGGACTTTAACAGGATGTTAATTTTTAGAGAATAATTATTGTGTTGCGCTGTTTAATTAACATGCAGGACCGAGCTCGCTTTATTATTAACCAGAGCCGCTAGCTGCTATCACACCGATAACGTAACATTATTTGGTAATTACAAATAGTTACAATAGAGCGTTATGATAGTTACATCATGGTGTAACAGTTTACTGTTATATTGATAAATAGCGATATGTTTAACAATTTAATACATTTTTGTCCACCAACTCTCGAGGTTGAGTTTAGTGAGGTTGGCAGCCATGTTCTGCAAGCGTCCTCGCGATCCATTGATGGGAGGGGCTACACGAGCGTGGCGAAGATGGCACTTGGTAATCTTGATTTTGCTATAAATGAATATTAAAACCAAAATTTAAAAAGGGGAGACTCACTAGTAGGTGCGGTGGAAGACCAATGAGAATAAAGCCAGATTAGCAGAGGGCGGGGCATGATGAGCCGGACCACCTTGACCGACTTTCACTGAAGATAGCCGAGCAGTGGAGATGGGTGAGAGATGACCAGGCATGATAAGCCAGACACACACACACACATTCCCGCACCAAATCCACCCGCTGGAATAAGCGATTTATCGCCGCCTGCCGCCCCCAGCGTAAACGCTCCCTCGGCCGTTTACTCGCCTTTGGTCACAGAGGCCACAAACGCTCTATAGTTGCACTCGCGGGGGAAGATTACTCGTCCCTTCCAACAACCAGACAGATGCAGCTGACCGCGTTGCTGACCTCGTATCTGGATAAATTTATCATCGCCAGCTCTGCGCGGCACCGCGTGGCCACTCTGTCGGAGTTAAATACACTGTCCGGACCCCTCACGACAGCTCATTAAATAGATTTTGGGTTTGTAAAGCTTGCAAAAGTAAGTTGCACACTCTAATATTTGGTCGGATGTCTTCAATTGCAACCGTGAAAGGCGAAAAACACCAATTCCGTGGATTCCGGCCGTCAGCTGACCCGGCCGACTGAATGCACCGCGTGTGGACGTTTAACTTGTTTGCATGTTAGACGGGCCAGTATCCAGTCGCTCCATTCGCCGGCTGAAGCACAACGCAGAGACCTCACCGGCCGGGGGTGAAATTGGGTTCGCCGCACATCGACCCGCACGTGGGAGCGCTGAGCCGCACGCACCGTCAATAATGTACACTTCGACTTTGCCTTTCTTAATAATTCAGACGACGGCTAATGCACGTTTTCATCGTAGCCCATCGGGACGGAAAGAAAGAAGCTGAAAGAAAGTCAGGAATATCATGGCAGCTCGCTGTTCTTTCTTTAAAATAAAAAGTCAAAAATGGTTTTAATCATTGTCACACACTGCAGCACAGCACACGATGACACACAATGAAATGTGTCCTGTGCATCTATCCCTTGGTGAGCAGTGGGCAGCCATGACAGGCGCCCGGGGAGCAGTGTGTGGGGACGGTACCTTGATCAAGGGGACCTCAGTGATAATCGAACCGGCAACCTTCTGATTACGGGTCCGCCTCCTTGTTTTTTTTCCCACAAAATGATTTTTTACGGACAAAACACCAACCAAAAAGGTCATTTTTTGCCAACTGAGTTGCGGCAGCTCTGGATTTTTCTGGCATTTTCAACCCCTGATGCCAGCCTTCACCAGGCCAGCCGCTGAGCCAGGGGTAAGCGGGCTCAAGGCATCATGGGAAATTGACGCCTGCTGCTCTTACACGAGGCAGAACTTCAGAAAAGGAGAAATGGAGGCGAGGAGATTCTTGCCTCCTCGCTGCGTCAGTTAATCGTGTGTTTCCCACGGGGCGGGGAGGGGTGGAGCTCAGGCTCAGGGTGTCTCAATCGTGCCCGTCGTGCCACCATGGCACCGAGAGCCACCGTGGGTCACGTTACGGCCGGACTGTTTTGACCGGCAGTGGTGTATTCATCAGCTGACGTGAATGAAGCACAAACCGATTGGCTTTGATTATTAGCCACCACTCCACTTTCTGCTCAAGCCTTCCACGGAAATAGAAAAAAAAAATGAAGCGCGTGTCATGTTTGTCATGGAAACAGCGAGGCGGGCATCATCCCTGCAGTGGAGGACGCGGTGATTCTGGGAAAGAAGGAAGATCCAGCCGAGAGCCCAGCGATCTGTTCTCATTGTGTCACAGGACAGTGGGGCAGCAAAATGGCAGGGGACTCGACGGGCCACCGCCAGCCTGCGTGGTCTCGCAGTCTCGACCCCGCCGTTAAATAAACTTTGTGTACCTTCAGGGAAATTGTGCGATTGTGTGTGCACGTGAGCATTCCCAAGGGCAGCCGGGCCTCTGTAGAGATCTCCGCTATTTCTGGAGGCATTTGTGGCTGCAGTAGATGCAATCTTGTAAATATCTGCTGTAAAACATTCCAAACATTTCACTCTAGTCAAGTTTCTGTCGACTTACAGTCTGAGCATTTTAGTCTTATTTTAGTCAGAATGATCTATTAAATTTTTAGTAATGCAATTGTATTAAACCCAGTAAATGTAATACAAGTCTATTCAGTTTATATCTTTAAACCACCAACATATATCTATAACCCGTCACCATATATCTATAACCCGTCACCATATATTTATATATATCAATCGCTTCACTTTCTTTCTATAACCCGCCACCATATATCTATATCCCATCTTGTTTCATGTCCGTCACTGTCAGGATCCGGTCCGAAATGGGGGTTACTCCGGTCCGGGTCAGGATCAGGATCCGGACCGGAGTTTCATTGTTGTCCTGTGTAATGTTCCCTAATCGTTTTCACCTGTGTTAATTGTATAAAGCTGCCCTGTTCGTTTCTGTCCGCTGTCAGGTCTTTGAAGTTATGTTCCATGTTCACCAGTGTCTACATCTCGGATGTCTCCCCTGTCCTGTGATTCACCATTAAACCCCTGTTCCGTGATGTCAGGTGAAAGCGTCCTCCATTCCTCGTCATTCCTCGTCACTCTTCGTTCTCTCCGTGCACCCGCCGCGTCATGCCCGCATGGACGTGACAGTCACATCAAAAAGGTTAATTGACAAATATTTCATCATAATTTTTGTTGACAAAAACAACGTCCTGACTATGGATGCACTGACACACTTTCAGCAAGGCGCCTACTTGTCACGTGCTCAAACTGACTTCATACCAACGACACAACACAACCAACAGATTTTGAATTAAATCAACCTGAAATACTGAATATTAACTTCATAAAACACCTATAATGTCTCACCGTTATTGGCAGCTAGGTATCAGTATGGCGAATACTTAGTGAATACTCAGTTAGGGCAACTTTGATGGGCAAAAAGCAGATTTTAATAATCTCCATGAAACATTATCGAAATGAATGGCCGCTCTCCACGATGGATGTGGATGATAATTAGATACTCGCTAGGTTGACTTGTTGCATTTTGATTGGATTGTGTCTTTGAAGTGTGTGTGTGTGTGCATGCGTGTGTGTTCCGTGTCGCCACTAATTGGCCTGAAGGGGACCATTTATTTGGACCAAATGCATCAGCTCGTATTCATGTCATCAAAGGCTTTCCAATTTCATTCCTTCCTTCCTTGGCTCATTGGCCTCGTCTGACAGCTTTTATTATTTCCAACAGCCCCTCGTCTCAACAGTTTTGTTCCTTTTTAAACATTAAGAGCATCCGGTGCTACCGCGCCGCTATTTTAATTTCTTTTACTGCCAAACAACGAAAGGTCCACACCAACACTCACCTACGCATCCATAAAAAAAATAGGCATAAAAAGCGGACTGGTGCAACGGTCCCTGACATTCAAGAGCAAAAATAAATACTGTATATATTAGGACTGTCAATTGATTAAAAATGTCAACTAATGAACGGTGATTAATAGCGATATTATTTCATACACTTTCGCACACATGCTGAAAATACGATAAAATATGTAGTGACCCATGCAGCCCCGGTGCATTTTAACCGCATGCTGATGATTTGATGCACGTAGCACGTCTAGTCCCCGCTTGCCATTTTGATTACGACGTGGGAGTGGCCTTCACGTGATTAACACACCGCTCACACTGTAACAGTTCAAACATCCAGCGTGACATCGAAAATGACCAAGTCGAGTCAAAGGTCGGGACAACTGGAGGGCTGCAAGCGGCGCGTGTGTGTTTTCTGCGTCGCTCTGCACCCCTTGGGAGAAGTCAGATGGCCAGGAGACCCATTAAACGGAGCAGCTAATATCGCCGAGGTAATTAAAGCGCGAGAAAATGTTATTCTCTCAGCCAGTCGAACGGGCCTCCAAATGAGGATGTGTGAATCAGGGTGTGTGTGTGTGTGTGTGTGTGTGTGCCTGCTCTCACAAGCACGTTGTTGGACCACGATCACACGCCTACCGCTGCAATCTGATGCGGCATCCAGCACGACCCGCCAGGTCCTTTTGAAGTCTGTGGAAAAAGAACATCTGGGTTTGATTGTTTCGAGTTCATTAGGCTGAACGCGGTTTACGAAATTCGCCACTCGTCCACCCCGAGCTGACTGCTTACAGTGACGGATTTGTCGATGTGCACAGTTTTAATATCTGACCAGCAGACCCTGACCTGGTTATGTGTGTCCAGTGGAAAGTTCTTCTACATGGACAAACATCAGAACCTTGAATCAGTTCGATTTCTGATCAGATGGGTTCAAGTGTTGCCCTCAGGCTCGGGTCTCCTCTGCACCCCCAATGCACAAGTCTGCCTTGGATCTGCGATGAGTGTTTCAGTTAAATATAAGTGTTTATCCCTCAAGATCACAGTGTCTGAGCGGAGCCAGCTGTGTCTGGAGGCAGAAATGCATTCCGTAACGCCGCCAACGGACAGATGCGCCTGGATGTCACCTGCCCACAACTCGGCAAAAATGAGGCAGGACCATCACCTTTCATAAAAATAAGATTTACCAGAAGTATCTCATCAAGCGGCTTTTGATGATGACAATAGTGAACAAAGCCTGAAAAAAAAATGATCCTTCACTTTCTCCTCATGCAACAAATACAAAATATGTTTCTTCTATCGGAATCAAGCACCCAGACTACTGGCAGACCCCAGTGAAGAGACCAGCAAATAAATCCTGGTTCCTGACAACTGCTTAACAAGGACATACCATGAAACAAACCAGAGGGTCACCACAGCCACCACCACTGTTACAACTACAGCTTCAGGGATCTTCAAATGGACCAGTAACATCATTATGGACACGTAATCTAGACCATGACACTGACTGCATCCTGGACTTCTCCAACCCTACAAATAGGACTTATAGCATATAGCATCCCCAACACAGCACTGACACCATTTGCAGGCTCACTCTACCCTGGAAGGGGGTCCCTCTCTGTATCACTCCTTCCCAACGTTTCTTCCTTTCTTTTTTTCTCTCTCCTAGAGTTTTTTTTTGTGTGGAGTTTCTCCTTGTGTGCAGAAGGGTCAAGTGTGGAGGGTGTCAACTGTAGGGCCTGTCAAAGCCCATTGAGACATACTGTATGTGATTTTGGGCTATATAAGAAATAAATATTGTTGTTCTTCAAAATGGCTCCATCTTATTTTTGTAATTTCCAAACAAATCATATTTTTTCTTCTTCAAGAACAAATATGAATTTCATATTGTGTAATTTGTCCGTAACTTAGGCCAATGGAAAACTGGCATTATAAGGTTAATAAAAAACACAAATTGTCATTTCCGCCAGTCATCTCCACACTGTATTAAATACAACCCGTGAAAATCAGTTATAGTTTACTTACATTTATGAGTTAGCAAACAAAATACAACATTCTGGGTATATTCTACCCGTACTATCTATTTTTAAAGGTAATGACCGTGTGACTGGCAATGGTTGTGGAAGCACGATTGGTTGAACTACAGTTCCGTTTTTATTGAACTTGTTGAAATGATAATGGATTCTGAGCCAGGCTCTTCTCTACAGAACATGTACGATGTTGTCGTTTTCCATACAGAGTCACTTTCAGATTTGATCGAACACAACGCATCACGATCCTGTTGATATATCGGGTGAGCTTTCAGCCAGGATCCATTTATAAAATCATTTATTTATTATCAATGGTGGCAGTGGTGGCCTAGCGTTTAAGGTAGCGGCCCCGTAATCAGAAGGTTGCTGGTTGGAATCCCGATCCGCCAAGATACCACTGAGGTGTAAAGTGGCACCTTGGCGAATCGGGATTCGAACCCGCAACCTTCTGATTACGGGGCCGCTTCCTTAACCGCTAGGCCACCACTGCCCCACTGAGGTGCCACTGAGCAAAGCACCGTCCCCACACACTGCTCCCCGGGCGCCTGTCATGGTGCCCACTGCTCGCTCAGGGTGATGGTTAAATACAGAGGACAAATTTCACTGTGTGCACCGTGTGCTGTGCTGCTGTGTATCAATCACTTCACTGCTGTGAAGTGACAATCACTTCACTTTCACTTCACTTCAATTTCGCGTACGTCCTCCAATTCATGTAAATTATTTGTGCGAGGTGCTTCATTTATGATATATTCTCTCTTGTAGTATTTAAAGTTAAATAAATTCAAACAAAAAACAAGACTTCTGTGATGGGGCAAATACAAGTGTTCAGCTAATCAGCCTCTGAGCACATTAATGTGCAGCCTGATAACTGCTAACTACAAAAAGCCAACTATGTCATGTTATGTTCCTTATATGATCTTTACTGTAGGTATGCTGCTGATGGAAGGTATGAGAATGTGATCCCTTCGTGATCAGTGTTTTCATTTGAATTTCCTTCATAAGATTAGGATTAAACCATTTGATTCATCTGGATTTATTTTACGGATGGGGGACATTTAATTATTACTGTTTTAAAGCTTCCTTAGTGCTGATTAATACAAAAACCTTGCTTGTGATCAAAGAAATAGCATGAAAAAAGAAGACCACTGTAATTGAACAACATTATAATTTGACTTAACTAACATTAATCTATTTGCTTTTTCCCCCAACTGGAGGATGAACTGAGGAGGACCCAACAGATGTGTGCATTGTTTTGGAGGGCTGATAAGTTGTGGAAACAGAACCACAGCTTGCATGCTGTTAATGGGACTGGTTCATGCCTTCAACCTTGAGTACCCAAAAACGCTAAAGTGCACCTTTGAACTGTTCCGGAAACTTGATGGAACAAAAATTCTGAAGAAGAGTCTTAAAATGGAATAAGCTGCCTGTACTGTAAGGACAGACTCTCTGCTTCTTTTATTTTCAAATACATTTATTGCAAGAATTTTCTTTTGCACATAATTATTTTTTCTCTATGTTTTTAAAAATGTACTGTAAGTTGTTTTTCATCTACATTTTAAAAGAAGTTGAGGGTAAAATGTTTGAATAGCAAGTGGTAATGTGAAGATTTTGATATAATGATTCATGTAATATTTACTTAAAATATCAATGTGTCATATTTTTTTTTATTGAAAATGCATTATAAGGTGTTTGTGTATAGTTTTAATTTGTATTAAAAAGTAAATTGTTTGGACAATATAAAAAACAATTAAAGCAGTGTCCTGTGTCTGACCAGTAAATTCAACTGTCCCTGAATAGGTAATGTGTAATTACATTTGGCTTATCTTTATTAATAATAATTAAGGAGATTAACTTTTACTTACATAACAATTAACAATAAAAGTATGTTACTCAATTTTTCCAAGTAAGTGAAAGTGAAGTGATTGTCATTGTGATCCACTGCAGCACAGCACACTGTGACACGGTGAAATGTGTCCTCTGTATTTAACCCATCGCCCTTGGTGAGCAGTGGGCACCATGACAGGCGCCCGGGGAGCAGTGTGTGGGGACGGTGCTTTGCTCAGTGACACCATGGCGGGTCGGGATTCGAACCGGCAACCTTCTGATAACGGGGCCGCTTCCTTAACCGCTAGGCCACAACTGCCCCAATAATCCATCACCCCAAGTCATTTCTAATATAAAAATATTAAGTATACCTTACCTATTTTTTTAAGTGTGTCATAGCTATTAATACTAGGTACTTTTTATGCAATTAGATAGGATAGAATCTACCCAAAAAAGTGAGTGCAAATTCTTACCTCACTTTTATTGAGAAGATTCTATAGGTTGTTTTTTTACAGTGCACCACAGAGTTACATGAAAGTCAAATAGTTATAGTTATTTAAAACTACGGATTTTTTATTAATATATATATTTTTTTATGTCCTGAACCAAAATGGGCCATGATGACACGTATTTGTAACCTGGTAACCTAGGGAACATGGAATGCTCGGCATTCAAGTGGTAAAGCAATGAAAATATCATCGCTAGGCAACAACAACATTTACATCTTCAGTAGATCTTCCAGTGGTCTGTCTCCCTTAATAAACACTTCCTCTGTAGAACGTCGGACGTCCTCCATGATCGGCCAGTCGCGAACAAAGTTCTCAGAAGAGACAGCGGAGCCGGTAATTAACGGCGGTGAACAGAGCGCCCGTCCGATTTCTGCAGCGATGCCGCTGGCAGCATCCAAACCGCTCGCCTCCATGCAGCCTGATTCCGAGGCGTCTCGCTGTGTGCGAGGATCCACGCGCCATGAACAATTTTTGCACGCAAACGCCATCCGTGGCCCTGTGAAGTATGGTCACCGCGCAACTCGCCTGTGGGCCTGTCCTTAAACGTCACCTTTGACGGCTTGTTGGAGAGAAACGACAGACGCCCGTCTGAATTGGCACGAATTCGTGAGCCGATTTAAAACGTGAACGTGATCAAGGTGATCAGGAACATGGGTGAAAGGGTCCCACAGAAACGCAGCACTTGTCTTCGCTTGTGCAACAAAAGGACGCTCCCGAGAGACTGCGGCGCTGCTAATGGGACTGTTTGAGTAGAAGGTGGGAAAAGCGCGGATGGAGGAGCGCCGTGCTGACGGGGATCAGGGAGACAAGAGACTGCAAATCCCGCCAACGTATGCATGCCGGCACATGCATAAAATATCAAAGCTTCAGGCGTTTTCTTTCATTCGGATTTAAAATAATCTTTGTGATGGGCAGCAGCATGTTAAAAATGGCCAAAGTCTTCACTTCAGCTTCAAAGTTGTGTGTACAAAACACCTAAAAGCGCCGAAGCCGCGGTGAAATATTTGATCTTTATGCCATTAGTGGAGCCCATCGGTAAAAAGCGCACAGCTGCCATTTAAAGAAAAGCGTCGCAACGATCCGAAATCTGCCCAACGGTGACAGGCGATGATCTTTCTGTATGTGGGTCAGTTCATCCAGGAGCTGCTCTGCATGCTCCTGTGGCTCCGGGCGCGGCACGCCGCTCCACAACACGCACACACGCTTGACAACAGACAGGAACTCCACAATGGCCCAATTATTCCATACAACCAGGAGACCGAGTATCGCATTCAGATGAGACGCGCCGCGGAATGCTGCTGATGATCCTCCCATAATAGTGGAGGGACTGCTGGTTATCAGCGGGCATAATTGTCCCCCCGGAGGGTAAATCCACGTCCCCGGTCTAGAAGAAGGAAAGACCTGCATCGGCCTGCGTGTTGGGAGACTTGGGATCTGCTCCATTACAGTGGAATATAAAGGTAACAATTTCAGATGCCCACCAAGCCTGGACGTGATAGGTGTGTGATCAGGGTGTAGAACCTTCTCTGGTCTTGATAGAAATGCTGGCGAGGCTCGTTTTTACACTTTAATGTATATTAATATAATAGAGAGAAGAAATTCTCGAGCTGCTCACCTTCGTATATCACTGGATTTCCGAAAGTCAATATCATACAAATCAGCACCACTGGACCACCATATCTGTAATAAACTTAGAATATAAAATAACAAAAAGAAAAAAAGAAATGAAGATGAAAAGTGATGAAAAGTGACCCCATCTTCTACCAGAGTAACCGTTCCTCCTGTATTTAATTTCCTCTCGTCACATTTTGGTGTCGCATTTTAATGCGAGGGGCACATTCATAAATGTCGTATCGGCTTCTTCATCTGGATTTCAAACATGGGCACGAACGAAGAGTGAAATGCTGCTCAGTGTCCTGTACCCTTCACCAGTGTTCGTTTTCACTGACCAAGATCAACACGGTCCTGATTCGCTAAATTCGGACTACAGGGTTGTCCCAGGGATTTGCAGGTGAAACGATGACTTCGGGGAGTCACACATTACAAGCTCCTTCATCCCAGCTGAGTCTTGAAAACTGGACAACTATTGAAGACAAGCGCTGTGAAAGACCATGCACTGAGAAAAGTAAAACGTCTCTGGTTGAAATAAATGTCTTCACAGGCAGTACGGTTTACCTCTTCTACAGAGAGGTCTGGAGGCCCCGCCCCTTTTCTGTCATGCTGTATTCGGCTTCATTAACCACACCACTCGACCCAACAACACATCTCATGATGTAAAGACCAATGGAACGCTTCAGTTGTAGCCCTCCATTTCCACAGAAGGCACCAGATGAAAATTTTATTATTAATTATTAGGGGCAGTGGTGGCCTGGAGAGAAAGGAAGGTTGCCAAGGTGCCACTGAGGTCCCCTTGATGAAGGTACCGTCCCCACACACTGCTGTCATGGTGCCCACTGCTCACTAAGCGTGATGGTTAAATACAGAGGACATTTGTCACTGTGTCACCGTGTCACCACGTGCTGCGCTGCAGTGTTTCACAGTGACAAGCACTTCGCTTTCACTTTATTTAAATGAGCGCAGCACAAACGAGATCTGCCGCCCACAGCTCTGTTCTGCGGGTAGAGAATCGCTGCCCCCACTCAGCCCGAGACCCAACTGCCAACAGCTCTGTAAAGCACCAACTGCAACGGCAGCCTCGGTAATCTCGCACCCCTGTTTCAGCCGCAGCCGAGGTAAGAAGTGGGGAGACGGAATCTATGCCACCGATAGATTGGGGCGGGGGGGTGAGAACCGAGGAGGTGGCGAGGGAGTGGGTGGCGGCACGTTCTCTCCGCATCTACATAAATCTGTCTTCAAGGAACAGGCAGAAGACAAAAGAATAATTCCCTTCCCTCGTCAAAGGTGGAACGGAGGAGGATGGAGATTACATGGAGACCTCTGTGGGCCAAACATCACTCGAAGATTCGCAGGACGTGCACTGACGCTGATTGGCTTGATGCTGTGATGTAAAAACGTGGGGAAAAGCCCTGATCTGAAGGGCTGGCAACTGTTTAAACTGGTTTCATTAAAATCCTTGTGACCTGAAGAGCCAGTCAAATACCTCCACTAGAGGGACTGTCACCAATGACATTAATGACTCTTTTTAGTCTGAGGGCTGGGTTTGTCAATTTGTTTGACAAAAATTCATTAAAAACATTTAATGCTAATGCATGTTCATATTTTACAATTTATATTTACATTTACAGCATTTTTATCAGACGTCCTTATCCAGAGCAACTTACAATCAGTAGTTACAGGGACAGTCCCCCCCTGGAGCAACTTAGGGTTAGGTGTCTTGCTCAGGGACATGATGATAGTTAGTGGGATTTGAACCTGGGTCTTCTGGTTCATAGACAAGTCTGTTACCCACTAGGCTACTACCACGCTATATATAAAATCTGACAAACTCTCTCTTTAAAAAGGATGCCGAATGCACTGTACCTACTGTATACGTCCAGTTAAATACACACACGCAAAATAAGGAGCAGGAATATTCAAGGTGGTGCGTCTTAATTGATATTTCAGTTGTGAGTGTAGACATGCATAGAGAAAAGAATTCATATTTTAGAAAAGGACTGCAGAATCACTGTAGCAGTGGAGAAAAATGGAGGGGGGATCATCATATTAACGTTCCTGCATGGCTCCGGCATTCCAGGTTCAAGTTCAGGTCGAGCTTTACTGTCATTTCTGCTACATACGTGTTAGACAGAACTTAGTGAAACGAAACAACGTTACTCCGGAACCTTTAAACAACGTTACATACTGGCTTAAAATGTACGACACTGACAAACCAGCTACATAAAGTACAACGTGGTACACAGACAGTGCAAGAATAACTTTTAATGCAAATTTTATGCAATTTAGGCGAAATTACTAATGAAAAATGTAATAACAGATTATTTGTTACATGAACATAAAAGAGATGTGTGTGTGTGTGTGTGTGTGTGTGTGTGAGTGTGTCAGTCCAGAGTGGAAAGTCCCTGAGTGTTCAGGTGTCTGATGGCCTGTGGGATGAAGCTGTTGGAAGCTGTTGGGCCAGTGAGGGCCCGAATTCTCTGTACCGGATGGTAGGAGGGTGAAGCGTGCATGTGAGGGGTGTGTGGAGTCCTTCACAATGCTGCTGGCTTTCCCGATGTGGCGTGTGTGGTAAAAGTCCATTGTGGACCAAACCAGACAGTGATGCAGCTGTTCAGGATGCTCTCAATGGTCCCCCTATAGAAGGCTGTGAGGATGGGTGGTGAGGATCAGCCTCCGCAGGAAGTAAAGACCTTTCATTTTGAGTCAGGCCAGGAACTTCCTACGAGTACTGAAAGCGAGGGGTGAGACAGCGGACGAAATATTCCTTTAACCCACTAATGCTCTAGATGCAACCCTTTCATTATGCATGAAGTCCACCCATGAGCACCATCTCTTTTAGCCTGTAATACAGCCAAATAATTTTCCTGAAGAATAAATAAGTAAACAGTCCAATCTGTAAGTCCCACCAACAACCAAAGTGCTTTTCATGCACGAAAGCCGTCAGAGCTGGGCGGCTGTGAAAGCCCTTTAATGCTCCCGAACTCTGGCAGCCGCGTACGGACACATGTTCCATTTCTGGCCCAGATGCATTTCCCATGCAGCGCCATCCCGGCCCGCTGTACTCTGGTCGGAGAGCCACGATCGCAGCTCTGCAGCTAAAGTGCTTCAAGATCAAAAGCAGATGTCGGTTCTAAGCTGCGAGGACATCGTGGGCTGGGTTCACCTGACTAAAACTGTAGACCCGTATCAATTTATAATGCCAGAAGTGTAGAGCGTGTATGCAACTCGTGTTCAAAGGGAAAAAAGGCACAAACACCTACAAACACCTACACCTTTTGCTACGAGACAGATTAGCGTTTGAATTCTTCTTCTGTCCCCTACCTATCAATATTTAGGTCCTTGCGGGAGGGAGACCATTAAGGGAGACCATATGGGGTGGAAGTAGCCTAGTGGGTAACAAACTCGCCTATGAACCAGAAGACCCAGGTTCAAATCCAACTTACTACCATCGTGTCCCTGAGTAATACACTTAACCCTGAGTGTCTCCAGGGGGGGGACTGTCCCTGTAACTACTGACTGTAAGTCGCTCTGGATAAGGGCGTCTGGTAAATGCTAAAAGTTGCCTCTAAAAGTTGAGAAACGGAACTGACGACTAAAATTTCTCCAACGAATCTGGGAATGTTTGTGGACCACGGCCTTCTGCTGAGAACCAATGAGGACAGTGAACTCACCGCCAAAGATTATCAGATGGACGTGAAGCTCTGAGGTAGGTCTTTGTTTCCCCTCAGTCACAGACAGAAGTCCACAGCGGGACAGTAAATCTAATCCCACTGCTGTCTTATCCGCAATCCCTCTGTAACACACACACACACAGTAGGGGGACTTGGGCACAGTTTGGTCACCGTTTCATTAGGGACGGTGATCCGTTCACCGGGGGCGGGTCATTGGCATTTCGATGCATCATCATGCTTCCTGAATTATTTCCTGCTCTATTTGTGTGCATTTTGTTGTGCTTTTCCAAGCGAATATGCAAAGTGGGAGAATTATTCACATACACCACACATCGGGTCAGTTTAATAGCCCCTCTTGCTTTATCATGGAGGACTACCTAGTGACAAAAAGTGCCTTCTTCCTAAGCATCCTGTTTTTTCGACATAATTGATAATGCTGACACGTTACCCCAGCCTCACTGTGCACTAACGCTCACTTATTCTGCTTCCTGGGTGGAAGGCCCTGTGTTCACTGGGGGGAGGAATGGAAAGCAGTACACTCTGCACCCAACTGACGGCTCGGCTGGAGATGAACGAAGGACTAATGTTCGGTTTATACAGCCTGCACACCCACAGCGGGTAATGGGCACCTAATTGCTGAATATGTCGCAGCCTGTGTTGCCAGATCTTGCAGCGGTCTATTAAAACCAGCCAACTGGGTGTGCAGAATGAGAGAAAGCGAGTGGAAACATTTGTTTTAACAATCTGACATCAGTATAAATGAAGCAATGAAACAGCCCACTCTTTCTTTTGTTCCCATCTTTCGTATTCGGCCCGTTTTGTGTGCATGCGGTTATTAGCAAGCTGCAAAAAAGCTGTGCAGTCTCATCAATCATGCACTTAATGTAGCAAAAAAAAAATAAATCCCTGCAACTTGTGACTGGCAATATGAATCTTAAACAGCACAAACTGAATGACTCTTGGGAATCAAATGAATTAGAAACACTGATCAGTCTGATGATAATGATTAAAACATTTTGACATTAATGACAGTGGGCACTGTGTAGAGCAGAGTGAAATTTTCTGATTTCAGGCCTCATCTCTGTAACGGTGCTTCTGCTACAAGTAATATGTTTTATTTTTGTGCTTTTTTATTGTAATACAAAGTCATTTTAAAAATGACAAGAAGAGCTTATGAACAAGGTATTTAGCTTCTCTAAAGTTAAAATAATAAGTGATCAGTGTCGGTGCAGAACGAGGCTAAAAATGATGATTATGTGTTTCTAGATAATGACAAGCAGAGGGCCCGGAACTGGACCTTGGGGAACGCTCTGCACAGCAGATGCATGACAGTCGTTCAGCCTCAGTCTATTATAAACACTGTAGGAATCTTCCCCCGGTTTAGTCTTGAGCCTTGGGTTACATCAGCAGCAGCAGCTCTTGGAACAGGGAGTGAATTCAGTAATGAACACAAGCCTAAAAACTGCTCTCCACACGTCTTTTAAATTATGGACTAAAAGGACATGAACATGGACACCGTTATGTAAAGCCGCGCATGAACATGTCAGGTACGGTTGCTTTGTTTGGTCAGTTCAGCCATGCGTCACTTTGATCGAGACACGCTAATTGATATTAGCATCTGCAGATGAGCAACACTCATTAGAGTCGGCGTGTACGGAGCTGGCAGACGGAATGAAATCTCCACGCCGGTGTCCCACCGTGTCCAGACCGTCCTCAGCGTCGGCGGGACGTTGCAATGAGTAAAGCCCCCCCGTCCCGTTGTTGCGGTGACAAGCCCGTGATTGACGGCTCCCTCACAGAGACACTCACCTGTCAGCTTTGCCTCACCGCAGCCAGACAGCAGGAGATGATGCACCGCTCCCGCACTCGGCTTTCTGCGGCAGAGGCTCGGGGAGGAACGTCTCAGAAATATTACACAAAGGACGAAAAATCTTCAAACATACAATAGACACAAGATAGAATAAATGATAAAAATGCAGTGATGCAGTTCACGCGGAAGCAAAAATCAGATTGAACAAAACCCGTAACAGCAATAAACAAATAAGTAAAAGATGAATCAAGGCAGAAGTGTTAAAAAAAAGCTGAACTAAAGAACACAGACAGACCCGGCAGGAGTGAAGAATAAAAAGAAAGCCCACAGAGCGGTGTCCTTCCTTCCCAATTGTTCTGTTCTTACGGGTAATTCGTGAAATTCATTTCATTAATTAGGCCTTTAGATTGGACGCAGCGTTTGAGAAACTCGCGTGGGACGTGACTCCACTGTTGATAGGGGTTGGTGCTTCTTGATGGTTTTCATATATAAAACTTTTCCTCTAGCAATGATGTACACGCATTTGTTTATTACGGATGTTTTTTATGAGATCTCCGTAATGATATGAGGGTAGACAGAATGAGCTGCAGACAAATTATGATTACAAATGCTACTACTTGTTGTTGGGTGTTTCGTGTGTGTATATGTGTGTTTGTTATAAATGACATGTTTCTATTATGGTTTCTATTATCTATTATTTTTTGTGTATTCTTTTTATTTATGGACTTGTTTTTATTGCTTAAGTTGTTTCTGTATTTTGAAGTGAAATTCAAGTCACAAAACCTTAAAGTGATTGTACATCTATCTGTAAATACTGAATAAACATGTCAAAAAAAAGCTTATTTCCCCTTCACCCAAGTAAAAAAATATCATTTGGCCAAACAAAACTAAAATGAAACCTCTTAGTAGTAAAATCCACTAAGGATGGATGGACGTGGGTCTTTGGTGAAAGACCTGCTTTAGCGTTTCCTGTGTGAGTCAAACACTCACGGCAACCTCCACGTTTCCATGGTTTTAATCCTCACAAATGTTTATATCGGTTTTTAGCTGATATATTGTTGTGTCCCTTGAAGGAGTCTTTAATGTCTTGTTTCGTGGGTCAAAGTGGAGATAATTCATCTGCCGTACTGCAGGTCACCTTTGACAACTCAGACTGTGTAATGACTTCTTCAACTCTGCAGCTCTTTCTTTCTGGCTGTTCCTGACCTCCTACAACCTTGGAAGCCGACCAAGGTTGGGAATGATTGGAGAGACCACCTGGGAATTCTGTAAAATGGGGGTGGTGGTCTGCCCGGAATGTGGTGGTATGCCTGGTTTTTCACCTCAATGATGATTTTAACCTGAAGGGGATTATAAATGGTTGTCCTCCATCCAGAACAGGGCGGTCCTCCTTCACAGAAACTCTATCAGGATGAACCAAGGATCAGTATGGGTGTGTAGGGCCACATGCATGAGCGTATTTACGTACAGCGTGCATGTACAGAATGTGCATGATCTACAACTAATACAAAATGCAGCAGCACGACTGATCTTCAACCTTCCCAAGTTCTCCACACCGCCCCTCTGCTACGTTCCCTCCACTGGCTCCCAGTAGCTGCACGCATCAGGTTCAAAAAACTGATGCTGGTCTACAAAGCCAAACATGGAGTAGCACCATCCTACCTCACAGCCCTTATTACACCTCACACTGCACCTCGTATAGTCCGAGCCTCCAGTACTGCTCGCCTGGTCCCTCCATCTCTGAAGGTAAAAGGAAGACGCTCATCTAGACTCTTCTCCGTCTTGGCCCCTCGGTGGTGGAATGAACTTCCAGCTCAGTCACTGAGCACCTTCACACGGCAGCTCAAGACCTTCCTCTTTAAAGAATATTTAGATTAAATTGTAATTTTCTTGTTGTCGAGCTTTGTGTACAGAATCTACAACAGAGTGAATAAAATGTATTCATAGTTGGGGTCCTAGTGAACCGGAATTGATCTCTTCATCGATGGTGACATGGAAGCACGTTGTAAGTCGCTCTGGATAAGGGCGTCTGCCAAATGCCGTAAATGTAAATGTAAATGTAAATGTGCGGCCTCGCAAACATCCCGGCTCTCCTCGCACCGAGCCCGGCTCGCGTTGGCATGTAAATTCCGAATAGCAAACGGCTACGAGACGAGCCCAGGAGACCCCAGGCGAAACGTGTAAAGACGAGCCAGAGTCTGGGCGATTACCATCACAATGACGAGCAGCACGAGGAAGATTGTCCCCGTCACTCACGTAGCAGCTACCCGGGCGTCTTCACTGCGGAGAAGGCGCACGGACCCGCGCCCGAATGAAATTGGTGCAGCCAGCCGCAGGCAAATAAGGCCCAGGGCCCCCAGGGGACCGCCGCAGAGCTTAATTATGTTTTGATTTCTGCTGTTTGATGAAGAACCAGAAAAAAAAGAGCAAAGCATTCTGGGTAAGGAACACCGAGCCGCCTAGCCCACCAGACCGCCGGCTCGGGTCTCGATGGACTTCCGCGAAGAAGTAAATTACGACGGGCATCGCGCCGGCTGCAAAATGATCCCCTCCACGAGGTGGAATTCATGAGAATTTAATGTTCTGCCTTCTAAAGCCTGTGGCGTGTAAAGCTTTCCCAACGTTCTCATCTTGTTGTCAGAACGCTTATTCACGAAATAACAAAGCGCCGATCTTCGACGCTCCGGCTCTCCTTCAATATTTATGCATTCCCAGCTCATACATTTTTTTACACGCGGCATATTACCGGCTCATTCAATATGTACGCCATTACTGCTTTAAGTACTTAAGCCGGGCGGTGGTCCAGACTGAAATACGAAGCCACGGGAAGATCCCCACACCGTTGGCCCAAACTAGTGCGGTGTACCGTGTTGTAAAAGCAGAATGATGTCGACAAAATCTTTTGCCGCTTTTTACCTCGGAAAAAAGTGAAAAGAAGGTGGCTTAAGTTGATACAGTAGGTTGGATCTCAAATTATAACCAGTAGGGCCTAATGCCATTACCTCACGTTAATGTTAGCACCAGGTTCCCCATCTCTGTTTATAGAGACAGGCAGCAACGTAGCACAACCGGATCGTACCGTAACAAACATTATTCGAATGTCATACAATTCACGCTCGAAATCAGCGCACTTTTGCTAATCATCCCATTTCAATTCAGCAGCCTGGTTATTACCAGGGGAAAAGAGAGGTCTCTCCCCATGATTTACGCATTGCAAGTTCTCCAATGTGAAAAAAACTGTTTGCGTTGCAAATTGTTTTGGGCCAGGGCCCCCTGCGGGCCCCCTGCACCCCAAGGGCCCCTGGGCAGCGGCCCCGGGGGCCCGGTCCGTAATCCGTCCCTGCCGCCGGGCGTACCAAAGTGGCATCATGGAAGGCCGCGGCCTCTTATCCGAGAGGAACATGGCAGGATTTGCATGATCCGCTTCCACTCGACGGATCAAGGAGGTCGAAACGGAACAGAGCCTCGGCGAGGGGCTGGAACCCCTACCACCGCGAGGGCCCGCGCTGCGCTTCAACTCCGTCTCATTTGACTAATTAGCTCCAGGGAGCCGGTGACGGGGGACCTTCCACCGTGAAAAGGACTCGAAGAGGAGCAGCGAGTGCGCGTGAGGGGAGGAGAGGATGAAAGTGTAAAATCGGCGGGATTAAAAGCGCGTTTGCGCTTGTGATGAGAGCGGGTGGCGGTGCGCTGTGGAGGGTTTGGGCCAAGAAAACAATGGCTGCTGTCAATAAGCAGCTGAGCGTTCCTCGTATTAACAGAAACAATAATGCATAAGTGCGTTTTTGTGTTGGGTTCAAAGCAGAGGATCACTTCACTTTCACACTACAGGACTGTAGTGTCCAAAAGCGAATTTTACACGCCACTGCAGAATATTGAGCCCGACACAGACCCCAACACTCAGTCGAGGGGGACACACCCCGTCCATCCTGACTTCACCTGTCTACCACACGATTCAGGTCCGTCGCAGACGGAACAAAAATTCCATAAAGCGCATATTCTCACCAGCTTCCGACTTCTGAAGAAACTTCGGAAGCGAACCTTCACTTATGCAGTTAGTTCTTGATGGGAGTAAAAAAAATTAAAATCTGTCCTCTACGCGACCTCTTTCGAGGAAAGCCGTTGATGACCCGCGTTAGCCCGTGTGCTGGTTGAATGAAATATTGATTTTCTTCGTTCGGAATCTGGCTCGGCCCGGGCCGCGGCTCAGCGGTAGCGCCGATCCGCAGGCCATCTGCGTGGAGGGCCGCCAGACGGGGCCCGCTCTCGGCAGTTTAAAGGTGAGCGTGAAATGACCCGCTGGGCTATTCACCCTGGTGATTATGAGTAATAATAAACACCACGCGCGCAGGTGAAGCGGCCAAAAGTGAATTTTACACTCCGCTGCAGAATATTGAGTCAAATGATTCATACGATGGGAATATGATTACTGCAGGGTAATGCAGTAGGCTGTAGTAATAAAAGAACGCGTGCTGGAGGCATCCGGCCGACCGCTCTCCGCCATCGTCAAATCTGTCAGGGCATTAAACGAATTTTTGGAACGATTGAATAATTTCACACAGCATGAGACAGTTGGCAAAAACCGAGGGATGAATGTAGCCCTGAGGTCAACAAACTGATCCACCAGTAAATTAAACCTGCACAATCATGCATTCAGATTATTCATGTAGTTTCACTGTGGTCACCAGAGTCCAGATTCTAGAGGAAGAGGACAATCGATGACAGTTAAGACTTTCTTTGAAGCCTTTTAATACCCCTCAGTTTGTTTTCCACTAAAGACAAGGTTTGTCCATCAACGTAACATTTTGTGGCGGGAAATTCGTACACGGTAAAAGTTGGCCGGCAATATCATGACCCCAAGAGAAGCCCATGTTCTTTGGTTCAGTGTATGGTTGAGTAGTCTACTGGGATAATGACAGACACCATTACTTTTATGTTACTAAATGGTCGGCGTGTTTGTGGATAGGACAAATTTTAACCATGGCTTCTGAATCTTTTCGTTGAGAATCTGAAGTTCCATCTCACGGAGAACATGATGTGACCACTTCCATAATGTGAAATGTGAGAGGGTGTAATGGCTTAATTCTCAGTTAAGAAAAGATAAAAAAGGGCCTTCTCTCTACACCGCAACTCATTAAAAGCACCTATAATTTTGCCTATATGAAGAACTAAGTCCACTTCATGTCCTATTTTTCACCACACTGTCGCATTGAAGGGGAATTTATTGTCAAATCTGCCATTTGGAAACTTCCTCTTTAAAAAGAACTTCAGCAAGGTGAATGTATTACATTTCAATGCCTTTGTGCTTGTAATGTCACGCATTTTAACAATTTTGGATGGATGACACAGTTAACAGCTTGTGGGATTTTAAATGTCTTTTAATTCTAATTTTCTTTCAGGGACGTCGTTCTCCCAATCTCTCTGGCTGAATTGATCAACCCTCCTGAAAACACTCTTAACAGGCAGCGCAGCTCTTCACACATACGTTGAAAGCGTCTCGTGGTTCTGCATTCAGCCCAGGGCTGCATTTCACTGCCTTGTTTGGACTCATAAACGCAGAGTCAAATTCCCAAGGAGACCCAAAGTCTCAATAAGAATGAATGCATGTTTAAAAAAAAAAAGGTGTGACGTTCTGGCAAGAGCAATTCCCTCAAAGGCCTCATGAATTTTTTGGTTCATTTTTTTTTGAGTCGCAAGAGGTGAAAATGGTGCTTGAGGAACGAATCTGGAAGGGATTTGTCTACTCGCCTCCACCCAGCTCCACTCCGCTCTGGCAGCCTGACAGGGGAAAGAAGCCCAGATTCTGGAGAGTCCGATCTTCGCCCCGCCTCCACAACCTACACGCTGAATCCAGTACGTTGTTCCTGTAGAGCAAAAAGGCTGAGGGAAAAGGAGGCGGCCCTTCATCGAGCCTTCATCTGGACGCCTTTATACATAAACGTACCCTGGACTGGACCGGTTTTGATGAATTCGACTCTATAGTTCTATAGCTGGCCTGTATGGTCAATACATCACATTGTTGTTTTGTCTGTATGGACAGTTTTTAAAGTTTTTTTTTTTTTACTTTTAGCTATATTTACTTTAAGTAATGAGCATTTTTTATATACATATTGTGTAGCCTGCTGTATTTGAATAAGATATGGATCATGCACTGGCAATAGACTGGCACTATGCATCCATTGCATCCTATAACATGTTACAACCTAACTTTGCTGCAAATGCCACACATTGGATACCTTCCTTTGTATTTTTGTAGTATTCTGTGTGTCTATGTGTATGTGTGTTGTCTATATAGCTGCTGGACACCTACATTTCCTCGAATGGAGTATCTACCTATCTCACGCTGCGGGGATGGGTCTCATCATTAAGCAGCCCGAGGGGACGCTACGCCGGAGCCCGAACTAAGAGCTTTGATGATATGCATGAATTAATTCCATGTTGGCGCCTCCAGCCGGAGCTCCAGATTACGTAACGGGCCATTGTGCAGTGTTTACCGCGGGGGAGACTGGGTGTGACGTAGGTAAGTGTGGTGCATCCAGGAGGCGTGGTTACCTGGTGCCTTCTGAGATAAGTTACCTGAGCATTGGAGAGGACGAGCTGCCCACCTTCAACCACAGATGACCATCCCAGTCTCAGTAAATCATCTAAATCTTGAGCTCCCTCGCTCATCATGATTGCAGCATAATAAATGGCTTGACCCAGGATGTGTATTTGTCTTGCAGGGGACGTGAGTGATTTTCCACCCGTCTCCCTGCACAGGCTGTGGGAAAAAGGGACAGAGAGGGTTTAAGCAAACAAAGCTGACGTGCTGGTGACCTGCTGACCTGGGCCCTGTCCAGCGGCCAGCGGTGGGGGAGGGACAGGAGCCGGACTGTCAGGCGAGGCGATCCAGGCAACGGCTCCAGAGGGCGCAGAAATGCTGGCCTGTCAGACGGAGGGAGGAGCGGCTGAAAGCTCCGGAGCGCCGACCTTTCCTTTTGTCAATATCAAGGCACTTGAGGACAAGCAAGACGTAGCGTTTGGACTCTGGACGTCAATGTAGCCTGCAAAGCAACCCGAAGTTTGGCTTGACCACGTTCCTCTTCGTGGAGATGTTATCTCACCAGCGGCCGTTGGTTAAAGCTGCCACAGCCCTGTCCAGTCCCCTTCTCAGTCCAGGCACGGCCTCCCACCTAATCCTGCTCCACTCTGAGACGTTTAGGGTCCTCCAGACCTAATCCAGCCATTCATCTCCTAATTGACCTCGATCATTTTGCCGGGCCTCGGGGATTATGGGTAACAAAGGAAAGACACGGTCAACCATGGTGGAGCAGAAGGGGACATCCACACGTTTTAATGCACGGAAGGAACCTTTCAGGAACCCGCTTCTGCCCTGGTGAAGGGCCTTTTAACCAAATAGCGCCATCAGACAGGCAAGTTATTAGCAAGCTGTCAGGACAGCAGCAGAGCATGATGGGACATCTTGACGCGAGGCGCACATTAAAAGCCCCTCAGTGTCGTCGTTCTGGAACGGGGCAGGTTTAGAACAGTCCAGAAACGTGCAGGGAGCGGCGACGGAGCGCAATGAGACCTTGGAGGCACAGCGAGCCACATCGGCCTGTTTGCCCTTCTTTTGATTCAGACATTCGTCAAGCGCGTCTCGTGTCACTTGGCAGAGGCACGAGGCTTCCGTCACAAAAGCTCCTTCAGCCGACAATCCGCCATTGATTCTCACGGCCGGGCAAACATAGAGCTACAGTGTGCAGAGAGTCACTGCACAACCGCCAACTGCTGTAGTCACTGTGCACGAAGGCGTCTTGTGAAGACCGTAAGATCTGGTGAAGGCCTTTTACTGGACTTACACACCTAAACAGACGGAAGCAGGAAGCGTCTGTAGGGCCGCAACCAACTACCCGGCCAGACATTTCTATAAATCCCCGAAAAAGGTGGCGGCTGTGCTGACACTGACACCTCTCCGCCTTTATGAAACACGCCGTAAAAGCGGCGAATCCAGGCCAGATGTCGGCGCGAACGCGGCGGCTCCGCTGAAATAAATCTAATCCCTGGCTGCCACGCCAGAGGCCGTGTTTACTTCTCGCCCCGTAAAACTGAACGCTCGACACCCACTGGGGACCTGTGCAGTCTGGGAAATGGAGGCGGGCGAGGGTGGAGGTGGAAACATATAGAAATACGCTGCAATCCTTCTAATACATGCGTGTGGTGGGTTTTTGGACGGATTCGGGGAACGCCGGAGCCCACGGGCGGGCACCCCGAGGAGAACCGTGACTAATGACAGACACGGGACAAAAGCTCATATAAGCGCAGCCTGGCCCAACCTGAGGGATCGCCAGGGCGGAAATGGTCTAAAGAGAACCGTAATAACCACAATATCTGTTCACTTACAAGGTAAACACAGCAGCAGGAACTAACAGAGAACATCCAGCGTTTACTCTTCTTTACTCCCCGCTAACAGCACAACAGCAGAAGGCCTTTACCGACACGGCTAATCTGCTAAAAGCTCCTTAGACTGACTGGGTCGCGGATTGTTTGGGTTTTTCTCAATCCACGAGCCATTATGAGGCCATTTGTAACGGGCTACCCCGTGACCTATGACCTGATTAATAACCATTAGTGTTCTCACGTGAAGAGGCATTTTCCTTCAACAATTTACTTTTACTTTGTGCAAAAGTCTGTTTTTACGCTTTTACTACCATCATGTCCCTCCAGGGTGTCTCCAGAGGGATTGTCCCTGTAACTACTGATTGTAAGGCGCTCTTGATAAGTAAGTAATGTAAAAGTAAGAAATGCAACAATATCCAACAAAATTGCAGCAATGTGCACATATACAGTATAGGTTTGGATACACCTTCTCATTCGACGTGTTTTCTTTATTTTTATGATCATTTACGTTGGTAGATTCTCACTGAAGGCATCAAAACTATGAGTTCTGTACTTAACAAAAAAGGTGAAATAAGTGAAAACATGTTTTATATTCTAGTTTCTTTGCTCTGTCTTGGCATTCTCTCGATGAGCTTCAAGAGGTCGTCACCTGAAATGCTTCTCCAACAGTCTTGAAGGAGTTCCCAGAGGTGTTTAGCACTTGTTGGTCCAGCTCACCCCAAACCATCTGGACTGGGTTCAGGTCCGGTGACTGTGGAGGTCAGGTCTCCACTTTTTGTTAAGTACAGAACTCCACATGCGTTCATTCATAGTTTTGATGCGTTCAGTGAGAATCTACCAAGGTAAATGGTCATGAAGATAAAGAAAACACGTTGAATGAGAAGGTGTTGTTTTTCTTCACCAATTTCACTTTCAATCACTCTGGACTCTTTGCACAAAATCACTTTGCACAAAATCTCTGCGCTTTTTCTTTTTTTTATATACATTGACTTTCACTCATTTGCACACCTTCACTTTACCTGTTACACATATTTTATGTTAAAGACATAAAAGTGTAATATCTGGTTATGTTGGCAATATTTGCATATTGGTTTTCATTGTATGCTTGCACCATTTGTAATTACTGTGGTCTGTAGCAGTGCATATCATACCGTGTATTTGAATTTGAATTTGTGTTGCGGTCACCGTGGGGGACGTACAGAAGCATGATAACTGCGTGTCCGAACGACAACCTGATTATTACACTGTCATTACTTGGCGGGAGTAATTGGTGACGCCGGTAATTAAAGGTCGGACGCGGCGCGGGTGACGCGCGGGAGAGCGCGCGCCCGCCCGCCCCCAGAGGCGCGCCTCGCTTCGCCCCGCGCGCGGCCCCGCGTTGCCGGGGTTTCCGTGCACGCGCAGCCGGCGCGGGCACGCGCGCCCGGAGCGCTACTCGGTGCCAGACATGGCGGCGGATCTGAACCCGGACTGGCTCGCCTGCCTGCCGTCCAGCTGGAGCTACGGGGTGACGCGGGACGGACGCGTCTTCTTTATCAAGTAAACGGCCGTCGGCCGCGGTCGTCTCTCTCTCTCTCCCTCTCTCTCTCTCTCTCTCTCTCTCCCTCTCTCTGGAAAATTCCCCCTCGGCCGCCGCTCTTCCCAACATTCTCACCCTTCTCCGTTTCTCACCGACAGCGAGGAAGCCAAGAGCACCGCCTGGCTGCACCCCGGCACCGGAGAAGCCGTGGTGACCGGACACAGGAAAACTCCAGGTGGGAGTGCGCTCCGTGGGAGGGTGGGAATGTCGCGGGTTGGGAATCGTGTCTCCATCTGCACTGGGCTGTGCGTGTGTGTGTGTGTGCGTGTGTGTGTGTGTGTGTGCGTGTGTGTGTGTGGTGCCCAGCTAATGAGTGACATTGAGAACAGTCGCCGTCGCCGCTGCATCCCAACACATCGCACCCAGTGCCGGGGTTGCCAGATCTCGCGAGAGAAACGGGCGTGAAAGTGAAGTGATTGTCGCTGTGTGCACGCAACAGAACGTGTCCTCTGCATTTAACTCAGCACCGTCGGCGAGCGGCGGGCAGCCACGTCGGGCGACCCCCGGGGAGCGGCGTGCGGTGTCGGGATTCGAACCGGCAACCTTCAGCCCGCCCCAGGCTCCAGATGCACGTCCTGTCAGACGCCACACTCCTCTCCAACCCTCCAGCCCGCTCATCCCGCCACTGACCTGACATTATGCACGATGGACATATCTCCGGCTGCCCCGTCCAAAGGAAAACGAACCACGTTCTCCAAAAAAGCTGGAATGTTGGAGAAGGTCCCGAACGCAGCTTTAAAGCTCATGTTTATCGCGCCGAGCCCAGCGGCAAGGCCGGTATAAACGAAATCTCACTCATATCGCATGCTGTGTGCGTTGGCGAGGACCTCAGGACACGATACGCATCACGATGTTCGGGTCACAGTACAATGTCGCCGTGCGAAATATCGTATTGCTGAGTCGACGTTTTCCAGCACACCGTTTATACCGCGCTGCCCTACTAGACATTTTGCTGCCACTTTCGCTGTTTAATCCGGATTATTTGTGGATCATTTACGTTTTTGGACAGTCCCGTCCGGAGCGCTTTCAGAGATACGGTTGCGAAGATGAGAAACGTTTAAGTAGTCCCACTACCGACCGAAGTTTTTGCATGAAGCTCTCCAAAAAAGAAGACGGTTCCAGTTCATATCGTTTCTTCTGTTTGAATCTGAGACATTAAGGCGGCGGCCCGTCCCGTTTCGGACGCCTGGCGAGAAGCCCGTTTGGCTTTGGGGAGCTATGGAGCCCACGGGAACCCAACACCGACGCCAACGTCTCCAGTAGAACTTCTGCATGCTTCAGAAGACACTTCCCACGCACGCACGCACGCTTATCCCTGTTTTTCTCTACTTCCCAGATTTGCCGACGGGATGGGAGGAGGGCTACACGTTCGAGGGAGCCCGCTGCTTCATAAAGTGAGTGCCGCTGCGGAACCTGCCAGACTCCCGCTGGCCGCGAACGGCCGGGCTTTTAGGGACCAGTTGGGCGGGTCGAGGCGGGTCCTGCGTCTGCCGGGTGAAAATGTGGTTACACGCCGCTCGGCTCCTCGGGTTCGTTCGAGGTGGAATTACTTGTGCAAAGCCAGTTTAATGCCGTAACGCCCGTCTATAATTAAAATGATGTAAAAATGTATAGAGTAGCAATAAACTGGAAGTTGGTTTCACGTAGGTGCAGCAGAGGACTTACTAGACTTCGCGTGGGTTCGAGGCAAACGCTCTGGGAACGTTTTCTGAACGTCAGAGCACCTCATTCTGTGGTAGTTTGGCGGGAAACGTGTTTTTATGCACGCAGTGCGGAGCGTGGGCCGAACGTGCCACTTCCTGCTCTCGGCCGTAGTGAAAATGACTCCGTTTCTCTGGCGTCCGTGGCGGCTCGATGACCGGAATACCGGACGAAACGGGACGGTGAGTGATAGATGGCGGTTAGATGTCGGGGCGAATATTCCAAGGGGCTACACGCACCCCTCGACGGGATCGTACATTTACAGCATTTACCAGACGCCCTTATCCAGAGCGACTTGCAATCAGTAGTTACAGGGACAGTCCCCCCCCTGGAGACACTCAGGGTTAAGTGTCCTGCTCAGGGACACGATGGTAGTAAGTGGGATTCGAACCCGGGTTTTCTGGTTGATAGGCGAGGGTGTTACCCGCTAGGCTACTACCAGCCTACGTGTGATGGACAGCGGCCGGCCCGCCTCCGGCGCCGGTTCTGTTCCACTACTTGTCTCTGACGGGGAGCAGAGCACCTCTACCGTGTCCGCGTTTCACCTGCTTCCTCAAAATAGCCCCGGAGATCTCATTCCGTTCGCCCCCCCCCTCCCTCTCGCAGTTGCATTATGCAGCGACTGGTCTGAGCAATGCATCATGGGACCGTGAGGGGTCTGCCGTCTGCGTGTAGGAGGGTGAAGAAGAAACGGGACGGGAGGGATGTGAGGAGCGAGCCGTGACCCGCAGCTGACCCCTGAGGAGTTTGGGGAGGGGGGTCGGGGCGGGGTGGGCGGGGCCTCCGCGGTCGGAATTCCATCGTTTATTTGAAGTGAGGACGCCCTCCCCCCCGCGCCCCGCTCCTCTCGCTCTCCGTGTTGCGCCGAGAAACAAACATCGCGGCCTGTTGCCTGTGGTCCTGAAGTCTCCGCCCACTCCAGGGTTTCAGGAAGGCCGCCCTGAGTGACCTCTGTCCTGGTATCTGGGCCAGGGGTCACTCATCTGACCATAGCCAGCTGTTTTAGCCGGGCGTCGTGGCCTCGTCTCCTCCCTCGTGCAGCAGCGTAGAAAGTGACCTTCTCAGCTGGATACGGAGAGGCTCGGACTTCGCTGATACGGCGTACCAACACGCGCTGCAACGTACCAATACAACTCAGTACAGGGGTGGAGTTTGGCACCAAACAATGTGTTTATTACCACACAGCCCTGTGTTTGGGGTCGGTCTCCGTTACCCACATGTCCCCATGATTCCGAATGCCACGCCCCTTGTCTGAGGAACTGACGTTTTTCTTTGCCTGCTTGGATAAGAATAAAAGACCCGAACATGTTTTATTATTACCGCCGGAGACGTTCATCGTGCGGTTGGAAAGTTGGCATGGAGGTCAAATGGAAGCCAGTATCAGCGGTGGCCTAGCGGTCAAGGAAGCGACCCTTCCCCCCGTGGTCAGAAGGTCGAATCCCGATCCACCAAGGTCCCCTTGATGAAGGTGCCGTCCCCACACGCTGCTCCCCGGGCGCCTGTCATGGTGCCCACTGGTCACCGAGGGTGATGGTCAAATACAGAGGACACGTTTCACCGCGTCACCGCGTGCTGCGCTGCAGTGTCTCATGTAGGGTGGTAGTAGCCTAGTGGGTAAGACACTCGCCTGTGAACCAGAAGACCCAGGTTCAAATCCCACTTACTACCCTCGTGTCCCTGAGCAAGACACCTAACCCTGAGTGTCTCCAGGGGGGGACTGTCCCTGTAACTACTGATTGTAAGTCGCTCTGGATAAGGGCGCCTGGTAAATGCTGTAAATGTCTTGTCACTTTCACTTCAGAAGTCACGCTAAGTGACCCGCCCACTTTTCATGGAACGGCGCATTTTTTTCCCCCGATTCTTTTAAAAGGCATGAAAATGACATGAAAGTCCCGAGTGTCCCGCGTCCTGCAAACACAGTAATAACCGGACGGCGAGAAGAAGGACGCCTGACGCGCGGTAGACAGCGCGCGAGAGTGAATAAATACGGACGGCGCGGGGTGGAAAAGAATAGAACCTCCTGCCGCGTGGCTTGTTGAGTGAACGGGCCTTTGTTCCTCGCCGTTCCAGCCCAGGCGGCCCCACACTCCACCGACGCCCCCACTTCACATTCAAGGAGTGCCCGTGCCACCCTACACCACGTTGGCATTTTCCCCACGGCTCCTGGTGCCCTTTTGGAATTGAGATTTGCCGATACGATTCATGGCGCACGTTTAACAGAGTCACTGCTAATCAGTGTTGGGTGTAACGCGTTACTGTAGTAACATTACTTTTTTCAGTAACTAGTAGTCTAAGGCGTTACTCGTCTGAAAATTGAACGGAACAGTGATTGGTCTGGGTTTGGCACGAGGGATCATTTACCATCACCGATTGGTCGACACCCGGCAGCAGCGCGGCACCCGCAAAGACAGATGGGAAAAATGGAAGCGTCAACAACGGCAAGCTCTTTTTCAGGGGAAGGTTCCCAGCAACAGAAAGCTAGTTTCGACGGGAAGGAGATTCAGTCATTAAGCTTGTTGCCTCGTACGAACTAGAAGAAATGTTACCGCTTTCTACCGTCGAATCGCTGTCTTTTCGAAAGATAATCTGCAAAATACCGATAACAGGGACAGATTGCACAAGTACAGTTGTTTGTAGTTATTTGTGCTAGACAGTGCCAGTCTGTTGTTGGTGTAATAAAGACCCTAAAGAACACTCCTCCTTTGTATGTTCTCCCTCCATCTGATGCATCTCAGGCAATTATAGAGTAATTAAGAAAAAACATGTAACTAGTAATATGACTAGTAATATAACTAGTTACTTTCTCCAGGGAGTAATAAAGTAAAGCAAGGCGTTACTATTTTTGAGAGTAATATGTAATATGTAATATATTACTTTTTGGAGTAACTAGCCCCAACACTGCTGCTAATGCTAATATCTAATTGCCTGCATGTTTTTTTTTTTTTTGCTATTTTGTCAGTTTAGATCGCAGCCTAGAATGAATGAAAGTGAAGTGATTGCCACTTGTGATGCACAGCACACGGTGCACGTGGTGAAACATGTCCTCTGCATTCAACCATCACCCTTGGTGAGCAGTGGGCGGCCATGACAGGCGCCCGGGGAGCAGCGTGTGGGGACGGTGCTTTGCTCAGTGGCACCTTGGCGGGTCGGGATTCGAACCGGCAACCTTCTGATTATGGGGGGCAGCTTCCTTAACCGCTAGGCCAACACTAACTCGCTGCTGTTCATGCACCATGCATTTTGGGAAAAGGACTGTGCTTCATGCTAATTGGCTGATATTTTCACTTCTCCAGTGTTGCTTTTATTCACTCTGCTCACAATTCTTACACCTATAACTCCTCATGACATTTAAATCGGATTATGTGGAAATGTGTACTGAGATTGGGGGTAAATAAACTGTAACTACCTCTGAAAATGGCAAACTTGGCATCAACTCCTACACATTTTATTACATGATCATTTATTTTTATCGGGATGTGTAGTTGAGGGTTCATTTTTTTATTGCCTTTATTAAATGTTGACGGTGACATTTGTAGTAGGATGATTGTTTTGGCCTTTTTAAGACACTCATCTCCCGTTAAAACACCTCCATTGTGTCGAGTTTATTTAGCGTTTTATTTAAAGCTTTATTTAAAGGTCCATGACATGGATTTCGGTCTTGTTGGTCCCTTTATTCTGTATCTGACGTCTCTTTGTGAAATTAAGACGTGGTGCAGAATTCCAGCCACTTTGATCCAGTCCCACAATGAGATTTCCCAGGACGCGCCGCTTCACCGTCTGTAGCTTTAAATGCTAATAAAGAGGAGGAGCGAGGCGGGATGAGGAGGAGAGCATCCAATAGAAGTTGAGCGGGCATTCGTGGAAATGATCCCATCAACACCAGTGTCTCGCATGACGGAACAAAAAAATACGGAAAAAGCATGAGAAACGGAAGGAAACCTTTCCCCTTATGACGTCATAAGGGCTGCCCATCTCTCAAGTGGAATGGACATAGCACTCTTTACACCTATCGCCTATGTAAATGCTCATTATAAAAAGTGAAGTGATCGTCACTTGTGATGCACAGCACACGGTGCACACAGTGAAATGTGTCCTCTGTATTTAACCATCACCCTGAGTGAGCAGTGGGCGGCCATGACAGGCGCCCAGGGACCAGTGTGTGGGGACGGTGCTTTGCTCAGTGGAACCGGCAACCTTCTGATTACGGGGACGCTTCCTTAACCGCCATATAGTAATTATATTCCTTGAGTTCATAAGATAAAGGTAAACAATTAGATTAATTCTGTTCTCTAAATGCTCAGGATGAAAATGATGACATGAATTATGCATCATGTGGGCGCTGGCTACATCTTCTCAGCACTAGTTTTCACTTTAATAAACTATTAATGTTTAATGTACACGATTTGACTGTGTTGTAGACATGGTTGCGTGTTACTGTACTGAAAATCCGTGTTTCAGACGTGCGTATTGTTCTGGAAATCCAGCACGTGGGAATTAAATTTTTTGATGTGTCATAATGGAGGATCTGAGGGTCCTGAGCAGATTAGTCTCTATGACAGTCGTGGTAAAATATGAATGAATCAGTTTTTTTTTTGGTCTCTGTGTGGGCGGCGCCTACATGTTCCGTTTTTGCGTGCAGCATTTATTGCCACACAAGAGGAAAAAATACTTCTTCTTCGTGTCGATTGCCATTCCGACGAGTGGCTCATTGTCAGTGTTTTAGTGTTTACTGACTCTGTGTGTGAGTGTGTGTGTCCTGCTGTGTGCTGCCAGAATGCAATTGGACCGAGGTGCTGGCCAAAGGCGTGGTTGGCCATTTGTCCAGCAGCTGCCACGCCGCTCTGGTGCTTTGGAAAGATTGACTTCTCCTCCAGAGAGATTTCTGCCGCTCTTGGATCCGGAGGATTCTTCTTGCCGAGTTCCAGTCCAGTCTCTGAAATGTAGACATAATGTTGGTCCAAACTGAAGTAATAACTAGTGATAATGATACAAAGCCAATATATAATCACTCTATCCCTAGAATTAACATAGAACAGATTTACTTCTGGTCCTTACAAAATGAAAGTGAAGTGATCGTCATTGTGAGACACTGCAGCACAGCACACGGTGACACTGTGCAACGTGTCCTCTGTATTTAACCATCACCCTTGGTGAGCAGTGGGCGGCCATGACAGGCGCCCGGGGAGCAGTGTGTGGGGATGGGACCGTCATCAAGGGGACCTCAGTGGCACCTCGGCGGACCGGGATTCGAACCGGCAACCTTCTGATCACGGGGCCGCTTCCTCAACCGCTAGGCCGCCCTGTGCTTTATGCTGTGCTTATCCAAAGGCGCAGCCGAGCGAACGCTGGTGCTGAACGCCCGTGTGGCCTGCCATCAAATTTGATTGGATCGTGAGACCACGCTGACCTGCTGTGAGTTCCTCTGATCTTCAGCATGTGCGGTGTGTTGGAGAAGTGCTGAACAAGCTCGCTGGTTTGGACGCGCTTCTTGCCGTTGTGTCCAGTTTGGAACACCATGACGAGAGATGATGGGATGTGGAGGTCGGTGGAGATGCTGTGATAAATGGAGTAAATGAGAACCCCTTGACCGGAGCTGTGGAGCTGTGGACTACGCGAGGGACTTATGCACTGATGCCGAACTCTACTTCCTCTTGCTGTCAGGACATCACATATGATCAATATACAATATTTACAACAATATCAACAAACTTATCTTTTGTGAGGAGCCATGATGGACAGAAAACATTATAAATAGAACAGAATTTTCAGTGCAGAACAGCGGTCCACCTTGCACCATCGCCTTATCTTATGTAGTCGTCATGACAACGCAGACTGGCACCATTGCATCTTGTCAACATCCGCCGTGCAATGCCGATATGAATATTTTTTTTCAAAATGTTCACAGAACACTTGAGAAATGACAGCACTTCCATTTAGTACACGCTCTAAGCAGGTCACATGACCTGTACATGCAGAAAAACTGGCTTTGCAGAATAATCCTCTTTAAAATCACGTGCAGAATTTGCACAGATTCAGGATCAATAGAAGCACAACTACAGACAGACAAGGACTGTCAGGATTCAGACATAAAGAAATATAGACATTATGTTGGTCACAACTGTGGTAATAACTAGTGATAAAGATGCACAGATGATCACTCCATCCATAGAATTTACATAGAAAGGCCTTCTTTTCCGATCTTTCCTTTGCATGGCAGGCCAAGCTCGCGGATCAGGCTTTTCGTATTGTTCTCAGCCAATCGGATGGATTGGCGGCCCATCTGAGACGGGAGCATTATGTTATTATCTGACAGGAGAAGATGCCCCGTTCAATCCGTGGGCCGTTTTGGCAGGAAGCGCCGTGCTATTCCCGTCGTCCAGACGTCCGCTGCGGTTCGTACGAACTGCGGGGGTACGTCTCTCTGCAGACGCCACCGAGTGAGGCGGCTTGGCATTGTACAGCAGAACGTCTTCAAACATGCAAATATTGGCATTTTGTAATGCGACACTGAGGACAGGAGAGATGAAGAATGTCACCCCCTTCTTGGAGAGGCACAGTCCCCAAAAAAGTGGCGCTCTCCTGCTCGCCACGTGTGGGAACCCCCCCCCCAACACTAATCTCCAGATTTGATAATCCAGCCTTTAATCCCGGCTCTGCCCGGGGGCCGGGCGCAGAAGTCGATCGGTTCGCAGAGTCAAGTCGCTCTCCTCCGGAACGTTCTGCCGCCGCGCCGCCTGACATGAGTCGCGTGTGTTGGTAAGGGGGGGGGGGGGGTGTCTGGTTTTCTATAAACTTGTCATCGCCGTGTTGTGCTGTCTTGTCTGGGATTGTGTTGCTGCCTGATTTAATTTAAACCCACCGGCTGAGCGATGCAGCTCAGGTTCAAATGGAAAAACAAATGAAGCTCTCTGTTTGTGTGTGTGTGTGTCTATATATGTGTGTGTATCTATATATATGTGTATATATATATATGTGTGTGTGTGTGTGTATTTATATATGGGTGGTAGTAGCCTAGTGGGTAAGACACTTGCCTGTGAACCAGAAGACCCAGGTTCAAATCCCACTTACTACCATCGTGTCCCTGAGCAAGACACTTAACCCTGAGTGTGTCCAGGGGGGGACTGTCCCTGTAACTACTGATTGTAAGTCGCTCTGGATAAGGGCGTCTGGTAAATGCAGTAAATTTATATATATATATATATATGTGTGTGTGTGTGGGTGTGTATATATGAGAGAGAGAGAGAATCAAGGTAATCGTCAATATAAAACCGATGAACATCCATTCCATGCCTTTCTAATAATAATGATATGAATAATTGGAACATATTTGCAGTAATTGTATATGCGTCCTGGACGTGTGAAGTCCGAGATTTCGGTTCTAAACCAAGGTTAATGAGAGGTGACTCGTCATCCAAATGAAGCAGGTCGGCGCAGGCCGGCGTTGGCACGGTTACGGCCTCTCCT